>NW_022103915.1:7483861-7487386 GCF_000313985.2 Echinops telfairi
CCAGTTCCCTGCTTCAGCTGGGAAGGCTCACTTCCTGCAAGACATCCCTGAGGAGAAGCCACATGGACCTACCCCGATGCAGCCCTGGGTGCTGGTGCAGCCGTGTAGAGACCCCTGCCAGTGCTGAAATATTTACACGTTCACTGATTTTGTTTTCCTCCTACAGTCGGTGTAATTGCGCGTGTTTTGTGAGATGGAGGAGGACTTTGTGGATTGGTGTCGGACATACGGGTTAATGTTGGACTTGTAGGCTTGGGCAGCACTGGGTTGGGATGTTTGCTTGATGTGCACGTACCCTTTCTATAAAACCCATATGAGTTTCTGTGGATCTGTTTCTCTAAAGTACCCAGCTAAGACACCATACATTTAAAAAAGTGTACAAGTTAATGTTTGTTCCTAAGTTTTATTTATTTTGTTGTTGAGGATACACCCAGCAAAACACATACAATTGTTTCTACATGGACATTTTAGTGACTTTCTTCAGGGTGTGGAACTCCTGTCGGACTGCAAAGGGGACTGGAGAGTCTGTCATCGTGGCCAAAAACAAAGACCAGCTTGGTCCAAGAAATTCTAAGTTTCTTCCTGCAGGCGCTTGTGGAAGGAGAACAGCCAGGTTTCTCCTCTGAGCTGTTTCGGGGTTCAGTCCTGACCCCACATGTACAAGAAACAGGTTTTGTCAATGACTATAGACAAAGATTAGCGGATGAGATGGTTACTCTAAGAAGGCAGGTTTTTGCAATGATCATTAGAAAGCTGTCTAAGCCTACATTCCTCCAGGGGCCATGAGATCACCCAGTAGGTAGTATCCCCTGAAGCTTCATGCACCCTCATTTACCTTTCCCGAGTTAGGACATCCCTTAAAAGAAATGTACTGCAGGGAGGTGAGGGGACCGTTAAATTTTAGATTTTTAACAAGCTAAATCTTAAATTACGAATTGTTCTGGGATTGATTTCCCTTATATCACAACCATTATCATCTTCCATTTCTGTGTTGTTCCTTCACTATAACACTTGTCAGGAGAAAGATAGGCCTTTGTATTCCCATAAAGAATAGAATTCTCACCACCCCTTAAGGAGCCCTGGGGGCATAGTGGTTATGCCTTGGGCTGCTAGCTGCAAGGTCAGCCACTCTGCAGGAGAAAGATGGGCTTTCTACTCCCGTAGAGTGACCGTCTCTGAGACCCTCTCTGAGACCCTCCGGGGCAGTTCTACTGTGAGTGGGCATCACTTCCATGGGAATGAGTTGAAGGATCCTTGCTAATTTTTCAAGTGGCTGGAGTAAATCTGGAGTCTGTGAGAATCTGAAAGTCTGTTCTGCATGTCCCCCTTTCTGATCAGGAATTTTCTATGGAGTCTTTCTTTGATCAAAATATTTAGTCATAGTGTCCGGGTATCATCCAGTTCTTCTGTCTCCTGGCCAACAAGGCAGTTGTTTAAGGAGACAATTAGCCATACATTCCATATCCTCCTCCTATTCCTGACTCCCTTCTTTCAGTTTTCCTCCAGGTGAATAGAAACCAATGGCTGTGCTTTGAATAGCTGCTTGTGAGCTTTTAAGACCCCCTCCAAGCACTGCGCAATGAACCAGGGGGCAGGCAGAAGCTCTGTGTTAGAAAGCAAAGATGTCACCCTGAAGACTACGCTGAGCCTGACCTAAGTCGTGGTACTTAGTTGCTAATATGCAGGAGAAAGGTGGACAGTGAATAAGGAAGGCCAAAGAGGAATCGATGTTTTTAACGGTGTTGGCAAAGAATACTTAACGTACCATGGACTGCCAGGAGAATGGACAAATCTATGTTTGAGGAAAGACAGCCAGAATGCTCCTTAGAATTATGGATGTTAAAAACATTTGTTGGGGGGGGGGTGTTGAGCCTCTGTGTCACATACTTGGGACAGTGATCAGGAGGGATCAGTCCCTGGAAAAGGGCATCCTGTTTGGTAAGTTAGAGTGCCAGCAAAGAAGAAGATGTCAATGAGATGGATTAACACAATGGCTGCAATAGAGGAATCAAATCTCACAATGATGGAGAGGATTGAGCAGGACCACAAAGCAGTTTTGTTCTGTGGTACACAGGTGGCTCTGAGTCAGCATCACTTTGACAGTACCTAACAATAGCCCAATTAACCAGGAGGTTCCAGGAAGCCAGAACCCTAAACCTCCAAACCAAGGAACTAAATCCCACGAGAGGTGTTTGGCAGTACATTAACTACCTTAGTAGCAGCTCTTCTCTCTCTCTCTCTCTCTCTCTCGTTTACTTTTATTATTGTAAATGTGCCATTACACAGCTTTTGTCAATTCAACTTTTTGCAGGTGCACAAAATAGTGACAGCAATTATGATCAGTGCAGCCCTACCCTTGATTAGTGTGATTTTTTCCTTCACTGTTGACACCTTTTCCCTCCCTCCCTCCCACCCCTGGTAAGTGCTAATAAACTTTGGTGTCTGTACACTTGCCTTTTCTTCCTTCCTTCCTTCCTTTTTCCTTCTTTTACTATATAAAGACAAATAAAACATGTCTTTTTGTGATTCTTATTTCTCTCAGCTCATGTCTTCAGGCTTCATCCATACTATGTAATAGTTATCAAGACTTTACTTCCAGCCAAGGGCTGAGTTCATAAAGTTTAGGCAAGAGGGAGGTTGAATGGAAATGAGATATGCAAGGAGGAAGTGGGATGCGTGGTGCTACATTGTGGGGATTGGGATTAATGACATGAAACAGTTTGTAAGAATTGTTGAATGGACTTCCTTTGTAAACCTTCACTCAATTCACAATAAAAATTTCTTTTAAAAGAAGAACAAAGAAAGTGGTGGGGACAGTCTGAAGGAGGGGGAGCAAAAGTGTGTGTCTGGGTCTGGTTACTGTCCTCCCCGGGGTGACTGTTCTAGAGTGGCCTCAGGATATATGGGGGCCACACCATCTCTGCACCCCAGTAAAGGTGACCCCTGCAGTCTCAGCTGTGGAGAGGGTGGCGCTGTGTGATGCTCAGGCATCTCCCCATCCTAAAGGCTGCCTGATGGGAGGGGGGGGAGGGGCAGGGGAGGGTTCTGGCTCTGCCCTTCCTGCGGGAGCCATGCTAAGATGCCAACCTCAGGGACTTGGGTTGGGTTCTTTTGATCCTGAGTGCTGTTCTGAGAGCAGAGGACAACATGGGGCATTGTCAATAAACCAATTCTGAGTCTCAGCTCCCTAGTCCTGCTCGTCCGTGCGCATGGGCTGTAGGGAGCGAAGGACATGGTTGGGGGGCTGGGTGGGGCCGGGCCGGATGGCAGGGACAGGATTCAGGACTGTGCAGAGCTGATGGAGGAGGAAACAGGAGCCACGTGCCACCCTCCCCTTCCTGCTCCCTGGGCCCTTGTCTGTGCCTCGGTCGGAGGGAGCCCCCGACCCCCTGCACAGGTCACTTCAGTGTCCTTATCCCACTGCCCCTGCACCTCAGAGCAGTTGAGACTTGGGGTCTGAATCAGGCAGATACCTAGGCTCATGGAAAGGTCTGGGAGAAAGGCTAGGATTTCTGGTGCCTCCCC
>NW_022103915.1:7487486-7497405 GCF_000313985.2 Echinops telfairi
AAAAAAAAAAAAAAGAACAAAGAAAAAGAAAAGCTTCCTTTCTTCTAAGAGCTGGGTAGTATTCAGTTGTGTATCTACGCTGCGTCTATCTATTTGTCCCTGGATGGGCATTTAGCTGGGCTGTTGTGAATAGTGCAGCAATAAACATTGGTGCACAATCTCCTTTTGAGGATCTGCTTTCAAGTTTTTTTGGGTTTAGTCTAAATGTGGAACTGCTGGATCATATGGTAATACAAGTTTTAATTTTTTGAGGACTCGTCACACTGTTTCCCATAGCAGTTGTACCATTTTGCATTCCCTCCAGCAATGGAGGAGTTCTGGTTTCTGCACATCCTCAACGTTTGTTTTGTTTGGAATCTCAGCCATCTCAGTGGGAGTGAAAGGGTAGCTCAAGCTCCATCCACATTGTAGCATGTAGCACGGTTTCATTTCTCACCCAAGGGCAAAGTTCAGTAGGATGTGATTTGTGCCTCTCCGATGGCTACGGATGTTGAGTATCTTTTCACATGTTTAGTAGCCATTTGAATATCCCCTTTGGCTAAATGTCTTTTTAAGTCCTTTGCTCATATGATTGGGTTATCTTTTGTTGTTAAGGTTTTACACATATAAGGAATATATATATATATATATATATATAAAAAACTTTTATCAAAGCAAAAGTAAAACCTTTTTTATATGCCACAGTTTTATATGTGTTTTTGTTATTAGGTCCTGTCGAATTGTTTCCGACTCATAGTGTAGTGGTTATCCATTGGGATGCTAACTGCAAGGTGTGCAGTTCAAAACCACCAGCACTCTGCAGACGAAGATGGGACTTTCTACTCCCACAAAGAATCACAGTCTCAGAAACTCAAGGGGCAGTTCTACTTTGTTCTATAGGGTCACGATGAGTTGACAGCAGTGAGGTTTTTTTCGTAGCAACCTTACGTACAATAGAACGAAACATTGCTTGGTTCTGTGCCTTCCTCACAATTGTTCTTATGGTCGCTGTGTCAATCCATCTTGTGGAAGGTCTTTATATATATTTTCTAATTCAGATATATTGTCCCCAAGGATGTTCTCCCAGTTGGTAGCTTGTCTTCTCACTTTTGGAGTAAATTGTGTTGATGAACAAAAGTTAAACATTTTTGAGATTCCACTGATTTTGTCTTTTGCCAATTTGCTTTTGTTATTATGTTAGGCAATCCATGTTGAAAACTAGGCCTGATAGTGTAGCTCCTGTTTATACTTCTAAGAATTTTATGGAGTTAGTTGTCACATTCCAGTCTTTAATCCATGTTGAATTTGTTTTTGTGTGGGAGGGTGGTTTGAGATAAGAAACGGGGTTCCTTTTTCCAGTTTGAAAATCCAGTTTTTCCACCATCTTTATTTAAGAGACTCCTTTTTCCATCACATGAACTTGGAACCCCAGTCCAAAATCAGTTGATCACAGATGTGTGGGTTTATTTCTGGACCCTCAATTCTATCCTATTAGTTACGTATTTCTCATTAAGCCAGCACCAGGCTGTTCTGAATACTGTAACTGTATCACATGTTTTAAAATCAGGAAATGACAAGCTCCTATTTTCTTCTCTTTCAACATTGGTTTAGCGATTTATGGCCTTTGCTAGAACTTTGTAAGAGTTCTTTATATGTTCTAGTCCTTTGTCAGATATAGGATGGGCAGCCCTATCAAGTTGGAGATTTTCTTCCTTCCTATAAAGACGGCTGTTGGAGTTTGATCAGGATTGCTTTGATTCTATAGAGCACTTTGAGTAGTATTGACATCTTACTATTAAGACTTTCAATCCACGACCATGGCACATTTTTCCATTTAGCACTGTAGATTTGGTATTGGGCTACCAACTGCAACTTTGGCTGTTCAAACCAGCCAGCTATTCCTTGGGAGAGAGATGAGATTGTCTGCTACTGTAAAGATTTATATTCTCAGAAGCCCTACATAGGGTAAAACAAACAAACAAAAACAAACTCACTGCCATTCAGTCAATTCTGACTCATAGCAAAACGATAGGGTAATCACAGGGTAGAACAGCCCCTGGGAGTTTCTGAGACTGTAACCATGGAAACGGAAAGCCTCATCCTCCCTTGGAGAGGCTAGTGATTCCAATCTGCTTACCTTGCAGCTAACAACCCAGGGAGTAACCACTACGTGCCAGCAGGTCTCATACATAGGATCAATAGGAAACCCTACATCGTGTCACTATTACATGGCATCGACCTGGGGCAGTGGGTTTGGTGTTTGGGTTTTTATTTTTCAGTGCATTTTATAGTTTTCATCATAAAGACCTTCACAGTCCTGGTTAGATTTACGCCTAGGTAATTTACTCTCTTAGATGCTATTGTAAATGGAATTGTTTCTCTAATTTCCCTTTTTCATTTATGCTGTATAGACACACACTGATTGTTACCTTGAACCCTGTGATGTTTCTAAATTTCTCTATTAGTTCTAGAAGTTTAGTTCAATGGTTTTTTAGTACATTGAGTTGTGCAACCATCACTACAATCAATTTCAGAACATTTTTTATCAACCTCAAAAGAAACCTAGTACCCAATAGTAGTCACAATGTTGTCTCCACTCCCTGCCCCATCTCTTGGAAACCACTAGTCTATTTTCTGTCTCTAGATTTTCCAGGAACCCTGGTGGCATAGTGGTTACATGTTGGCCTGGTAGCCACAAGGTCAGCAGTTTAAAACCACCAGCTACTCTGCAGGAGAAATACAGGCTTTCTATTCCTGTAGAGTTACAGAAACTCACAGGGGCAGTTCTACTCCATAGGGTCATTATGAGTCAGAATTGACTTGGCGGTAGTGAATTTTTCTTTTTTAGTTATAGATTTGCTTATTCTGGACATTTTATGTAGCTGGAACCACCCAATATATGGCATTTTGTGCTTTCCTTCCTTCCTGTGGCATCTGTTCAGGTTCGTCCATATTGCAACATGAATCAGAACTTCACTCCTTTTGATAGCTGAGTAATGTTCCATTGGGTGGATCGATGACATTTTGCTTATCCATCTACCAGCTAGTGGGCATTTGCATAGTTTCTAATTTGGGCTATTATGAATCATGCTGCTAAAAGCATTCATGTTCAAGTTTTTTGGTGAGAGTCTCTTGGAACTACCAGGAGTGGCATCTATAGAATAGTGTCTATTTAGCTCTTTTGCCTACTTAACTTTTGCCTGGATTGTCTTCTTATTGAGTTGTAAGAGTTCTTTATATCTTCTAGTCCTTTTTCAGATATATGATGGACAAATATTTCCTCCCGTTCTGTTACCTTTTCTAATTTTAACTTAAAAAAGAAGAACATTTTAAAGTACATTCAGCCTACTTAATTGCTATCCTTCCCTTTTTATTAATGTATCCTTTAACGAGTCTATTTCATTATATTATTCCTAGATGTTTCTCTTTTGAGAAGACCTGACTTCCAAATTTTTCTGTCTGATCCCTAATTTTAAGGTAAGAGCTTGGGCAAGTCATTTCATTATTCTGACCCTTAGCTTTCTCTAAGGTACCTGATATTTCTAAGGTTGTGTATGGATAAGATCTTAGCATCAAGCCCTGGATCTAGTAGGTGCTCAGTGAATGGCTGTTTTGGAAGACTTCAAAGAATCTTTAAAAAGCAACCATATTTCAAGATGCTAAGTATTATATCGACTTTATAACAGTTATTATTTTTAAGAAAAAATAAGATGTCTTGGACAAAATCAGCCTGTATTTAAAAACACATCAGCATTTCCTAATCCGGATGGGGTGTGTCGGTGTTTGAATTTTACAAATGTGCGGCAGAAAATTGGAGTGCCGTGTTAAGGACACCGCATTGTGCTGTTTTCCAGGTTTGTTCTCAAGTGCCGCAATGGTTTTACAAGGAAGTACTGAGTCACACTGGAAGAACAGAAAAAGCTCACCCAGCAAGATCAATCAGAATGGTTATTTTACTTGGTGAGTCAGTGCAGATTTCAGACATGGTTCCGAAAGACACTTATCTCTGTCTTTCTCTCTCTGAAGTCACTGCACCAAAAACAGGTTTTCTCTACTTAAAAAACAACAACAACAACAACAACAACGTGTTTTTGAACCTCTTATCAGGTTAGTCTCTGAATGTGAAAACCGCCCTACATTGGCCGGCAGTGAGCACAGCCTCTCCTCCTGACAGGGTTAGGGTCGGAAGGCCGAGCTGTTACACAACAATGGAGGATGATCGCATCAGACCACAAAATGGAGAATGAGCTGCTTCTAAAAGCTTAGAATAGCGAGGCGGACTCAAATATTTGAGAATACAAATACTTTTCCTAAGTTCTCTCTTATCCTTGAGTGTGCTTACACTCTGGTTGGGAGGTACATGTATGTGCTCAAAGCTAAACGGCAATGCAGAAAATTCGTATGGGCTAATTAACACCAGTAGAAAGCGGTGTTTTGTTTTCAGAAATAGGTGAAAACGCAGAAAAGTGCCACAAGAGATTCCCAAGAGTGATTCTGAATTATTGAAGGTGGCCACCTCTTGGAAAACCTGATGAGACCTCCAGTTTGTTGATATCAATGAACACGTATGTAAATCTGGGACCATCCCAACAGGGCCTTCTGATACGCCCTGAAGCCAGCTACAGGTCATTGGTTTTAACCTCAAAGGCCTGGGAGAGGTTGATGAAATGGGGCTGAAGCAAATTCTCAAAGAACAGGCTTTGAAGAGGAAGAAAGGCGGGGCAGGATTATTTCAGGGAGGTGAAACAGCTAAGGGATACAGCAGTGCAGTTGGGCTGGGATATTTATGATTGGGAAGAAACGGGCTGAGATTTGTCTTGAGTATGATTTAAATCACGTGGCTACTGAAAGATGTGAAAAGCTCCGGGGCAAGTGCATGTGATGTCATACATGGTTGTTTTAAGAAAATGAATTTGGAAGTTGAGAGAAACAGTGAAATGAAGAAATCATTCATGATCATGATGGTTGTAACTAAGGGTGACTGGCATGGGAACTGGTAAGGTTTAGAGGTAAATGAATTGGATTGATAATTTGCTTTATGCTGATTTTTGTAAGGTAGAGATCAAGCACCCCCCAATCCTCCTTTTGCACTCCCCCTTTTCCATAATTTATCATACCAGCCACCCACGTGGCTGATACTCTCTCTCATTCCCCATCCCTCTGGAACTGGGACAGAGCTCAGAGTTAACAAGTCCTTGGGTTCATTAATTCATTGTAATGACTCAAAGGACACACAGGAGATATTCCACTTACAACCACACTAGCTTTATTACTGTAAAAGGACACACACGAAGATAAGCATCGGGGAGCTACACGGGTGAGTAGGGTTTCTGGCAAGGAGCCTTAGTGGCTCAGAGAAGGCACCTCACCCTCCCTCTACCGACCAGGGGGCTCTCGGGGCTCCAAGAGTTCCAGGCGCTCATCAGCTAGTTGTGTAGGATCAGCCAAATGGTGGCTCCCAAGGTAGTCGCCTCCAAAATCAAGACCTAATCAAGAGTGTGGTCAGCATGGACTCGTGGCCATGCATTTATTGCCAGTGGGTTGATTCTGGCTCATAGCGACTCTACAGGACAGAGAACTTGCTTCTTAGCTTTCTCAGGGCTGTAGTCGTAACAGAAACAGTCAGCAGCATCTTCTTCCCTCAGAGCCGCTGGTGGGTTAGAACCCAAGACCCTGTCTTTAGTAACCCAAGGCCTAACCCACTGTACTACCAGGGTTCCCTTGTGAGTCTTTACGGGTCTGGCCAGCCCCCTCTTACTCCAAGGGAGATTTCTCATAAACCAAAGCCAAAGCCAACCCTACACACCCATACCCTCCTTCTGAGGCACAGATTTGTTTTGGAATGCCTAGTCTGGGACTGAAAATCTGAACGAACTGGAAGGCAGGCCCAGTTATGTGGCTTTGAGTTATGTATTGACTCACTGTGTGTGTGTGTGTGTGGGGGGGGATTATTGAAGAGAAAGTACTAAGTATAAAATTATTAAGTCTTCAGACCAAACAAAATGAACAGCCTAAATTTATATAGAGTAAGACTTTCATCAAATGCTCGAGATTTACAGGGATTAGTAGTATTGAATATTCTGGTTAATTGAAAAGGGGCTCTGGTGGCATAGTGGGTATATGCATTGCGCTAACCACAAGGCCAGTGGTTTGAAACCTCTAGCTGCTCCATGGGAGAAAGATGAGGCTTTCTCTTCCCATAAAGATTTACAGTCTCTGAAACCCACAGGGGCAGTTCTACTCTGTTCTATAGGTTTGTTATGAGTCACCATCAACTTGGTGGCAGTGAGTTTGGTTTTGGCTTTTGGCTTGCTGACTCAGTAAGGTCAGCAGTTCAAAGCCATCAAACTGCTCCATGGGAGAAAGGTGAGGCTTTTTGCTCCTGTAAAAGATTCTCAGCTTCAGAAATCCATAGGGGCAGCTCTTCTCTCCCTGCAGGGCTGCTGTGCATCAGAGTTGACTCCATGGTAATGAGTTTGCTTTTTTAGGAGCGTAGAGTACTATCCAACAGGGGTGGTATAGTTACAAGTTGGGCTGCATTCCTCATGGCTGATAGTTCGAAACCACCAGCAGCTCCTTGGGAGAAAGACCGGGCTTTCTACTTCTGTCAACAGTTAAAGTCTCAGAAACCCACAGGAGAGGTCACTATGAGTCAGCATTGACTCAATGGCAGTGAGTATTACACAAGGTGTCCTGGTGGCTGCTAAGCACACAGTTGGTAGTTTCAAACCACCAGCTCCTCCCTCTTCAGGAGAAAGACAAGGCTTTCTATTCCAGTAAAGAATGAGTCTCAGAACCCCAGGGGGGCATTCTACCCCATCTGACAGGGTTGCTATCAGTCGGCATCACTAGATGGCAGGGAGTTAGTTACAGTTAGTATGACCCTTCTCCCGGTGACTAGGGAACACAGCTGATTGTTTTTAGGTGATTCCGATGTTACGATTCTGCGGGGTGATCATTAGAAATGTATTTTGATGCAAAATACTAGTTAGGGAAGAGTGGGATGAACCCATGATCAGAAGGATGCTGTGTGCCACTGAGGTGGCTCCCATTCTCAGTGTCCCTGCGCCACCCAGAGGGAAATGCTGCCTGGTCCAGCACCATCTTCACACGGTGGCTGGGCTGGAGCCGCTGATGCAGCCATTGTACCAGTTCATCTCGTGAGGGGCTTCCGCTTTCTCACAGACTTTCTGTTTTACCAAGCATGACATCCTTTTTCAGGGACCAGTCCCCTCCTGAAGGAGTCCTGTTGGCACAATGGGTTACAGGTTGGGTAGCTAGTGGTAAGGTCAATGGTTCAAACCAAGTGGTGGCATTCAGCCAGCTCCCACAAGTTCCACAGAGCTGGTAACTAATTTTTTTGTTCAGCTAGGCAAACCAGTTAAAATGGTGTTTGTCATCAGGGTTCTTTCTAAGCTGGGCAGCTGCCCAATGTGGAAATCATAAATTTACATTCCTTAATCTTTTTGAACATTCATCTGTGCAACAGCATATTCTATGTGCCAGTAGTAATGCTCATTCTACTCATAGGTATACAAAATTAGATGAAACTATGCTTGTAATATTTATTGAACCATTTCATAAAACTTGTTTTATATACATTTTTTTCATTAAACTTTTAATGAGATACATTTTTATTCCCTTGTGTTTGTTACTTCAGCAAATATATAACATAAAGAGAAAAAATGCCAAACAACCAGAGGGGACAAGCTGTAATCGTTTCAGCTTTGTGTGACGCCCCAAATTCCCACGAGACATGATGAGTGAATGATACAATCCTGAAAGTGTTCGAAGAGCTAAAAGAATTGTCAGAACAATTGCTGTAACTTTAGCAGAAGCAGAAAGGGGTTTTTCAAAGATGAACAAAGTATGTTCCGAGAAGTCACCTGTTTCTACTAGATCAAACACAATGACCATTGTCTAATTGGCCTACCTCTAAAGCAGTGGTTCTCAACCTTCCTAATGCCTCAACCCTTTAATACAGTTCCTCATGTGGTGGTGACCCCCCAACCATAAAATTATTTTCATTGCTACTTCATAACTGTAATTTTGCTACTATTATGAATTGGGCGACCCTGTGAAAGGGTTGTTCCACTCCCAAAGGGGTCGCGACCCACAGGTTGAGAACCGCTGCTTTAAACGAATGGGATCCTATGCCCATATTGAAAAGATAGTTAAGGATAATTCACACAGCCGATGATGTTCAGGTAAATGGGAAGAATATTGCAAGTGAGGATGCCAATCAAGAAGCAAAGGAGAAATAAGTTTTATTTTTTTTTGGTCAGGTATTATTATTTTTTCATTAATATTCTAAAACTTTCTTATAACATAATCTACGTTGTATACCTTATTGTTCTTATTTAAGTATTAACTGTATGAAATAATAAACTACCTTTCAGTATATCTTGTTTATATACTTAAAACAGTGATTAGGGTAGAAAACTGGTTGTTAAATTATCTGACTTTATTTTTTGGTTGTTAGATTATTTTAATCCCACCACTGTTCACGCCACCTGCCTCTCTTCAAGAGAAAGACGTGGCTGTCTGGTCCCATACAGACTGAGACACTCAGAAACCTCTGGGGCAGTTTTACCAGGTCCTGTAAGGTTGGTGTCAGTCAGAACCAGCTCAAAGGCCATGGGGTTTGGTCTCTGCGGCAGATGCCATGTCCAGAAGAGAAGATGTGATTGTATCCTGGGATTCTAAGATTTCTGATGCCAATTTGAGTTTTAGAGAAAGGTAGATGACATCCAAACAATTGCTAATATATTTTAGACGCATTTTTGCACTTGATCTTAGCCAAAAGGCTGAGAAGCGATTTTTAGAAGCATTTTTGGGATATATTAATTCAGTAGGATTTCCCTCATGAACTTTTTTGCTAACATGCATGCAGGCTACAGGATGCTGGGGTCAAGCGCATTATTACATCATCGGTAGGATAATACTTGTTTATGATTTAAACAACCCTGACTCCTTTTGTGAGTCTCTAGCTAGGGTTTGAACTTTTAAAGACTAGTTTAGTCTTGTAACAAACGTTGCCTGTGCCCTGACCATCGCCCCCACCACCCACACACACAGGAGTTCTATCAGAATGTGCTATGTCGCGGTTCCTTTGGGAGTTTTCTTATTGGAGGACAACATGCCAAGAAACCTAGGTATAGAATGGAGATCACGCGCGTGCGCGCGCCTTGCACTAGGCTATGTAAACAACTATGCCCGTGCTCGCCTAGTAAACAATCTCACACCTTCCATTCAACAAACTTAAAAAGCAAACAAGCAAAAAACAATGACCGCATTTCATGAAGAACTCTGAATAATAAAACCATGGAGGAAGGTAAAAGAATCCAGCACAGATTCGCTCTCTCGTTTTGTTTTTTTTTTCAAAGTCATCCTGCCCCTTTTCCCGGCCCCGCCCACTACAATGCACCTAAATCGGTCGCGTTCCTACTGGGGCGACCCCGGCGTGCAGAGTAGAACTGCCCCACGGGGTGTTTGCACAGGGTGCTCCACAGGCCCGCTTCCGAGGCTCCCCTGGGTGAGATGAGGCCAACCAGCTCCTCTCCTTAAACTTAGCCAGCGGAGGCTCCCTATGGCCAAGTCCATGGCCACGAATTGACTGGCCAGTACATCATGTCGCATGACTAAGCGTGCCGTGGGTCCAGATCCAGAGCGACCCTACAAGTCGGGGCTGAACTGTCCCAGAGTCCCCAAGGTCGTCTTCTTGACAGGTGCAGACTGTCAGTCACATCGCTCTCCGGTGAAGCGGCTGGTGGGTTTGAATGGCCAACCAGGTGGTCAGCAGTCGAGCGCTTTAATCATGTGCTACCAGGGATCCTTATGTACACACACACACACACACACACACACGAAAGAAAGCGAGCGCACACACACACTAAAGAAAGCAGTCGAGCGCTTTAATCATGTGGTACCACGGATCCTT
>NW_022103915.1:7498015-7570764 GCF_000313985.2 Echinops telfairi
GGCGGGGGCAGCGCGAGCGCCGAGGACGGCGCCTGCGCGGTGGGCGTGATCCGGGCACTTAGGGCAGGATGAACGCTGCTTTCCAAGATGGCGACGGAGGGAGGAGGGAAGGAGATGAACGAGATTAAGACCCAATTCACCACCCGGGAAGGTCTGTACAAGCTGCTGCCGCATTCGGAGTACAGCCGGCCCAACCGGGTGCCCTTCAACTCGCAGGGATCCAACCCTGTCCGCGTCTCCTTCGTAAACCTCAACGACCAGTCTGGCAACGGCGACCGCCTGTGCTTCAATGTGGGCCGGGAGCTCTACTTCTATATCTACAAGGGGGTCCGCAAGGTACCGACCCGGGCGTCACCGGGGCCCGCCAGCGGCGTGGGCAGAGGCCGGGAGCAGGGCGGTGACAGCGGGAGCCGGGGTGGCCGAGAGGGGTGGCCGTCGCGCTTACTTCTGAGTGGGCCGGCAACTCCACTGGGCTGTTCCGGAGGAAAGGGGCTTCGGGAGTGAGGAGGGCGGTGGCGCCCCGGAGGGCCCGCGGGCTGCGGGCTCCGGCTGGGAGGCTCCAGAAGGAGCGGGCTGCCACCCCTCCGGCACAGTCCGCTGGACTGACATGTCCGGGGAACGGGCCTGCCAGTCCCCGGAAGAGGTGGGGTGGCCGTCTCGTCTGTCCTGGGAGTCGCCCTGGGATTAGGAGCAGGGGAGCAGGGCGGCCTGGGAAAACCTGTAAGGCGGAAGCGGAGGACCGAGACTAGGTCAGAAGGGACCAGCTGGGCACCAAGGGCTACTCCACCTGCTGCCCTACTGACACTTCCCGAGAGTCCCCCCTTCCGGTCCCAACCCCCTGGGGGAGGAAGCCTGTCACGGTCTCCGCCGCCGAGGGACGCTGCTCCCGAGGACCATCTTGCCCCTTACAGTATGCGAAGGGACGCAACCTGCACTTGGGAGGTCGAAACGCTGTTGTGGACGAGCTCGGCTGGCCCACGGGGGCCGAGTGTGAGCGTGCTCAGGTTCATCCACTCCAACAAGTCAGATTCTACCCCAAACAGGGAGGGCTGCGCCTTAAACGCTACTTCACAGGAACTATCCTTCTTGGCGGGCGACTTAGCAGTAATTCTGTACAGCATGTAATCATCTTTTAAAAGTAGTATCTCTGTCAAAGCAGCAACTTAGTAGAGCTTTTCTCCCATTGACTACCTAAACTGTGTTCTCAGAGACCATGACTGACTTTGAGGTTGTGGTCCTTGACGTGATGCTGGGGAGAGTGAGGAAGTTAATGCACACACACACACACACACTCACTCACTCCCAATCTGGGCATGGGAAAGGGTTGATAAAATTCAGCTTACAGATGTTTGCTCCATGTGAAAAGAAATCGCACTTCTCATGGAGGGGTTTCATATATCCGAGTCCAGTGCAGTTTTTGTGTGGGTAAAGGAACCAGGAAAACACAAGGATAGCTAAATGTAGCAGGTTGTCTCAGTCGTTCAAAGGAAATCTTTGTTTAGTAGTGTTTAATGACAATAAGTGTTCTTCTGTGTTCTGTGTTTAGGGATATGCTGTTAGAAGTTACTGAATGTCAAATCCTTGACGCCCTTCCCCACCCCTCACATCCCCCTGTTTTGGGAACCAGGCAAGTCTAAAGTAGCTAGTAGTCTAGTCCATAGAAGCTGAAGATTTTGGGGCCTAGGCCCAGCTCTGTTATAGATGTACTTGTTGGGTGACCTTGGACAAGTTATGTGACTTCTACCTGAACCTCTCTAAAAAGAAAATATTGCAGGACATGTACTGTAATTAATCATATAATGACTGTCATGAACTTTAAGGTCCTGAAACACTCAGTAGGTACAAAACAGAATAAGCATAAAGAGTAACTGTTAAACAGGAAGCTGCCATCATGACATTGATACTTTCCTTGGGAATAAGGATAACGTGTATAAAAATGCACAGTGCTTACGAAGGAAATTAACGGACACTAAGTTCTAGTGGAGGCTTTTCTTTGAAAGGGGATTACTTTGACTCACTCTAATGCCAAAGCTCAGAATCTATTGACACAGGCTGGCATCATGAAAATAGGCTCTTGCCTGGAAGTGCCCAGTAGTGCTCTTTCACCTAGTTCACTGTACCCCAAAATGTATGTTAAACAAGACATCTTAAATGTATCAATTGCCTGCTCAGCAGCATAATCTGATTGAGCATTTGCACCTTTTGGGTACATGTGTGCTTTCATGTGGTGCTATGATGTAGAAACATTGTAGCAGCTGAGGGACATTTCCGATCTCTTCTAGACATTGTAATTTTGGTTTTTTCACTGAAAGAGTTTGCCTTTATTTACTGTTACTTCAGAATGTCATTGTTTTTGTGTCTGTGTTTTCTGATTTTCAAATACATCACAGATTGTATCCTTTATGAGAAAACTGAGGCTTTTATTTTTTGGTGTTAGGAGCTGTAAATCTGTTCTTGAAAGTAGGTGGTTTGGTGTTTGCTTGATCCCACCCCCCATCCTCCCCCATTTTTTTTTCTTGAGGAGCATAAAATTTTATAGCAACTTTTCAGGTTATTCAGAGAAAGGCTTTGAACCAGTTTGAATCGGTTCAGTCATAGCCAACACAACAAACTCAGATATGGATCTGAATTTGTGGAATATAGGCGTGCCCACATGCCAAGAAGAATGGGAAAAATCATGGGATGAAACCTTGGAATGGGAGATTGGGTTGTTGCCAGGACTGTGGAGGGCAACACGCCCTAAGTATTGCCGGCAGCTGCCATCTTTGAGCTGGGCATCGTTGTTTCTGCCTTTGCCAATCAGGAGATTTGGTTGCTATGCAATGCACACACTGCTTTTTTTTTTTTTTTTTAAAGGGAGGTTACATTTCTAGCAGGGTGTCAACTGTAATTTTTCCCATCCTGGTTGTTTCAGTTCACCCACATTTTACAAATTGGGGTTCTGGTGTTGCTTTGTTGGCCATGACTAAACTGAGAAGAACCAGTTTGAAGCCTTGTTCGAAAGACCTAATTTGAAAAAAGAAACAAAAAGAAAGACCTAATTTGGATGAATAAATTCAACTTAAATAACCATGTAAAGTGAATGTAAAGTAGATCTTAAGGAAGAAAAAACAAGTCATGAGCTTTCTGCTGCCCTAAAGGGCGGCAACCTCTATTGGGGGATAGATAGTGTGGTGAGGAAATCAGGGGTCTAAAGTCTAAGCAGAGAGGAGTGAGGTCGCCCCTTTGTAAACACTCACACTTGGTATTTAGAGCTGGAAGGGGACTTGGAATCCTCGGCAGCCCCACCTTCTCGTGGAAAACCGAGGCAAGAGATGACACCAAATTGTTAGAGTTGTTCCCCTGGTAAGTAAAACAAAGTCCGCTAACTGTAACTAGCAGCCTTCATGAGAAGAGACCGGATAGACTTTGACATCTCAGGGTCTGTAGAGCTCGCCCCAGCCGTCAGCCATGCAGTATCTCGTTTAACTCTCCAACAGGGCGTCTGTGAGGGAGGCAGAAGCATCTTTTCACAAACCCTTCCTGAGGGAGTTTGGAATAGTGTTTCTTGTGTGGGGAGGTGTAGTTTTGTGAGTTTACTTTGCTTAACTGAAGATAGCATGAACATGGATTTAATTGGACACTAATCCTTGAGTTGATTACTATGGGAGCTATACTAGGCCAAGCAGTGAGGGAGGAGGGTATTCCAAGTTGAGTAAGGCACAATTGATTTCTCTTCAGCTGGAGCAGGGGAGCCTGAAGGAGAGTCAGGAATAGGAGGCTATGGAATGTGTGGCTCATGGCCACTGAACAACTGCTTCTGCCTTGAGACCAGAACCATTACTGAGCATTTTGATCAAGGATTCTATAGAAGAATCCTGATCAAAACAGGAGAATGTAGAACAGAATTTTGAGTTTTCATAGACTCCAGACTTCCTGAAGCCATGGAAGGTGGATGAAACTACCCCTGAAACTACCCAGATGTCTACCCACCCCATCCTTGCCTAAAACCGAACAACAAATTAGCTTAACCAGGAAAAGAGATCTGTCTTCAGCATTGTGCTCTTTTAAGAATTACATGGGATCAGATTGACAACGGCAGCTTGAAAGATTAGATGGAAACGGTAATGGGCTGCAAGTTTACATGAGTGGAGGGAGCAATGCAGACAAGGAGGATCCGCTCTTTCTTCAGGAGAAAGATGAGGCTGCATGTTCCAATAAAGATTGACAGTCTCAGAAACTCCAATGGGCAGTTCTACGTTGTCCTCAAACGTTGACGTGAGTTGGATTCCACTTGATGGTAGTGGGGTTTTTTAATTTTGATGGTGCTGTCGGATAAATGTTGGGCTGTCAACCAAAAGGTCAGCAGTTCAAACTCACCAGCCACTCCATGGGAAGAAGATGAGGCTGCCTGCTTCCCTGAAGATTTACCATCGTGGAAGTCGTTAACTAGTAAAAGAGGATCCATGAGTAGGATTCAATTTGATGGCAGTGGGTCTTTGCTTTGTATATTCTCAACGACCAAAATAAAATGAAATCACATTTTTTAAAAAAAGTTGAGTAAACCCCTATCTGCTCCATCCCACAAAGAACTTCCACTTTACTAACTTCCAAACATCTTGATAGCATTCTTTGCTTTCTGTTTTTGTTTGCTTGTTTGTAAAGAGATTGTTGTAGGATAAAGATGCAAAAGAGGGGCTGATTTGACCCACCCTCTGATTGTAGGGAGACCTGTTTTCAGAAAAATGTGAGTGGCTTTCCTTCAGATTGCAGCTTAAGCATCTACTTCCTCAGCCAAACTCAAACCCTAACTGATTGCCATCAAGTCAGTTCTGACTTACATGCATTGGGCTGCTAACTGCAAGGTCAGCAGTTTGAAATCTCCAGCCTTCAGCCACTGGAGACAGATGAGGCTTTCTACTCCTGTTCTGAGTTGCAGTCTCAGAACAGCCCCCACCCCCCGCCCCCAGGGTGGGTGGGGGGCAGTTCTGCCCTGTCCTAGAGGACTGCCATGAATCACTTCCTCAGCAGATGCTGTGAATTCTCTGGCTCCATCATCAGTTTTCCCCGGGGTACATGTTCTCCAAGCACCCTGCACTTTGTCGTTTTTTCTGAATTTGTGATTCTCCATGTGACTGACTCCTCTGTAAAGCAAGCTCCCAAAGACTAGGGACTGTGGCTTTCTTGGGCTCACCTTACCCTCCAGTGTCCTGCATTTGCCAGCATAGAGTGGCCTCTTTCCATGTCTGTGCAGGGATGGACTAGAGGACACATCTAGGTCCTTTAAAGTTATACTTTTAAAAACCTCTGCAGAAGCAATTCAGTTTGGGGTCCCAAAGTCACGGGTATTTTTACACATCTTTTTAAAGATATTTAAAAATGTTGTTAGTATGTGACAAATTTAGCTGTCTTACAATAGGAGGATTGTGTGGCGAGAGACAATGAAGTAACTGAAAGCAATAGGATGGCACAGATTACATTTGATCTCATTCTTTCTTGTACTAACAAACAACTTCCAAAATGTGTACACACAGTGACTTATCTTAAGCCCAGGAACTGTACACCACCCTCTCCCCCAGATTTTAGGATTCCAAGCCACATATGTACTGAATTTGGTGCCTCCAAAGACCTTTTCTAAGACCCTTGGTGGTGTCCTGATGACGTTAGGCTGCTAACTGCAAAATCAGCTGTTCACAACCACCAGCCTCTCTGCAGGAGAACCATGGGGTTTTCTAATCCAGCGGCTCTCACCCTTCCTCAGGCTGCGGCCTTTCAGACACTTCCTTGTGTGGTGGCGACCCCCAACCATAACATTGTTTTCGTTGCTACTTCATAACTGTCATTTTGCTATGGTTATGAGTCAGGTGACCCCTGTGAAAGGGTTGTTCGATGACTCAGGTTGAGAACACTGTTCTAATCCCCAAAAGTCTCAGAAATTCACAAAGACAGTTCTACTCTTTCCTGTAGGGTCACTATGAGTCGGCATCGACTCAATGGCAGTGAGTTTGGTTTGGTTTGGGGAGACCTTTTCAATCCTTAGTGGTGTAGCATTGATTCTCTGTGAAATACCGTAATACTTTTATGAAAGTAAAGTTCCCTTTCTACTCGTGAGATGGCTTCATTCTTTGGATCCGGTGCTTGCTGCTTGAATGGTAACCGAGCGGTGGAGTGTGCTATGAAAGCATGCCGAAAACCTTGCAACTGCAGGTCTGCATGTAGGGAAAGATGGGCACGCACAACCCAGGAGGAACCTGGGCCCCGAAGAGTCTATTGGTAAAGGGTTTTTTAGGGAGGGGTTTGCCCAGGAGGGTGATGGGTTGACTTAGGAGGGAGGAATGAGCGTTCCATTACTTGTCAACAAACAGCAGAGTGACCACCTGTTGGTGACTCTGGAGGACTGCTGGCTTGTGTGGGCAGGTAAACCCGGTCTCAGGTATTGGGCTGCTCCTGAGGTCAGGTTCACACCCTCCTCGTTTGTAACTCCCACACCTCCCTGCCTCCCATTCATAATTTAGAAAGAGGCTGATAAGTCTACATGAACTTTTATATCAAGTTTATTTTGAGAATTTCTGTACTTAGTGGAGGAGCTGGCATTGCTGAATGAGCAGAATCCTCTCTTTTCCATTAATGGGCTCCACACTGACTTCGCAGATATTGCTAGCATTTAGCTTCTTGACTGTTGACTCTCATACTGAGGGGAGAGCACCAATAGCTGATCATGTAAAGCAGGCTTGAGGCCCTCTCCTGTGTTACCTTGGTCCTTATGACCCTGGGGAGGGGAGTGGTGATGAGATTCTGAAGGACTACCTGGGTGGATGTGGGCCAGAGGCTCTCAGAGTGTCTCAGTAGTGCACCTCTGAAATCCAGGGGAGTCACGGGTGGCAGGTTTTCAGTATATTTGATGGAGAACACCTGCCAGCTGCAGGGTACTTGGAGATGCTGGGCCCAGGCAAGTCCAGAAATTTGCCACTGAAATTTATTCTCACCAAGTTAATCTAGAGGTGTAAGTAATATTTATTATTCTTTGGAAGCAAACTTGGGCAAGACTCAAAACATAGTTCCTGGATTTTTTCACCGACCGGTTTGGCTTTATGCCTAAAGAACCTTAATTCAAAAATAAATGTGTTGGTTTTTATAGTCTGGTATTTGATATCTTAGGAAATACTTGTATTTGTATTTCCATGAGGTTAGTGTGTGCAGACATATTCAATGTGATCCTGTTTGGGTATTCAGGACCAGGCATTAAAAATAGAAGTAGCTTTAATTGGTAGGCATTCCCAGTTTTAATTTAAGGCATATAAAATCGAGTATCAGTGGCAAGTCACGTTGCTTTCTGAACATTTGACAGCTGCTTTTTATAAGTGTAGTGGTTACTCGTTGGGTTGTGATCTGCATGGGCTGCAGATCAAAACCTCCAGCAGCAGCTCCTTGGGAGAGAGACTGGGCTTTCTACTCCCGTAAACAGATAACCGTCTGGGAAACCCACAGGGGTCTCTGCGGTCAGCTTGACTCCATGGCAGTGAGTTTGGTTTGTATTTTTAAATAAGGCTACAGAGTATGTCTTGGTTTAGAAAAAATATCCCTCATTGATAGCGTGTTTGTGGGCGACCTGTTACAGGGGAGGGCAGTGCTGTCTGCCCAGGTGACTGGTGGCAACCCCGTGTGTGTCCTCTAGAACAGCTCCATAGGGTTTTCAAATTTGGGTGGGACCTTCTCGAAGCCGGTCGCCAGGTCTTCCTTCTGAGGTGCTGCTGGGTAGACTTGAACTGTCAGCCATTCAGCTAGCACTTCAGTCCTTAACTGCTCGTGCCCCAAGGAGCTCATTTGTGATGTGAAGGTGAACGGGGCTCAGAAGTGTGCATTCCTGCATTGAGGACCATCGTGTGCTTTCCCGTGCCATCAACACTACACGTGACCAAAAAGGAAAGAAGAAAACGTTGTTGTCGGGTGGAATCCAACTCGTGGGACCTCATGTGTGTCAGAGTAGATTGTGCCTTGAGGGCTGCATTGGTTGTTTTTAGCTGAAGTCTGTCTCCAGGCCTCTCTTCTGAGGCGCCTCTGGGCGGAGCAGCTCCAGTTGGGTTCGTAGCCAAGGGCTTTAGCCATTTTCACTCACTGTGACTCAGGAATGTTGAGTTTCAGTTAGATGATGTGTCTAAAAATCTTGGCTACATACCACATTTTTGACCATTTTAAACTCTGTTGCCTTATATTTCAGATATCAGAGATGCTTTGTCTTCATTTCTGATGGAGGGAGTTGGCAGTTGCTCTGACCGCTTCTGCCAAAGGGTGATTTGTAAAATTGAGTATTAATTTGCAGTATATACTGTCAATTCTATTTTGTAAATAGGTGGTTTCTTCTTTCTTTTTATAAGTTACGAAGTAAGTGAAGGTTTGTTTACAAAACATCAGTTTTCCATTCAACAGTTCAGCCCCCACCCATGTCATTGACCACAGTTCCCAATGTAAGGTCACACATCCACAACCTCTTTCTTCTGCTTCCTGTTGCCATTTCTCCTCTTCCCCTAACCCTCTGAACTTGGGCCTTGCGCAAAAGCTGCCCTTTGGATCTCAGATGGTGGGTGATTCTAAGGTGTGCCTACCTCCCTAGCATTATTGTTCTCCTACTGGCCCGTCTGATTTGCGGATGAACATTGAGCCGTGGGAGTCAAGTTCCTTTCCAGATACTACAGGTAACTAAGGGTTTTGGCCTCCAGGGTTCCACCAGTCTCTACAACCAGTAAGCTTGGTCTGACGATTTTGAGTTTTGTTGTACGTTTTTCTCCCACTGTCCAGAACCTTTACAGTGTGATCGTTTTTCAGACCAGCCAGGCAGTGTCTGATTCTTCTGGCCTCGGGGTTGTGAAGAGTGATGTTTGTGTGGTCTGTTAGTCCACTGGACTCATTGTTTCCATGTGCCTTTCAATTTTTGTCCCTCTTTTTTCCTCTAGACGGGAGAGACCAATAGCTGTACCTCAGATGGCCGCACACGAGCTTTTCAGACCCCAGTGGCTACTCACCCAAGTAGAATGTAGAACATCGTCTTTGTGAACTAGGTTTATGCCAGTTGAGCTCGGTGGCCCCCAAGACCATGATCCTGATCCCCCAAGCCCAGCAACTCATGCCTTCAAGGTATTTTGTTATGTCTGACAAGTTTTCATAACTGCCTTCTTTATGCTCTACCACATTCATGGATTGCAACAAGTGGTAAATATACATGTGTCAGTACCATGGTAAACTTCCGGTAGTCGTGGATAGCCTCCCACACCATTCAGCCTGTGTGTCTGTCTGTCCGTATCTACTCAGATTGGGTGTGCTGCTCTCAGAACATGCCAGAACAATCTGTGCTACGCTTACTTCCTTCTATTTGTAGTGATTGACAGTTGTGCTTGAAACTGTAGGCTTTACCAGGAAAAAGCAAGTACAGTTGTACAGTTGATGAGGTTGGAATTTGTGAGGAGTTTATATTAAAAAATGTAAGACTCATTGAAGAGGAGAGAGAATTTGTTCAGTTAACCACCCATTTTACCAAGAGAAAATTGAGGCTCATGGAGGTCGAGTTCTTTGAATGTGGTCATCAAACGAGCACACAGTTGTCTCGGGTTTGAATCCAGGCCTGTTGGTGCCCGCAGCCCGAGCACTTGACCAGGGAACTAGACTACACAGGACTAGGGCCCAGTGGGTGGGACTCTGGTCCCTTCAAACCAGAACTTTATGCGTTTGTTCCATGCCCTCCCCAAGAAAACCTCTCTTGTTTGCTGTCGGGTGACCCTGACGCATCTTCGAGTCACAGGAGAACGGCTCTAGTGAGTTCCATGACTGAGTCCGCAGTAGTGCTCACCAGGGTTTGTTCTGAGGGAGCCCTGGGGCAGGGCAGGTTACCTTACCTGTTGGACTGCTAATTGTGAGGTCAGCAGTTTGACCCCATCAGCCGCTCTGTGGCGTTCTGCCACAGGGGCTGTTCTACTTTGTTTTATAGGGTTGCTGTGCCTCAGAAGCTACCAGATGGCAGTGGGGTTGGTTTGGTTTTTCCTTCCCAAGCACTCCTGGGTGACCTCAAAACACCCGGATGTGCAAGCCCCCCTCATTGTTGTCATGCTGTGGAGTCTGCTCCAACTTCTCGTAACCCTATAGGACAGGACAGGGCTTCCCCATAGGGTTTTTAATCTTTATGGAAGCCCACTGCCACATCTTTAGCCAACAAAATGGGGTTGAAATACCAATCTTTTGGTTAACAGCAGAATGCTTAACCACTGCCCCATCAGGGCTACTCATGGGCTCCTAAAACCAAATCCACTGCTGTGGAGTTGATTCCAACTCATAGCAACCATGTAGGACAGAGTAGAGCTGCCCCTTGGATTTCCAAGGCTGTGATCTTTATGGAAGCAGACAGCTGTGTTCTTCCCCATTGGGCAGCATCTGGTGAGTTCAAGCTGCATGGACCTTGTGGTTAACCGCCAAGTGCTTAACCACAAGGCCACTAGGACGCCTATGCCCTCCTTTGAAAAGAACATAACGGACACGCAAACCCACTAGCACAGGGTGGAGGGCAACCATACACACATCAATTGTGTAAAGCGCATTTGTACATCGTTTCTCAAAACATTTTCTCTCCACTTAAACCCCCGACATTAGGTCCTCATTTTTCCTCTCCCTCCCCGCTACCCCCTCCCTCATCAGCCCTTGATAGTTTATAAATTGGTATTTTGTCATATCTTGCCCTGTCTGACATCTCCCTTCACCCACTTTTCAGTTGTCTGTCCCCCAGGGAGGAGGTCACACACAGTTCCTTGTAATCGGTTCCCTCTTTCCTACCCATTCTCCCTTTACCCTCCCTGTTTCTCCACTCACACCACTGGTCCTGTAGGGCTCATCTGCCCAGGATTCCCTGTATTTTCAGTTCCTATCTGTACCAGTGTACATCCTCTGGTCTAGCCAGACTTGCAAGGTCGAATTCGAGTCATGGTAGTGGGAGCGGGGAGGAAACATTTAGGAACTAGAGGAGAGTTGTATTTCTCATCGTTGTTACATCGCACCCTGACTGGCTCATCTTCTCCCTGAGACCCCTCTGCAAGGGGATCTGTGCTGCCGTTTTATGTAGTGTTCTGTCATCTTACATACTTTGAACATGTCATCAGGAGAGAGCAGCCCTTAGAGGTGGCCATCATGCCTGGTAAAGTAGGGGTCAGTGAAAAGGCGGAAGGCCCTCAATGACATGAGTTGGCTTAGTGGCTGCAACAATGGGCACACACATAGCAACAGTTGTGAGGACGGCAGGACCATAGTGTTGTGTTCTGTTGGACGGGCCGCTCTGAGTTGGAACCGACTCGATGACCCCTAACAACAGCAGTGGTTCTCTTTATGGTGAGAACCGTCACACAGAGCATCTCATTTAAACTCTGTAGGCAAGGCTACTCTTCCTACTTCATGGAAGAAAAGATGGATTCAGAGAGCTTAAGAGACAGACCAGGGGTAAAAATAGGTAGCAGGACTTGTGACTCGTTGTCCATAATTTATCTTACTTTGATCTGAAGCTGCCTTCCCAGATGTGCTCAGAATTGAGCAACTCACATTTGAAGTGTCTTTTAGCAGTTGGGTTTGCTCCACAGAAGCAGACCGCACCTTTTGTAGGGCCTTGAGCCAGTTGCTGAATTTCTCAGCCTTGGTTTTGCTCTTTTGTGAGTAACGCTGGGAGAATATTTGTCCTGACTGCCTCACTTGAGTTGTAGAATGAAGTGAGACCATTGGGTAAGAACCCTTAACCCTTTAAAAGATGGCAAGGTGTCCCCTCTAAGTCTTAAGATTCAAAAATACATGTGTATGTAATCATGGCAAGGAGATACCAAAGGGATCTTGGTGGCACACTGGTTAAGTGTCTGGCTGCTAATCCAAACCCACCAACTGCTCCTCGAGCAAAAGATGGGCAGTCTGCTGACATAGAGACATAACCTTGGAAACACTCTGGGGGCAGTATCCTCTGTGCCATTGAATTGGTAAGAGTTGGAACCTGCAGAATGAGTTTAAGGAGCCCCCAGAGGCTGGGAGGAGCTCAGAGCCGTCCTGCCCTTTCTTGCTGCAGACTTGCTCAGGAACCCAAACTTTGGAGAAGGGGAGGGGCTTGTTAGGGACCAGGAAAGCAGCGAGCACCCCTGAGAGAGCAGCAGGGTTGATGGGGGATTTCCCAAGGGAGAGGAGGCTCTGTGAGAAGGAGAGCCGGCGCAGGACCCTGACCCTGCCTTGCCCTGGTCAGCACCACTCACTCGCTCACTGGACAGCTGGCCCTGCCGAGCGGAAACTGCTTCCACCTTTATTTTCATTAGCCTCCACTGGCATGTAGCCTGTCTTTTATTTTGAATATATGCACAAATCACAGCACTGACCGCACTGTGACTTTACCCTCAATGAGCACTGCCGGTGGTTGAAGATGTCGCGTATGCCCCTTGGTACTTTGAGGTTCCAGCAGCTAGTGGATTGGCCACTGGCCTTGTTACTTACTCATTGTGTGATAAACAAGTATCCATGTGCCAGTGGCATAGTGGTTAGAAGTTGGGCTGCTAACTGCGAGGCGAGCAGTTCAAAACAACCACCAGCTCCTCTGTGGGAGAAAGACCAGGCTTTCTACTCCCCCAAAGATTACAATCTCAGAAACCCTCATAAGCAGTTCTACCCTGTCCTATAGGGTCACTGTGAGTTGTCATGGACTCGATGCAGTGAGTGAGTGCCTGCATGTCATTAAAGTTGGTTTCTTTTGTCCTGGTGGGAACATGAGAACATTGGCATGAGAAGAAGCTGAAGGCGTCCTGGTTTTAAAGTGGCCTTGGGCTTGTCTTCTCTCCTAGGCCTGAGTGAGCGGCAGGAAGCAGAGCTGGTTTCTCTGGTCGCCTTGTATTAGCTCTGGCTTTGCGATGCGTGCTCTGCCCCTGTGTTCATCTCTTTCAGCGTTAATGATCTGGGCTTCCAGACTGGTCATGCCATTTGCCTCCT
Organism: Echinops telfairi; assembly: GCF_000313985.2. Taxonomy (NCBI): domain Eukaryota; kingdom Metazoa; phylum Chordata; class Mammalia; order Afrosoricida; family Tenrecidae; genus Echinops; species Echinops telfairi. The sequence continues at coordinate 7,510,979 of NW_022103915.1, forward strand.
TGGTGTCCTGGTCCTTTTCTGTCCTTGCTGCCCTGACTAGCGGGAGGCTCCCAGGAACTGTGTCGCAGGGCAGTCTGTGTTATGTGGGTTCAAATAGTGACCCAAACCAAATCAAACCCACTGCCATCGAGTCAATGCCAGCTCATAGTGACCCTGTAGGGCAGGGTAGAACTACCACAGTGAGTTTCCAAGATTGTAACTCTTTACGGAAGTAGAAAGGCCTATTTTTCTCCTGAGGAGTGGCTGGTGGTTTTGAACTGGTGACTTTGCAGTTCGCAGCCTAACTTGAAACCACCACACCCCCAAGGTTCCTTTCAGATAGCGGCAGTGTCCACTAGGCAGATGATAGCAATGTGATGTCTGTCTTGGCTGCGATGGGAACTCTGGCTTTAACACGGCAGCATGTAAACTGGATTCAAGTGGGTGGGTGGGGTGAAGGGGCAGGGATTCTAGACCAAGAAAACCAAAGCCCTAGACCAGTGGTTCTCAACCTGTGGGTCACGACCCCTTTGGGGGTGGAACGACCCTTTCACAGAGGTCACCCGATTCATAACAGTAGCAAAATTACAGTTATAAAGTAGTAACGAAAATAATTTTATGGTTGGGGGTCACCACCACATGAGGAACTGTATGAAAGGGTGGTGGCATTAGGAAGGTTGAGAACCACTGCCCTGGACTATGGCATTTGAGGGGAGCCCTGGTGTCACAATGGCTGAGCCTTGAGCGGATGGAGCTGCCCATCCCTGTACAGGCTACCGTCTAGGACACCTTCTGGCGTAGCCCTTTAAGCTCACTCTGGCTAGGCTCTTTAGGGTCACCATGCGTTGGAATTGGCTCTTCAGTAGTGCGTGTGGGTCTCCCCTCTTGGCTTTGTTGGGCTCTCGTGCTGCATTGTGGGGGCTGTAGCTTGTATGGGCTTGGCAGGCTAAGAGTCTCTGCCGAGAGGGGCCCTCCTCTAGGGACTCCAGGGTGATTTCTAAAAATCTCTTTTATGCATGAACTTTTCTGAGGTCGATCCTTCCCAAGCCAAGCACAGATTCACGTGTTCTCCAGCGGCCTTGAGTCATCCAATGGCATCATAGCTGCCCTATTGCGTGTGGCTTAGCTCCTGTTTCAGCCCTGCTCCCCCAGTGCTGCTCCTGCCTTACTGGGTGGGCCCTTTCATCTGACAGCAAGAGGACACCCCCAGCCTGCTGTCTCTACCCTGACTCAGCCCCTCATCCCACAGCCACAGACCTTGTTATTACCAGTGACTGCAACTGCCCCCATCTCCACCTTACAGGCAGGCGGCCACCTTTGACCACTAGCTCCGACCTTTCTAGCTCAAGTGCTCTGTGCCCTCAGCTTCATCCTTAGAACCTACGGGAATGTCCAGTTCACTGGTCTTGGCCACCTCTCCCCTCTCCGTGGTCCCTAACATTCTCACTTTTCCTCCTTACTCAGCTTGAATTCTTTGGTTAAACATCTAACCTCCCTTGTACACACCCATTGCCACTGTTTAGCTGTTCCTGTGCAGCGCATGCGCTGGAGAATAGCACAACCTTGCTGACTGGCCTTTCTGTAGCTGAACAGCTGTGGTGCTGACTCGCCACCCTGCGTGGTTTAGTCAGTTTTACATCTTTCCCCTCAAACCTTCCATATGCTTTCCCCAGTCCCTATTCTAAGCTGAAGGAGCCTGGTGGCTTGGTGGTTACGCATTGCGCTGAGATCAAGTCTGCAGTTTGAAATCACCTAGCCACGCTCTGGGAGAAAGACGGGGCTTCCTACGGAAACTCACAGGGGCCCTTCTACCCTGTCCCGTAGGGTTGCTATGAGTCTATATCAACTCGATGTCAGTGAATTTGATTTTTTGGTTTTATTCTTAGCTGGGAAGAAAATTAGGGCTTTCTCTACTCCTGGAAAGAGTTTCACAAACTCCGAGGGGCAGTTCTGCCATGTCCTACAGGGTTGCTGTGTCTGAATCAGCTCAGTGGCATTGAGTTCAGTTTTTAGTTTGGATTCTTAACTGATGAACTTTCCAAGAAAATCAAAGCAGTCAGAAGGGAATGACACACTTCTATACTCTCATCTGCCCAGCTTCCAGCACCGTCTTCTGCCTTCCCCGCTGTTGCTGTGCTCGCTGCGAGGCTACCTCATCCACATGTCTGTTGATTCCCATCTCATTTTGCCTAATCCTTGTTCTCCCCTGGTGGCATAGTGATTACTTGTTGGGCTTCGATCCACAAGGTCAACAGTTTGATGCCACCAGCCATCCCGTGGGAGAAAGACAAGGCTTTCAACTCACGAAGAGTTACAGTCTTCGCAACTTACAGTAGCAGTTCTCTTCTGTTCTCTAGGGTCACTATGGTTCAGAATCAACTCAGTGGCATTGAACGCGCGCGCGCGCGTGCGCGCGCGTGTGTGTGTGTGTGTGTGTGTGTGTGTGTGTGTGTGTTCATTCGTTCACCCCTCTCACACCATCAACTGGTTTCTTCCTTCTAGGTCATTCCATCAATGTACAAACATGCTATTTCTCCATCTTCAGAAAAGAGAAAAAACCTTTTTCCTGACTCCACAACACTTCTTAGCTATTTTTTTCTTAGCTCTTCTAAGAAATAGTTGGCTCTAATTTATCAAGACCCTCAAAGCATGGTCCTTGGCGCAGCTTCCGCAGCAGCTTCCCCAGGTGTTGGGCTTGGAGTGCTGCACAGTGAAAGCCCACCCTCTTATGTGGACCCCAGGTGACATGTGCCCACCAAGGGCTGGCAGAAGTTTCTCCAGTTCTCCCTGCCTCTTCAAGTGGATCCGCTTAACTGATGACTCCTTCCTGTCCTTCCCTACGCGTGCCCAACTGAATGTTTTGCAGTAAACTCACCGAGTTGTGTGCAGCATTACCACAATTTCACTTTTGGGTAGGAGGGCTTACTTTTTAAACTGAACTTTGGGTTTGAATTGTGAGAGACATTTGTGGGGTTTCACCGCCTGCGCTCAGGGTCGTATTCAGAGAGAACTGGCGTCTGTGCTTGACTTCGACCAAAAACCAGTTGCCATCTAGTTGGTTTCCACACATGCCATTATTGGCATGACAAGACATTTGAGTGGAGATTTAGAGAACCATATGCTGTGCCTGGTGTTCTGCGTCATTTTCTCCCCCTGCTTAATAATTATACATTGGACAACTTTCCGTATGAGCAAGTAGAGTGCTTCATCATACCTCTTGCAATGGTGTCGTGGTCCATGTACGCTCACTTTGAATGTAGATGTACATACTATTACAGAGTGCTGCAGTGAAAAACCTTGCGTTATATGACTTTCCGTGGATGCAGGCTTATCTGCAGCTTATGTCTCCAGGGCCAGGACCCCAGAGTCGAAAGGTAAATGCCTGGGTTGGGGGCAGCTATTGCTACACTGGCCTCCCGAGGGGCCGCATTGGTTATTCACCTGTGTAGCCACACCCCAACTGACTGAAGGCCCCTGACCTGATAGGTGAGAAATGGGTGTGAGTTGTGTTTGTTTTCTGCGAGTGCGAGGTGAGGTTGAACAGCTTACTGTCTCTCTCAGAGCCAGGTGTATTTCTTGTTCTGTGAATGATTTCAGATCCGTTGCCCATGTTTTCTCATCTTTTTAAAAACTTTGTATGGTGGTTGGAGTGAAGATCTGTAGAACAGATTTGTTTCCATCAGTGATGCTTGCACGTTTTGTTTCATGGCATTGGTTGTAGCACCACAATGATAGGTACTCTCCCCACTGCCTCCCGAGGCTTCCCATTTCCTTCATCCTTCTTCGCTTGTCTAGTTTTTGATTGGGTGTTTGAGTGCCTTACTTTTGAGGAGAATCGCCCTTTATCCGAGATACAGGACTTTTCTTCCCAGTTTGTCATTCTTCTCCTGGTTCTGTTTTGTCTGTGTACAGTAGTTTTGTTTTGTTATAAAGAATTCCCGTATTTTTGTAGTTGTTTATTACAATTATTTTCGAACTTTGTGATTTTGAGCCTCATTTTAATTTTGTAGGTACTAACCAGTACCTAAATATTTGCATTTTCTCCAAGATGTCAATAAGGGAGAAGATAAAACAGTTTAATATTTGAAAATTAGATTTCGCAAAAATGTTCTAGAACCCAGAGATGCACACTGGAATGTGCCGTAAACGGGGTGCAGTTGTGATTTTGTGGATGTAACATACTCCAGGGATGTTTGGTTTTGCAAGTAATCAGAGGCCCGACTCAATCTAGCTTGTATTTTAAAAGCTCATGCCCTGGAAGGTTTTGAGGTAAGGTGGGCACACCTGGCAAAGTTTGATTGGGGCACCAGCTCTGGTTTGCTGACACTGGCTTGGTTTTGCAGTCCCGTGTGCCAGCCTGGTTTAGGTGGCAAAACACCAGTGGTAGGGAAAGCCAGTGGTCAGAGTGAAGGCAAATAGCTCTTCTCACCATAAAGATGCTAGTTTCCCAGACACCCCCAGCAAACCTCCTCTTTTTCCTTGTTCCAGATTGGGGTACCAGCTCATTCCTGGAGGCAAGGAGGAATATGGATCAGCTGGCTGAATCCTGGCTGACCCACACCCTTAGCATGGTTGCTGAATTACCCCACATTCTGATTGCTCTGAAGCTGGGCTGAGAGGCGATGCCAGAGAGAGCAATCAATTTGTAGGTAGCTTCTGGGCAATCAAGAGATGCAAACAAAACTGAGGGTCTTACACCGACTTAGGTAGGGGGGACCCAGGCATAAAAGACCACTTCTTTCCTCCAGAGAGCTACTGGGACTGAGGCACTGAGCCATCAGAGCAGGGCTTACCACCCATTTCATCAGCATGCTGGTTGAACTCAGTTCTGGCTGCACTGCACACTACAGGAGTTAGGAACCTGTCTTCCTCTTGGTCTTACTGTTTGGAATGTCCTTCCTCCCTCCTTTTTATACAATGTTGGGGTCTTTGAGGATATATATATATATATCTATAGATCTATATCTATATATCTATATAGATACAGATATAGCTCTATAGATATATATATATACATATATAGATATATATATATACATACACACATGTATACACATACACACACACACACATATATATATTGGGGGCTTGTTCAACTCTTATTACAATCCATACATACATCCATTGTGTCAAGCACATTTCTACACTGCACTGGCTCATCCCCTCCCCACAACCCTTCTGTAATGGGATGTCCAGTTGCCTACAAATGGGACTTGGGTCCCCTTTCTGCACTCCTCCTGATTCACAATGATTTGATTTTTTGTTCTTGGATGCCTAATACCTGATCCCTTCGACACCTTGTGATCACACAGGCTGGTGTGCTTCTTCCTTGTGGGCTTTGTTGCTTCTGTTGCTTCTGAGCTAGATGGCCACTAGCCACTTTCAAGTGTTTAAAACCCTAGACACTATATCTTTTGATAGCTGGGCTCCATCAGCGTTCTTCACCACATTTGCTTATGCAACCGCTTTGTCTTCAGTGATTGTGTTAGACAGGGTTCTCTAGAGAGATAAAGCCAGATTGCTAGTAATTTTATAAGTATATATTTAAATAGATAGATATATAACACAAGAAATAAACAGTTAAATTATAAAGCAGTACAAATGGCTCAGTACAATTCAGATGTGTTAGACAGCTGTGAGGCACTGGCAGTCCTTTAAGTCTTGAGGGCCAGGTAGTCCTCTGTAGAGAGATTCAGATTCTCCGGGCACCGGCAGCCAACAGCAAGGCAGGTCACCAACAGTCAGTCCCCAGCTCAAGAGATGTAAATTCCAATTGTGTGGCGAAGCAGGTCTTGAAGAACCCTCAAATTATAGTGACACAGTCCACAGGTTAGGTGTCCTACAGGTAGTGTAGCTTGCAAATCGAGGCACAGAACAAACAAGGCAGCGGCACACTGCTCCAATGATCAAAGAGTGAGAGACAATAAAGGCGAGGCTTGCTGAGCCATTTATCTCTCCGCCCTTCAATTAATCCCACATGTTTATCGGCCAGGCTGGCACAATAAACAACTACCTCAGCGATCATATCGAGAAGGTGAGCATCATAGAATGCCAGTTTAATAGAACAAAGTATTCTTGCATTGAGGGAGTACTTGAGTGGAAGCCCAGTGTCCATCTGCTACCTTAATACTAAACCTATAAATATATGCACATAGATCTATTTCCATATGTAAATATATTTACATATGTACATGCCTTTATTTAGACCCCTGTAAATGCCCTTTGTCTCCTAGCTCTTTCCTCTATTTCCTTTGACTTTCCCTTGTCCCACTATCATGCTCAGTCTTCATTTGGGTTTCAATAATTCCTTTTGGTTACATTACCCTTGATCACGCCCTACCAGGCTTCCTGTACCCTCCTGACCACCGATTTGGATCATTTGTTGTTCCCTTGTCCCTGGGTTTGTTAACACCCCCCCCCCCCAGCCCTGATCTTAACTGATCTCTCTATTACTATGCCATGTGCATCACTGCACCTTTGAATTGTTTGAATCCTCCAGCACTACTGTGAGGTACTGTTGAGCTGGTTCTCCAGAATAACAGAATAACACACTGTCCAGTCCTGCCCCGTCCTCATGATTGCATTGCAGTACGTGGCCCCGTTGTTGCAGTCGCTGTGTCAGTTCATCTCTTCGAGGACCCTTCCCTATTGTCCTGAGATGTCCTTCACCAGAGTTTGGTCTCTTCTAATAACACACGGAGATCTACCCGTCCTCACTTGTACAAAAGCATTCTGGCTTTCCCTTTTTCCCAAACAGATTGTTTTGTTCTTGCCGCCTGTGGTAATTTTAGTATTCTTTGCCAACACCATAATTCAAATGTTCTTCTGCGGTCTTCCTTACTCATTTATTGCCCAGCTTTCACGTGAGTATGAGGTGGTAGGAAATACCGTGGCTTGAGTGGGGTGTACTTTAGTCTTCAAAGTGACATTTTTAACACCTTAAATTTACTCAATGCAGTATGTCTTGCTTGACTGCTGCTTCCATGAGCACTGATTGTGGATCCAAGCAAGATTAAATCCTTGACAACCTCCATCTTTTTCTGCATTCATTATAATGTTGTCTATTGGGTCAATTGTGAGCAGTTTTGTTTTATGTTGTTACAATTCATGATGAAGGCCGTATTCTTTGATCTTCATTAACAAGTACTTCAAGTCTTCCTTGGTTTCAGCAAGACGTGTCGTGTCCATATCACAGGTTGTTCATAAGCCTTCCTCCACTCCCGGTGCTGCCACATCCATCATGGAGTCTAACTTCACCTAGTATTTGCCCAGCATACAGATTGAATATTTATGGTGAAGAGGTACAATCCTGATTTTAAACCATGCACTATCTCTGTGTTCTAGCTGCCTCTTGATCTATGTACAGGTTCTACATGAGCACAGTTCTGCAGTTCCCATGCTTCACCGGATTCTCCTTTGTTAAGATTTGGACAAGTGCCTTTGCATAGATAGTAAAACACAAGTAACATCTTTTGGGTATTCTTTGCTGGAAGCCAAGATCCATGTGACATCAGCAATGATAATACCTTCTTTCACATGTTCTGAATCTGGTTTCAATTTCTGGCAGTTCCCTGTTGATGTAACCATTTAAAAAATGATTTTTAGCAAAATTTTACTTGTGTGTGACCTGGATGAGTAAATTAAATAACTTTCAAAATTCTTTTCACCAGCCAACTGTGGTTAGTGCTGGTTCCTGAGGCTCCAAGAGTTTGCATTCCAGCCCCTTTGCCTTGAGTGAGAGGCTCTTACAATTAGTCACAGTCTCTGCTCTTGTGCTGCTGGAGTCCCCAGCTTGGGGCTGGCTCTAGTGTCTGGATTGCCTGGAGCAAGCTAGCTTCGTGAGCCTAGTGCCCTGGAAAACTGCTCCCACCCTCTGTCCCAGAAGAGAGCAAGCAGTTTGACTCCTGTCCCTTCGCCCCGTTTCACTGTGGAGGTTTAATAGCTCTTTGCACACTTGGTGTCTTCCCAGGGTTCTTTAATAGGTGGCCCTCTAGTTGGCATGACTGCTGACATTCTGCCCTCAGGTCATTCAGTAAAGTGAAGGTCATCCTCGGCCTTCTTCTGATGGATGTCCGGTAGTTGAGACCCTGGAGAGCTGAGTGGAGGACCGGCTCAGCTGTGAAGGGCAGTGCTTGACGAGGCTGAGCCCGTCTGCCTGCCTTCCTAGCTCCCCTTTGGAGTCTGCTTAGACTCTTGTCGTCTTTCTTTCTCCCTCACTGCCATACACTGCCTTCTGATCCCCCCCACCCCTGCTCCCTGCCCATGCTACAGTGTCCCTTCCACCGGGTTTCTGCCATCACCCTGGGTCTTTCACATCCACTGCGGGACCCTCCAGGACTTTCTCTAGCCCTACCTCCACTACCCTATCCTGTAGCTGAACTCTTTGTCGGGTGAATAGCTTCAGCTCGGGGATCACAAGTTCAAATTTCCCCACTGCCCCTTCATACCCTCCATTCATGGGACAGCTCCTTTGACCTCTCAGCAGCACTGAACACGCTTTGTGGAAACACTGCTTGTCTTGATTTTCCCTCTACGTCCTGGAGCACATCTGACCCATACTCAAGCTGTCTCCCTTGCCAGTTCCTTCTAGGCTAACCCAGGCCCACTGCCACTGAGTCCTGGTGACAGTGGACTGCTAACCAACAGTGCACTAGCTCCACCGTGGCCCTCCTACTCTGCCTGGCTTTTTGTAGTGTGTTTTCTTCGTGACTCTCTCATTAAGGTCTCTCGCTGAAGTAGCAGGTTCCTTTTATTCCTTAACTGTGTTTATGCCTTCACACACTCATCCTCCCTTCAAGGAAGAAGTGTTTATTGCACAAAATTAATCCAGTGGGTATTCCTGAGACTGCCCTGGTGGGTTGATTGGGACTATTAAATCCTCTGCCTCTGGCTGGGTGCTCCAGCCAGGCACAGGCTCTTCCTCTACCTGCAGCTCTGGGGTTTTTCCTTGCCAGTGACTGGCCAGGGCTTTCTGCCTTCTGGACCTCCAGCTCCAGTCATGGGTATGGCCACCTCTGGGCTACAGCGGTGGCTCTCCTCTGCGCAGTGTGGCCTGAAAAGAGGCGCTGTGGCTAGGTTGTGTGTCCACAGCCTCTTCCTAAGGCAGCTGGCAGGCTCAGTCACCCACCGGAGCCGGAGCGTCCCCCTCATTCATGTGTACTGCTTCTTCAACAGATTCCTCAGAGTTTTATTTTCTCCCACAAAGCTCCTGCTGCTGTTTCTTTATTTAATTCATCGGTTTTCTTTCTTTCCTGCTTGTTTGAGGTTTGCTTTGTTCCTCTGAGAATTTCTGGTGTTTGGCTTTGTTCTGAGCTGCCATCAAATCGACACCCCCCCCAACACACACACACATGCTGTGGATGATCAAAATCCTGCATGGTCCCCACAAGCCTTGCAAACTGGACCAGTGTGAGCCACAAGGTTTGCATTGCCTGATTTTCTGAAGGTCACCAAACCTTTCTTCCTAGCTCTTAGTCTGGGACCTCTGCTAAAACTCTTTCAGCATGATAGCAACATGCACACCAGGGGGAGTGGGGAGTGAGGGGAAAAAATGAGGAGCTGATGCCAGGGGCTTAGGTGGAGAGCAAATGTTTTGAGAATGATGAGGGCAATGAATGTACAAATGTGCTTTCCACAATTAATGTGTGTATGGATTGTGATAAGAGTTGTATGAGCCCCGAATGAAACGATTTAAAAAAAACCACGCACACCTCCGCTGGCAGACGGGAGCTGTGGGTGCACAGGAGGTGTTCTGGCCCACCTCAGAGAAGGCAGAATCTGCCCCCAAAACCATCGGTACCCAGAGCTGTGCTGAATGCCACAGCTAAGTGCTGCTTCAGCAGCTGGCCCTTGTGCATTATACTGTCACTGAAGCCCAAGTCTTTTGTTACTTCTTTTTGTCTTTTTTTTAAACCTCTGATCAGGTTTTTTAAAGTCATAGTATTAAACTTTTTATTTATGAGCTTGTTTGCATTGTATGGCCACAGGGTATTAGTCATTTAAAATGTGATAAGATTTTATTTGTGACACAGGATATTCTATGTGTGTGTGCACACTTTCTTGTGTGTTTTTAAGAGTATATATCCTCCATTTGGTAAACTCAGGATTGCATACATACTTGGTTGTGTTTGATCAAAGTTGTTAATTAGTAAAGATCCTATCATTACTGACTTCACGATAGCCTTATTTATCAGTCTCCAATAGGTGTGAACATCTGAACTTGTTAAGTCTCTTTGAGCTCATCTAGGTTTCAAAGGATTGTCAGTCTCTGGGTAGTTCTTTGTGTTCGTATACTATACTCTTCATTTTCTCTTTATTTTTGCCCTAAAGTCTATTAATTTTGCATGGGGTGTCTCTTTCTCCCTTACTCTCAATGTTTCTATGAGCTTCTTTCTGATGCAACCTTGGTACCATTATTGTTTTCTGCCTCCCATATACCGCCTTCTTGACCTCTCTCCTCTCCACCTGCTCTCTGTCCCCGTGGGACTCTCTGGCATATTTCTGCACTGGTTTCCACTGCTTGCACCCTTGACTCACCTGGGTCTGGGCAGCCTCCTGACTGCTCTTCACCTTCCAGACTCTTCTTTGCTGGGCAGAGTGAACTGAAACACTCCAGCCTAATTGTAACCCCAGGCCCACATCCTTCATGATTTTGGTCTTTCAACCCATCTTTCCGTGCTTCCAGTCTTTGAAATCATGTTTCAAGGATCTCCTGCTTTTGCATGAAAAACCCATTGGCCCGGTCTACTGGAGCTTGCCCTGGCCTACCTTGCAAGGCCTTCCTTTTCCGCCCTATAAGCTCCTGTCTGCCTTTTCAGTGCTCTAAGCAGCCTTCCCTTCTGTCCACAGGTTCCTAAGAGCTGTCACCTTTGTCTGAATGGGCCTCCACTCCCTGCCACCTTCTCCTTATGTTGCTCTTCCTGTGGTTCCATCCCAGCCTCTTTCTCTCTTAGCCATCACCTGATCCTCCCTGGGGGCCAGTATCCTTTAATGTCTACCACCCTCCACCTCCATCAGGAGGTGACCTCAGAAGGGTTGATTGATCAGTCTGATACACTTGCTGGGCCCACTGTGTTCAGCTCAGTGCTTCTGGTGTATTATGGGCAATCTATAAAAATTTGAATGATTGAATAAATAATTTATTTTGTGTATTGACAGAGGGAGGCTTCTGTGGTAAGCTTATTGACTTGTATGTAATAAGTCTTTGGTGAAGTGTTTTCAGTGAAGATCGCTTGTGTCTGATCGCTCTGATCTGTGGAGAGATGGTTTGCTTCAGGAAAGGCAAGCTGCTCCACGGAACACCTGTCTCGCTCCCTCTTCCACATCTCTTCCATTTGTGCACCCTACCTTGATGTGGGTAGCAGAGAGGCACAAGAGCAGGACCTGAGGAATATTTTCTCAGGAGGAAAGACTACTCATTTCCCCCCTAAAAATAGCGTGGTGGTGTTGACTCCAGCTCCCCCGGCCCTTGCGGGCAGAGGACAGTGGTTGTACAGGGTTTCAAGGCTGGGGCCTGGAGTACATTTATTGTTGGAATTCTGGAGATTCAGGGAAGAAAAAACCCGTATTCCTTAACCTTTGATTTTGGGATGTTTTTCCTGCCGGTCCCTGTTTGAGCTTCCATCCTGAGTTCTTGGTACCCAGTACTGTGCCTGTGTAGAATAGATGCTTGTCTAGGGAATGGGCTGGTGGGTGAGCTGTGATGTAGTTGAGCTTGCTAATAATGAGTGTCTGAGAACATTGTAACAAAGCTGCTTGGACACAGTACTTTGGAGTCATCTGTGACTGCTTTTCTGCATGGTGCCTTTCAGTCCCTTGGTAAAACCCTAAAATATCAAATAAGTCCTGAGTCTGGCCCCTACTGCCCTTCCCCACTGCTGGCCGGCCTGGAAGTGCCCTTGTTCTCACAGGGTACGTGTGGTTCAGGGGTCTCGGGCCATCCCAGACCACTGGATTTTCCCCGTCTCTCCGATTAAAAGCTAAATGTCTTAGTAAGAGCTGACCCCTGCTGTCATTATACACCCAAAGTGATTTCTGTTAACCCCCCTTCTCCCTTACTTCCTTCATATTCTGTTCCTAAAGTGGGGGATCCCAGCGAGGACACTGTCCCTCAGGGTTCCCTCTGACAAGAAGCCTTTCCTCAGATAACCATGTGGCAGGCTCCCTCCTCTTCAGGCCTCTCCCCTGACCCGAGTCCCTGACCCTGTCATCTCCTGCTCAGGAAGCCAGCACCACCCCCTCTCCTCGCTCATCATTCCTTCTCCTTCCCTGGAGGACTGTTCTTCATCCTCACCCCTTTCCTGACCCTTGCTTAGTTACTGTTTACTGCTGACGGCCCTCTTAAACTTGGCGTGAGAGGTGTTTTCTCAGTCCTCACTGCCCAGACCTGAGAATTCAGTTCCTTAAAAAGAGCTTAATAAATATCAGTTGAGAGCACCAAAGCAAAAACCAAACATATTGCCACCAAGTCGATGCCAAGTCAGAGTGACCCACTTGGACAGGGTAGAACTGCCTATCGTGGGTTTCTGAGACTGTAACTCTATGGGAGTTGAAAGCCCTCCTGTCTCCTCCCTTTGGAGTGGCTGGTGGTTTCAAACTGCTGACCTTACAGTTAGCAGCCCAATTCCTCAGCACTATACCTCCTGGGCTCCTGGCTGAGTGGATAGTGAAAAGAATTTTTCTGTCTCCAGTCCCTGATAAAGGAAATCTGCATTTAGCACATATGGATTATGAGTTCTACCCATTTTTAATATAGTAAGTGATACTTTCACATAGTTTAACCTTCCTAAGACAGGCTCTGTCCCCTAGCCACTGTTCTCCTCCCCAGAAGTAACCAGTCTTAATCCTTAAGTGTATGCCCAGAGGCTGTCCCTAGCTGTACACGTACGACCATTCGTCCGCCTTAAAAAACAAAGCACCTGTTTTGTTAGGCTTTAGTTTTAATTTTATTTTATACAGTACATTTTGGGGACTGTTTTGGTCAAGGCACCAAGAGCTGCTTTGGTTTTCAGTTGGCGGTGCTGTGCCTGTGTCTGGTTGATTGTACCAGGGTGTGACCCCAGCCCCTTGTGGTGGGCATTGCTGTGTCCAGTCGTCAGCTAGTACAGACCATGTTGCAGTAGGTCACCTTGCATGAAGATCATCTTGCCTTGCTGCTACTGTATCCAAGGGATATATTCCTGAAGTGGAATTCCTAGGTCAAAGGACAAGGGCCTTTGTACCTTGGATTGACCTTGGCCGACTGCTTCCCCAGGAAGCCCCGCTGACCTTGCCACGGTGTCTGCTGCACACTATCTCCCGTCTGTGAGGAACATCGGTGTCCTCGCTCATGTCAGTTGTTTGTTCACCCCCTCGAGTCGGGGTCTGGTCCCGGTTCTGGTTTATTTTGACTCAATTAGTAGAAACTCTCCTGGGGCTCAGCCCTTAAGGCTGGGGGTTCTTCCAGCGGGCCATTTGTTTAGCGATATCGTGAGGGTTGGAGGATGGTGGGAAAGGGGGAGCCCATTACAAGGTCAGATATATAGTCCACCCCCCAGGGGGACAAATAACAGAAATGTGGATGAAGGGAGACAACAGAAAGGAAATAACAACAATATATAATTGACCAAGGATTCATGGGATGGGGTGGGGGGAAGCTGATGCCAAGGGCTCAGGTAGAAAGAACACATTTTGGAAATGTTGATGGCAACATATGTACAAGTATGCTTAGTATACTGTTTTTCATTTGCTCTTACTTCAAGACCTCTGCGCTGCGTGCTGGAGTAAGATGTGAGGGGGATTTCCCCCCCAGTGCTTGGGGGTATTTTTGATTTCTTGAGCTCTCAGCCCTGTTTGAAGGGTACGTTCGCAGCAGTTTCCTGCCGAATCCCAAGTGGTGGGGGCCAGCCAGCCCTGCCCCAGGTACTTTTCAGTTTCAGCATGGTTATTTTTGTCTTATTAAGTTAATCTAAAAAACTGTGATAGAGATATGACTGCTGAGCTTTTTAAACACAAATTTTGTCATTTCACTTGGCCTGTAAAGGGTACTCAGTGAGATGAGGAACAACAGGTGCAATGATGGTGACTTACATTAGGGAACATGTTTCATGAATGATACAGAACCAAAGAAAGGAGGAGTTTCCTCTCTCCTTGGAATGAGGTTTGTGTGAGGTCTGTGTGTTAGCTCTCCTGGTTAGACACCTGAGAAAGCCAAGTGCATAATGGAGACAAGACCCATTGTCCTTGTGTCGAAGCTCAGTGCTGGCAGCTGCACACCACAGGGTGAGGCTGCCCCATCGGGTTTCCCAGGCCCTCAGTCTCTCTGTGAGTGGCTCACCCCATTGCAGCTAGAAGCTTCCAACTGCCAACCGTTTGGTTAAAAGTTGGGCACTTACACAACGGTGCCACCAAACCCACCGCCATGGAGTTTGCAGACGCTCTGTCCTCACAGAGGCTGGTGAGTGTGAAACTCAGGCCTTGCCTAATGCACCGCACCACCAGGGTCCTGGGGCTGCCTTCAAGTCGCTTCCTCTCTCCCCTGCTGCGGCATCTGTGCAGCCCTCTGTGTGCTGTAGCCCCCTTTCCCTTTTCTCTGTCCTGCCACTTTGGTGTGGCCTGTCTGACTGTCCTTCCCACCTACCTCTGTTTGCAGCTGCTGCTGCCCACTGTGTGGCTAGCTTTCGTGGGATTTGTAAGGTGTCACCCTGTGAGGTACAGGTTAACCCACAGCAGCCTCTTCAAGGGCTCTTTGCCCATTTCTGCTCCTGTGAAGAGACTCTTCCTCACAGATCCCAAATTCTGGCCCTGAGGATAGTCTTGTCCTCTGAACATCTGCTTACAAATGTCTGCCCTAGTTCCCTTGGAAGTGCCTTCCAATATCTTTCTACTTGTGTTCCCACACCCAGTCCACTGCCAGTGAGTTGACGCCAACTCATAACAACCCTGTAGGATAGAGCCCTGGCTCTGTAGGACGTCCACACCTCCTCTTTCTCCCAGGGAGTGGCTAGTGGGTTTGAATTCGAACCATTGACCTTCTGCTTGCATGTGTATTGCTCCCCTACTTTGGTTACAGAAATGTCAGGCTGCAGGAACTTGTGAAATGCTAAGAGTTGTCCCAACCACTGCAAGATGCTGCCACCCGCTCCATGGGGGAGAGTGTTGAGGTCTCTGGTAGAGGGGGCTGTGCGTGGTCCTCAATGTGTGCATCCCAGGCCTTCCGTGGCCTTCTTTTCCTGGGCAGCATGTTCTGCTTAAGTGTGGCCCCTGAAAAGCAGCGCCTCTAGGGAACTTGTGGGAGATGCATATTCAGGGCCGTGCCTCAGCCAGCTGAATCAGACACCCTGAACAGGCAGGCCCAGCAGTTTGCTATCACTAGTCATCTGTGGTTCTCCGAACGCTCACCTCGGAGACCTGCTGCCTGCGAGAAGCACGTTACAAAATCTCCTGGCTGTTGCCTTTTTAAGTGTCATGTTAAGTGCCATTGATCAGTTTGTATGTCAACATACACCCACCGCCAACGGGTTTATTCTGACTCATAGCGCCCCTCTAGGACAGTGTAGAAGTCCTCTCTGAGTTTCTGATGTGGCGATCTTTATAGACACTGACTGTCTCTTTCACAGAACTGCTGGTGGTTTCGAACTGCTGACCTTCTAGTTAGCACCCAATGCTTAGCGTTTCCCCCACCAGGGCTACTTGTATATCAGCATAACCAAAACCCAAATTCTGACTCAAAGCAACCCCACAGGTCAGGATAGAACTGCCCTGAGGGAGTAGAAAGCCTCACCTCCCCCCACCCCCCCACCCCAGGAGCAGATAGTGGTTTGGAACTGCTGATGTTCGTTAGCCCCCTGCCCCACCAGCGCTCCTTGTGTGTCAGCACAACCACCCTGTGCCGAACACCAAGCTAGGTGTTGTCACATCAGTTGCCCATCCTCCCAAACACCTGTGAAGGCAGTTGTTTATTTGTAGATGAGGGCATAGGGCTCTGAGGAGTGAAGTGACTTGCCAAGCAAGGCTCCACCCTGGGGAGTGGCAGTGTGAGATTGTAGCGAGGTGGGCCAGCCTGCAGAGGCCACTTCTTTCTAGTACACCACCCAGCCTCTCCCATAACTCCCTGCTGCTGGGCCTGACAGGCCATGAGACCAGCATCATGGAGCCAAAGCTGAAATTACCCATGTGTCTGGACTTCCTCTATTGGAGACTTAATCCCATCCTCTTAAGCCAGCAGCCTCTTCACTTTAAAAAGAAAAACAGAAGCAGGGAGTCTTCCTGTTGTTGGTTTGCATGTTCTTACAGTGCATCAGAGATAGAAAGAGGTTAAGAGAGGCCTTTGAGGTTATGGTCTGATTTCTGCGTGTCCACAGCCATCCTATGTGCTGCCTGTCTGTTTACCTCAGGAATGAACTAGCCCTGGAATCAAGGTCTAAGTCAGTGGTCTCAACCTTCCTACTGCAGCGACCATTTAATATAGTTCCTCATGTTGTGACCCCCCCAGCCATAAAATTATTTTTGTTGCTTCTTCATAACTGTAATTTTGCTGCTGCTATGAATTGGGTGACCCCTGTTGAAAGGGTCTGAGACAGTTAAAGTTTATTATGCCAACCTGGCCAATAAACACACGTGGAGTTAATTGAAGGGCAGAGTGATAAATTGGCTCAGTGAGCCTCGCCTTTCTAGTTCTCAGGTCTCTTGCTTTCTGATGGTCAGACCAGGGTACAGCTACCTTAGCCAGTTCCCTGCTTCAGCTTGCAAGACTCACTTCCTGCAAAACATCCACAAAGAGAAGCCTCATAGACCTACCCCAATGCAGCCCTGGGTGCTGGAGCAGCCATGTGGAGACCCCTGCCAGTGCTGAGATGCGTACACATTCACTGTCTCCGCTTTCCTCCTGCAGTCGGCGTCATTGCTTTTGTTTTGTGAGATGAAAGAGGACTTTGTGGATTGGTGTTAATGTTGGACTTGTGGGTTTGGGCAGCACTGGGTTGGGATGCTTTCTTGATGCACACTTACCCTTTATATAAAACTCTCTCTTATACTTATGAGTTTCTGTGGATTTGTTTCTCTAATGTACCCAGACTAACACAGGATCATTCGACACCCACCCACCCCACCCAATAGAGGTCACGACCCACAGGTTGAGAACTGCTGGTGTAAATGGATGTACTACATAAGCTCTGACTTCTGAACTTATTTAATTTTTCTTAAAATTTAAAAAACTGCGCTCCATTGAATTTTGTAAAATATTCATGTCTCAGACTAGTGACGTGTCAGGAATATAGCATGACTGAGCATCAGCAGAATGCCCACTGCCATGACCCAGGGGACAGTTGTCGTCACTGGCTCCCTGGCTTCCTTTGGCATCTTTGACCTTCTCCCTCTCCATTTAAGCCCCAAGGGCACGCGTACCACAAGGTCCTTCGCAAAGTTTGTGGTAAGATAATGGCATTTAAAGATAATGGGTTTTTCTCACGGACTCTTTGAAGCTCTCTCTCCCTTATGCCCGCTTGTGGATGGACAAATACATAGCAACAGAAATGTCCTTTTAAAGTGCCTCATGAGGAGTCAGTGCCTTGTTTCCATGCTGCTTCCCTGGACTGCTTTGAACAAGTGGAAAGAGGTGTTGCTCAGGTTAGTTATGATAATAGCTAGTATTTACAAAAGCTTTCTTAGAACTCTTATCTGTCCTTAAAGAGATACCAGCCTCACGCTCCCATTTTGTGGCTATGGAAGTATGGAGCAGTGGATACTAGCCTACAGGCACAGGGCTAAGGGTGGCACCTGCCACCTGGCTCCAAGTGCAGTGTGGGTTGGTGCACAGATTGCTCCCTGGAACGTGTCCCTTTAGGCTTTTAAACAAGAGGGTGTTTTGATTAATACTGTGTGTCCCGGGTTAGGGGATGGATGAGTCCATGCACAGAAGCATCTACTTCTTTGGAAGTGTTCAGGGAGCTTGTCTTGGGCTCGGTGGAGGAGGCATAGGGGCACTGAAGGCTTCTGGCCCTGCTGGGTGCTGGCCTTTCTAGAGCGCTGTCCTGGGCCAGATGAGCCTGACTGGCTGGGGGCTTTCACACCACCCTCTTTCAGTTCCTCACCGCCTGACTTTTCCATGTGTGCCACGAGGTGAGGCGTGTGTGACAGCAGCACACACTGTCGGTGTGGCCAGCAGGAAAATCAGGAAGCGCTGCACCACTGTTTGCTCAAGTCTGTTTTCTCTGTATGTGTGTGTGTGTGTGTACCGTCCATTGCCCATCCATTGCCCATACCCTACCGTGAAGAACCCCTTCTGGCTCGTAACCACAGCGTCTGCCGGGGTGAGGCCTTGGTCATGAGCTGAGGAGCTGGCTTGTCGCCTCCTTGCTATCCATCTCTGTACAGCCCCACTCATGCTGCCATCCTTCTTATAGTTGCCTACAAACCTTGTCACTTTTCTCTGGCTAGAGTGCTCTAGTGAGCACCTGTCTGGCGCTGAGGAGCCGTGGGAGTGGACTGAGTTGCTTGGGGCACAGTGGCTTGAGAACTGAAGGTCCAGCAGGCCAGCGAGCTCCCTGCTCCTGCCCAATAGCTCTCCAGAGAAGGCTGGCCACATCCACAGCAGGCTGTGAACTTGGCTCCAGCAAATAGACGGTCCCCAGTGGAGCCGAGCCTCCAGGAGCTCTGCGCAAGTCCTTCCTGTGTGTCTGCTGATGTCCGAGCCCACTTACACCGGGACACTCCTCTCACTGCCATTGCTGTGAACTCGGGGTTTTGAACTTTAATTTTCAACACCAGGTGATGCTCATTGTCTCTGGGGGAGCACTGCCTCTCTCTAGACACTGCTAGCCCCAACCCCCACTCCTAAATGTAGAGTCTGCTGTTCACACAGCCATGAGGAGTATCAATCACAGGTCATTGATTGATTGATTCTTTAACTTATGATAATGGATCATGTGAATGTTTACAGAGCAGACCACAGTTTGACATTCAACCATTCACACACATTCTGGATCAGCTTATCCACTGCCATCCCTTCAATAGACCATCATGGATCCCACTTCTTCCCTGTGTTTCCTGTTAACATTCCTCCTCCTAACTTGTGAATGTTGTCCTTGGGTGAGTGCTGCCCTTTGTGTTAGAATAATTGGTGACTAAGGCCCATAGGGGTTTCCAAGCAGCTCTGTCTGGCCAGTAACCCTGGCCTCTAATGATTTTGAGATTTGTTCCATGCGTCACGTGCACTCTGGCTAGGGCCTTCAAATGTGATCCTTCTCAGAGCAGTTGATAGTGGTTGCTGGGAACTGTCTAGTTCTTCTGGTCTCAGGGATGGGGAGACTGGATGTTTTCTTGGTTTGTTAGGCCATTTGGACTCATTGTCTCCATGTGTCTTCAGTTTTTATCACTTTCTTTCTTCTGGACTGGAGGAAAGAGCAGTAGCTGCACTTTAGCTATTGCTAAATCACTTATTTTCAAATCACAGTGACCACTCAGTACAGTAGGATGTTGAGCATCGTCTCTGAACTTGGTTATGCTGCAACAGGGATATAAAGTCTGGGTGTTGAAACTGGGCTTGTGCAGTTCAAGGCCGTGTTGTTCAAGGGGCCAACAGTAGTAGAACTTGGGGTTCTGGCAGCTAGTTGTCATTGTCTGGGGTTGAAGCAAGACCGCAGTGAGGGGAAAGGAGACTGAGTGTGCTGTGAGCTGGTGCTGGGGGTGTAGCCACTTGACTTTGTTCGTACATTGCAGGTCTCCTGAGAGCTAATGCGACTTTTTTTTTTTTTTAATCTGGCTCTGATTCTCTCTCTTCCTTTGACTCTGTGGATGGTCTGCTTACAGAGTCATGCAGACTGGGAAATGAGATGCTTCCTGAATGCTGTCTTCCCAGAGGGAATGGCTTGTATGTGTAACTCGTTGAGCTGCCAGCAGTGAGTTGTTGGTGCCCAGCACAGTATGCAGGGATAGTGTAGTTCGTGCAGAGCGTGGTGACAGCAGATGGACAGTGCTGCTAAAGGCCGACTCATAGTGTAGGCAGTAGCTTCTTGTTCAGTTCAAAGGGTTGGCCTGCTAACCTACATTTAAGATACAGTACTGTCTACAATGCTGTTGCTGTTGAGCCTGATATTTTTATTTCTGGCCTCAGGAGTTTAACTTTTGAATATTACAGAGTGCTTGAAAGCAAATGCCACTGTGTGCATTGGTTAAATGCTCAGCTGTTAGCATCAATGTGTCAAGCTTCCGGGCTCTTTGCCTCTGTCTTACAGGGTTGCTGGGAGTGAGGAGTGAGGGTTGAGTTTCCCTATCCTCTCCAGAGGAGCAGAGTCTTCCATCTGCTCCTGTGAGAACTCTGAGAATTTGTACTGTGGGTCCACCCGAGGAACCGACCCAGAGGTCGGAGTGGTGCACGTTGGATTTCTCAAATGGGAGAATTCGAGTTATTCGTCACTGTACCCACAGAGCACCAGCCAGCTATGCCTCAGGCTGCAGGGCTATTTAAAGAGGGTAACAATAGGCCAGCCCTGGCCTCTTTATATCCAGTCTGAAAGGCTGGCTTCTTTGAAGAGTTTGCCATCCCCTCTCATCTCCAGTGACATCACTGGTGCCCCGGAAGCAGAACAAGACCATAGTGGTCTCAGCTGGTGGGACTAGGAGGGCTCTCTCCCCACCTGTTGGTAATTTGTCAGCCTGCCTCTGTGCTGGCTTTGTGTTGCAAGCACTACTGTTCTCTGCCAGCAGACTGCAGCCAGGCCTGGGGGCGGGTGACATGCTGCCAGGCAACTAGTGGGAAGAGTAAGCAGTGTTCATAGTGTGGGGTTTGGACCAGTGTTTTTCTTTTTTCCACTTTCTAAAAAGTAAACTAGTCATATATGATTATAGATAGAAGAAACTTAGAAATTTGGATAGGCCAAAACAAAAATGAGTGGGTTTTTGTTGATGTTGTTTTTCATGTTCCCTTGCTATT
This sequence comes from Echinops telfairi, assembly GCF_000313985.2. Lineage (NCBI taxonomy): Eukaryota > Metazoa > Chordata > Mammalia > Afrosoricida > Tenrecidae > Echinops > Echinops telfairi. The sequence goes on from NW_022103915.1 coordinate 7,531,866, forward strand.
AGGGCAATCCATGGTTGCATAAATGGGTAAGAGCTCAACAGAGGTGGCTTGTGGGTGCACCCAGGGGTCCCTTTAGAGGCAGCGTGGTGATCTGCTTCCAAATGGACACAGGGCCGGAAGCCTGCCGCAATGTGTGCACTTGTAGTCCACACACGCAGAGCCGCCTGCAGTGCCAGCAACAGCCTTCCTTTTCCTAACAACAGCTTGAAAGTCTTCTGTGAATGCCTACCTCTTCAGAGGTCTTTCTTTCCTGTGCGTGAGCACACATGTAAATAAATGTACAGCCCACATAGAGTCATAAACCTATTGCTATAGCGACCCTGGTGGGCCGCCTAGAACTGTCCTGTGGGTTTCTCAGCCTGTAAATCTTAAGGGGAGTAGAAAGCCTCATCTTTCTCCCTTGGAGCGTCTGATAGATTTGAACTACTAAGCTTGTGGTTAGCAGCTCAATACAAAGCCCACTGTGCTACGGGGACTCCTTACATAGAATCATAATTTCCACCCACTTGCCTCTCAGCTTCAGCAAATGGCCAATCTCCACATCTACTCTTAGTCCACCAGGCTATTGTCTAGCAAATCTTATCTTTGCATTTGCATTTCTTCTAAGATATGTGACTACTTTTGGTAATAAACCTATTATCACACATGAAGACATTGAACATTTGAACTCAGCCTGTGTTTGGTTTCATAAATTGGAAATTTGTGAATAATCTTTATAGTTCATTTACAAAGACATGCCTTTGTAGTTATTTGATTAATTAGCCCTTTAACCTGACATAAGTCCAGATTCCATAGAGGTTGGTGGGGGGGGTGGAATATGCAGGAACTTTTCTAGTAACCTTAGCCCAGTCTCCTAATGGTAATGACTTGCATAACTGCAGTGCAGTGTCTGAACCAGGAAGTTGGCATCAGTGCCGATGTTAGTCTGTACATTAGAGAAACAAATCCATAGAAACTCCTAGGTATGTGAGAGAGTTTTATATAAAGGGTAAGTGCACATAAAAAAAAATCCCAGCCCAGTGCTGCCCAAGCCCACAAGTCCAACATTAGCCCATATGTCCAACACCAATCCACAAAGTCCTCCTCCATCTCACAAAACACGCGCAATGACACCGACTGCAGGAGGAAAGCCGAATCAGTGAACATGTAAGGTACGCATCTCAGTGCTGGCAGGGGTCTCCACACGGCTGCTCCAGCACCCAGGGCTGCATGGGGGCAGGTCCATGTGGCTTCTCCTCAGGGTTATTTTGCAGGAAGTGAGCCCTGCCAGCTGAAGCAGGGAGTTGGTTAAGGCAGCTGCACCCTGGTCCAACCATCAGAAACAAGAGACCCGAGAACTAGAAAGGTGAGGCTCACCGAGTCATTTATCCCTCTGCCCTTCAATTAACCCCACATGTGTTTATCGGCCAGGTTGGCACAATAATCTTTAACTATCTCAGTGCCATTTACCCAGCTGACTCAGATTCACGTGTGTGTGTGTGTGTGTGTGTGTGTGTGTGTGTGTGTGTGTGTTTGTGTTTGTTTGTCTGTCTCTGTCTCTCACTGTCTGCCTCTCAGTGCAGGTTCATCATGTGTTGATTCAGGCAGCCACTATTTGAAGTATCATCTCAAGAGGGGGTTTATTCAAATCCATGGACTGTATGCTCCATTTAATCCATACACCTCTTAAGTTATTTTATTGCAAAACTTTTTTTTTATTTTGATGCAATTTCACACTGACAGAAAAAAATTGAAAGAATAATTCAAAGACCTGCCATATACCCATCTGCCACATTGACCAAGTGTAAAAATTTACCCACATGCTTTCTCAGTTGTGTGCATGAATATTCTCCTTCTATACACCCCTCCCCCCATTCGAGAGTAGTTGGTGGGCAGCCAGACCATTTCCTGTGTGTTTTCCAAGAACAAGTAGGGCCAGCCAAGGTGCATTCTAGCCCCCTGCCCAGGCCAGGTGGGTAACCCCAAGTAGCACACCAACGCTCATGAGGTTTAAACCACTTAAGAAAAGCTGTGGGCTAGTGTCTGTAATGCCATTTATTTGAGATAAAGTCCCTTGGACCCTGGGAAGTGACAACCCCTCCCACCCCCCCGGTCACTTTTGTCCCCTAGCTTGGTTGTCAGAGAGGAGATAGAGTGGGGAGAACAGAAAGCAGGACCTGTCAGGCCCCTGGTTCTCACAGTGGCGTCCTGGAGACCTTGGCTGTCGCTGGGCTGTTTGTGGTGGCTCCATCTGGCCCGCCAGGGCCTCGGCAGTTGCTGGTCTGGTTTCAAGGCACTGGAGGCTTCCAGTCTGTGGGGTCCAGTGCATGTCAGGTGCTGACCCAGCATGGCCCTCAGGGACAGGCACAGGGAGGGAGAGGGTGTGGCCTGGCAGTTGAGACAGGGTGGAAGTGACATTTGTGCTGGGAAGTGACATTTCCCCCTTAAAGGGGGAGCAGAGGCTGGAGTAGGGGCTCTTTAATGGAAGAAGGTCACGAAGGCAGGTGACTGACGGGGCGGGGGCGGGCCCTGGGTGGTGTGTGAGGAGTAATCATCATCCTCCTTGCCATCATCACAGGTTCACGTTGCTTGTTTTATTTATGTAATGAGTTGCATAGTACGGCCTTTTGGGGGCTCTGGCTTCTCTTTGGGCTCTGCGATTCATCATGCTTCTGCCCACTGTTAGGTGTAGGACCCACATGGAGTGCACTTTTTCTAGCCTACTGGAGAATAGTGTTTGGAGTGGTCCAATATGTGCTAATACAGATAGTTCACACACTTTAAAATGCTTTTTCGGCTCCATCCCCAGGAGGTTAATTTGTGGTAGAAGGAAAAGTGGCTTTGAGATGGATGACCACACTGCCCTCCCAGAGGTGGTGCCCTGCCTCCTCCCATGGCAGGCAGGCGGGTGAGGCCAGATTCTCCACATTCCTGCCTGTGCCAGGCCTCTGGACCACACTTGAACACACTTGAAACAGACTGCTCTCAAGTTGCTAGGGCCTCCTCAGTGCCCAATATATTTTAGGTGCCCCCAAACACAGTTGTTTTCTTTGTTTTTAAACAAACTCATTAAAAATATCTGCCTGGTTGTGTTGAGCTGCCTTGTAGGACAGGCCTGCCCTCTCCGCTGGAAAGAGTGGCAGGCAGCATGTGTGTCACACTTGCAATGCTGGGTGAGCGAGAGCATTTTGTTGAAGGGCTGATTAGAACAGGGTGGCTCCGTGCCTCATCGACTACAGGCTGCTGTTCTCACTGGTGGCTGCTAATCAGAGACGGACTACTTGAATTACAGAGTCAAACTGGTTTTGCCTTCCTGCCTTAGTGGCTGATCAGCCTCCATTAATCTGGTAGTCAGTGCTTTCGCAGGCCATGCCCTCGGTCCAGAAAGCTGCCATGTGGTGTGAGTGAAATGATTGGCCCAAATCTTTTGGAAACTTAAGTTGTGGCAAATCCCGTAGTTCACTGTCCCAACCAGTGTTGGGTGTTTGGGCACCGAGTGAGCAGGCATGGTCACAAGTGCCGTGGCCGGGGCAGATTGTCACCTCCCGGTTTCCAGTCCTCTGTAGATGAGGACGGCAGGCCCCGCAGATGGCAGAGTTCTTTCTGCTGGCTGCATTGTGCGATGGGGGCCGTTCTCATCTAGAAAGGGGTGGGGGTGTTGTTGGGGTTACTCAGCAATTTGAAGAGGAAAATGTAAAAACCCACCCAGTGCTGTACCTAAAACCTTCAGCTCAGGATCCTGTGGAAGTCAGAAACACAACAGCAGAGTGGCAGAGCCGCCGGGGACTGCGCCCTGCCTTTGCAACCGCCCACCAGGACCCTCCAGAGTGAGCATGGTTTGCTTTGCCCTTCCTTTCAGGGAAACTTCTTTTTTTTTTTCACTTTTTAGGAATTGGAAACGACTGCCCTTTTGCAAAAATGAAAGCTTCTTGCCTTTTTTCTTCCCTTTGCAATGTTGATAAGTCTCTGAGGAACAGGAATGCATATTTTACGCATATTTAACAGGGTTTAATAAGAAAATAGGTCATTTGAATATGTCAGCATTTTAATGTGATGAGATCTGCTGTTAGAATGTGTGCACATTGAATTTGTCTCATGTTTATTCATAGTTTTTCTGTAATGAAGAAGTCAGTATTTCATTAGCCTAAACCAAGCCGCCTGCAGTGGCTCCAACTGTGGGAAGAAGCGAACCCGGGCCGGGAGCCGGAGAAGACAAGGAAGCGAGGGGGCAGGAGGGGCAGTTCAGCTGCTTAGTAAGTCCCTGCCCTGAACCACTCTGCAGACCCATGCTGACAGCTCCTGACAGACCGGCCCCAGGGAGGAAGCCACCCCCGTGACAGCAGAGCCTGGCATTTCATCAGACGCCTGTCTGGTTGAATGCTGGCCTGGCTCCTATCGAGCCAGCGGGCAGTGCTGCTGGGTGTTTCCACTCACATGTGTGGCACCTTTGGTGACCACTTCCCCATTTGGAACCACGTGAGGGTGGTGCTTAGCACTCCTTGTCTTCTACAAACTGATCATAAACCTGAGTGCTGATGTGCTGGTGGCTGCCCCTCCGCCTCTCTCTGGCCTTGCTGCTGCCATGGGAGGGACTCTAGGGCGGACTGGGCAGAGCCCACTGTGGGTGTTGGTAGATGGCAGGCCAACGGTGGTGTGTTCAGCAGGGGGGGCGCGGGGGGCACTCTGGTGTGCCAGTGGTGCAGGTCTGAGCTGCAGAGGGCTGTGTGTGTGTGTGTGTGTGTGTGTGTGTGAGAGAGAGAGAGAGAGAGAGAGACAGAGACAGAGACAGGAGTGGGACCCAGGCAGGGAGCTTGAGGAATGAGGATACATGACCGTAGGCTCTCACACATGTGGTCTAGCTCCAGTAACCAGAGGGCAAAAAGGAACCCTCGTTTGTCCTTATTTGCATTTCTCTGAAGGTATAGTGGTGGGAAATGTCAGCCTGTCAGATAGACAGCACACCAGCCCCTTGTGCACTCTGCTAGCAAGGGGAGAGGAGGGCAACTCCTCATGTGCCTTGATGTGGAGATCCTCTGAGGCAGCGAGTCTGGAATCTGGGCCGCCCAGAGCTGGGCAGCTTCATTGGGCTCCCACTTCAGAAGGCATAGGAATGTACTCACGCAGTGATAGAATTTTAGAGCTAGGTGCTACCTCAGATGTCATCTTGTCAGCTCCCTGCCTGACAGCCTGGGGCAGTACGAAGAGTGCAGGGCTGGGCTTTCCCAGTCCAAGTCTGTTTTTGATGAGTCTGGGTCTTGGTTCCCCTCTGTCAAGGGGGAGTGGCAGTAGCACAGTAGTGCTCAGATTTGGAAGGGCCAGCAGAACTGATTTGGGGTTTGTAAACTGTGAGGCCAGGAGTTAGTCTTTACTAATGGCACTTGTTTGGAGCACCTGAGAAGACCATTTGTTGAGAGGATTTTGCTCAGCAAACCCATTGTTGCCTTTACGTCAACTCGGGTTCACAGCAAGCCTGCCGGGGTGCCAACACTGTCCTCTCTCGCAAGCAGACAGCCACCTTTCTCCTTCCAGTAGGGGGTGGTTTGGACCGCCAGCCTTTTGGGTAGCAGCCTCCCGCTGAACCACGTGCCACCAGGGCTCTTTGTGTCATACACAGGGCTGCATATTTGTGGTGGTCTCTTCTGGCTCCTGTCACTTGACCTTCATTTCCCAGTTTTAGACTCACTTCCTCTCTGCAGCCAGTACTGGCTGGCCAGCTCCTAGGTGTTGGAGAATAAGAAGCTCACTCCCTTTCCGTCTGGAAAGATGAACCTGTACAAAGGGTTGACATTTCCCCCGAGTCAGCTAAGTAATGCCAAGCCTCCTAGGGCGCTCACAGCCAGGAATCTTGCTTTGTTGTTGATAAGTGCTGGGTCCTTTAAAAACCATTAGTTCTGCAGACATTTTGGGTGTAACTATGAACTGAAGCCACTGCAAGGAAAATGACCTGTGTGGTATGTCACTAGATGAGATGTTTTATTTCTTCTTCCAGGACAGGTGGGCTGCTTGAGTGCTAAGCTGTTCACCTGCATGGGATGTGTCAACAATGAAGATGCTTGCGTGTCAGTGGCCGGTGGTACTGTCACCAGACCCAGGTGGCTCACTCTGTTGAAGACGCTTTGGCCTTTGTTTACAAAGATCTCTCTGCCCTGAGTGGGCGGAGCCTGTTGCCCACCAGGCTGCAGGATGACCAGTGTGGGTGCGCTCCAGCTGGTGCCCAGGGTAGGAAGTACTCCCCAGCAGCACTCACAGTCCTAACCTTGATAGGTTAAAAGGGCCCCCGCACCCCCCAAAAAATTTAAATAAAAACTGTGGTCCAGTCTTTAAGATAAAGTATATATGGAGACTTCAAAAAGTTTGTGGAAAGATGGAATAAAAGATCATGGAATTTTCTCACAAAAATTTTGAATATCCACCCCCCACACACACCATTTGGGAGATCCTGGGCCCTAGGAAGTGACCCCCCCCTTGGTCACTTTTGTCCCCTAGCTTGGTTGTCAGAGAGGAGATAGAGTGGGGAGAACAGAAAGCAGGACCTGTCAGGCCCCTGGTTCTCACAGTGGCGTCCTGGAGACCTTGGCTGTCGCTGGGCTGTTTGTGGTGGCTCCATCTGGCCCGCCAGGGCCTCGGCAGCTGCTGGTCTGGTTTCAAGGCGCTGGAGGCTTCCAGTCTGTGGGGTCCAGTGCATGTCAGGTGCTGACCCAGCATGGCCCTCAGGGACAGGCACAGGGAGGGAGAGGGTGCGGCCTGGCAGTTGAGACAGGGTGGAAGTGACATTTGTGCTGGTCTTTGAAGGGGGAGGTGTCCCAGAGGAAGAAGGCCTAGAGGGTGGGCCTGGGCTCTGGGCGGTGTGTGAGGCCACCTGCCGAGCCCAGGAAGCAGCTGATGGCCAGGGCGGAGCCAGGACACTGGGGGTGGGGGATGGGGAGGGAGTAGGGGGGAGGTGAGCCTGGTCCAGTATGGAGTGGATGTACCTTGGGCACTGGGCTGCACCTAGGCAGTGGCACTGGGAAGGAAGCGGGCTGGGTGGGTGGGCAGCTCTGTTGGGGGAGGAAGGATGGTAGAGACATGCCTCTGCCAGCACTGCATATGTGTGTGTATGCGGCTGGGGAGGGAGCGGCTTGGGCAGGGTGAGCTTCCGGGTGGTGCTGGCCATTTGGCAGCTGCTCCACATGCCAATCAAAGGAGGACGTTTCCCTATTGCCCTTGCAGAGTCTGTGGTACTCACTTCTTTCTCCTCCTCCCAGTCTTTCAGGGGGCAGGGAGGGTGTGAAATTCAGCGCCTACCTAGATGCCCAGATGCCCTCACAGCCTGCCTGAAGCCAGGAGTTCACAGCTTCCCAAAGAGGCCTTTTGGATATATTTTTCATATCACAGCAGACCCTTCTAGCCACTCGGGTATCAGGTGACAGGTTCCCACGAGAAAGGCTCACACACAGCTTCCTGTGGGATCATGCCTGCCTGATTTTGCCAGGCGACAGAGCTAGCTAATGCCCCCTGGCATGGACTCCTGCAAGCCCCCCAGGCCATGTTTGCAGACCTGCCAAGCTCCATCTGGCAGACTAGACTCTCCCAGCCAGCAGCCCTGGCCCTCATTCCTGTTGGAGCAGCAGCATTCCTAGGAGTAGGGCCAGTGGGAGGCAAGTCACTGGGGTGGGCTGTACCAGAGGCATCTGGGGCAAGAGCCAAGCTGGGGGCTTTGTGCCCCTGTGGGTCAGAGTAGAGCTGCTGTGTGGGGCTTCTGAGACTCGCCGTGCCAAGGGAAACCGGCCCCCCTCATTGTGGAGCAGCCAGCAGGTTCCATTGCTACCCTTCAGGCTTGCAGCTCAACACTCAGCCCGGTGCATCACCACGGCTGGCTCCCACAGTCTCCCCAGAGCCTGGTTAAACCAACTGAACCACCCCGACACACGAGCAGTCTTCCCCAAGAGAATTCCAGGGATCTTAAGGGTTAAAAAGTCCAGGGTAAAGTGAAACATGGAGTTTAAATGTGTGCTACAGTTGGCCTTTTAAAACCATCAGATTTGTCCTATTAGGGTTCAGAACTAATAAGCATGACGGGACAATATGAAGTTATTTTTCATCAGTAATTCGTGCATATTTTAATGAGAATGTTAAAAGTCCAGTCTACCATTGAGAAAATTCAGAAGCCAGCCCGTTACAGTAATTAAACCAATAGTAGGTACCTATGACTTACTGGGACCTCTGTGAGGGCTGGATTCCCCAATAGTGTCTAACTCTTAAAATATGTAAAGGTCTTTTAAATAACATCACCATTAGGAAGCTATTTGCCTTCGACTCTAGCCCATCCCAGCCCATGTGTGTGCCTGCAGAACTGCTCCATAGACTTTTCAGTGGCATTTTTTTTCCAGTGGTATTTTAGAAAGAACTCAATCACCACAACTTTCTTCCAATGTGCTGCCAACCTTGGCAGGTGATAGTTGAGGGTGCCAGCTCCCCCTCAACCCAGGGGTCAGGAGCTAAGGGTATCAACTCTTTGTATCACCCCGACTCCCAAGAGTTAGCTAGTTATGCTAATTAGGGTATGGAGTGAGTGTAAACACCCCCCCACCCCCACCCCCACCCCCGTGTAACCATCTCTGTAGCATCCAGCAGAAAGCCGGGACATGCAAGCTTCTTTTGTTGAACAGCACAGTGCTTGACTGGTTTATAGAGAAGTTCTTTTCCTTAAAGGAATTTATATTGTAATTTCCTTGTAATTGATGATAGCAGACATAAAATAATCCTGTAATCATATAAGTGATTAAATACTGTAGTAGAACAAGTAAGTATTTGAGAACTGAGAGAAGGAAAGGGCCCAAAGGAGGGGGGAGGGGAAGCTCTCCAAGGGGATGGATTGCCCCCGTGCTCGGGGCTCCTGAGATGGGGCTCCCAGGGAGACCCGGCTCAGGACCTGCATGGGACATTGCAGGGCTGTAGAACATGCAGGCCGCAGACTCCTCCTTCATTCAGTCCCTGCTTCCCTTTTTGGGAAAGGTGACCTCCCAGAGAGCCTGACCCGAGGAGACAAGTAAAAGGGTCCCTGTGCAGAGCATAGAAAGTGTTCAGTGGGAAGTTGTGGGTGGCTAACAATAGGTTAAACCAAACGCTGGAGGCCAGCCTGCCACCACGATGTCTGATGTGATGGGAATAAGGAGACGGGGAAGCGGGGCAGGGGCCGGAGGTGGTGGGGGATAAGTTAGTCTCTTGCTGCCATTTGAGTGTATGGCAAGCCTCGGCCCAAGGCATGGGAAGGCAGATTTGAACCCAGGCTGCTGGTTCAAGTCAGCTTTCTCCTCCGAACTCCCCTCCTGGCACTTGTCAGGGCCAAGCGACCCCGTGGGAAAGAGGAGGAGCAGACATAGGCTACTCTTGCCCAAAAGGATGTGAGTTCAGAACACATGTTGGCATCCCCCCGATGCCTGTCACCCCCAAATAAAAGAGGTCAGACAATGACGTGTCCCTGCAAAGAGACAGACAGACCATGGGGCTGAATAGAGGGCCTGGGGGACTGAGTTAGAGACCATTCTGGGGAGGCCATGTCAGGTATCCTCCACCTTACCTGGGGACTTGGGGGGCTGCCTCCAGAAAGCTCCACAGCTCAGTGGAGCCTGTGGATTCTCAGAAGCACGGTCTCCCATGGACACTTACTTGGGTGTCATGGGCTTTCATGTAGGGGACAGATTGCCTGGCTGGACTGAACTGCTGCTGTGTGGCTCCTTGTTAATATGGTTCATTTAGTATCAGTAAGTAAGACTTGGGCCTGTCTATGCTGCACCCTCCCAGCCAGCACACTCACGCTGGTGGGAAGACTCGTTTAAAACAACCAAATCTGTCCACTGCCCAGACGTTGTCAAAGAGAAGATGACTCAATGACATGCAGAGTACCAACCGTGCTCTTAAACTAGAGTTACGACTAGAGTTACGGGTAAGAAATCACTCTTGAAGGAAGTTTCTAAATTTTTAGCTTCCATGTGTGTACTTAGTTTTTCCACATAGTCCTAGCAAGCACTCACCAACTAGGACCCTGTCCCCAGTAGTCCAGGACGTAATCTAGTGTGTTACTGGTAAGCAGGATGTGTTTTAACAAGGAGCCTGATTTAAGAGGAAAATTAAGTTTTCAATGAACAGTTAAAATATATTATTGTGCGTTTGCCTGCACTTTTTCCCCTTGGAGGCAGGGATGTAGATTGAATACCTTGGACAGAGGGTAGGAGCAGTCCACCATGTGAAGGGTCCCTGAGCCTCACTCTGAGTTGGTGATAGACGTGGGAAAATGGGTGCTTTCTTTATACCTCTTTCTGAGAAATGTGCTGTATTCCTTTGTTTATTCGATATTGGTCTGTTTTTTCTGTTAATTTTTCCTTGCCTTTGAATTGAGTTTCATATTTAAGTGTGTGATCTTTAGATACATGTATGTACCCTTTTAGAAGGAAATCCCTTCATTTTTCCTTAAGTCCGCAGAGTTGTGTATGTGGTGATCATGACCCGAGATGCTCTGGCTATGCCTTTTCAGACACACTGCTTGTCTCTAGCTGCGAGCGATCTTGTTTTAAGTTTCCAGCTCTTAGCACTCTGGCCTGAAGAATGTTCCTGGCTCTGAACAAGCCGGCTTATTTTGCTGCCCCTTAGACTCCTTTCCAGGCCCCCTGTCTGAGGACTTCGACAGACTAGCCCTCTCAGGCCTCTCCTCTGGGGACCGCAGGTACTTCCCTTCCCCGGAGGCCTTTTCCTCCTGGCCCCAAAGTCAAGCCCTAGAAGCCCTTTTGTTTTCTGTAGAACGTTCTATGACGCGCTTCCCGATGCTCTCACGTCTGTGTTCTCTCATTTCATCCCCAGACAATCCCCTGAGGTTGGTAGAACAGAGATTCTCATCTCTGTTTTAACCGAGGTGAGACTGGGAGAGTGTCCGCGTGGCATGTACCGCATTCCTTTGTCACGGGCGCCCAGAACCACCCCTTGACGCAGGCAGGCTGCCAAAGACACCTGTGGTCGTGATGTCCTCCTGTCCACTCACACCCAGTCAGTCGGTACTCAGCACAGAGGCACAGGCTCTGGATGAGAAACTCTAGGAGCCTCCCTCTGCTGGGGCACGGGGTGGGGGGCTCCGAGAAGCAGCAGAGCCTCGCTCCACCCTCCGCCTGGAGTTGGTGCGCAGGGCCTCAGGCGGGGCGTGAGCAGGACACAGCAGCCAAGCTCTTCGCCACCTGCGATTTCCTCACGCGGGGTGGGGCGGCGGTGGGCACCCTTCTCTCAACACAACGGGCCCGCAGACTGGGACTGCACAGAACAGAATACTTCTGAGAAGGAAGCCTGTGGCCTAAACATCCAGGGGGCAGGGGCCAAGGGCAGGGGGTGGATTTAGGGTGCTGCAAATTATGTGAATGCCAGAAGTCATTTATTTTGACTTTGGGATTTGTTGTCTGTATGGGTGTGTGCATGTATGTATGGCTCTTTGTGTGTGTGTGTGTATGCTGTGTGTATGTGTATATGTATGTATGTGGTGTGCTTGTGTGCCATGCAGATATGTAGAAGGGGGTGTGTATGTATGTTTGGGTTATGTGTATGTTTAAGCATGGTTGTTTATATGTATGGAATATGTGATGTTTATGTATGTAGGTATGGAGTGTATGTATATGGGGTGTTTATACATATGTATGGAGTATGTATATCTATGGGGCATGGGTGTATGGAATGTGTATTATAGCATTTGTATATATGTATGATAATATGTATACGGGGTATGTGTGTATATGTATAATATGTATATATGTATGGAATGTGTGTGTGCATGTGTGGAGCGCATGTATATGTGTATGTATGGGGCATGTGTATATGGGCCTGTATGTATGTATGCATGTGGTATGTTTGTACAGTGTGGGTATGTGTGTGGGTATATATCTATGTATGGGTTATGTAAGTGTTATAGTGGTTATGTGTTGGGCTGTTATCCTCAAGGTCAGCAGTTTGAAACTACTGGTTGCTCCGAGAGAAAGAGATAAGGCTTTCTACTCCCTTAAAGAGTAAGTCTTGGAAACCCACAGGGTAGTTCTACCCTGTCCTGGAGGGTCACTACGAGTCAGCATCAGCTCTATGGCAGTGAGGTTTTTGAGTTAGGGTTGTGCATCTCTGTATGGAGGTATGTGTCTCTATGGGATATGTATATATAGGGTGTATATGGATGGAATGCATGATATGTATCTATGGAGTGTGTACATATGAGGTGTATGTATGGCATGTGTATATGTGTGCATGGGGAGTATGCATGAATGGCTGGTGTGTGTGTGTGTGTGTGTGTGTGTGTGTGTGTGTGTGTTGTTGTGAGCCCACACCTCCGCTCAGAATATAGTCCTGCCACTCTCTGGGAGGTGTGTGACCCTAGCTGAGTTGGTGCACTTCCCTGACCTTGCTTACTCTGGGAGAAGGGAAACCATCTCCTGGTCTGCTGTGAGCAGGACCCTGCATGGGGCTCGGTGAGGGGGCTACCCCACAGCTATGACTGAAGAGGGACACAGCCCAGACAGGGAGAAAGAAGCTTGCAGCGATGACTGGCAGTGCAGGCGCAGTCGAGCCTGTTGCTGGACCCCTCCCCAGAGGCTCAGGGTTTGTTGGGTCTGGGGTGGGGCCTTCAAACTGTCAGGTTAAATGTTCCAGGTGCTGGAGCCCTGCTGCTGGTCCAGGGCCACCCTGAGAACCAGTGGGCCCCAGGTGCTTCTAGGGGCTGCAGGTACCGTTGAAAGCTGAGCTTGCCTGTAGTTGGAAGCAATGTTAGTTTGTAAACATTGACAGTATCTCCCAGATTTTCCCTCCTGAAACCCAGGGACCTCTGTGTATTTGAAGGAGACTCAAGTAGGTTGTGAAAAGAACCGTTACAAACATACTCACTTTATGGGTCGTGCTTATCGACTTAGCTCATGTATGTGAAAGTGCTTTTTGTACAATGCCCGCTGAATATTAAGTCACAACTGGAAAGCTTGTAACTAACTTGGCTGTTACGATGAAAACTGCGAATGGAGATAACGTAGTGTAACGTAGCGTGTTCATCTCAACGTGCTGTTTACCGTGTGTATTTTTCTCTCTCTCCTCCAGGCTGCTGACTTGAGTAAACCAATAGATAAAAGGATTTACAAAGGAACACAGCCTACTTGTCATGACTTCAACCACCTAACAGCCACAGCAGAAAGTGTCTCTCTCCTAGTGGGCTTTTCCGCAGGCCAAGTCCAGCTTATAGACCCAATCAAAAAAGAAACTAGCAAACTATTTAATGAGGAAGTAAGTAGCACCCCATCTTAGCTCTTAAGCATCCCTTTAAGACTCCATCTGTTCCTACCAAGGGTGGCGGGCTTTCTGTTACCCTATGAGCTGAGCCCCCTCCACCCCGCAGCCATCCGGCCCAGTCGGGTCACGTGTAACTGTGCTAACTCCCCTGCCCTCTGGGGTCTCTGTGCTGTGTGTCTTGACAGAGCATGCCCAGGGGCAGGCAGCAGCATGTGCTTCCCACTGAGAGAGGGCCTGACCGGTGTGTGTCTTGTAAAGGAATTCCAGACTTGATCCACACCATCAGAAAATGCCATGCCGAGTCATGGCCTTGATGGCTTTTCGTTAGGCTACTTAAATGAACGTGCTTGTGTGTATGCGTGCATTTGGTGGGCATTCGGCTAAGGTAACGGTGGTGGCTTGTCCCAAAAATTGTGTACTGTAAAGTCTCTCTGGCATCCCGGGAAGTGCTCGAGGTGCTGATCGCTTTGCTCAGGGAGTGTCTGGAGTGGTCAGAGAGATACTACAGGTCAAAGCCATCGGCACAGACTTTCTGCCTCAGAGATCACCGCTCCCTGTCTGATGGGTTTCCATCTATCACTCCCAGGCCCAGCCTGCCTTTCTTCTGACTGGGAAAGACGAGGTGGCTGGTGCAGAAGCAGCCCAGACTGCTGGTCTCTGCCGAGGCCTCAGCTCTCTCTGAAGAGGGCCGCGTCACGTGGGCCCCTCTCTCCAGAGGGGACCGAGGCCTTTGTATTCATTGCTGCATGGTTCTGCTGTTGGAGGGTCTGGGGTTAAGAAAGGCTTCTGTTTGGAGAGGCGTGTTCAGCTTGGACAGGTGTGACCCTCATGGCTCGTGGGCAGGCCCTGGTGCGAGCTGCCTCGCATGCCCAGCGTTCATCCATCTAGGTGCTGCCGGGCGCCAGGCCGTCCCCTCATGCAGTTTCACGTGGCTGGCTGCAGACACAGCCGGCCGTTGTCCAGGAAAAGCGTCTCCCTCTCTTCCCTCTGACAAGCCTTCAGTGGACATGGTGCTCTGATTTAACCAGGTGTTTTCCTGGCCCCGTCTGAGCCGTGACTATTGGGAGCTGGGGCGTGGGGGTGGGAGCAGCCTGACCACTGACGGTACTTGGCCATTGGGCAGCAGCGTGGCACTCTGTTTGTGTTGTAGAAGGAGGGGGCCATGTAAAGACCTGTTGGCAAGCAAGACCCGGAGGCTGCTCCGGCCACGGATGGCACAGAATGCCACTTAGAGAACAAGGAGCCGCTTGTGTTTTCATCGGTGGGGGAGGGTAGCGAAGCCTTAATGGAGTGCAGGCGGCACCAGCAGACCCCGGGCGAGGTGCCTTTGGGGGCAGGCTGGAGAGCAAGCTGAAGGCCTCTCACACCCGGTGGGTTTCATGTGGAAGGCGGGTGACAGGCTGCTCGGCCTGGGTATTGCTGACACTGCCCGCCACATGGTTTGCCCCAGCTGGCTGTGAGAGTGGGGTCATCTAACTGGGCTCAGCAGGGTGCTCTCATGTCCTGCTCCATCCCTGTTGTACAGATGTCAGCCAGGAGGACAAGGGGGTTTTCCAGGTTAGGTAGCCAGGGAGTGGTGAGATTGGACCCAGGGATCCTTGGCTATAAGCCCCACCCTCCCATGGCTGGACAGAGGCTGACTAGTAGCCCGGAGGCTGCTCAGAAGGCTGTGGGAATACAGGGTCATGTGTCACCCATGCTCTCAGTGTGTTGTGAATCCAGGTAATCAAGGGAGCTGGCCCTTTGGAGGACGCCAGGGAAGGCTTCCCAAAGGGGACATTTGAGGTGGGTGGACCCTGAAGGGCATTGCAGGGCACGAAAGGCCTCCAGCTCTGGAGAGGCAGAGCTCACGGTGGCTCAGGGAGCGATAGCATCGCTGAGGCTTTTTCAACACTTGTTAACAGAGAACGGAGGCAGCAGGACCCTTGAGGAGGCTTTAGTAACTGAGAGCCAGACCTCCACCTGGCCCGGCGTCTGCCCTCCTGTGCTCCCGGTCCCTTGGTCTGAGAGGAAGTTGCAGCCCCCTCGGTGTGTTCTTAGAGCTCTGGCTGGTGATGGAAGAGGGGAGTGGGCCAGGGTGCGAGACATTCACACACCTGTGCGTGCTTACCTATGTAGGTGCGCTCAGGCGGATCACCTTTTATCTGAGCCCTACCTGAGGAGCAGGTGGAGGCAGGGGGCCTGCAGAGGGGCCCGCAGTTGAAGGCTGGGCCCGCACTGAGGCTGGTCATGTTACCCCAAGAAGGACAGAGAGGAGACAGAGCTGCACAGGCCCTGAGGCTGCAGGTGGCTCTCTCAAGTACTCTCTGACACAGCTTCGAACCTGTAGAGAAGGGCAGGAGCACCAGTGACTCCTTCAGGCTTTGAGAAGCAACCTGACTGCTCTTGGAGGCTGACCTGGGAAGAGTGTGCCTGGCTGGGTTCCGGGCCCTCTCGAGATGGCAGCCTCAGCACATGCAGGCCTGGGGAGACGGCCAGGAGCAGAGCTTCCCTCTTTGGTACTTGTAAACCTCACCTGGAGCTGGTTGGATGGACAGATCTGGAGCTCAAAACTGGAGGTACAAGTTTGGGGGTGTTAGCATATAAAGGAGGTCCGAAAGGGGGTGGTGCAAGCAGTATTCGCTACCCCTGACTTGTAGGAGGGTAGTTTGAACCCAGCCAGCTATACTGCAGAAGCAAAGGCCTGGTGATGTGCTTCAGTTCAAATTACAAGCAAGGAAACCCAGGAAGCAGTCTGCTCTCTGCTCCACCCTCACGGGTAGACCTGAGTCAGAATCCCCAGACAGCAGTGTAGCACAGTTGTGGGACCTCAGAGACAGGTTGTCTGTAGAGAAAGTCTCATGAGAGGAAGGAGAGAGCCTGCAACTGAGCCCTGATCAGAGTGCTCCAAACGCAAGGCAGCTTCTCCCTTCACCCAGCAGAGCATGCAGAGCTCAGAGCAGGCTCCTGGTTACCGTGCCTTTGCTGTCTAGCCCAGAAGCTGAGCCAGAACACCTGGTGCCTGGCCCTGCTGCCGCCGCCCCTCCCCAGCCATGTCCACTGGAAGGGCCTGAGGGCAGCCCGGACAGGCACAGCCATGCTCAAGGCAGGGCACTGGGTGGCCTGTTTTTGCTTGGGGGTGGGGAGTGGGGAAACTTCCTGGGGGGATGAAGGATAACTGGACACTTCCCGGGAGAAGAGATGAGCTGGCGGAGCAAAGCCTGTGCTGGCCACGGGGCAGCCAGGCCTCCCTGCCTTATCACACTCCTCTGCAGTGTGGCCAGCCCCACTCTGCCTCCTCTCTGTGCCCGGTACAGGAGCAGTGGTCATCTCAGACGTCAGTGTGAGAGGAAGGACACTGCAGGAAAGGCCCCCACCCTGGAATCCAGGCGTGCTCGGTAGACGGGTTTAGATTAAGCAGTATAAGGGTGACAGTGCTGGATGATTGGACAGGCAGAGTGTGCTCCCTGTGCACGGTCATCATCATCTGATGGTTTGAAGGCCCTCTGGGGAGACACCACCCTAAGTGTGACCCACATCAGGAGCCTAAGCCAGCCCTGCACTCTGGGACACTCCAGAAGCCCTTGCACTTCCTCTAGCTCCCTGCGCAGAGTGTTTCTAAACCTGGGTTTCTTTTTGTGGCATTCTGTTCCCAAGCAAATTGTGCCCTTGACAGCAGCGAATGGGCCTCAGTTGAGAGAGCTCAGGCCAGCCTTGCCTGTTGTACTTGAAGGGCCGAGAAGGGCTGCCGGGTAGTGCTCGAGGGATGTGGGAGTCCTCGCTGGCTTCCTGATGATCTCTCTCAGGGTGACAACCCCAAAGGGTGAGCCTCCTCACTCTCCGAGTGTGGTTTTCATTGTTGGTTAAAATATGAAATTCGCAAAGTGCTTGCCCCGGCTGCTTTGGGAACTGTTGCCCTGGCTTGCCCTGCTCTCAGCGATGAGGCCAAAGGGCAGGCAGCCAGCATTTCCACCCTGCCTCTCTGCGCACTGGTTTAAGCATTGGGCTGCAGTTTGAAAGCACCAGCTGTACCTCGGGGAGAAAGACGGGGTTTCTACTCCCCACAGGGCCGCTCTGCCTGTCCCATTAGGGTCTCTGTGAGTCGGAGTCAGCCCTGGCTGTGAGTTTGGTTTTTACTTTTCGGATCAAAACCGTGGGAAGAGAAGGCCTTGGGTTTGGGGAGCAGGGGAGCATCAGCCTGTCCCTGACTGACTTTACCACAAGAGTGGGTGAGCTCACTCCTTTTTTTGATGGAGGGAAGGAAACGGGCCCTGAGTAATCGGTTCCTTAAAGCTTTGGGGGACCCACCACCAGGACTCACTCTCTGCAGCACAGCTTTGGGTCTGCCCACTGCGTCTGCTGGGGCTGCTGGGCCTGCACCACCAGCTGCTGGGCTGGGGCTGTCTGCTCTGGCCGAATTCCGGTCGTCAACATACACCTGGGCTGTAAGCTGACCACCAGTCAGTCCCCTGCTTGCCGCTGAGAGCAGGGAAGAGGGAGACCCTGTGGGCATCTAAGAAGCCTACATTCAAGTTAGATTATTTGACCACCATGCTAGACTGCGGTTAGATTTCTTTCCATTCTGGTTCCTTGTAACACACAGCGTGTTGGACGGCGTTCGTGCTGGTGGGTGGGGCTTCACTGCTGCTCTCGTCCTTGTTGGGCGGCTGCCTCAACCTCGGACTGTTGGTTTTGTTTTCAGAATTTGCAGCAGGAGGGAAGGCAGGAGACAGGAGCTCTGAGGGGATGGCTCAGCCGTTCTTCCGCAAGCGCACCCTGGTGTTTGAGAGTCCTTTCTTCCTCATCGTGACCCCCATGGGACAGAGTAGATCTGCTCCAGTGAAGTACGTAGAGGGCAGTCAGCTCACCGTCCACCTGCAGAGCAGCCAGGTGGCTTCAAGCCTGGCTTTGCAGTTAGCAGTTGATGTCGCTGGGGCTCTCTGCCACAGTGACAGGCTTTTTGTTGGTACCACGTACTTGTGTGTGGTGATCAGCCGAGGTTCTGGCGGGTTTTCCACTCAGACCCTTCTGCCAGAGCTGCCACCTCCAGCCAACCTGGGTCTGTCCGTTCCCCCAACCACCAGCAGGGCCTGTGGTTCTGTGCCACAGAGAACTGGCCTCCTCTCCTCAACCCTCAGCCTCCAGTTGAGATTCCAGGCCTCGGAGCCTCTCGGGACACCAGCCCCATCCCCTCTCCCAGGCACCTGCGTCGACTTCCAGTCCCGCTTTCTGGTCTTCCTGCTGCTCTGCCAGGCTTTATCCTGTGTCACCCATTGCTCAGCCCCCTGGTCTGGGTGTCATTCTCCCCGACCATTCCTTCTCCGTGGGCTCCAGAGAACTCAGTAAGGCGGGGGCCCAGGTTGTGCTCATTGTCCATGGCTGGACTACTGGTCCAAAGGGGCCTCACAAGAAAGGCCTGGGGTTTACTTCTCAACTAAGAGAGCCCCTCGGAACACAGCGCAACTGCAGCCCGACTTTCCCTTGTCCTGCCCCTCTGTCAGCAGCCCTGCCCGGCAGGATTGAGCACACCTCGCAAGTGCGTGTTGCCCAACAGCCCCGGGGAGTGGGTAGTCATCTCTTCCCAGCCCAGCCCCGCACTGCCATGCCCACAGAGAAGCAAGCGGCTGGTCCCTGTGCTCTGCCCCGGCTTTGGGAGTCCGAGAGCCTGTGTGCACATGGCTCCCACTTCTCTAACGCTGGGCCCCTTCTCTGTCTCGAACCTCCTGCCCCTCCCATTCAGTCGTGGCACCATTCTGCCCCGGTGCCCTCTGGACCTATTGTTTGGTGTCCTCAGACCTTTACTCAGCTGTCCATCTTTCTCTGCCACTGTAGAGAGGCACTCCCCCACCAACCCTCCCCAGACCCCTACCCTCCAGCAGCTCTTCCTGTGCCCTCGCCTGCTTAGTTTTTTCATCCAGAGCCTTTACCATCCCTGATCAAGTACATTCACTTCTTGTCCTTCCCTGCCGTGTGTGCAAAACTGCCCCACCCCTTAGTGGACACTGCCGGCAGGAGCACGGCCACTGAGGGCTACCAGCACTGGCCCCGGAGTCAGCCTCCATTTTGTGCTGTCTCCTCCCACCGAGAACCCATGGCAGAGGTGCTCAAGCCCCACCTCCCCACCCCCGCGCACACACATGCACACACACACACACACACACACACACACACACTCCCCAGCTGCTTAACAGCGGTCCTGAAGCCTCTCACTCTGGATGATCCCGGTGGCAAAGCCAGGACTGTTGTCACACTCGAGTGGAGTTATTTTTATTGTGGATTTTGTTTTTTTTTAACTAAAAATAAAACTTACTCCTAACCATATGGCTAACATTTTTTATGTCCTTTCCACCGTGTTGAGTGCTGAGTGTTGTTAGCACCGGAAGGCTCTCAGAAATGAGAAATAGGAGGTGAGGCAGCAGGCCAAACCCCCAGCCTGAAGTTCGTTTTGATCGGCAGCTGGACTAGGTCCCAGTGAGGAGTCGGGGGATACCTGCTCAAGATGAGGGAGCAGGTGGGGCCACCCCACCAACATGGTCCCTGGGCCTGTCCCACGTCCCCCAGCCCCAGGCTGGCCTGAAAGTGGCCCCGCAGAAGCATCCACACGGTTGATGGCACCTGCCAGAGGAGTGCTAGGTGGTGGTGGTAACGCCGGTGTACTTTTCTAGGTCAGTCACCAGCATGAAAAGGGGAGGGGCATGAAGGGCATGCTTCCAGGGCCACGCTGTCTCTGTCCTGAGCCCAGACCCTAGGTATTCTGAGCAGGCTCATCTGCCCATGACCAGCCTCGGAGACCACCTTCCCCAGCACGTCCGGCACTCAGCACATCCCTCTTCTCTAGAGCTCCGTGGGATGCCAGCCTCCCTGGGCACAATGGGCACACTAGAAGCAGCAGAGGTCCCCTCTCCCCCACTGGACAGACCAGCTTGGTCCGAAACTCGTGCTGGGCCCCGCTGACCAGGGCACTCTGGGAGTCCGCCTGGCTCCACTGGGGCCGAGATGTGGGGGCATGCAGGGGGTAGACCTTCCGCCCCCAGGTGGATTCCGGTGATGAGGGTAGATGCAGTTGGCTACACTGAGCCAGTGATCCTCACGTGGGCCCATACCTTTGAGTGGTTGTTCTGTTAAGGCTAGTCTAGGTCCTCGGTCAGCTGGTCCAGACTAGAGTGGTAGCAACTTGGCTTCTGAATGAATTGCCTAGCAACTTCTGTTAGTCCCCCTGGTCCCATAGGGGGACTTGAGGAGACGCTTATCAAGATAGACCAGGACAGCACTCAGGAGGGAGGGTCGCACCCCCTGTGCTCTCCTAGCAGTGAGGGGACAGGAGGCGGTGCTATCTAGTGAGGTCTGGGGCCAATGCGTGCCACAGAGCAGAGAGTGCCAGAGGCCAGGGAGTGTCCAAGGCCATGGTGCCCAGCTGGTGGGACTGACCAGGGGCCTTTAGCTTGAGCAGCAGCCGGTTTGCCTGTGGAAGCGTGGGGCTGTGAGGCCGCCCCGTGGTGATAACCTGCTCTCCTTTGTCTTCACAGAGACTCATAGACAAGTCACGCGTGACCTGTGTCAAATGGGTGCCCGGCTCGGAAAGTCTTTTCCTGGTGGCCCACGCTAGTGGGAGCATGTACTTGTATAACGTGGAGCACACTTGTGGCACCACCGCACCCCACTACCAGCTCCTGAAGCAGGGCGAGAGCTTCGCTGTGCACACTTGCAAGAGCAAATCCACGCGGAACCCCCTCCTCAAATGGACGGTGGGTGAGGGGGCCCTCAACGAGTTTGCTTTCTCCCCGGACGGCAAGTTCCTGGCCTGTGTGAGCCAGGACGGCTTCCTGCGCGTGTTCAACTTCGACTCGGTGGAGCTGCACGGCACCATGAAGAGCTACTTTGGGGGCTTGCTCTGCGTCTGCTGGAGCCCCGATGGCAAGTACATTGTGACGGGCGGCGAGGACGACTTGGTGACCGTCTGGTCTTTTGTGGACTGCCGCGTCATTGCGCGAGGCCACGGGCACAAGTCCTGGGTCAGTGTGGTGGCATTTGACCCCTACACCACGAGTGTGGAAGAGAGCGACCCCATGGAGTTCAGCGGCAGCGACGAGGACTTCCAGGACCTCCTGCACTTCGGCCGAGACCGGGCCAACAGCACGCAGTCCCGGCTGTCCAAACGGAACTCAACAGACGGCCGCCCTGTCAGTGTCACCTACCGGTTCGGCTCCGTGGGCCAGGACACGCAGCTCTGTCTGTGGGACCTGACAGAGGACATCCTCTTCCCCCACCAGCCCCTCTCCAGAGCACGGACACACACGAATGTCATGAACGCCACCAGCCCCCCGGCCGGCAGCAACGGGAACAGCGTCACCACCCCGGGGAGCTCCGTGCCCCCCCCGCTCCCGCGGTCCAATAGCCTCCCCCACTCGGCCGTCTCTAGCGCCGGCAGCAAAAGCAGTGTGGTGGACGGTGCCATTGCTTCTGGGGTCAGCAAGTTCGCCACCCTCTCGCTGCATGACCGGAAGGAGCGGCACCACGAGAAAGACCACAAGCGCAACCACAGCATGGGACACATCTCCAGCAAGAGCAGCGACAGGCTGAACCTCGTGGCCAAAGCCAAGTCGGACCCTGCGAAAACTCTGGGCACAGCCCTGTGTCCGCGCATGGAGGAGGTGCCCTTGTTAGAGCCGCTGATCTGTAAAAAGATAGCACACGAGAGACTGACGGTGCTAATCTTTCTTGAAGACTGTATAGTCACTGCTTGTCAGGAGGGATTTATTTGCACTTGGGGAAGGCCGGGTAAAGTGGTAAGTTTTAATCCTTAATGCTGCACCAAGCCGGGCCGCCCCCGGCTGTGGGCTCCCAGGAGGGCGGGCAGGGGTGGCGGGGAGGGGGGTGGCGGGTGGGCAGGGTGTACAATGACTGTGAATGGCACTTCTTTATTCTTAATGTAAATCTCAACGCATCAGAGCCATAATTTTGGATACTGCATGCCATGTAATTCCGAATCATTTGATAATTCACCATAGAGCGTTTTAAAACTATATCTATAATCAGACTAATTGCCAGCCCCGCCAGCCCCCCTCCTGGGAGCATATAGAGCCCACAGTTAGCGCTCCTGCACTAGGATTTCCCCTCCCCCTCAACTTAGCAGAATCATGGTGGGGGGGGCGGCACAGACTTCAACGGCTAAAATTAAAGTTTCTGCTTTCCCCAGATCAGACTGCTCACCTCCTCAATTAGACTTGCGCCCACCTGTCTGGGGACGCTCAGGACAGGTGGCGGGCCATTGTCACCCATCGCCCCCGTTTTTTACCTTAATCATACAGTATTTAGGAATCTATGAAATTTAACCTTCGGAATGAAGCATTCAGCAGGGTTGGTTGACATTATTTTTACATTGTTCTGGCAATCCACAGAGAGAGAAGAGCCTTAATTTTTAAAGCCCATTTTAGTCATTTTATGACAATTAAAATTGTTTAATAAACATCTTTTTTCAAAGAAGCCGTTTGTAGCACGTTGATTGGGATTCTGAGTGCATCTGTGCCCCGGGCGCCCCGCTGCCCTGAGCCTGCGCAGGGAGAGCCGCTGTGGGCCTGGCCGGGGCTGCTGTCCAAGTGCCTCTCGCCACAGAAGCCGAGACCTGTCCTGTCTGACGCTCTTTGCTTATGTTGGGTTTTTTTTTTTTTTCCGGTGAGGGAAAAGGAGGTTTTCCTGTATTTGGTTTTTGGTTAGAAGGCCAGGCTGTGGTCAGACCCCTTGCTTTGTTTTGGGAAGACTCGGGGCATGCATGGGCCTTGGCACCCTCCCTGCTGGGCCCAGGCCCCAGGCCTCTCCAGAGTGCGCATGTCCCAGGCCAGGACCCCCTTACTTAGGATTTGGTGGTGATCATGGGCTTAGGGCTCTGTCTTCACTGGGTGGCTCCTGACCACTCCATGTCTTCCCCCCAGGCTCCCAGGTCTGGTGGCCGCCCATGGTCCACATCTTGTGGCCCGGACCCTGCTTTGGGGTTGCTGCAGTATTGATTGTGACTCCTCCGTACCTTATGGCTGTGCCAGCACTTCCTTTCCAGAATGGACGCCATGGTCCTCTGGGCTCTGTGTTTTATGTCAAGGTGGTCATTCTCTTATTTGTTAACTTATTGGGGACATTTAGGTTTGTTTTTTCTGTTTTACACACCTTTGTAATTAAATATAGAGATGATGATAATCAATGCTGGTTTGAGTGATTGAGAAAGTGGAAAACCTGGAGACTGGGCTCCCTGAAGCAGACACCCTGCCCTCCTCGCCAGGCCAGCCTCTCAAAGGCCGGTCCTCCCCACCCCCCAGGTGAACACCCTGGCCGCCTTCCCAGGCAGCTGCCAAGTGTCCCCACTACTAAATCTAGGCTTGGGGGTGTGGGTGTAGGTGTCCTCCCAGCTCAGAGACCTGGTTGTCAACCCCTAAATGTCACTGGACATGGGCTAGCTGAGTGCCCCAGGTCCACAGCAACTGCAGGCAGCTTCATGGATTTAGAAATGCTCTTTCAAATGCTTCAGAGGCATTGTGTATGCAGTTTCCAAATCTCAGACTTAGGACTCAGCCGACAGGGAGGGTGGTGAGGACAGGTAAGTGTGGTGGGGGTGGCAGCAGCTATCTACAGCAGAGCGGTTCAGACCTCTGCTTCCTAGCCTCCTCCCCTGATTCAGCATGCTGAGTGTGGTGTCTGGGGGGCGCATCCTGTCTCCTTGGAAGACCGGGTCTGAGAGGTACTTCCCTGTCCCTCCCCCTGTGGAACCTTGCAGTGTGGCTTTGGGACCTTGGTCACACTCGCCCTTTCCCTGTTCCCTCTGGTGCATGATCCCAATGCCTGCCTGGCATCGGTATGGGATCACCTCCCCTCCCAAACCCCTACGCTTGCTGGCCACCAGGTGTGGGGCACTGCCCACCCTAGCCAATCTGACTGGCCCTGAGCTGCCTCAGCAGAGTGGCCTCTGACTCGCTGCCCTTTCTTTGACAGCTGGCTGAGCCCATCCCCTCCCGCCAGGAGGACCGAGTGCGGGGTGCTCTCCACGACCACAGCTAGCGCGAGTGGCACCTGGAGGAGGAGGAGGAGGAGGAGGAGGAGGAGAGGGCTTGTGCCCTGGAGTCCTGGCTCCTGCAGACCCCGGGGGGCAGGGGCTGGCAGCAGGCTCATGTGGCCACTTTTCCTCTCATCCAACTGAGCTGCTCTCGGGGGTTTCCAGGTCCCTCAGCTCCCATACCCTCATGAGCAACCCAAGCTCAGGCCCCCGGGGACAGAGGGTGGTCCTCAGTTGGCTTTGGAGGTGCCGGCCTGCAACAGACAGGAAGGGCCCAGGTACGCAGGGGCCACTGGGCAACATCCAACTTGCTTCTGGCTTGTCTCCGTTCCAGCGTCGATCGCTGCAGAAGCCAGGCTTGCTGAGACTGGGGAGGTGGCTTTCCACCCCCCCCACCCCCACCCCCGCCCCCAGATGCGGTGGAGAAGGAGCACCCCTGGGAAGGGAAGGGTCCTTTGGGAAACTGTGCCTTCTGGTGAAGGCAAATCTGTGGGCCCCTCACCCTCACTGAGAACTCCCACAGCCCTTCCCGGCCTTCCATGTGGTTAGTGAAGCGCCCCTGGATGTCGGGTGGACAGTGTCTCCGCCAGGCCTGTGTGTGGGTAGCTGGCGGTGAAGACTCCAGGTCCTTTCCTCCTGGTGCAGCCTGTGTGAGAAAGGGAGTGGGCCACGCGCGAGCGCTGGGCGTGGGACCAGCAGCAGGGAGTGCCTTAACGTAGGAGCACGGCCTCACAGACACTTGGAAGTACACAGAGAAAACACAAGGATTTGAGGCCTCAGTTCCCACAGGTGCCCTGGAACTCGGTAGTTCTCTCCATGCCCAGGCCTGCTGGCAGGTGGCTGGCAGGCCTTCTTCCAAGCCTCCCAATGCTTCCTGTGCGGCACGGCATCACGAATTTTGAAGCCATTTAAACAGGTACGACGTTCCTGCTGAGCCGGCCAAGCTGTTTTGTTAGGTCCCACCCCTGTGACAGGGTCTTCGAGGCTGCCTGCCAGGGGAGGGGACTGACTTGGGAGGGCGGGTGGTAAGCAAGCTCAGGCTCAAAGAGGTTCCTAAGGGCCCCAGCCTTTTGTGTACTTGGTGACCAGCAGACCCTGGGGCTCCCCGAGAAGCTGCCTATGGTGCCCTTGGTGTGTAGGCATGGCCAAGGTCAGTGCCCTGTCAGCCGGACATGTGAGGACTCTTGGCCTCTATATGTCCTTCCCAGCACGTGGGATGGGGAATGGGGTCAAGGGACCTTATAAGCCACAAAGGCATCGATGGTGAAAGCTGACTGCCCCCCACCCTGTTGGCACAGCAGGGGACCCTCATGGCCCTGACACACACACACACACACACACACACACACACACGTGCGCGTGCATGCGCCCATCACAGCTTCAGGAGGTGGAGGTGGCCACAGAACACCAGCGGGCAAGTCCGCGCTCGCCGCCCCAAGCACCTGTGCTGAGGATGTCCCTTTGCAACATGGGGTGAGGAGAGAAGAAAATGCCCTAACTCCCTGCCCCAGGCAGGGCCCGCCCCCGTCCCCCCTCCCATGCCATGCCTGCTGTTGGCCATTGCTGCCCCACTCCACGAACTGTGTGTCCGAGCGTGTGAGAGCCAGGCTTCTGCATTCCTGGGATTCCTGTCTGGCTGCATCTGTTAGAGCGCCGTGTTAGGCGGCACTGTACAAACTGTGTGGCCTGGTGGCCTTCCATGACAATCCTCCCCAGAGCTCCACTGGGTGCCTTTCCCACCCCTCTGACTTCCTGCCGGTGGGATCAGGGCCGGGAGAGGCAGACCCACGCGGGCACGTGGGGTCTATACCTGTTGCAATAATCCTGGGTGTACTCACACCAGTGGTGGTCTCTCTTCATTTGAAGAGAGCCGTGTTTCTGTCCTCACGGCTTCCGTCCTTAGCTGTCCACCTGTCACTCTGACACTCTATACTTGATGTCAGGAAGTACTTTGGGGTTTGGGGGATTGCCCTCTGTATTCCGACATGAAATAAAACCGTGTGAATGAATTGCAAGCGTAGATACTTGTCAGTGGTCTTTTGTACCCCGGGAGCTTCCCAGTCTGAGTGAAACCCCGGGAGGAAAGCTTTGTTCCATGCTGCGGAAGGAGAGGCCTGGGTGAGCCCTGCAGTGACGAGTGTGGGCCTCGCCCTGTGGCACCTGCACGCCCAGGGCCGGCAGCGCTTGGAGCACAAGCTGGGTGTCTCATCTGAATCGCGTGCGGAGCAGGGCCACTGAGGTCACCTGCCCTGAGATCTCGTCCCCTCCCTCCTCCACCCCCAGGTCTTCCAGGCCCATACCCAAAAGGCCCTACCACAGGGTGGCCCAGTCGGGGCTGACCCAGGCAGGGTCTCCTGCCCCACTTCCCTTCCCTGCCCCCCTGTTTCCTCAATGGCCCAGGAAGGTCAGCAGGCTGCCCGCCTGGGGTGACTCCAGCCTGTACCACCCGACGCTCCCCACGGGGACGTCAGGCCCTCCCGTCACCCTGCCCGTGCTGCCAGCGCGTGGCCAAGGCATCTCCAGGGCCCGGCCCCTCTTCCTGCTGCATGCTCCGTGGAGAGGCCCGGGCCAAGGGCCAGCCTGTCAGAGTCCCGCGCTTTTCTCAGCACCCAGTCGGCCTCTGGCCTGAGAGAGCTCAGCAGCGAGATTCTGTTAGTTCTGCAGAGGAGCTAGCTAGCAGGCCACCCACTCGTCCCGCTGGCCTCTGCCACCGGCTCTGCCCAACAGGAAATGAGAAATGACCCCAGGCGGTGGGCCTGGGGTCACGACGAGTGCTTTCCTGGCTGGCTCCCAGGAGCCCCTGAGAGGCTTTGGGTGGCCTTTCTCTTGAGGCCGTGGTCAGAAACCTGGAGCCGTCCGCCATGGGCCGTGAGGGGGGCGCCCTCCACGCTCCTTGCCTTTCGCTCGGGGCTGTGGCCTCCCGTGCCCTAAACTCCATGGTGCCCTTTCTTCCCTGGTCTGCTGGGGTCTCCCCACTCAGTGAGGGGTGCAGGCGACCAGCAGTGAAGAAGTAGGTCCGGCGCTGTGGAGGGCGGCCATCCGGTGTCACTCCTCAGCATTTCATCCTCTCCAGAAACATCCCTGTGATGGCTGGGAGTCCCCGCAGGAGCTCTTGGCAGGTGGAGTTCCCTCTGAGACGAGCCAGCCCCAGGTGATGCTGCAGGTGGCACTTGGCTCCCTGCCCCAGCCAAGCACCGCTTCCTGGCTCCCCAAATGGAAGGGACCTACTGCCCCCTTTTCAGAAGAAAAACCCACCTCCTGTTATATTATTAACTGCCCATCATCCAGGACCAAGTGTGCAGCCACGCCCCCTCCCCTCCACCTCACTGGGCTGCTCCAGCCCTGCCCCCCAGGGGACAGGCCTGAGAGTTGGTGAAGGCCCCTCCCACGGATCCCAGCAGGTTCCAGGAGCCACGGTGTCAGTTTGCAGAAAAAGTTCTCACATCCAGAACTCTCAGTAAGGCTCGCAAGGGTCTCGGCCATCTACTGGCCACTTCGGTGGGTCCTGAGGCCCAGGGCCAGACCTCAGAGGGGGCAGCCTGCTTGGAGATTACCTGGGGCTGCTGTGGCCCAAGGCCTAGGAAGGGACAGGTTCCTTGCGTGGCGGTGCGCCTGTTCCTCTTCGTGTGCATTCGCGTGAAACAAGGTGTGACGTCAGCAGGTCATGGTGATCCCACAGAGCGGGGCTGGGGGTGCTTTGCCCCCTCGGGTTCGAAAGCAGAGCCCTCCATCAGCTTCCAGCTAGCAGCCACCCAGAGGGGTCCCTCTGAGGCCATGGGGCGGCCCCCTCTCCACCAGGGTCCTACCTGCATGCCCTGCAGTTCTTAACTTAGCCATCTGGTTCCTGGTGGACAAGGAGCTGTGCCCAAGCACTGTGGGGGACTGGGCTATTTTTCTACAGGGTGGTGAGGGGTCTGTTCCCTGGCCCCAGGGATGTTGCCTCAGGGTGCAGGGTCACCATAGGGAGAAGCAGGCAGCACCGGGCCAGCTCTGTGCCCACCTGGCACCAAGTTAGGGGACCAGTGACCACGACATCCATTTGCTCTCTGGAGAGGGCCCCCTGTGGCTTGAGGAACCGTGGAGGTCTTGGGAAAGGGGCTCCCCAGAAAACAGCTTCATGCCACCCTTTTAGCCCAGCCCAGGCTGCCCGCCTCTGTCCACCCCACTTGCAGCAGCTGCCGCATGCCAGCCTCAGGTCTGTGGGCTCCCCTTCTCAGTGCCACCAGAGAGTGGGGGGCCCCTTGTGGCCCACCAGTGGCTGAGTGTCAGCACAGGCTGCTGCTTAACAAACGAGCCTGGATCTATGGTTGGGACACCTAGCATCAGCCCAGCGGCTTGGCTGCATGGGGACCCATTTTCAGGTCCGACCTGCTTACCAGAACCCCATCACCAAGCCCTGACCTTCGGCTGGGACCCGGGAGTCCAGAGGAGGGGTTCCAGAGTGACTGGTTGGTCACATGACTGTCAAGATGTCTTTGGAGTCTGAGCCTTTTGGGACAACGGTGGTGGGAGGGGAGGGAGCCTGTCCTAGACAGATGGCTCAGAGAGACACCCTTCCTCCCACCCGCTTACTGCCACCCTCCCTCTTGTCCACAATCTCCATCCAGCCTCGAGGAGAGGCCCCTCAAATGGGCAGAACCTCACAGCCCAGCTGGTGGCACTGTTCATGAGAACGTCCCTCCCAGGGATGACCTCCTGTGGGTTGGAGCAAGACGCCGGCTCCTCCGCAGTGACTGCTGGGGCCCCCAGACTGACCAGGGCCAGCGGCTTGCCCCTCCCATGCCATGTGCCTCCCCGCCCCGTCTAGAGCAACTGTTAGCCATTCCAAGATCAGATACAGATGAAGTGACAGTTGGGGGATTTCCACCTGCTGGTCCCTCCAGCCAGGTGGTGGGGTCACGGGTCAGGGCTGAAGGCCCATTTCCGGTGCTGCCACCGGTCCAGCGTTGGGAAGATGTGCAGTGTTTGTTTAAAGGCGTTCTGTCCACGAGCAATGCCCCACTGAAGCGTCGGCCAGCTTCAGGGTTAAGGCGACTTGAGACCCTGAAAGGGTGTGGCTTCACTGTACTGTTGTAACCTTAGACCTTGGAATAGAGTGTGCCAGGCCGTGTGGGACACAGTCTCCCCACAAGGGAAGAGAAGCCCGGATGAAGCCCTCAGCTTTGTCTGGCCAGGATCTGCTCCAAAGGCCCTGCCCCTGTGCCCTGCCAGGCCTGCTACATGCCTAAGGGCTGCCACTGCCCACCTCAGGGAATTGAGATCCCCTCCTGGAAGCTGACCATGAGCTCTGGGCGGGGTGCATGTCCACAGGCACAGTGACCAGTATAGGCCCGTGCACCCCACAACCCAGGCAGGGGGCCGAGGCCCGCTAGGCCTGCAGACCATCTGGATAGGAATGACGTTTGAACATACTATCTTCCAGCGCAGCCCAGCCTTCCCCTGGTGTTGCCCCTGAGAAAGCTGCCTGGCTAAGGAGGTGAGAGTAACGTCTGCTTTGTTTGCAGGGCGTCTTGTCCCCACACCAGGCCTGTTCTCCAGGTGGGACTGTAGGGTAGCAGCCCCACTGCTGACTCGGACAGATGGGTGCACCCCAGCAGCTCTCCAGGCTTGAGGACGCAGAGCGTAGGTGCTGCACGGAGGAGGCGCAGCCAACCTGGGCCCAGCACGTGGCGGCCGGCCCAAGGACGTCACTTCCGCTTTCAAACCACTCTTCTGAGGCTGCAGTAAGAAATTGAGATGTGGGCCCGTGTGGCTGCTTATTCTAAAGGACGCCAATGTCATTTTGTCACACGCGTGCACACACACATAGTGTCAAATTACCTCTTAGACCAGAAAGCCCCTCATTGCTGTCTTATTATAAATGGTACTTGGCCCTTTGGTTTTACATGGGTTTTTGACACTGTAGGTGTTTGGAAGACCCCTGGAAACTCCCTCACTGGGGGTCTTTTCTTTCATGCTGCACTCCAGCCAGCCCAGTGCTGCTGAAAATGGCTGTGAATGGGCGTGTGGCAGACCCTGGCTACCGAGGTGTGGGGCCAAGGCACCCTCCGATATGCTAGCATTGATTTTCACACCACTGCAATCAACTCTGTTGTCCATGTCAGTGGGGTGATCCAGCAAGTTGGGGTGCAGTGCCTTCAGCAGTCATATTCAGCACCTAAGAGTGATGTTTCTCATTTGGGGCGGGTGTGTGTGTGTGTGTGTATTGTCTCCATGACACCGCATGTCTATTGTGTGTTTCATCAGCTCCGACGTTTGGCATTCTTTCTTCACAGCTATGACTGGCACCCACTGTCAGTCACGATCAGATGGACGCCCCAGGGTTCAAGGGCACAACTCACTTGTAGAGGGTGAGGGCCCTCGGTCCCTTTGCGCCCTTGTTTTCCCCCAAGCTAAGCTGGCTGGCTCATGTCCCTGAAAGCCTGTGGCTTGACACAGCGTGGCCCCTGAGGTAGGCCTGGAAGTGGCTCCCCGGGATGGTTTTGTTTGGCGGAACCAGTAGCTCTGGACAAGGCCCAGGGACCTGTCGCCCCTGCCAGGTGTAGAATGTGCTGCCACCAGGAGGGAGGGCACACTTCCCATGGATGAAGTCACAGCTGGATGTGGGAAGGACATTTTCACCTGGCCAGACGTTAGGGCCCAGCTCTCCACTTGAACACGTGCAACAGGGACCTGCCAAATGGCCTTCGGCTGGAAAAGACGGCGCCCACGTTGTCATCATTGACGTCAAGAGTGCAGCAAAAGTGGGTGATACTGTTCAGGAGACGTGGCATCGGCCGCAGGAGTGGTGATGGATACAGCTGGTGCCTTCCAAATCAATGCCAGCTCAGTGACCCTATAGGACAGGGTAGGACTGCCCCGGCGAGCTTCTGAGACTGTAACTCTTTATGGTATTCAAAGCCCTATCTTTCTCCCGCACCAGCCTCCCAGGAGAGGTGACAACAGCTACAGGGTGCAGTCATCTCCCGTGCTACATCCAAGTGCCAACGGGTTCTGCCCAGTGCATGTCACCCAGCCGAGACGACCGGAGACGATGCCCAGTGGGCGATGGTTGGGATGTTGGCCAACTCCTATTAGAAATTGTTTCTAGCCTTTGAGCTCAGATAGAGAAGATAATTCACTGACAAGGTGCGTGGATCCTCAACCAACACCCAGAGCAGTCAAGAAGCCAAGTGGCATGTGGCGCTGGGTAAAGCTGTTGCCCGGGGCCTCTTTCAAGTGCAAGGGCATCCCTTGGAGGACTAAGGGGTGCCTGACCTGAGCCATGTGTTTCCCGTGACCTCCTGTGCGTGTGAGGACTGGGCAATGAAGAAGGAAGACTAGAGAGGAACAGATGCATTTTAATTAAACTGCTGGCAAGGAAAAAGTATATATATATAGAGAGAGATATATCTATACACACACACACACACAGTACAACGGACTGCCAGAAGAACAAGGAAATTTGTTTAGGAAGAAGTCCAGCCAGAATGCTCCTCAGATGTGAGATCGGGCCTGGTATAGTAGAGGGCCAAGGAAAAAGAGGATCATTCAGTGAGATGGATTGACACGGAGGCTGTCGGAATGGGCTCAACCAGCAGCGGCCGCGTGGACGATGAAGGCTCGTGGTGGCTGGTTCCGACATGCACAGGGTGGCACCTAACAACAACAGGCCAGGTGGCGACTTCTGTCGTCTCAGCAAGTGGCCTTGCCATCGCCGGCCCCATAGAAGGCAGAGCACACATAATGGGGGTCCTAGGCGAGCAACCAGGAAGTCATGGGGAGTTCTGAAAATCAGAACTTTGGAAAACTAAGTGCAGAAACCCTCTTCCTTACTGACTTGACCCCCCAGGGCCCTTACTGACTTGACCCCCCAGGGACGCCTGACTCAGCCCACACTCCCTCCGCCTCTGGCCACCAAGAGAAAGGGAGAATACGGAGGGTGACAAGCACTAGAAGGCTGCTCACAGTTCTTGAAGATGCTGGTCAAGTGTGTGACAGCCTCAAGGCCGTCCAGGGCTCTAGGGACAACCCAGGGGTCAGGTGCCAGTCAATGGAATTGCCCTGAGGAGCTGCAGTCCTGCCTGGAGGGGACCCAGACGTCTGTCCCAGACGACCCTTGGCATTTTCTCTCTGGGGCTCCACAGGCTTGCAGGCCTCCCCGTGTGTGCACAGGGGCTGGCCTGCTCCGGACACACCTACTAGCACAGGGAGGGCCAGCAGAGCCAGACCTGTGGGCCCTGTGGCAAGCGGCCGGGAGGAGAGGACAGGATGCTCGCCCAGGAGACTTGGGACACTGTGTGCCAGATACCAACATGGCACCAGAGTCTTGTTACATCCCTGAGGTCAGGAAGGCTTGGGGGCTGCCCCTCACAGGGTTGGGTGGGGAGTGGGGTGATTAAGGGCATCGTGGGAACCCAAGGGTGGTCAGCTTTGAGGGCACCGGTGTCACAGACGGAGTTTATTCTCAAGATCAAGTTTAAAGATGGACTTTACCTTCATATTAAAGGGAGCATTTCCTTAAATGCCCCACGGCTTGTTAGTCCTCATGTATACGTTCCCTGGGGAATGCCAATGTGTCCATCCTGCACCTGGTCCTTGGCCTTGTGCAGCTCACTGCCCTGCCCTGCCTGGTGGCACGGCTTCCACTCTACAGGGACCCCAGGCTCCAGCCCTCTGTCCCCGCCCCTTCCCCCTGGAGGCCACTCTGGGCTCAGGTGGGTTTCAGAGGGCACCTACCCAGCCCTGCCCACCAGCACCGACCCTCAGAGCCCATGACCTCTCATTTCCTGTTTGAACTTGCCTTCCACGGGTCCCTTGGCTCAGCCGACCCCGCACCCGGCTTCCCTCTCCTCGGTGGCCCATGCCCATCCTCATCTTCCCTACCGGGACCCCGTGGCGGCCTGTTGGTCTTCCCAAAGCCCTGCCCAGTGTGGTGGTCACCTGGGCCACGGGCCTCCATCCACCCCGTGAGGCGGGTGGGGCCACAGGTGGGCCCTGGAGATGCACAGCGTCCACCTCAGGTGCGACTTTAGGGGAGATCAGAGGCCACCTGGTCTGCCTCCCGGACAAGGGAACACGCCTTCCCGCTGAGACCACCAAGCCCCGGAGCCCGAGGGGAGGGGAAGGACAGCAGGACACCGGGGCCGGGTGAGAAAGCAGAGCACAGGACTGCCACGGTCACGCCTCCGTCTTTAATAGAACCTGGTGTCCCCACCAGCATAGCCACTCTGGGCGACAGCACCACAGGGAACCTTCTGGAAGCCTGGCTTGGAAATGGCAGCCACGCAGAACCCTGCACAAGGCGCAGCCCAGCTCATCTGTGGCCATTCCCGTGGGAGCTACAGACACGGCCTGAATACGCTGACTTGATCCATGCCAGCTGGCCACTGGGGCTGGCGGCTGCAGACAGGGCCCCGCTGCCCGACAGCAGTTGTCCTCCCGACGACAGGAGTCCATCCGCCCAACCACGTGTGCCTCCGGGAGGCAGGGCATGTGCTCAGCCCCCTCCCGCTCGCCTCTCTATCGTGGGCAGTCGGTAGGGCTTCAGACTGGGCTCCAAGTCCTTCTGGCTCTCTGTCTGTGGAGGAGAAAGGACGGGGCTCAGCCTCGGCCCAGGCGGGAACCCACACCCAGGGGCCGGAGAGCAGCTACCTTCTTGTTCACCCGGCGGCACATCAGGGGCTGCAGCGCCGGCCCCTTCCTGGGGCGCAGGGTGGTGACGCTGGCCACCTTGAGCTGGGGCAGCTCCATGAGGCATGCTGGGCCTCTTCTCTGGGGACACCAGTCCTCTGCTCGTCTCAGCAACGGTTTCTTGAAACAAAACAGAGGTCAGGGGACTATCTAGCCGCTTTCCCTTCATGAAAAGTGGGACAAGAGACAGCTCTGGGTATCACATATGCAATTAGAAAGGTCTTCACCGTGTAGCATGACCATCTAGTAAGTGGACACACACTGCCCACTGGTCGCTGCCCAGAATACGTCCCCACCCCACGCCCCCCTCCGACCGTCTCCCGGGCCTTGAACGTGTTCCTTTTTGTCTGCAGGTAATACAGGGAGGCAGCATCCCAGGGCTGAGACCCAGACTCTGGGATGTGCGGGAGGGGTCCAGCACGGCCCTATCCTGCTTATCGCCCGGCCTGGCAAAGCCCACCGGCTGCAGGCTCCTGAGCTAGGATGGCTGTTCTGTTTTTCTGAAGGTTGGACACACATCTCCTGACACAAGAAAATGATAGGGAGTTCAAGTTTCAGTATTCACCAATAAAGTTTTATTGGCACACAGCCCTCCTGTCCATTTCATGTGCGTTACCTGCAGCTGCTCCTGTGCTACTGAGAAAGTTAGGCCGGCTGTCTGGGCCTTGACAGAGAACATGTGCACACTGACCCCTGGGCTACTGGAAGTGGGGTGTGCAGGGGGAGGCCCTGACTGGATGGCTAGTGAGCTGTGACATCACCAACAGCATTTCTCTGTCATCTGCGGTGGGGGGGAGTAGTAGATTCTGGGGCTTGGGGACACTGTCAGGAGTCCATTTCTGGGGCCAAAACCAGAGGACAAAATGGACAGGAGGGAGAAGAGATGAGGTGTCCAGGTGGGGCTCCCTGAAAGCGATTGGTGGGGGGATAGGACAGAGGTTCCCAGAGGACTGACCGGGAGCGTGGTGGCGTCTCGGTCCTTGGAGGGAAGGCACTGGGGAGAGCTGGAGAGAGCGTGGTGGGGCTGAGGATCTGGATTTAGGGTAAGAATCCTCAGCTCCCATGAGCCTGACCCGACCCTCCACACGCTGGGTGGATGAAGACTGGACAGAGCTGCAAGGTGAGCACGGTGATGGTTCGGGGGTCAAACGGGTCAAATGGCATAGTGCTGACAACAGGGAAATGGGTTGCAAAATGAAACAGGATCCCTAAGCCAAAACCCTCTCTCTGGATGGGATGTAGGCACCCAGGGACCACTGCACTTGGGACCTGGGGCCAACACGGGACTCTGTGACATGCCACCAACAGCTGGGCCAGACAGGCAGGTGAGCAGGCTTGTCTGTGGTCCTAGGGGCCAAGGGTAGGGGCCTGCTAATGGCCCAGCCTCTGTGTCACTGTGCAGGGCCACACTGCAGAGACACGGAGCTTCCAAAGGGCCCCATAGGACTGAGAGGGATGAGCCAGAGCAGGGGGTGAGGGTGGGGGGATGTCCAGACTCATAGGGCCCTCCCTGTGGGCACTGGCCCACTGAACCGGGCAGCCAGCTCCAAGACATAGTACCTGCTTCCGGCCCTCCTGGGCCACACACCAGCTGTTGCTGGCAGGCCCCAGGGCTACAGAGTGTTCCGGGAAGTAAGTGGGTCTGTGGCTGCCCAGAGCCTGCTTCTCAGCTGCCCTGGGGAGAAAGGAGAAGGCTCCCTGAGACGCTCGGCCTCCCTGATGCCCATCCATACTGACCCCACCATGCTCACTGAGATCTGGCTGCCCCCTCGTCCCGTGCCCTGTGCAGGTAAGCAGGCTGTCCCTGTGGAGGCTCTGGGACTGGGCACACAGGGTCCCACACAGGGCACAGCAGGTGTGGGGTTGGCAGCCTCAGGGCTGCAAGAAGACCCTCTCCCCAACACGCTCTGCAGCCAGCCGGGTGCCAGGTGCTGGCTGTGTGCCCACTCTCCTGGCACACAGAGCTAGCTGATGGAGCACTCTTCCCTTGGGCCACTGGTCACTTTTCC
Source organism: Echinops telfairi (assembly GCF_000313985.2). Taxonomy (NCBI): domain Eukaryota; kingdom Metazoa; phylum Chordata; class Mammalia; order Afrosoricida; family Tenrecidae; genus Echinops; species Echinops telfairi. Next base: position 7,567,818 of record NW_022103915.1, read on the forward strand.
CAGGGACCCTGGGTCCCCCCCCCGGGGGTGCATCTACCTCTGCTCCTGGAAGTAAGGGTGCTGCAGCGCCTGGTGGGCGGTGATCCTCTCGTCGGGGTCATAGGCCACCATTGAGCACAGGAGGGAGTGGCACTGAGCTGACAGGCGACTGGTCAGTAGAGATAGCCCTGACCCCTTTTTAAAAGGAAAATCAAAACTCATAGCTCTGGACCTGCATCAAAAGCCAATGGTACAAACAGTCACGCCACAATTTGGGGCACCTGGCAGCCACTCCCGAGTCTCCAGAGGGGCCCTGACTGAGGTGACTGTGTGTCCGGGGTGGGGGGTGGGGGGCTGCGACGCATTGCTATGAAGGTCGGAGGGCCATGCCTGCTAGAAACGACTGCCACGTGCCCAGGGGACGGTTAACAAGAGGCTGGAGCAGCCCCTCCCCTGACCTTCCCAGGGCCCAGCCCCCCAGCCCCCAGCCTGGCCTTTGGCCCCAGCCTCAGGTTCACTGTGGGTCCAACTCCAGCCCCGGGGTCTACGGTGGCCTCCTGGGGCAGCTGGCGACTGGACAGTGTCACTGTCCAGGGAGAACTTGACCCCAGGCCTCCAGACCCTGCGACCCTGGGGTGCTCAGAGGGTCCGTCTCCTGAGCAGCTGGGCACCGGGCAGGATGGGCCAGCCCCTCACACGGGGTGGACGCAGCTGCCCGCTTACTGCTTGAACTTGGTGAGCGTCTTCTGCGCAGGCGTGCCGATGACGTCATGGATCTTGGAGATCTGGTCCAGCTCGTTGTCCCCGGGAAAGAGGGGCTCCAGACTGGAGGAGGGGTGCAGGGTGAGTGGAGGTAGGGGCCTCTCCAGCCTGGAGGGCGCAGGGGGGAGGGGCCCCAGGGAGGGGGAGGGAGGGTCACAGTGGGTGGGGCTGTGGGCCTTTCTGGCCTGGAGGGGAGTGGGAGGAGGTACCGGGTGGGTGAAGGGACACAGGGAGGATCCGTCCTGGTGGCACTTTGGGCCTGCCCCCACCTGGCCTCCCACTCCTCGGCCCCCTGGGAATCCCCCCAAGCACTGCAGCAGGGCGGGGTCCCACCTGGCGATCTCATAGAGCACGCAGCCGGCACTCCAGAGGTCCATCTTATAGCTGTAGAAGCCGTCCGTGAGCAGGCACTCGGGGGCCCGGTACCAGCGCGTGGAGATGTACTCGGTGTACGGCGGCCGCGAGTAGACACTGCGGCAGGACCCGAAGTCCCCCAGCTTCAGGACATCCTGCTGCAGGGGCGGCAGAGAGCCCCAGTGGCTTCCCCAGGGTCTCCCGCTGACTAGGTACACACACACACACACACACACACACACACACACACACAGGACAGCACGCCCTCTCACACCTCTGACCACCCCCTCACTGCCATCCTCAGCTGGGAGCTCAACTCTGGGCCCGACCAGGGCCACAAGCAAGGGGCTCCGCAGAGCCCACACATCTGACTGTGGTGACAGCAGGGAGCCAGGACTGGGGAGACAGGAGGCAGAGATCCCCAGGCAAGAGGAAGCAGGAGGATCGGCCGGATAGCTGCAGGGGCCACTCAACAGCCTCCGGTCACTTTAAATCTTGAGCCAGCAGACACCGGACGGACCCCCAGGCTGATGTGAAACTCCCAAAGCCAACACATGGCTCTGCTGCCCCACCGCCTGCCTGCTTCCTTGTCCATCATACCCTGTGAAACCCAACCTGGACAGAGTGTGAGCAGGTTCAAGACTGCACCAGAGGAGTGTGCCCAGGCCCTGAGTTGGGCCGTTCAAACGACCTGGAGACACAGACTGCCCAAGGGCTCCACATCCGAAGGGGAGGCCTTCTGTCGTCTACCCCCTCCTGCCCCAAAGCGACATTTCGAAAGTTGTCCACAAACAGGCCTAACTAGGTTCTGGTTCGCCCACAGCCCATGGAGAGAGGAGGATGGTGGGGGTGGGAAAGGGGGGAGCCCTGGCTGTATGAAGGCTGGGGTGGTTCTCATGCTGCGGCTTGTTATCCTGTGCTCTGCGGTTGATGCCAGCTCATGGTGACCCTACAGGGGAGAGTAGAACTGTCTCCTGGATTACACAGTAGGCTGGTAACCACACAAGGTCAGCAGTTCAAAACCAGGAGGCAGTCCCCGGTTTTGAAAGAAGCTGTAAAAATGAGTTCGTCTTGGAAACTCACAGGGGCCGTTTCACCCGGCCCTATAGGGTCGCTGTCCGCCGGAACTGACACGATGGCAGAGAGTAGCTGCCAGCTCTTTCTTCCCTGAAGCCGCAGGTGGGTTCAAATGCCAACTTCCAGCCGGTCTGAGCACTCACCCACAAGGCCGACACAACCCCAATCTCCCTGTGCTCCAGCCGACGCCGACTCACAGTGACCCTAGAGGGCAAGATAGAACTGCCCTGTGTGTTCTTGAGACTCGAGCTCTTAAAGGGAGTGGAGAGCCCTGTCTTTCTTCCTTGGAGCGGCTGGTGGTTTCAAACTGCTGACCCTGTGGTTCCAAGCCCCAGGTGTAATCACCACACCGCCAGGGCTCCTAATTCGTCCCTCGTTCCCTCAGAGCAGCCCTGTGAAGAAGTAAAAAGCCCTGCACCACTTTCAGATGACAGCTGGTGTCGGGAGCCCCATGGGCAGTGCCAGTACTGGGCTTCCTCTCTGGTCAGGGGCCACTAGGCCTGCCGGTGGCACCATGTCTGAGTGCCAGGGACATCACTGGTGTTATTACTCCACAAGCCCGGACCTCGAAATCTCTGCCCTTCAAAAGCCACAGCCTTCCACTTCTAGTTGAAACAGAGGAGTCACCAATGTCACCCTCCCACCAGACCAACCAGGGAACAAGGTGGAAACCCAGTGAGTTAGTTAATTGTGCCAGCCTGGCCGATAATCACATGTGGGGCTAATTGAAAGGCAGAGGGATAAATGGGTGGTGAGCCTCGCCTTTCTAGTTCTC
>NW_022103915.1:7571753-7574861 GCF_000313985.2 Echinops telfairi
AGAAGCACACCAGCCTGTCTGACCACGAGGTGTAGAAGGGACCAGTTATCAGACATAAAAAATGCTATATATCTATATCTATATCTATCTATCTATATATATATAGCATAGGTTCAATCATGTGGAGAATTGTGCAATTGCTACCACCATCTCTTTCCAAACATTCCTTTTCCTAGGGACTCCTTGACATTGTCCCTCCCTCCCTCCCTCCCAAACCCTTATTCTACTTGCTGCCTCTATAGGTTCTTTAATCCTGGGTTTCGCATATCATAAAACGGAAAACGGATTTTCTCCTCTTTGAAACCTGTCTCAAAGACAGAGGACCGCGGAAGCAGGAAGGACAACGCAGGGGGCGCGGGAGCAGCGTGGGAAAACGAAACGTCTGACACGGCCGACAGCCGGGCAGTGTCCCCGGCGTCAGGCGATTACGCTTTACAAGAAGCGGTGTGGCGTCACGTGAACACAAATCAGTGGTAACCACGCTTGCATACCGTAAACCAACTCACAGCTGCCTGCCGGTTCCGACCCACAGCAGCCCTGTCTGAACGTTTCTGAGACCGGCCGTCTATAGCAGAGCCTCACTTTCCTCCAGAGGAGCTGCGGGTGGGTTTCAGCACACACACACCCTTGCAGGCTAGCAGCCCAGGGGTGCACCCTCATCACCGCTAGGATGCCTGCAGGCCAACCGAGACAAAGAGGACCAGCTAAGAAGCTAATCCAGGAATCACATTGGAATGGTTTTCTGAAAAAAAAAAAAAAAATCAGGGCAAAGGTGGCGGGGGTGGGGTGTGTGTGTGTGTGGGGGGGCATTTACCACCAGGGTGGGTCTCAAAGCCATCATGCAAGCAGACACACACGCATGTGTACTGAATGGATCCATTTAGATGGCATTGTAAACTGCAGACTAAATCTCCAATGGCAGACCTAGTGACTACGTCATTGCCTGGGGCTCGGGGTGGGAGTGGGGGGATGACAGAGAGGCAAAAAGAAAGTCCGTGGGGCGCGGGAGCCAGCGGCTGGACACATTCACTTTCTCATTGGAGAGGACGTTTGCCCACGTCCCAGGTCCTCACATTTTACACCTTAAATAAACACGACCAAAGAGGCTTTGGAGTGGGGCAGACTAGAGTTCAAATCCTGCCTCTACCGCTTTTACGTTTAGTGTGTTTGGAGCGATGGTCTGAATGGTGTTGGTTTGGGATGTCCCTGGGAGAAGGGTGCCTAAGATTATTTTCTCCCTGATGGATGAAAAGAGTCGGTGAAGTCAGCCACCTCTTCCCGGCGGTTAGAGACACAAAACTCCAGCAGCCCTGGCATCCAGCTATGGGGACGGAAGCTACCTTTCATCTGACAGCCATCAGTGTTCCGCCCCAGTGTTCTTACCTTGATTAATATGTTTTCTGGTTTCACGTCCCTGTGAAATATCCCGTTTCTGCAGGCCATAGAAAAGGGAGAACACGGAGTCAGATTCTCCACGTTGCATTTTCACCCCGACTCACTGTCATCGAGCCGACCCTCTGGGGCAGGGTAGAACTGCCCCTGTGGGTTTCTGAGACGGTAATGCTTTACAGGAGTAGAAAGCCTCATCTGTCTCCCTCGCAGCGGATGGTGGTTTTGAACTGCTGACCTTGCGGGCAGCGCCCCACTGTGTAACCCATTCTGCCACCAGGACTCCTTCAGAGGAATGCTAATACATTTTAATGAACAAATCTGTGAGCACCCGACTCCATGGCTGTACCTGTGCATGTGATCAAGGGATTTACATAACTGGTACATATAATGCACAATTTTTTTTTCTGATAATGGGTGTCTTCTCCCTGTGCAATCAAGAAAACAGGTAAATATGGTTACAAACGTGACACGGTCCCTTATGTAATAAATCAAAATATATACATTTCTATTCATTAGAATGTGTGAAAATAAAGCTTCCTCCAGGAGAAATAATCTAAACTCATTTTGGCAAATATGGAGTAGGATTTATAAAGTCCACCACCTCAAACTCCACATAGACTTTTACTTTTTAGGAGGAGACATAGTGGTTACACATTGGGCTGCCAACTGGGAGGTCAGCAGTTCAAAACCACCAGCTGCTCTTCGGGAGGAAGACGAGGCTTTCTACTCCCATAAAGAGCTATCGTCTCAGAAACCCACAGGGGCAGTTCTACCCTGCCCTATAGGGGCTCCACGAGTCAGAATTGACTTCATGGCAGTGAGGGTTTTTGTTTTGTTTTGCTTTGTTTTTAAATTCTTGAACTCTTTAGAAGTTTTAGGGTTTTTTTTTGGGTGGGGGGGGGTGGCTACAGAAAGCACCAAGGGGCTGTGTTCATTTTCCTTCCGTTTTCTTTCTGCTCTTGGATTTCGTAGTCTCTTTCCATCTGTCTCCGAGGTGCTTTAATTGTTTTCGTTGTCAGCTCACATCCGCGGTTGAGCCTCTAGTGAACTTTCCATTTCAGTGATTGCAGTTTTTAACTCTTGGATTCCCACTGGGCTCTGTTTTATGACGTGTCTCTTTGTGGGTCTTCCCTGTGTGAGTCACACTGCCATCCCAGCTTCGTTTCTTTTATTCAAGCTTCTCAGAGCCTCTGAACACACTGATAATGGCTGCGTGGAAGTCTTTGTTAAATCTGACATCCAGCTGCTCAGGAAGCCCTTTCTGTTGCCTGCTTTTCCCCATTGTTTCTTTACATTCCTTGTCATTTGGGTGGGCGAGGGGGGCTTGGAAATGAGACATTTTAGGTAACAGGTTATAGAGACACCCACTCTGAGGACTGGTCCCAACCTCCATAGCTCGCTTTGTGCTTGTTTGGTGAATTGCTAGGGTACTTGAGCGAAGTCTATTTCCCACCCCCCAACCCCGCCATACTGTGAAGCTACTGGCCCAGCTCTGCTGGGGACACAGCCTGTTGGCACCCAGCCCCCTGGGGTGACAGTGACCTGGGCAGGGAGCTCCTTGTCTCTTTCCCCATCACACCCTGCTGTTACGTTCCACTCATTGCTATTGGGCTCTTTTTTTTTTCTTTTTTAACATTTTATTAGGGGCTCATACAACTGTTATCCCAATCCATACACACATCAATTGTGTAAAGCGCATTTGTACATCGTTTCTCA
>NW_022103915.1:7576434-7583416 GCF_000313985.2 Echinops telfairi
GGTGGGGGCTGGGCGGCAGAATGAGAAACTCCTGAGAAGGAATCCCCTTGACTCAGAAATGCTGGGAGTGGGGCGCCTGTATTAGTGGCTGTATCCATATGGAATGGACCTTTCTCTTGCTGAGCTGGGCGGGGACAGGGAGGCAGCGGGTCTGGGTCCAAATACCACAGACCCTCTTATTTCTCACTGGGTGCTGCAGATTGGATTGGGTCCCCGGGGGGGGGGTGTGAGGCCTTGTTGGAAGAAGGCAGGTCCCTACTTCCAGGAAGACCTGTGTCCCCTTAAGAAGAGGGAAAGACACACAGCCTGAGCGACGGACACATGGCCGAGACCGTAACCCTGACTCCACACACCTGGGCTGCCTGGGCGGCCAAGGGCAAGGCGTGTAGCAGAGCCCTCCTCAGAAGCTTCCCGAAGGAACCAACTTTGCTGATTCCAGGGCTTCTGGCCCCGGGGCAGCGAGAGCGCGGATCTGGTTGGCGGTCATCTCTTACGGTGGGCCCCAGGAGTCCCGTTTCCGCGGACTAGCTTGTTCTGTTCTCTTCGCTTGTTTAGTGGACTGTCCTGACCCCCTGTGCCGCTACTCTCCCTGTGCCCCTGGTCCTTTCCAGACGCTGCAAGAAGTTGTGAGCCGCTCTGTGAGCTCACACGCCATCATGCTGGAAGGGGAACGCGGACGTTTCTGGAAACCTCATGGGCTCCTCCCTTGCTCTCTGCTGGGCCTCAGAGGGGCAGACCGGGGAACATTCCTTTATTTAATCATCATCGCATCGCTTCGTATTTAAGAGTACTGTGTAACATTCTAATGATCTAGGGAACTGCTCATTGAAGCCAAGCGATTTGCTGCCTGTTCTGGGAGCCTGAGCTTCAGTGACTGAATCAGCGTTTGGCTGGTCAGTACCATCAGCGTCCACAGGAGCAGATAAACACCAAGTCCGTGGACAACACTGTGCTGGGGCTCAGGGGGCCGGGAGAGAGAGTCGGCGTTGAGGGTCGATTCTGGCTTTGGCATTTACTGACAGCCACCACTGCCATCTCCACTTAACCCCCCCAAGACTCGGACAGAGGTGGCGACAACAGTGCCAACCAACACAGCCTGAGTTCAAACCCCAGTCCTACCGCTCAGCAAGTGTATGACCTCAGATGAGTGATTATTCCTTTTGTGCCCTGAGTTTTTTCCTGTCATAGCAGGATCTAGCTGCTGGGCCTTTGTGAGACCCGATAGGGTTGTTCTGAGCAGACGTGTGACTAGTTCATACAACGAGGTCAAGGCGAGTGGAAGCTGAAGGCGGTTAAAAATCAAACTCACTGCCACGGACACATTCTGACGCAGAGAGAGTGGACAGAACAGGGGAGAACGGCCCTCATGGGTGTCTGACACTGTAACTCCGTGAGAGCAGTTAGCCATGTTTTTCTCCTGAGGAGCGGCTGGTGGTTTCGAACTGCTGACCTCATGGTCTAGCAGCCCAACACGCAACCACTATGTCACCAAGGTGAAATGTACGGCAGATTACCAGCGACGTTAACATCTGTGAAACCTGGAATCATAAACACCTTACGATCGCGGCCAGCATGCTGTCCTCATTGCAACATTTCTAACACTAGGATGCCCCTTACCCTGGCCAGTATCTTAAAGTGCCCACACTGAGCCCCGAGCCTGATCCGGATGGCACTCAGCCCTTACGGAGTAAGAGAAATGGCTTCCATTCCTCCAATTCTCCCAACTCCCTGGCTTCCGGAAACGAACGCTCTTTCTTTCCAAACAGAGCTTCTCAAATGTCTAAACACACAGCCTCTTGCCGAAATGCTCCCCTCCCTGTGAGTTTTAAGTTACCACAACTCAGGAAGCAAAAGTAGGAAAGCTAAGAGACACCCAACACCCGCAGTAAAAGTGACGCCTCTTACAATGAGAGGATTGTTACTAACCTCAAGGAAACCATGCTGCCGAATAAAGGGTGGAATGTCTGCTCACCGTTCAAAGGACTGTGCAAATAGTGCGAATGCTGCTTAGGAGTGAGCGCCCCTTGTTGGTATTGCACTGTTACACACACGTGGGCAGAGGGCAGAGCCCACAGCAGCCCTGATGTCTTTGGAAATCTGATCACAGTCACTCCTCATTTGCCCCGTCTAAGGCACTGGCACAGCGGGCTCAGCAGGACCGGGCAGTGTTTCGCTCTGTTGCACTCAGGGTCACTGAGTCGGCGCCCACTTGACGGCCGGGAGCAACAGCAACAAGGGAGACACGACAGATTGCTACTCAGGGACAGTTATGGACGAATGAGGCTTTTGCTCTTAAAACATAAAACTTCCTACCGTCGCCGTCTTAAATAGGACTCTTGAAAGCACACACTTCTCCGGTTTGTTGTGGGGGTGGTATCTGGGTGCCAGCTGCTGTTTGTCTAGAACGCTCTTGAGATAGACAGAGAGATCTCACTCACTGCCAACTCACAGGGCCCCTGTAGGACAGGCCAGAAAGGCCCCTGTGGGTTTCGGAGACTGTCACTCCTCACAGGAGTAGAAAGTTCCCTCTTTCTCCCACTGAGTGGCTGGTGGTTTCAAACTGCTGACCTGGGGGATCGCAGCGCATCGCGTGATCACTGCACCACCAGCGCTCCATATGCATACATAGATTCAGTCTCATCGCCCACACTCTGCTGTGGCTGGAGGGCTAGGGTCTAGAAGCCCCCTTTCTATCTACCGGTTCTGGTTTTGATCAGTCTTTGACAAAGAAACCAAAGAACTACGTTTGTCAGAACTGGAGCTAACATGAGATGGAACCGGTTCCTGAGTACGGCGCTTACCTACAAACACAGCGCACACGGGTCGCGAGTTACAAGTAACACCACACAGTCCCAGAGAGACGGTCATCTCCTGTTTCCCCAGGGAGAAGATGCGGGATTTTTTTGGCCTACTTTATATGCATCAACTTCCGTGGACGTTGAAAACTTGTCTTCTTAAGACCTTTTGTTTTATTAGCAAGTCACTGAGACCTACTTCAAATCACGTATAAAGTATGCATACGTTAATTTTGAGATCAAGGGCCTTCCCTACTGCCCCACCTCAGAAAGAATGATGTTATTTGGCCCCTTCGAAGGATGTGCAGTGCCGGCGACGTGCGCCCGACTAGCTCCCCACAGGACGAGTGCCCCCTCGGCTTGGCCTGAATTGTGGGAGACACAGCGGCCCTGGTGAACAATCTGTGAAGAAGCTGTCCCCACACTCTGTCCAAAGTCACCCACTGGGAATCACTCGCCTGGCCTCGGGGCGGGTGACTGATAGATGGCAGGTTCTCGGCCATCTTTAAACTGTGATGCGTCAGGGTTGGCTTTTTCAGAGACCCACAAAGGCTCCCTTGCCTGATGTGTGACACTTGCAACCACAGGTTGGGGGCCCCCGAGCCAGCGTCCCCACCTCTGTGCTGGGTCACCCAGGCCACCTCTACGCTCAGCCCACAGCAGTTCTGATGAGGCTGTTTCAGGCAAACATGCTCTGTTGTTCAAAATCAATCAAGGAACGAGGCAAGAGCTCCCAAGGGTATCGGGAGTCAGCAAGAGGGTGTGCCCTCTCTCAAGGAATGTCGGGGAATTTGGAGGTGCAGAAGAGCCTGGTGAACCCAGCAGAACCCAGGAGGGGCGTGGTCCTCAGGTGGACGGGGCAGGGTGTTTACAGTGAGGGAGGTACCCTGTAATGGCAGGTGCCATTCACGCCGTCCTTAGGACCACACTCAGCCGTTTCTCACCCAAATCTCCCTTCTGTAGCCACCTCAGCCACTCATACCTACTGCATAGCTGCCCTCAGCAACCCCCTGACCCTCAGTGCCCACCTTCATCAACTCCTTACCCTGAGCACCCCGCTCTGACCCTCCCACCCAGGGCTGCCCTCCAGAGCCCTCTCAGCTTCTTGTGCCCCCACACAGCCTCCTTCAGCACCTCCCTCTGACCTTGACACCCATGGCATGGCCTGAGCACCCCTTCTGACCCTCATACTCATGGAGGCCCTCAGTGCCCACCTCAGTCAGTTCCTCACACCCACAGCCATGGCTTCCTCTGACCCTGACACCCATGGCCGCCCTAGTGGCCCCCCTGCCCCCACCAACTGCCTGAGGGCCTGTGCCTCCACTTCTCTTCGGTAGCTTTGCTCTGACCAGACGGGGCTTCCAGAAAGCCCCTCCTCCTAGTGACGCTGTGGGGAGCCACTCAGCCGTAGGTAACTCCCAGAAGTGTGTCACTACCAGCCCAGGGGCACAGAGAAGTCTGAGAACGAAGAAGAGCCTCTGTGAAGGGCAAGCATTGCAAAAGGGTTTTCAGCTAGCTGCCAAGTGATTGACGTACCTCGAATGAGCTCATAAATATTCATGTCCATAAGTTCACACACGAGCGCAAGAGAACCGGAATGCCTGTCGCTGAAGAAGAAGGCAGGTTTCAACATGGTTCCCGTCGCAGTCAGACTTGCACCCAGACAGCCAGCCCCTCCCTAAACATTTTGGGTAAAGAGAAGCCCCCCACCACCCCCACCCACCTCAGTGGCATGAGTGAAGCTGTCTTTGTATTGAAGTCAGCATTTAAGGTCGACTCACTTGAAATAATAGTAAAGCCCTGCTGCAAGCAAACGTGCTGACAGCTACTGCTGCTGCTCCGCTTTACAGACACGCGTCTTTCAAGAGACACAGCTATCCACGGAACGAAGAAATGAGGCTGAACACAACCTTTCGTTCGTGCTCTGAGGCGGCACCTTTTGGTTTTTCAATTTACCTAAATGACTGGCGTGTGATTTAGGATGACTATGAGTGTGTGTGTGTGTGTGTGTGTGTGTGTGTGTGTGTGTAAAAGATGAAAAACCGATTGATGGGGGTGGGGGGAGAGGGGGTGGAAGCCCCTGTTCACAGAGTGCTGCCTGAGCCCCATACTCTAGGGCTTCCCCAGCACCCCAGCTGCTCCCGCCTTGAAGGAGTCTTGGAGGAGGGGACCTGAGCAGGGGAGCCCATGTCTCCCCATGTCTCCCATGTCTCCCCATGTCTCCCCATGTCTCCCATGTCTCCCCATGTCTCCCCATGTCTCCCCTGTCCTGGAGCCTTCTAGAGCCTCGGGGTCCTGCTGTGCTTTGGGGCTGTTAGGAGGTCCCCTGAGACCAGAGGACATCCTCCTCACTGTACAAGCTGCGGCTCTGCCTCCCCTGGCCCAGACTGAGGGGAAATGGAAAGTCGGGCTCTCTCAGAGCAAATATTTAGCAGGCTGCCCCTGGTTTCCTGCTTTAGGAAGAGACACCATCGTCCTCCTCAGAGGCGGATGGGTTTCCAGGCCCTGAGAAATACTTACAAATAACTTACAAACTAACGACTTACAAGATAACTTCGTGCAGCGGAAGGATATTTGGATGCGGATTCAGGCGCCTCAGGGCTTGGATTTCTCGCAGGTTGTTCACTTGCTCAATACTGTTTTGTAGTGAGAAATAAATAACGAATGTACCCATTAGCGCAACTTTGGGATTAGGGTTATCAAATTATAGCCATGTTTGGGCTATGATGGCATACACTATTACTGAAGACCACCACCTACTGGACATTTCCAGTGCACCCACACCTTGGTGGCTGCTGTGATCCTCAGGGGCACCTGGTAAGGAGGAGCCGTTGTTCAGGTGGATGGGCACTTTCAACCCCGCCAGCACACCCACCGACACCAGGTTGTCCAGGAGTTACACAGGGGGACTTCTCCAGATGCATTAAGCATCTCCCTCAAAGGGCTGCCACCCAGGATCCTTTACTGAACAGTTTCCTGTTGTGTGCTCTGGAAATTGCTGCTTGAGGTTAGCAGCTCAATGCATAACCACTGTGCCACCAGGGCAGCAGCCCCAGGGCCCCACACGTCTGAGGCTCTCTGTGCAGCATGCAGCCCCATAGGCTTTGCTTTGTCTATCTCTTGTCTCTTGACCAAACAACAGGTGATGGTCCTCCCAAGGTCTCTCAGTGCATCTTCCCCTGACCTGTTCAGCAGGTGCTGGATGAGGATTCTGGGCCCCTCTCGAAGGGGTAGAGGCATTGCCCCCTGCTGCTCCCAGTCCTATCCTGGCTACTTGGGATTTTGTGGTGGGCTTGTCAGAGGTGGGGGCTTGGGGGGGGGTGTTGTTCTTTGATACAGGGTCCTCCGTACCCTGGGGCACCTGATTCTGTCATGATTCCTTTAAAGGGAAAAAGATAAAGAGAATGCAAACCGAACCGAGGCCAGAGGAATGGAGGAGGGGCCAGCAATCTCAGAGCCGCTGAGTCCGATGCTCTGGGTGGTCAAGACATTGGGATTCAAACTTGGCTCTGCCACCGACTGACCCAGAGTGACCTGGGTCAAGCCAGACCACGTCTCTGAGTTTCCATCTCCACAGGTGTCTCCTCAGAGCACCCAGCCCATGGAGACAAGGGGAACTTGCAGCTGGGTCTCCAGTGGGGCCACCACACTTGGACTTGATGAGCTCTTCTACCCTCGCTGTCTGATTGGAGAAACCGTTCTCATACTGAGTCTGAGATCAAGATCGACACCCCCCAAACCCTGGCTCCATGCACGTTAAGATGGAAGAATTTGGATGTTTTTTCACCTTTTGAATGGTGCAGGGTTTCTGTTCCTTTGATATTTGAAAAAACAAAAACAAAAAAAAACCCAACTTGGCTTTGTCCTTCTTGCTGAAAAGTTTAACAGCTACCACTGGGCCTGCTCATTACTTGGAGGGAATGCCAGGTCACAGCCGGTGCCTGGCTCATAAGCATGCAGGGTGTAAGGAGCAGACAAAGGGCCTCTTGAAGAGGCTGCTCTAGAGGAAAAGGCTGAGCCGCCCTCCAGGGCAGCCAGTGAGAGCCACCATCGGCCTCTCTGCCAGCAATGGCTAACCCCTCCAGAGAACCCAAGTTCTCCTGCCCTACCTACCTCCCTCCCTTCCTCCCTACTTCCCTCCCTCCCTCCCTCCCTATCTACCTACTTACCTACCTCCCTACCCATCT
>NW_022103915.1:7583684-7584096 GCF_000313985.2 Echinops telfairi
CTACCTACCTACTTACTTCCCTACCTATTTACCTACTTACCTACCTATCTACCTACTTACCTACCTCCCTACCTATTTACCTACTTACCTACCTATCTACCTACTTACCTACCTCCCTACCTATTTACCTACTTACCTACCTATCTACCTACCTACCTACCTCCCTACCTATTTACCTACTTACCTACCTATCTACCTACCTACCTACCTCCCTACCTATTTACCTACTTACCTACCTATCTACCTACTTACCTACCTCCCTACCTATTTACCTACTTCCCTCCCTACCTACCTATCTATTTACCTACCTCCCTACCTATTTACCTATTTACCTACCTCCCTACCTATTTACCTACCTACCTACCTACTTACTTCCCTACCTATTTACCTACTTACCTACCTATCTACCTAC
>NW_022103915.1:7584236-7593913 GCF_000313985.2 Echinops telfairi
TACCTACCTACCTACCTACTTACCTACCTACCTCCCTACCTCCCTACCTCCCTACCTATTTACCTACTTACCTACCTACCTACCTACCTACTTATTGGGAAGGGTGCCTTCAAGATGTTGGCATGGGGCTTGTTTCCCAATGGAATCCCTTCCGATCCCAAGGCCCTCTCACACATTTAGGCTAAAGTCTCCCTTGTGAAAAACTCTGGAGCCTCAACGTTACGGGACAGAGAGACTGTTTACAGGGAGGCTGACACTGACAATTCTTATTCTCTGTGGCAGTTACTGACTGAGGTCACAGTGAAGCTGGACAATTGCAAACCCCACGATGGCGGCTAGAACGCTAGCTATCGCCCAGCACCCTCACTACCCAAAGGAATCTGGCCGCATCTTGCTGTGAGCGAGTGGCCCGGTGCCCACGGCTTCGGGCAGGCTGCCTACCTTCCAAAGTGCTGCTTCATCTGCTTGCAAGCATAGTAGTTCCCGTCCTTCAAGCTCCGCATCTTCATCACTTCCGAGAACGTTCCCTCTCCTATCTTGCCGACTGTCTTGTAGTCTAAAGACAAAAAACAAAGGGACCAGATAGGAAAATGCCGTGAAACCGCAGGCTCGGCACAAGGAGTCAAACGGCGGAGCAGGTGGACTGGTGGATTTGCGTTCGGGTGGGCTGCGTTATGACGGTGTGGGCCCCTCCTCCTTCTGTCGCCACATCTCATCTCCAGTGCTATGGCACGGCAATCAGTGTGGCACTTCCTCAGCCGCCGTCATGATTCCCTGGGGTTTGCTCCCGGGTGTCCAAAGATCAGATTCAGGAAGATACTGATAGTAAAAGGCAAGCAAAGTGGAAAACTGAAAAGAAAACAGAACCAGCCTATGTGAGAGCCGCTGGAATGCACGTCAGGTCCCCCTCGCTTTAGGAGAAGCTGGGATGCTGGACTGTGCTAGCAACGAAGCCCTGTTTCCTTCCCGTCTGTGCGTGCCCTTTTGTCCAGGGCAGAACACCTGGGAGCCGTGCTGCCCAGGAGCCTGACCCACCCACAGCCGGCACACACTGCTACACCACACACACACACACACACACACACACACACACACACACACACACGGAAAAGCCAAAGAGTGCAGAGGCCAGGCTTGGGCGGCGGAGCACAGGCATTGATGGCAGATCCTGCAAGACAACTCACATGGTCTGCGGAAGTTACTGGAATTCTCGTACTGGAATTCTGGAAGCTGTTGAGTGGCTTTTCCCCGGCTCAGCTGCCACAGAGAACAGTTGGATAAGCCTCATTGCCTCTGTTAAACTCCTCCTGTTTGACAAACCAGGAGTGGTTTCTCTTTTCCCGGCCGAATCTGGACAGGAATGAGCCCCTGGCAGAAGGGTGCTGCAGTTTCCCACAGTGATGGTGTCTGTTGATCACAACAGACTGCTTTTACAAAGACAGTTCACGGAAAAGGGGAGGTGCCGCTGAGAATTGCTACTTTCTGAGCCGACCGGAAAGGCTTGAGAAGTGTCCAGAGAGCAAGGTTCTCACTGGCTGGAAAAGCTCCTACAACCCAACCCACAGATCCGTTGGTTCAATTCCGAGGCAGAAGGCGGAGAAGGGTCCCACAGGGCTTCCTCGGCTGCCTGTGGATCACCATTCTTCACCACGGTTTTGTGGTGGTTTTGTGTTGACTTGCCTGGGCCAGGACCCTCAGGTTGGCCTGGCAACCCTGCATGGTGAAACCTAACATCACATCAGCAATTTCCATGAAGGAATTTGTGGTGAGCAGCCGAGCAGTTGTGGGAGGACTAGGCTGGAGCGTAACTCCCACATGCAGGCTGAAAGGAACTTTCCTCCGGCGAGGGGCCTGCCTCTGCCATGACTCGGCGCTGTCCAGGTGCTGGCTGGCTGCTGCTGCTCTGGCTCAGTGCCGTCTGACCTGGCCTGTGACCTTCCTGGTTCATTGTGCTTCCTAGGTTATCAGCCTGTACAAGGAGAAGCCTCTAGCTCAGTGGTTCTCAACCTTCCTAATGCCGCGACCCTTTAATACCATTCCTCCTGTTGTGGTGACCCCACATGTGGGCGTCTCTATCTGCATGTGGGCGGACCCGCCTGGAGACAGATAGAGGAGTGGTGTCTCGGTTTCTAAGACCATTGGAAATATGGTCTAGGGCGACCCCTGTGAAAGGGGTGTTCGACCCCCAAAGGGGTTGCGACCCACAGGTTGAGAACCGCTGCTCTAGTTCAACATCTGACCATGGACTTAAATTGGACTAGACTCGAACATTTCGACTACAGTGTGAGGCAGTTTCTAGATATAAATCCCTTCTTTCCCTTCTCCTCCCTTCCCCTCCCTCCCTTCCTCCCTTCCTTCATATGGGTCAGTAGTTCTGCTTTTCCAAAGCACCCAGCCTAACACAGCCTGATCCTGGCTAGCACAGCAGTTCTCAACCTGTGGGGCTCGGCCCCTCTGGGGGTTGAACAACCATTTCACAGGGGTCGCCGGATTCATAACAGTAGCAAAATGACAGTTAAGAAGTAGCAACGAAAGTAATTTTTTTTTCAATGAAAATAATTTTATGGTTGGGGGTCGCCACCACCTGAGGCACTGTATGAAAGGGTCGTGGCATGAGGAAGGTTGGGAACCGCTGGGTTAACAGAAGCAGGCTTTGAGCCCACAAAGCCCTTCAGGGGTCTCATCTTGATGAGATGACGTGCTGCCAGTGCCCATTTGGGATGTTGATTTGAAAGCGCCAACAGTGAAAAGTTACTTGTTTTTAAAAGTTACTATGGTTATATTAAAAAAAATCCAAGTTCTTATAAACTATCAAGATATACTGAAGCATTTGTAGGTGAAATGCTATGATATTTAAATGTTTTTTTAAATGCTCCTATAAGTAGACTCACTCACTACTATACCAGTGATTTTGGGAAGAGGACAATATCTGACAATATTTATTGAATCTTTAAAATGTACCTACCCTTTGTCCCAGCGATTGCAATTTGAGAAGTTTTCCTGTAAAACATACCTGCTGAAATGTAGGTGGAAGTTTCAAAAAGTTTGTGAGGAAATGCCATTATCTCTTCATTTTTCCACAAGCTTTTTGAAATTCCCTTGTACATCACGATAGGTGCATGTTCAGCGTAGCATTGTTTAATAAAGAAAAATTGGTAACTCAAGTGTCCACCAATAGGAACCTGGATAAATCAACATACAGAATTCAGTCGGTGTACAACCGTGGTCTTGCCTCGCACGACTGGGACTAGAAATCCCACATGAGCCAGCAATGCCTCTGCTGGGTACATCCCCTACATAAGGACGAGCCACACCACTCTCCTGTCGGGGAAGGAGGACAGGGGTGCACAGGGCAAGCATAAGGGGCTCCTCACAGCGGGAGACAGTTCTCTGTTAACAGTGCACAACACTTAGACCGAATCCACCTATAAACCAGGGACTTTTCTTAGCAACAGTGTGTCAACACTGCTACACCAATTGTAACCAAGGTTACTAATGCAACCAATCTTACTGATGTATTAACCACAGAGGAGCCTGGGGGACGGGAGGGGGAACACGTATATGGAACGCTATGTACTATGGAACACTATGTACTATCTGCTTCATTCTTCTGTTGGCACCAACCGACACTGAAGCCTATAAATTAGAGAATGCCCATCTGTCTTCGTTATCGAGAGCTGCTGTCAGTGGGCGGCTTCACTAAACCGAAATGTGTTTTCTCACACTCGGGGAGACCAGAAGTCCAAAGGCAGAGCATCGGGTCTAGAGGACGGCTTTCTTTCCTCTTTGTCAATTCTGGAGAGAGGTCCTTTCTGAGCCTCTGCTCCTGGTCAGTCTTCATAGAGTTCAACATCTCCCTCTTCCCATCTCTGCGGCTTCCATTGCCGAATCGCTTTTGTATCTCAGAAGAGACTGACTCAAGACCCGCCCCAAGACAACCCTGCCTCACGAATATAACAAAGACCCTCCCATCCCCAGTGGGATTATAACAACCGGCATGGAGGTTAGGATCGAGGACACCTGATGCAAAATCTCTACCTTCTACCATTCTGTATTTTTCAATCTCCAGAACGGGCATCAAGTTCTTGAGATGAGTGGGGGGTGGGGGGGTGGGGTGGGGAGGATGTTCAAAGATTTTAAGAAGCCGCTGAGCTTGACCATGAACTGCCAGCACAAACATGATCTTAACCTTAACTGTCGGAAAGTGAAGACGTCGGTGTCAGGGAACACATTCATTCCGCTGGAGGGAAGAAAAAAATATAAAATCCGTTCCTGAAAGCAAGGCTGTGGACAGAGGAATGAAAGATTACGAGGGAAGGGAAGGGAAGGTTTACAACCCCAATTTGACGGTCCTCACAAAATGAAAAGCATCAACCGCGACTGTTAAAGGGCTTTGGCTGTACAGACTGAGAGCCAGTGCCAACCTCCCGGCGGGCTCCAGTAAGAAATCCAGGCCGGGGCTGCCCTGGATCTGGATTGTGGTGGAGAGAGAGTCCCTTGTTCCCCACGCGGCTCTTCCAGTCGAAGGAAAGTCTGGGGTCTAAGACATGGATGAGAGACAGGGAGAGACATGATCTTTATGCACAAAGCAAAACACCCCATGGAGGGAAAGTGTCATCCGTTTCCCTCCAGCAGGTCCAGGCCTTGAACATCAGATGGGAACCACCTGGGACGTCACAAAGCACAACAGGAAGCTATGAAGGGCACACCCACCGCTGCCCCCCACAAACGCCCCCAGAGTCAACAGCCCCCAGAAGAAGGCTCAAAGACAAAGAGGCACTAAAAGGCAGAAGAAGGGGCACAACAGGGATCAGAAAGGAGTATGTTCATTAAACGAGCATTAGGCCTCGACTCACTTTGATTTTGCCAGAGCTTGTGTGCATGAACTCTAAGCCTTATTTAAGGCGTGAAAGTGGAAGCTCCATTCACTTCTTTCTGTGAATGGAGAAACTTGGCACATCCAAATGCAAACATAGTTTGCTTCCAAAGAGTTTAATCCAGGAAGGCTCTATGAGTCCTAGCTCTGGGGCATTGTGGTAGTTACATCATCTGGTGTCAACTTGAGACTATTAAGAGTGAAGGGGTGGGGTTTAGCCTGTCAGTCGGGTCACAGCTTGATGACCTCATCTGGAGGCACTACAGAGATACATAGCTCACTGGAGGCCAGACCCACTCGCTCCCTGCTTCGTCTTCCTGCTGACAAGACACATGGAGCCAAGCTGATGGAGCCAGGGCCCTGGGGCTGGTGGAGCCACGTGGAGATCCACAGCAGCACAGAGATGCTTCTACCACCACTGGATCCACAGGAGTTTCCACCCACTGGCCTGTGATCTTCCTGCCTTTGGCATTATTGTATGGCTGCGTGAGTCTGTAGAGGAGTTTATAGACAGGTGTCAGACACATGGGCTAATATCAGACTTACGGACTCAAAATGTTTTCTTAATATACAATTGCTCTTTGGTATAAAGTTCTCCCTTCAATGAATGTACAAATGTGCTTTACACAATTGATGTATGTATGGCTTGTGATAAGAGTTATATGAGCCCCTAATAGAACGATTAAAAAAAATTAAAGTTCTCCCTTACACACGAGTGTCTCTGGATTTGTCTCTCTAGTCTACCAGGACTAACGCAGGCTTCACCAGTTCTAGGACTGAGAAGAACAAAAAAACTCACTCCCATTGCATCAATGCCATCCCATAATGACCGGGAAGGATGAGGTAGAACTGTCCCTGCGGGTTTCTGAGATGTTATCTTTTTACAGGAATGGAAAGTTCCAACCTTCTCCTGCAAAGAGCCTGGTGATTCCAAACTGCTCACCTTGGTGACCCCAGGCCAGCAGGTAACCTCTATGCCTCCAGGACTCCAGGCTGAGACACTGTTAGGGGCTGTGGAGTTGGTTCTAACTCATTGCACCCTTCGGCACACCAGAATGAAGCCCAGCCTGGTCCTGCACCTTCACACACCGTGCCTACTGTGCCAGAGCCCAGTGCTGCAGCCCCTGTGATGTCCATCTTGACGGGGCCTTCCGCTTTTCTGCTGTCCCTCTACTTGACCACGCACGATGTCCTCCTCCAGGAACCGGTCTCTCCTGACAGCATGTCCACAGTATGGAAGACGAAGAGGGCAAGTTAATTACCTCGTGGACTCATGCATAAGGCGAGTTTTTTAGCACATTTTTAATGCAGTTTTTGTGGTAAAATTAGGTGCCTCAGCTGGTCTTCGGGCCGGCTTGTATATGGTACTGAGTAGCACTCTCAGAGAGAGGGCGGGAGGAAGAGGAATGAGCTTCTTTTTTTTTTTGTATTAAGTTTATTTTATTATATGCAGATGCCAGTGTATATAAAACAACCCTTGTGAAATAGAAATTCATGAAAATTCAGAGAGGTAGATGTTAAGGACTGACAAAAGTAGAAGTTTGTATAGTATGGCACATGTAACTGTGAAGACAAGCTTTTGTACAAGTTCAAATTTAGCTCTCCTTGAATATTCACTGGTTCATGAGAAGTGGCTTAGGAAACCTTTGAAAGATTCATCTTACTACAAAAATGAACAGACTTTCTGGGGTCTAAAGGGATTTGTACTCGAAGATACTCCAGTCAGCAGGCGGTCATGTTGAGCATTCTGCAGACAAAACTGTTTCAAATCTGCAGCTGCCTGGGAAATTTTCACACGGTTGAGCCCGGCCTCCAGCCGGAGCTGCTGAACCACTTTCTTCATGGCGGTGACACTGGAAGAGCCAGACATGGCGGGCAACAGGGCGAGGAGACGTTCGTTTCTCGGTCGTCGGCTCGGCGGGTGAGTTGGCCCGACAAGACGGCGGCGAGGCAGCGCGGCGAGGGGGGAATGAGCTTCTTTGGGACTTCCATTCTCTTTCCAAGAGATTCTGGTGCTCAAAACAAATTCCCCAAACGAGGTCTGGAACCGTCCACGAAGAGCGCGGGACCCGATGAATTACTTGGTGGAGTGATGAGAATTGTGTGGCTGCGACTCTCCGTCATCATGACTGCACCAGAGGACGCAGAATTAATGGTCAATGTCTACGACGGTGTATGTACGCTGCACCCTTTAGCTCAGCAACCCCACTGCCAGGAGCGCACGCCACAGGCGGAGTTACCCCAAGACCCGGGCTTAGAGATCTACACTGAAGGAGGCATCATCCGACAGGACGCAGGGCACCATGGCCGACAGAATGCCATCACTTCTCTCATTTGGCACAAACCACCTGTGGATCTACTTAAAATGTGGGTTTCTGAAGTCCAGGGTGGGCTCAGCTCATAGCATTTCTAGTGAGCATACGGGGGATTCAAAAGCTGCTGGCCCGTGGCCCACACCTGGAGCGGCCAGGGCGACAATGGGTTAATCTCGACTGTTGAATGTGGCTGTTGTTACAGCAGACTGATACAGGTGTTGCCAGCATGTCACTACATGCTTCCTTAACAGTATGACACCCCTCCAGGAAGCCCCAAAGAACTGTAGTCCTTCAATTTATCCCCCATTCCCTTGCCCAAAAATTCGCCAAAATAATAATAATAGTAACTTGGAAGTAGATGCAAAAAAGAGATGAATTCTGGGCTCAGATAATTTTCAGGTTTTTCACCGGCATGAATGTTATCTGTGGTTTTTGCTTTTTTAAACACTTCGCTGTGAGTTCGGTTCAGGGTTCGGCTGCTGTATCTTGTAGTCCACTACCCATAGCCAGTCAATGTCCTCAACATGCCACTTGTGTTGTGATTAGGCAGGAGCTTGTCGTCCTTCTTAGCAGACCCTTGCTGGACTGTTAGTGCTGCAATGCTTTGTGGGCGGCAGCTTATTCCCAAAGAGGTTCCGCCAAGATCAAGAAACTTGTCAATCTGTGTGCTCTGGAGCTGAGCTGAACCATGGGGTTTTCTTGGCAGCCAGCTCCTCTGAGACACAGTGCCAGGCCTTGCCTCTGTGGAAGTTGTGCTGGTGGCGGGGCGGCTCCGAGTTGGGCCGCTAACCACAAGGGCCCACGGTTTGAAACCACCAACTGCTCCACGGGGGAAAAACGAGGCTTTCTACTCCCCTGCAGAGTTACCATCTCTGCAACTCACAGGGCCGTTCGACCCTGTCTCCCAGGGTCGCTGTGCGTCAGAATCCACTCGATGGCAGTGAGTGGGGAGTTTGCGTTTTCTTCGGCAGCATCGCTGGCTGGGCCTGCAGCCAACCATCTGGAGTGAAATGTACGTGAAGAATGTATGGATACTCAAATGCCCTTCTTGTAACACTCTTGGGGGCTGAAAGTTTACAAAGAAATAGTTGGGGAAGTTGCGGCGGGGGTGGGTGGGTGGTGGTGGGAGATATTGTAAAGCGTATGTGTATAGGAGAGGGCTTCAAAAAGCCTATGGGAACCCCCTCCATCTTTTCAGACCACTTTCCCACCTACTTTTCAAGCCTCCTCAGATCCACTCAGGGAACTTTCTGGAGGCACAGGGGATGAGCTAAAGGCTGCGAATTCACCAGTAGCTCCGAGGGACAAAGACCAGGCCGGGGACCTCGACAGAGACCCCAGCCTTGGAAGCCCGATGGGGCAGCTGTGCTCTGGCCTGTAGGGTCACGACGAATCCAAATCAGCTCAATGGCCATGGTCGGGAATCTACAAGTATCTTTGTTAGACAGTTCATGCCATCTACCAGTTATCCATCAACACACAGTTAGAATGCAATGTAAATGTAGGACTCAGCCTCAGCCTAACACATGTAATCTTTTCGTAGCAAAAATTGTGAAAATTCTTGGCCCCTTTGGCTCGCAACCACAACCACAAAGCTCAGCGGCGTGGGGGGAAAACCTGCTGGTTCCTTATCCACAGGTGGTCAGTAACACAATTCCAAGTTCCAAACATCATCAGTGTAAACAAAAGTCCTGACCCCACGGCGCCAGTCCACAACCTCATGATGCAGGCGCAGGGGATGATTTCATGTGGTTCTGCTAGCCTGGGTCTCTAACTCCACCAAGCGGCCTTTTCCTGCGGGAGTCTGGGCAAGGCGAGGGGCAAACATGGATAGGATTCACCTGTGAGTCACTACTGTTCACAGGGTTCACGGTGATTGCCATCCTGCTGCGTATAAAAACAAGTCCTCTGAGAAGCAGGAAGGGGCTCTCCACGCCGACACAGGCCAGGAGTGGGGCATGTCCTCTGGCCCCCAGGGTCTCTGTGCACGGAACCTCCTTGAACCAGACGGCTGCAGTGACATCAGAGGAGTGGCAGAGGGGCAGCAGCAGAACCAGAAGCCAGATTGTGAGACAGAGACGGAGCAGTGGCCTTCTGTGGATTTTCCCACAGCGCAAGCAAAGATGAGGGCTTTGGGGCAGGAGGCTGGCTTATGGAGTGGGGTGCCTCTAGGCACTTAATTGGGGTGACTGGTTTGCTGACCCACAGAGCTGGAGCTGAGTGCGTTGGGGTTGAAGCTTACAGTGGAGCGGCATGCCTTTGGGGCATTTATTAGCAGTCCGGAAAGAAACTGGTAACATCTCCTCATTTCCTAATGCCGCGACCCTTTACTACAGTTCCTCATGTTGTGGTGACCCCCCCACCCATAAAATTATTTTCTTTTTTTTTTTTTTTAAACCCTACTTTCTTTTTATTTTTTTTAATCACTTTATTAGGGGCTCATACAACTCTTATCACAATCCATACACACATCAATTGTGTAAAGC
>NW_022103915.1:7594668-7620568 GCF_000313985.2 Echinops telfairi
CTTTAAGACCCCAGACGCTATACTTTTTGATAGCCGGGCACCATCAGCTTTCTTGGCCACATTTGCTTATGCACCCATTTGTCTTCAGTGATCCCTTCGACACCTCGTGATCACACAGGCTGATATGTTCTTCCATGTGGGCTTTGTTGCTTCTGAGCTAGATGACCATAAAATTATTTTCATTGCTACTTCATCACTGTCATTTTGCTACTGTGATGAATCGGGCGACCCCTGTGAAAGGGTCATTCAACCCCCAGCGGGGTCGAGACCCACAGGTTGAGAACCGCTGTCCTAACTGAACAACTCTCCTGAGCATTTCTCGCTGGTACGGTAAGCTGTTGACTTCCACAATCAACTCTGTCCTTGTGAGCTTTGTCCGTGAGTTTTGTGCAGCCACTGCAAGGAAGACTGGAACCCAGAGTTAAGAGTAGAGTGTATGAGGCAGAACCTCTGGTGTTTAGATCTAAAGTAGTGCTCCTTGCAATGGCTCCAGACTCGTAGAAGCGTGGGGTTTTGACAGAGAACGGGCAGAAAGGGCATGGGAAGTCAAACCTTTGCCTCCTACAGTGGTTCCTCTGGTTATTGTCACTTGTGATGAATGGAAAGAATGGGACACACATGCTGCAGCTGAGAAGAGCAAAGACGCCCTGGGGGCTGGGGAAAGTCTGTCTGATTAAGCAGTGCAAGATGACTAGAAGGCCAGTGCCTATTGACCCACCCCGCCAGGGGCCCCACGTCACAAGTACATAGAGACTACCAGGGGTGGAGGAGAGATGATCAAATGTGGTTATTATTAAAAAGGTGAAGGGTTATATGTTTGCTTGACTGGACTATTGATACTGAATGTTTTTCCTTCTGGTATTGTAAAATAGGAAATCAATTGTGATTACAAGGACGTGGAAGCCCACCTTCAGACTTTAGCTGATTGGATATGCATGCTCAAAGGGGTATTAGGAATTGCATGGACGAAATGGCGTTTTGTTTGAAGCCAAAGTGGAGTCAGGGGCTTAGAAAGAAAGCCTGAGCACCGCCCAGAAACGCTGTGAGAACAAGAGGCTGACATTCGCAGGGAGACCTGTGTCTGCCTTCGGGTGCACCAGTGGAGGACAGTCTGTGTCCGTCAGAGAATGCCCCCTCCGAGGGCTGAACATTAAAGGGAGCCAGTGAACTTGGGGTGCTCATTACGGCAATCACCTGACTCCACTTGCTGAGTGGACAGTCAGGGAAACGGAAGCAGCGAAGAGATGGGCTAAATGTGGGCATGCTCCATTGGTACCTACTGACCTGATCCACAGAGAGAAGGGCAGGCTGGTCTGAAGTTTAGAGAGTTGTGTAGCTCCTGAGCTGATGGACATGACCCGGGCCCAGGGGACCAAGGCTGATAAGAGTGTGAAGAGGCCAGCTAATCTCAAGTGTAGGGAGGTGGGTGTGAAGTCCCAAGATTGCTGCTGGAGCCCAGTGGAGCCAGTGTGGATGGCAAGAACTGAGATGACCAATTGAAGGGCTCTTTGACACTGTGGATTGATGGGAACCGCTGGAAGTGGATGGTGTGCTGTGGACGAAATTTTGCACATGCATGCCGAGAGCCCAAGTTCCAGTGTTTGTCTCTTCAGAGTACTGGATTGTTAGGGATGAGCACTAAGAGAAATGGAATATCTAAACCGGGAAGAGATAAAGGCATGAAGTGGCTGGTCTACAATCTTTCGTGGGTCTGTTCTCAGTAAAACGAGGAGGTAAAAGCATCCTTCGTGTATGAACAGGACAATAGAACACTAGGGGCAATGACTTGTTTAATGTGGAGCTTCCAGTCAAAGTCTCCCGTCATTCCCACCAAGCAGCCTTTTCCTGCCTGGGTCTGGGTCAGAAGGTTGAGGGTGGGGTGGGGAATACGGATAAGATTCATCTGTGAGTAATTGTTCACAGGCTTCCTTGTGATCGCCATCCGGCTGGGTATAAAACGAGCTCTCTGAGAAGCAGGAGGGGGAATTTCCCTACTAGTGAGAGCCGGGAGCGGAGCATGTCCTCGGACCCTGAGATCAGAGTCACAATGCACCTCCTGGATCCAGAAGACAGCAGTGACATCAGGGGAGCAGCTGCAGAACCAGGGGCCACACCACGAGACCAGTGGTAGACTTCCCAGCCCATAGAGCAGTGGTTCTCAACCTGTGGGTCGCGACCCCTTGGGGGGGGTGTCGAACGACCCTTTCACAGGGGTCGCCCAATTCATAACAGTAGCAAAATGACAGTGATGAAGTAGCAATGGAAATGATTTTATGGTGGGGGGATCACCACAACGTAAGGAAAGGGTTGCGGCATTAGGAAGGTTGAGAATCGCTGCCATAGAGCAAGTGAAACTGAGTGCTTTGTGGTGGGAGGCTGGTTTGTGTAGTGGGGTGCCTCTGGGCTCTTAATTGGGGAAGCTGTGCTTGCTGGCCCCCAGAGCTGAGCTGAGGTATCTTCAGGCTGAGGCTTACTGGAACGGAGTGCCCTCTGGGGACTCAATGCAGGGAGCTGAGTGACTTGGGTTGAGACTTACAGCAGCGTGGCATGTCCTTTGGGCATTTATTAGCAGCCATGAAAGAACTTGGTACATTGCTCTCCTGACTGAAATGTGTGCTGAGCATTTGTCACGGGCACTGCAGGCTGTTAACTTCCACAATAAGCTCTGTAATCGTGAGCATCGTTCTTGAGTTCTGTGTGGCCAATACGATGAATGATAGAATCTAGATGAGAAAATAACTGCTGCTTGAAGTCAGAGCTCAGTGGAAAAGCACAGAGAACAGATGGATGTCGTCACGGATTTCATTTTCCTTGATCTACGACAGAGCAGCAGTCAACAAATCAAACGGCGTACTGCACCGGGCACATCTGCTGTACGAGGCTTCTGGAGAGTGTTCAAAAGCAAGGATGTCACTTTGAGGCCTCGGGTGGACCTGACCCAAGCCGTGGTATTATCCATCACCTCAGATGCTTGTGAAAGTTGGACAGTAAATAAGGATCGTGGCATTGTTTTTATACACGTATGTATATACACATATATGTGTGTCAATTATCTGTAACCTCATACATATATGGTTTTTTATATATTGATTATGTCATGGATCGCCAAGTCTGTCAGACAGGAAGTACAGGCAGCATTCAAATGAGGATGACTAGACATAATGTGGACAAGTGCTTGGTCATCAGAAACTGACACCGTGGGTGCAACAACGGGCTCAAGTCTAACAATTATGAGAATGGGGCAGGACCAGGAAGCACTCCCTTTGGTTGTACACCCGGTTGCTACCAGCCTGAACTGACTAGAAGGCACCTAACCACACCTTAGGAAAGGTTAGCATCCGACCCGCCCAGCAGCTCTTTGGGGGAAAGATTTGACAATTTGCTTCCTGCTTCTGTAAAGATTACAGTCAGGAAAATCCTCTGGGACAGCTCGATGCGGTCACATGGGGTTACCCCCAGTCTGGATCGACTCGTCTCTCAACTTCCTAGCCACAGCTTTTTCACTTCCTGAAAGGTTGCTTCAAAGTTCCTATAAAAACACAACTGCTTGATGAAAGAAAAGCAGATAGAAGGAAACGCAGGATGAAGCTGTCATTACCCGGCAGGGAGCACCCACTGAGAGCATTCCCTGGCTTTCTGACCGCTGGATGTTCACTATAAAGCTTCAAGTTCCCACCAGCATTTTGAAAAAGCACACTCAACCTCAAAACTCGGACATAACCTCTGTGGCCCCAAAGATGCCTCAGTGGGGCTCTAGGACACCCCCATCCCCAGTTTCTGGGGGTGCCAGCTCCTGACTGCTCCCTACTGGTTGCTGCAGGAGGATAAGGCCAAGATCCCTGGTCCCAAGACCCTCCTTCTGCCACCCTCATCCCCATCCTGGTCGGCAGGTCCTGGCTTCCCGCCCCTGGCCGCCCAACTCACTCTTCATCCTGGATGTGCAAGCCGCTGCCAACCCCGGACGGAGAAGAAAGGGGCAGGAGGGTGGCCCCGCCTTTCACTCCTCTGAGACAGAGTCCTGCTCTCGGACCTCCGCCACCGTCGTCGATGGAGAACGTTAGGCTCCCACAGCCGTGTTGTGTCTCTGTTACCCTGTTACCAGAGCAACGTCCACGCCCCAGCCGCCCAGCCCCCCCACCCCCCCAAGGTCCGCATGCGCACTGCAACGGGCAGCCTTGGGTTGGTTGCTAGGTAACCTCCGCCGCCGCTGGCTGCTTAAAGCCATTTCCAGCTTT
Source organism: Echinops telfairi (assembly GCF_000313985.2). Lineage (NCBI taxonomy): Eukaryota > Metazoa > Chordata > Mammalia > Afrosoricida > Tenrecidae > Echinops > Echinops telfairi. The sequence continues at coordinate 7,598,904 of NW_022103915.1, forward strand.
TGCTGGGAGACAACTTCCCTTTCAGCAGGGACCCATCCTCAATGGGTCCCGGGCATCCTGAGGACTTAGGCACTCAGGACCTCCGACGTGGAAGGTAGACAGCCTTGAGCTTCCATGGATTGCAGGGAGCTGAGAATCTACCGATCTGGCATGGGGGAGTTGCTCCTTAAATGTGTAAGTTTTTCTTCTTAATGCAGCAAGTACCAAGGAGTGTCTACTCGGGGCCAAACATCGTTGCCAGCACGGATATGAGAGATCAAAATGGACAAGTTCCCCGAGTTTTTGAACTGTCTGTTCCAGTGTGAAGTCGAATGAATGGATGAAGCTTGTGTGAATATGGTGACGACTAAGCAAGACACTGCTCTGGCCTCCAGAGAACAGGCAATGCCATCAACATAACCATTTAAATTTAAATTTTAAATTTTATGTTGAATATATATATATATATTTAAATCATTTTATTGGGGGCTCATACAACTATCACAATCAATACATACATCAATTGTGTCAAGCACATTTGTATATTCGTTGCCCTCATCATTCTCAAATTATTTGCTCTCCACTTGAGCCCTTGGTATCAGCTCCTCATTTTCGCCCCCTCAAGTATGTGTGTGTGTGTGTGTGTGTGTGTATATGAAACAAGGACCCCTGGTGGCACCATGCTTAAGCACTTGCCTGGTACCCTAAAGGTTAGTATTGGAGCCCACCAAACGCTCCGTGAGCAAAAGATGTGGCGATTTGCTTCCATAGGGATTTGCATCCTTGAGAACCTTACAGGGAAGCCCCACCCCACTGTCCAAATTGACCAGCTGTCAGTGGGGTTGTTTGTTACAAAAGGCCCCTGGGTCACATACCACAAGGCTAGTGGCTTGAACCTGCCCAGCAGGCCCTGCAAGTAAGGCTTAGCACAGGAGATGATTGCTGAGAAAATCCTCAGGGACCCATTCAAAGTTTTTAACAAGAGCAGTCCTACGCTGCACCTCCAAGAGCCGCATCAAGTCACGACACACAACTTAGCTGGTGCCAGGGGTCAGTTCTGACTCATATCAACCCCGTAGGGCAGAGTAGATCTATCCCTGTGGATTTCCAAGGCTGGGCATCTTTACGGGAGCAGACAGCCTCTTCTGTCTACCTTGGCGTGGCCGGTGGCTTCGTACTGCTGACCTTGTCGACAGCAGTCCAACACATAATTGACTACCGCGCCGGCACGCCTTCACGGAATATGTAATTTTAAAATTTGCCCTTCCAGCAGGTTTTGTGGGTAGAGTTCAGTGACATTCACGGCTTACTCGAGGAGCTTTGATGGCGTAGCAGTGAGGGGTTGGGCTGCTAACCACAACATCATCAGTTCAAAACCATGAGCAGCTCTTCAGGAGAAAGACGGGGCTTTCTACTCCCATAGAGAGTTTCAGTCTTGGAACCCACAGGGGCAGTCCTCTAAGGTCACAATGAGTCAGATTTGGCTTGATGCAGGGAATTAGTTGACTGCTTACTTTATGTGTACCCATCAACCATTATCTGCTTCTAGAATGTCCATCGCCCGTAACATATGCAGGGTCGCATTTTAGAAAGCTCTTTGTCATTCCCCAACTGTTCCAGAAGATGAAGTGTGTCAGGCAGAGTTCTCTAGAGAAATGAAACCAGGACACTTATGATTTGATATAGGTAGATAGAGGTAGAGATGGTATACTGTGAACCCTCATTTATCGCGGTTAATCGGTTCTAGACCCTACCGTGATAAATGAAATTCCGCGAAGTAGGATTCCTTATTTGTAAATCAAATATTTTCGTAGTTAGAGCATAGAGGACATGAAAAAACACCCTCTAGTCACCATTACACTCGTATTACCCAATTTATTAAACGAAAAAGGGAAAATACAATAAAACATTTTGGACGTTACAATTATCATTTATTATTTATTATATTATTTATGGCATCTAGTTTACAGTATCACGACTTGTCACGATGCGCTTTGCTTCCTTGTTGAAAGTGAAAGCTCTTTGTCATTCCCCAACTGTTCCAGAAGCCGTAGCACGGATGTTTTTTTCTTCTTTACGGATGGAGTGGACGGAAGACTCATTCAAGTCGAAATGGCGTGCAACCTCCACGATTTTCTTGCCATCTTTGATCATATCCAAAAATTTTACTTTTTCCTGGATGGTGAGCATCTTCCTCTGGCGCTTATTTTTATTGTCAGAAGGCTTAGAAGAAGCAGCTCGTTTAGGAGCCATCATAGGGCTTAGGTAAAATTTCTTTAAAATCGCAAACAATTACAGTACACTGTACAAAAGCAAAAATGCATCTGATACGTAGCTCCGATATGTAGCGATGCAGACAGATGCGTGTATAGTATGAGCCAATCAGTGGCAGTAATGACAGAGCATGCGCTGTTACGCAAAAACCGCGATAGAGTGAAGCCGTGGAAGTCGAAGCGCGAAGTGGTGAGGGTTCACTGTATAGAAAAGGATAGTTTGTACAGTGAGAAGGAATGTAACAGTTCATTAGTCCACACATCAGTATGGAGAGTTCAGTTCAACTCACTGTCATGGAACAGTTAATATCTGGAAGTCCTTCAACTCATGTGGCTGCTGAGGAAACAGCAGAGTCCTCCCTGGGGCAGGGCAAGGCAAGCAGAGTCTGCCCACAGGCAGCGAACATCAGGGCGGGCCACCGACAGTCAGTAGCTTGGGAGCTTAGTGAGGCAGGCCCAAATGGCATATTGAATGCAAGCCATGCAAGATGGCAGGATCCACCAGCCTCAAGCTCAAGCGGTGTATGCACTAGCAACGTGGCGAAGCAGGTCTCGAAGGAGCCTCAAGTTCAGGCAGCACGATCCACAAGTTTGCCTGGCCCACATGTAGTGTAGCTCACAGGCTGAGGCAGAGCACTAGCTACAGCAGCAGCAGCATGCACGGTCCAGCATGCTCAGATCACCAGAAAGTAAGAGAGAGGGGGCGGGCCTTACAGAGCCATTTATCTCTTCACCCCCCAATCAAACTGCTACCTGATTAATCCCACATGTTCCTATTGTCCAGGTTGGCAGAATAAATCTATCACATGAAGTACCCCTGCTTTCTCTTGTTAAAATTTTAAATTAAGAGGGGTTGGCCCCAATCCCAACTATGTGGACAGCTGCCCCTCCCCCCAGAAGAATTTACTTCAGAAGACAGCACTGAAACTACAGCTCAGGGAGAGAGACATGTCTGATCAGAGAACAGGGGAGTAAATGAAGAAGGAGGAAGAGAGAGTGGAGCACATCCTGGCCCACCAAGCCTTGAGGACGATATTTCCGCTCAGAGCAGCTAAAGCACAGAGCTGACCCCACTATGAGACATGACATCCCTCACTGCCCCATAGCCCTACAGGAGACAACACTGGAGACACAATGTAGGAATTGCACCCGATATGACACCACCACACCGAGGCAAAACACTAAGAGTGTGCAACAGAACAGCAAGGGGAGCAGAGCAAGGAAGTCCCAAGGGAGTACCAAAAATAGACTTTGGGGCTAGGGCATACCATCCCATCAGACTCGACCAAAAAACACTCCTAAAGGTGAACAAACAGACCTTGAACTATTTACAAGCTTTTCTTTTTTTGTCATTGGTTCTGTTGTTGTTTTGTTTTATTTTGTTGCTCTGTCTTGTTTTTGTGCATGTTATTATCTCCACAGGTCTATATAGATAAGATAGGCAGGATAAAAAATCTGGAGGAGAAAACAACAGGACTGAAGGTCTGGTGGGACATGGGAGAGGAGGAGGTGGGGAGAAAAGAAGTGGTGTTAACAAGCCCAGGGACAAGGGAACAAGTGATCCAAAATCTGGGGCGAGGAGGGTGTAGGTAGGAGGCCTGGTAATGCTAGATTAAGGGCAATGTAATTGAGAGGAATTATTGAAACCCACATGAAGGCTGAGCATGATAGTGGGATAAAAGGAAAGTAAAAGAAAATAGAGGAAAGAACTAAGAGCCAAAGGGCACTTATAGAGGTCTAAATACAGGCATGTACATATGTAAATATATTTATATATAAGGATGGGCAAATAGATTTATGTGCATATATTTATAAGTTTAGTATTAAGGTAACAGATGGACATCGGGACTCCACTCCCTCAATGCAAGAACACTTTGTTCTATTAAACTGGCATTCTCTGCTGGGGGTGGGCCTGGCTGCTCACAAGAAGGGGTGGTGACAGCATCCTGAAATCAGTGATGAGGGTCATTGCCAGGTGTTGTGAGTGATCTAAGAACCCACTGAATAGTGCGTGTTACAATCTCAATCAAAACAAAGGGCGGTGCTGTCAGGTAAGCAGTGGACCGCTAACCTCAAGGTCGCGGCTTCAAACCCACCGGCCACTTCACATGAGAAAGGCGAAGGTATCTGCCCCATAAAGATGGACAGCCTCCTCGGGACCCAGATGCAGCTTCGCTGTGAGTCAGGAGTGAGTCAGGCGGAGTGGGCTTGGTTCCGTTGTTGGTATTGTGCGTGCTGGTGTGCCTGTTGGCGCTGAGAAGCCCTATCGAGTCTCACAAGGCTACGATGAGTTCATCTCTCCTTTCACTTTCGCCTTCTGGTCTTTTGCTTTGGGGGGAGTTCCTGGGGGAGGCTGGTGCCCTCGAGTCATATGTATCCTTCTGTCAGTTCCTTCTGCTCAGTTCTTCCTAAGCAGAGTCTAAGCCCCAGGCTCCTTTCTGTCTCCCGCAGGCCGGAGCGTGTTCCTGGACAGTCACTTGTAGTATACGTTTTTTTGGGAGGTGAGGGGGCCAGCCCCCACCGCTACTACTACCCACGGGTTCAGTAATGCACAATTGTATGGTTGAGATATATATATATATTATATTAAAGTTATTGAGAGCATGGGAGATACAATAATGAGTCAGACACATTACCTGGCAGCATTGCTCACCTCAGCCCTGCCTGGTGGTCCATGTGGAGAGAGGGGGAAGGGAAGGAGGGCAAGGGAACAAGGGAGAGAGGACGGGAGAGGAGATGGGGGAGAGAAGGCGAGAGATGGCAGGAGGAGAGCCCAGAGAGAGAGAAGAGAGATCTCTATTGCTGACCCATGCCTATATACCTTTGGGGGTGTGCCAGCCCCCTAATTCCAGGTAAAGACATATGTCACAGGAAGGGGTTACACTATAGGTTATACAGCAATGAGAGGGGGTGGCCTAGGGACATACACACAATAGGAAGAGGAGGGATTGGGGGTATACATGTGACAAGATGGGCGGATCCTAGAGTTAGGATGGCAGTTTAACTTTGACCTGTTCTCTGGGTCTCCATAGGAACCATTATCAGTAGGGTGTAAATTCCTCCTACAGGAGCCTGTCCATTGTCCCCAGCAGCAAGGGGGGGGGGCACTGCAGTCTGGCAACTGATGGCCCTCAGGGGGGGAATGCCTGTGCATCTGACCTCCCCCCACAGTCACTAAAACCAAAACCCCAAACCAAACTCACTGTCATTGAGTCCATGCCAACTCATGGTGACCCTATAGGACAGAGTAGCACTGCCCTTCCCAGAACTCCTCGAGGAGATCCCTGAGCAGGTGTTAAATAAGTGACCAGAGGGCTGCATCGAGCACGTGAGCCCCATTGTTTCTGGACCCTGGGTACTGACACATCTTCAGCTGTCCACCGGCCTGGACAAATAGCTCACAGAATGAAGGAACTGGCAAGGGGGACACGGTTGGTCTTGCACAGATGAGAAGTGAGAGCCAGGAGCCCCCTGTGGGTCAACCGACCCTCTGCAGTGTGCTCGGCCAGCTGAGCAGGGTCTGCTGGTCTTCAGCCCTCATCCTTGTCTGTTCCGCTTGCTGGACACCCTGCTGTGCAGGCTGCACAAGGAAGCCTGGGGTCCTGGCTGTCTGGGAGGGAGGTGACTGCTGAATAGAAGCTCACCAGATCCCAACCTGGCATCAAAGCAGGACAAAAATGAGGGGACCTGGGAAGGGATTTGCTCAGGACTGTGTGTGATGCTCACACTGTAGCCGGCACAGACTCACCTGCCTGCAGGTGCATCTAATTTGGGAAACCCGTACACACACACACACACACACACACACACACACACACACACACCGTGTTTCTGAGGCAGTCAGTGGGGGTGGGGAGTTGGGAAGTGTCCCACAAGACCCTGGGCCATGTCTGGGGAACCACTGGTCTAGTCATTCCATCATTTTCTTTTCTTCCCAAAGGGAACAGGAAATGATTGTTTAGAGAGAAGGAGCAATGCCAGGGAATTCCTCTCCTCTTGGTAACACACACACACACACACACACACACACACACACGCACGACGTGGAGGGGTCTGCGCTGTGGGTGTCAGCTGCGTGGCCTGCTAACTGCTTAGCTGGGACCCTCTTTTTTAAAAAAAAAACAAAAAGGCTGGTGCTGCTGGGAATGTGAGACGGGTTGGCCACTGGGCGAAGCAGTTTGGCAGTTCCTCAGAAAGGTTACATGTCAAAGACCCGTTGTCATTTCTATTAGGTGCCATCTGTCACTTCCAATCTGTCTACAACAGACCAAAGCGCCCCTGGCCCCCGCCCGCCTGCCATTGTTCTCACGTTTGAACCCATTGTTGCAGCCACTGTGTCCATCTAGCTTGCCGAGGGCCTGCTCTTTTCTGCTGCCCCTCCACTTGACCGAGCGGGATGTCCTTCTTGGGAACAGCTGCCTGTACTTCTTCCAAGACAGATGTGTTGGTTCTCCCGGAAGCTCACGGTGCTTCCGGTATTCCTTGCCGATCCCACAGGACAGGCCCATCAGGTCTTCTGCGGTTTGCCTCATTCCGTGTCCAACTTTCACAAGTGTGTGAGGGGATGTGAGAATACCAGGGCTCGGGTCAGGCGCATCTTAGTCCTCAAAGTGACGTCTGTGCTCCTTAACACTTTTTTAAAAAGATGCCTTTTGGAGCAGATTTGCCTGATGTGATGCGTCATTTAATCTCTTGACTGCTGCTTCTATGGCTGAGGTGAGCAATGCTGCTTCTATGAGCGCTGCTTGTGGAGAGAAGCAAGATGGAATCCTGGTCAGGTTTGGCCTTTTCTCTGTGTCCCATGATGTTGTCTATTGGCCCAGCCCTGACAACTTTCGTGCTCTTTACACTGAGTTGTAATCCATGCTGAAGGGTGGAGTCTAGCCTGTCAATCAGGTCACAGCCTGACGATGCCTCCTTGGGGGCATGGTCTTCTCATGTGGGACCTTCCTCTCTTTCTCCCTGGAAGTGGGCCACACACTCTCTCTGCTTCCCCTTCCTGCTGAGGAACCACACCCAGAGAGCTGGAGGAGCCACATGGAGACCCACACCAGTGCTGAGATGTTTCCTCCACCACTGGATCCACAAGACTTTTCATCCACCAGCCTGTGATCTTCCTGTATTCACCATCATTGCGAGTGGCTGTGTGAGTCTGAAGAGGAATTTATGGACTAGTATCAGACATATGGACTAATATCGGATTTATGGACTTGATCTGGAATAGACTGGGATGTTTTCTCAATATACAATTGGTCTTGGATATAAAGCTCTCTCTTGCACATATATGAGTATCCTTGGATTTGTTTCTCTGGTCAACCCAGACTAACACAGTCATCAAAGGGGAAATATTCTGTGGCGATGTCCACGCATGGTGCTCAGCCATCAAGTGCAGCGAAGCGGTAAACATGCTACAACATGGATGCTCCTTGTAAAAAAACACCCAGTGATGTACTCATTGTTCTCAGGCCTGTTCTGACTCATAGAGCTTCCAAGGCTATAATATTTATGGAAGCAGACTGCCACATTGTACTCCCACAGAGCTGCTGGTGGGTTTGAACCTCCAACCTTTTTGTTAACAGCCAGTTGCTTAATCACTGCGCCCGCCCCCAGGGCTCCTTTACAAGTGCACCCACTGGACCGCTGACATTTTAGAGCTCAGCTTTTTAACACTCTACACATGCACCACCTAATGATAGTCCCTCAAGCCTTCTAGTGCTCATCTCATATCCTAGCATTAGCTCCTCCATGTGTCCAATGTCAATGGATTCAGCAGGAGGCTGTGTTGAGCAGGGAGCCTCGGGGCTTGCTGCTGTTCCCTCTGCTGAGCATCGTAATGAATGTTCAAACAAGGAAACAGAAGTTAGAAAGGAAAATGAGGGATGACAGACATTGCAAATCTGTGAACACTCCTGAGGAGGGGGCGCTGCACATCTCCCTGAAGATCCTGGAGCCTGGAGTCACTTCAGAGAACAGTAGATGTCCGTGGAAACTAAGCTGGGCTGGAGATGTGAAGTAAGACGTGAGATGACAGGTGGCGATTCCAGTTGACACAGAGATGAGTCGTGAACCGAGAGAGCTATAAATGAGACCCAGGTCTAGAGCGGGGCTTCATGAGTGTTTCCCCCTCTCTCCGTCCCTTTTGACCCAAGAAATCTGCAGCAGAGGCAAGCACCACCAGAAACGCTCTCGGACAATTCACTCTGTGTTGGAGTTTTCATTCATTTTTGGACATTGCACAGTCAGAAACTTTTACTGTTGCCAAAGTTTCCACGACCCCTCCGTTCAGTTACATGACCCCACATGGGGTCGGACGCACAGATTAGGAAGCTTTGGTCTAGGGCAAATGCCAGAAAGAAGGAAACTTCATGCTAGAGGAGTTCCCTGTCTCAGAGATAAGGCACTGAGTACAATGTACTTTTGGGGAGATGGCACGAGGGCCACGTCTGAGCTCTTCTGCAGACACCCGGGGGGAGGAGAATCCAACCCCTCATCCGCCCAAGGACGATCCCCAGGAGGCTGAGATCACACCTGCCCCCACCCTCCAGCCTTCCTCAACCTGTTTGGATGCCATTGGTCCCTCCCAAAGCACTTTACTGCTCTGCTGGGCTCAGTCCTGGCCATGGTCATGCACAACTCAAAGACAATACTTAGAATTGTGGGTATTTTGAGGGAAGTTAGCAGGGTACAAGTCAGGATCAAAAGCCATGAACACTAGGCCTCTTCTCAGTCCGGCTGGCAAGCAGGCCTGTCTCTGTCGTCCTTGGCTTCTCAATGATACAGACGTTGGCCTTTGTCCTGCCTGGGCAAGTGTTACAAAGCTCCTTCAGTGCCAATGTGGTGCCCCAAGGGGGACCCCGCTGTGCAAGCCAGCCTCCTGCCTGAAGATACTCAACTGTAATCCTCTGGGGGCTGGGAATGCCACTGCCCTCCCCATGCCCTCTGCGCTGCAGCCTCTAGGGCAGTGGTTCTCAAGCTTCCTAATGCCACGACTCTTTCACACAGCTCCTCAGGTGGTGGGGACCCCCCCCAACCATAAGATTATTTCCCTTGCTACTTCATCACTGTCATTTTGCTACTGTTGTGAATCGGGTGACCCCGGTGAAAGGGTCATTTGACCCCCAAAGGGGTCACGACCCACAGGTTGAGAACCACTGCTCTAGAGCTTCTGCGGCCTCCACTTCTTCACACCAAGACCTCGGAAGCACTCTCCTTTCCGTTGAGCTTGCTTTCCCTCTGCTTGCTTCTGCTGTGGCTCGTTTTGCACCAGTGGATTGAAAACTGACTGTGATAGGTAGGTTTATTGTGCCAACCTGGCCAATGAACACATGAGGGATTAATTGAAGGGCGGAGAGAAATATGGCTCGGTGAGCCTCGCCTTTCTTGTCTCTTGCCTTTGATAATCAGACCAGTGTGTGGCTGCCTTAGCTTGTTCTCTGCCTCAATTTGCAAGCTACACTACCTGTGGGATGCCTAACCCATGGACTGTGTCTCTGTAGTTTGAGATGCCTTCAAGACCTGCTCCGCCACGCTACTGGAGTATACATTGCTTGAGCTGGGGACTGTCAGACCTTGTCATCTGGCTGACTGTTGGTGACCTGCCTTGCTGTTTGCTGCCTGTGGCCAGATAGCCTGAATTGCTCTACAGAGGATTCAGCTGTCTGTTTCCTTGACTTGTACCTGGCAGCCCTCAAGCCTTGAAGGATTGCCAGTGTGTTAGCTGTCTCACGGAAGTGAGTTGCGCTGAGCCATTTGTACTGCTCTATAGATTAATTAGTTGTTTATTTCTTATGTTATCTATCTATCTAAATATATACAAAACCATAAGTGCCCTGGTTTTGTTTCTCTAGAGAACCCTGTCTAATGTACGGACCCATCCCCTCAAGGAAGTTTCCACACTTTATTGGCAGGACCCTATCCAATCATTTGTGGGAGTTTCAAAGACTCTGACCAGAAGAGCCATACTCACTCATCTCTCTTCAACACAATTTAATGATTTTTCCTTGTGTGAAAGAAGTTTATATAATTGAGTTGATTCTGACTCCTAGTGACCCTGTAGGACAGAGTACCACTGTCCCACAGGGTCTTTAGGGACGCGGACTGCCTCATCTTCTTCTATGTTGAGCTGAGGAGTTTAAACCATTCACCTTTCAGTTAGCAGCGGATTTCTTAGCCACTACACCACCAGGGGAGGGGAGGGGAATGGAGAGGGAGGGGTGGAGAGAGGAGAGCAGGGGTAGCCCCAGCCAAGTTCCTGAACTAATGTCTGCTCATGGGTGCCAGGGGGTCGCAGCAATGCTCGCCTCACCAAGCCGCCCCAGCTAGACCAGCAGCCACGGAGCCCATCCTGACTCACAGTGACTCTGTGTGTGGCAGAGCCAACTATGCCCCATCGAACAAAAACTCATATCACATATCATCTCCCCTTAGGGAAGGGTCTCAGGGAGGAGATGAGCGAGTATGCAGTGTAGCAACCATGAAACATACAGCTTTCCTCTAGTTCTTAAATGCTTCGTCCCCCCCACTATCATGATCCCAATTCTACCTTACAAATCTGGCTAGACCAGAGGAGGTACACTGGTACAGATAGCAACTGGAAGCACAGGGGATCCAGGGCAGATGATCCCTTCAGGACCAATGGTGAAGGTGGTGATACTGGGAGGGTGGAGGGAGGGTAGGGTAGAAAGGGGGAACCTATTGTAAGGATCTACATATAACCTCTTCCCTGGGGGACAGACAACAGAAAATAGTGTGAAGGGAGATGTCAGACAGTGTAAGACATGACAAAATAATAATAATTTATAAATTATCAAGGGTTCATGAGGGAGGGGAAGCAGGGAGGGAGGGGGGAAATGAGGAGCTGATACCAAGGACTCAAGTAGAAAGCAAATGTTTTGAGAATGATGAGGGCCACAAATGTACCAATGTGCTTGACACAATGGATGGATGGATGGATTGTGATAAGAGTTGTACAAGTCCCCAATAAAATGATAAAAAAAGGAATATGCCCCATCAAGCCTTTCTTTCAAGGTCCCCCTGGGTGGATTCCATCTTCCAACCTTCCCATTAGTGTCAGAGCACAGAAACGGTTTTCACCACCTGAGATGCCTGCAAACCAAACTCCCTGCCGTGGAGTTGATTCTGACTCATAGTGACCCTATGGAAAGAGGAGAAGAGCCCCCACCCGCACCCCGGGCTGCGCATCTTTACTGGAGCAGACAGCCTCGATCTCCAGTGGAGCATCTTAGGGGTTCCAACGAGTCACCTCGTGGAGAGCAGTCCAAATCATAACCCACGAGGCCAACACGGCTCCTTTCCTAAAGCCATTGTTGTTCGCTGCCATCAAGTTAGTCCCAGCTCACAGCAAGCTGGTGGGCAACAGAACAAACCCTCCTCTGTCCTGCACCTGCCTCTCAGGTGAGATGTTTGAGCCCATCCACCTTGATGAGGGGCTTCGCCCAGTGGATGTCCTCCTCCAGGGTCTGGTCTCTCCTGCTAACCTGTCCAAAATCTGTGAGGCTGTCTTGCCATCCTTGCTCTGTGGAACATTCTAGCATGATCCTTGGAAGAAGCAACGGTCTTGTGGCGAGCAGCCCTGTGCATAACCCACTGGGCCATCAGCACTCCTCCCAGAGGACCAGCACGCACGCATTGGCCCTGAGTCGTTTCTGACTCACAGCGACCCCCTAGGACAGAGTAGAACTGCCCCCGTGGGGCGCAGAAAGCCTCTTCATCCAAGAAGCACATGTTTGCTCTTCTGGTAGTCCAGGGTACTTTGGACACTCCTCACCAGCACTACAATTCAAACGCATTCTCGGGTCTTCCTTCGATGTTTCACTTTCGCATGCCTATGAGGCGATCGAAAATACTTGGGTTAGGCGCACCTTACTCCTCACAGTCACATCCTTACTTTTCAACAGCTTAAAGAGGTCTGGTGCAGCAGGTTGGCCCCATGCGATGCGTCCTTATTCTTGATGGCAAATTCCATGAGAGTTGATTGTGGGTTCAAGAGGAAACCCTTGACAACTTTGATCTTTCCTCTATTTGTCATGATGCTACCTATTGGTCCAGTTGTGAGGATGTTGGCTTTCTTTACATTGCGTTGTCATCCGTATGGTTCATCACAAGTGCGTCAAGTCCTCCTCACTTTTAGTAACCAAGGTTCTCTGCATATAGAAAGCTGTTAAGAAGCCTTCCTCCAATCCTGAGGCTGCATTATTCTCCATACAATCCAGCTTGTCTGAGGATTTGCTCAGCATTCAGATCGAATGAGTATGTTGAGAGGATACAAACCTGATGCACACTTTTCCTGATTTTTAAACCAGCTGCCCCAGGGGCTTTCTACTCCTGTACAGAGTCACAGTCTTGGAAACTCTCAGGGGCAGTTCTGCCCTGTCCTATCAGGTCTCTGTGAGTCGGCATCCACTCGATGGCAGTGAGTGTAAGTGTATGTGCGTGGTGGCACAGCTTCCAGCATCACAGCAATAAACAAGTCCCCACTGTAGGGCACACCGATGAGTGGCAGCTAAAAACCCATCGTGGGTTTTTAGGGTTGATAAAAACCCTCGTGGCTCACTGCCACCACGTGGATGCCAAGTTGCAGCAGCCTCCCCGCAGGGGAGAAGTAAATACCAGAGGAGACGGAACAGCTGGCTGAGTGGAAGTGAGGCAGTCTGTTGTCTGACGTCCAGAGAAGCCTTTAATGGGTTTTGCCAAGGTCACCCCTCTTGATGGTGGCCACACTGGGCTCAGAACCAAGTCTGTGGCTTCCAGCCCACCCCCCCCCACCCCTACCCCCGCCCCCATCCCCATCCCCATCTATGTCGCATCTAAAAGAAACACAGTTCTCCGACTGCGCTTTAAGCAAGGACGTTTCTGTAAAGTCCCTGGAACCAACTCAGTGGTTGTAGCACATTAGAAGCAATGTATGTAAACCCCTTCTGTTTGATTTTCTTCCCCACCGTCTCTGAGCATCAGCCAAGTGCCCACTGTGCAGCCAACCCCCCTTCCTGCTTTCTTTCCCCCTCCTTTCCTTTTCACCTGGACTCCCCTTTCTGGAATTCAGCTTCAATATTGTGTCTGGCTCTCTCCTCTGGGTACATCAGGATGGGGTGTGGGGGTGGGGTGTTAGTCCGGGTAGACTAGAGAAACAAATCCCTAGACATGCATATGTGTATAAGAAAGAACAAGGTTTATATACAGGAGCAGTTGAATATTGAGAAAACATCCCAGCCCAGTCCAGATCAAGTCCTTAAGTCCAATTATAGCCCATATGTCTGACATCAATCTATCAAGTCCTCTCCAGATGAAACACATGCAATGACGCTGAATGCAGGAAGATCCCAGGCCAGTGGGTGGGAAGTCTTGTGGATCCAGTGGCGGTGTAAGCATCTCAGCCCTGGGTGGAGTCTCCCAGTGGCTTCTCCAGCTCAGAGCACTAGTATAGTTCCATGTGTCTTGTTAGCTGCTGTATCTCCCAGGGTGTGAGCAGAGCGAGAGTGTGTCTTCTGCCTCCAAGGAGGAAATCCAGGAGTTCCCAGAATACTCAGAAGGCCATGTCCACACAGAGGCCACATTGGCTATGACCCAATTGACAGGCTAGACTCCACTTCTTCACTCTTAATCTTTGAAATTGACACCAGATTATCTAACTACCAGGTTGAGGGTGGGGGGAGTTTAAACGTGAAAAGATGGTTGGAGAAGAATTCGGAGACATGATTCAAGAGGTAGACCAAAGACAAGGTAGACGAGGGCAATGGCAAAGAGAAGAAAATAAAAGAATCAATTCAGAAGCTCTGGCTTCTGAAGAAGAATGTTCCGGAAAAGAAGAAAACAGAAGAACATGGGGTGAAAGGAATGATGGAAGAAGTAGCCCCAGAAATGTCTCCAGAATGAAAAGGCGAGCTTCCAGGTCAAAAAGGCCCACGAAGCAGCCCGCACATGAGCGGCACGTGAGCGGCACTTTTAGCGGCAGGAGGGGGAGTCCCCAAGGATTGCTGCTGAGGTGTGAGTTCATACAAGCTTGTTCAAGTTCACACAAAATCATCCCCAGTGTGTTTGAACATCTGTGTGCGTCTTAGATAAGTCTCTCTCTCTCTCTCTCTCTCTCTCTCTCTCTCTCTCCCTCTCCCTCTCAGTAATGCATATGTCTTCATTTCATTAGGAAGCCTTTGGGAAAAAGGTCCAACCAAACCGTGTCCTTTGAGGGGACCTGCGAGGTCAGTTCAATAAAAGGCAGACAGAGGTCAGCTCAGAAGGGTGGTAGCGATTGTCTTGAGATTCCTAAGGGGTCATCTGAATAAATTTTCTCAAAAGACACAGGATGGTCACAGGGGCTCATTCAAAGGAAGTTTTGAGAAAATGGAAAACTGCGTTGCTGAGCAGCAGGCCAGGAGAGTTGCTCATTCCATCACTAGGCCCCTTGCTGCTCAATCTTTGAAGGTGGCAAGGGCTATCCAAGGAAGACCCCCTTGGGGAAACTTAGCGCATCCGCCCTGTATCGCTGAGCGAGCCCCTTCAGACTTCTTTCTGTGCCTCCAACTCATAGGACATTTAAGAAGAACACGCTGAGCACCTTGACAAGACTGCCATTTTGATGTGGTGTGAATCAAGGAGCACAGAATCCTCCCCCCTCCCCAAACCGTTTTATCAGGAGCTAAGACATCGTACCATTCCATAGTTCAATCACATCAAGCAGTATTGTACAATTGATACCAAAATCAGCTTCAAAACATTTTCTTCCTTCTTGAACCCCTTGATATCAGCTCCCCTTTGCCCCTCAGCCCCCCCCCAGGCACCCTCATTGCCTGCAGTGGCTGTCTCATCTATTTTAGGTTTCATGCGCTGAAAAACATTGAAAAACACTAACAAAGGTTCAAGAAGGCTACACACAATGGCAAAATACCCCAGAGATCAATCCCAATGTGAAAAAATACACACACGGAGAAAATATTAAAAACCAGATCAAGCCCAAAGTGTATCAGAGGGGTGATCAAGTGACAAGCTCTTTCCCGTTCTGTCAGGTTTATCATTGTAAAGCTACTACAGTTGTCTCTCCAATGCTCTTTGTCTGCTCACCAGGTAATTCCCACCCCATCAAGGTTAGAGGGAAATCTCCACCAGAGGCCTCTTCCCTGTGTAGAGCCTACAAATGTCATCCACCGATAGCCTTCTGCACACCAGAATCTCACGGTGTAAGCTCTGAAACGATTCCCTTCTTTGGGTTTGGATTCTGTTATTTACAATCCTTTGGCTCATGGATGTTAGCATGCTTCTCTCATGTGGACTTAGTTGACATCTCACTTAGATGGCTGCTGGTCGGAAACAAGCCTTTAAGACCCCAGTCGCTATTCTGTCTGATAGCAGGGCACTGAGATGGCTGTGTGAGCAGGTGCCTCATCGTGGTGGCAAAACCAGTCCCCTGTCTGTCACAAATCAGATCTTTTTTTGTCGCACACTGTTACACATTCTTTTCAGAACCTCTAAACAGAAAATTTGATTAACAGTCTGACATGCTGGAACAAACTCCAAATGCCCTACAAGTCAATATTTTCATCTGTTCAGGAAGTTGACAGATATCCAGAGTGTGGTTTGTCATCAATCAACATTTCACCATTTTCGAAATGAGAAAACCACTCCTACACTTGAGTGTTTCCCATAGTGCTGTCCTTGCAAGCTATGTTCCACATCAGAACTGTTTCTGTGGCATTTTTCCTGAGCAGGAAACAAAATTTCATAGCCGTACACTGTTCTCCTAAATCGGCCTTCACAAAAGATGAGGTTTGAGCGAAACTGCCTTTACGAAAAAATGCACTGTGACCAGCGAGAACCTTCCCAGGTGATGCCACTGGACGCACTAACTCATAGCAAGTTGCTCAATGCTCTCCCAGCTGGGGTGGGGGATAGGGGGACATGCTGTGTACTATGAAAGCTTCACTCTTCCCAGTGCAATTCCAGGTTATGGGGGTACCGCCCTCGTATATAAATAAAAAAGCCACCCAGAGACACATCTTATGAAGTCTCAGAGCCACGAGGCTAGTGAGGAGTTCCCACATGTTGGTGAGAAAGACATGTCATAAGGACTGTGTCCCAGCATGGCACTGGTCTTCCCAGCAGACATGCTGGGCAGAGAAGACAGGGGATCCAGCCTGCAAAGTGCTCAGAAGCAGTGACTTCTCTCCTAGATTTCTCCACACAGTCCCTTATCCGCCAAACCAAATAAAAACCAAACCCACTGCCATCAAGTGACCCTTTCGGGGGTTTCCAAGGCTGTATGTCTTATGGGAACAGACAGCCTCCCCATTGTTCCTCAGAACTGCTGATGAGTTTGAACCACTGACCTTGTGGTTAGCAGTCCGAGGCTTACCCAATAGGACCACTAGGGCTCTGGTGAAGGTAAAAGATATGTTCAGATGTGCAAACACTCCCTTGTGTTAGGAGTTAGATCACGTCCTCTAAGAAGTTATGTTCAAGCCTTAACTTTGACCAGGACCTTGTTTATAAGTGGAATCTTCAAAGAATATATCCATGACATGGACGAACACACTCAGCGTAGCTCAAGCTTCAAAGAATTAAAGAAAAAAGTCAAGCCTTGAGTTGTAATATTGAAGGTTTCTGTGGGCAAAATATTGAATGTTTCAGGAAGCATGATAAGATGAGGTGACTATGCAGAGTCACTGTACCAAAAAGAATCGGTTGAAGTTCAACCACTTCGAAAGGTATCACATGATCCAGAACCAGGGGGACAGAAGTCCAACTGCACCGAAGGCATTAGCAAAAAAAAAAGTCTCCAAGAATTGATGGATGCCAACTGAAATGTCTCACCACGGTGATGAAGCACCGGAAGCACTCATTCCTCTGTGCCAAGAAATTTGGAAGAGAGCTATCTGGTCAGCTGTCTGGAAGACACCATTTGTGCCCATTCCAAAGAAAGGTGACCCCAAAGAATAAAAAAAGAAAAGGAAAAAGAATTAAACAGTATCAGGAATATCACACGCAAACAGAATTTGCTGAAGATAATTTAAAAACCGTTTTAGCAGTACATGGACCAGGAGTTGCCAGAAAGTCAAGCCAAGGTCAGAAGAGGATATATGAAAGAGCTATCATTGCTGACGTCAGATGGGTCTTGGCCAAAACAGAGACTACGCGAAAGATGCCTACTTGTGTTTCATTGCCTGCAAAGGTGTCTGGCTGTGAGGATCATAACAAACTATGGTTAACATTGAGAAGAATGGGGATTCCAGAACACTTCATTGTGCTCACGTGGAACATGCATCGAGAACCAATCTCTCAAACACAACAAGGGATTACTGTGTGGCTGAAATCCGGAAAGGTGTATACCAGGACGGTGTCCTTTCACCATCCTTGTTCAATCTGTATGCTGAGCAAGTCACCTGAGAAGCTGAACTAGATGAAGACGAACCCATGTTCATCAGGGCTGGAGGGAAACTTATGAACAACCTGTGATACGCAGCCCCCACTCGTCTGTCAGTTTGTCCTACTGCGGTGACTTGTGGGTTACTGTGGTGCTGGACGCTATGTCACTGGTATTTCAAATGCCAGCTAGGTCACTCAAAGTGAACAGGTGTCAACAGAGCTTCCAGACGGAGAACAGACAACGACCAAGGATGCAGCTCCCCACTTTGGAGGAAGGAGCCCCTGAAACCCTTCTGCGCAGCTTCAAAGCACTGTCCATTCCTTAGGAAGGCTGAACGAATGGAAACAGGACCTGGTCAGAGATCGCGCCTCGGGTCGGAGGGCACTGGAAATGTGACCGAGGACGAGCTGGCTTCTTGGAGTCCAATTGACCACGGTCTGCAGATGACACGTCTTGCTTACTGAAAGTGAGAAGGAGTTGAGGCCCTTGCTGATGAAGATCAAACGTACAGCTTTGGTCTGCACTAACGACAACAATCCGTTAACAGGAGGTCATACGGAGTAAGTGGATTGCAACTCAATGCAAAGCAACCCAAAATCCTCACAACAGACCGATAGACAACATCACGATGGAGAAATGATGGAAGTTGTCAAGGGTCTCATTTGGCTTGCATCCACAATCAACGCCCCTGGAAGCGCGAGCCAAGAAGTGAACTGACATGGCACATTGGGTAAATCTCCTGCGGGAGACCTTAAAGTGTTGAAAATCAAGGCGAGCGCTCTGAGGAGGAAGGTGCACCAGGCTCAGCCATGGCATTTTCCGTCGCCTCGAATGCACGTGAAAGTTGGCCAAGGACTAAGGAAGACCACAAAAAAGTTGATGGGTTTGTGTTGTGCTGGTGAGGAATATCGAAGGTACCATGAACTGCCAGAACAACAAGCAAATCTGTGTTGAAGGAAGTACAGCCAGAATGCTCCTTAGAAGCACAGACGGATGAACCTTCATCTCAGGCCTACGGTCATTGGGAACCAGTCCTTGGGAAAAAACCATCATACTTGGTAAAGTAAAGGGTCATCAAAAAACAGGAGGTGAATTGACCCAGTGGCCGCGACAATGAGCTCAAATGTAACAATCACGAGGCCGGCACAGAACCTGGCAGTAGTTTGCTCTATTGTATCAAGTGTCCCCGTGATTCAGAACTGACTTGGTGGTACCTCATAACAACAACCAGTTAACGTGAGGTCAAGCTGGAACAGGATGAGCCCTGATCCCATCCAAGTGAGGGCAAGGACCAAGTCTCACTGAAGGTTGGAGGTAGACACGGAACTGTCTTCCTCTCGGATCCTCAGACGAAATCCACACAGCTGGCACGCTGGCTCGGATGGACGTTTGGCCTCCAGAAATGTGGGACAGCCCATTTCTGTTCTCTCAAGCTTGTTGCATGCTGCTGTGCAGGCAGCCCTGAGAAAAGGAGACATCTTTTCTTGGAAAGGCACCGGAGGATGCCCAGAACCTTAACAAAAGGCAAAGCAAGAAAGGCAAGCCTGGCTCTAGAAACAACAGAGAAGCATGGGAGCCCGGAGGGAGGGCCGGATGGTCATGAAGGGCATGCAGCTGTCGAAGGACGAGTCCTGGCTGGAGCTGGAGAGTGGAGCTCTGGAAGCGGGGCTCCAGCAATGAAAGAAGTGCTGTACGGCATTGTGTATGGTGGTGGTGGTATTACATGGAGTGGACTAGTCCATAGAAAAACAAGCAAGCCAGAAACTTTTAATCAAAACCAATTGTATTACGAAGAGGAAAACTATCACGTTGATTAAGGATAGGGTTCTACGGGAGCCCTGGTGACATAATGTTTATGCATCAGGCTGATAAACAAAAGGTCAGCAGTTTGAAACCACCAGCCACTCTGAGGAAGAAAGACCGGGCTTTCTACTCCCATAAAGAAACTCACAGGGGCAGTTCTACCTTGCTTTGAATCAGGAAGGGCTCGATGGCAGTACGTTGCATGGCTGATTAGTGCAATTGTTGTCAGTAACTTGTACAGCTGTAAAAAGTTAAAATGGCAAAACAAATGTGATAGATATATTTACTGCAACAACAAAAAACTGGGCGAAGTGCATCTGCTGAGGCTGCTTATGCACAACCAAACACCTCCTGGGATTTGGTTTCCTGCTTGGGAGGTTTAGGTTCATGGTCTCAAGGGACAGCCCAGGTGGGTGGTCTAATAAGCCCCTCGGTGCTTCTGTTCTACCTCCTTGTTTATTGGGAAGTTACCTGAGTCTTCACAGCTTGCCAGCAGCCAACCAGCATCCGTACAATTGGTGTCTGTTGACTCAGCACAACAGAGGAAACAAGACAGGACCAAGAGGAGGCTTTACGGACTGTGTGGCTGAGGGCTTCCATGAACTACCCCCACCCTTTGCCATGAGACCAGCCCCGAATGGTGCCCAGCTACCATGACTGAACAATTTCATCAGAGACTTCACAGCAGAATTTTGATCAAAAGAAGAGAAAGGCAGAACAGAATTTCAAATTCTCACAGAGTCTAGATTTTAGGGAGGCTGGTTGAACCCCAAGACTATGGCCCTGATAGAAACTTTAACCCGGACATCAAAAAGATTCCCTCAAGTCTCCTTCAAACCAAACAATAGTTCAGTTTCACTAGTGAAGGATGTCTGCCCTGAGCATCGTGCCCTTGTAAGATCAGCCCACAGGAGCTCAAACTGATCACAGAAGCTGGAAAATTTAGGTAGAAAATCAGTGGGCGGTGAGTTTTTGTTAATGGGGAAGGAACAGATTGGAAAAGGAGAGGGAGAATGGTGTACAGCCAAATAGCGTCACCACGAATGGTACTTGTGAAAACTGTTGAGTTGGTGTGTGTTCGGCTGTGTATATCCTCAACAAAAGCAAATAAATAATGAGAAAGAAATGTAGTTATAGTACACTACGTGGTTCAGCTGGGACAATGCTTAGGGTCATACTAAAATAAATACTAAATACTGATTTAACTAAAAATGATAGTATTATTTGGAATGATGGGGAAGAGAGATGTGTGTGGGTCAAGGATACGTTAACAAAAGAGCAACATTCTCATCTGGTATAAAATGAACTTGGTAGCTGGCTAAGATTGAAAAAAAAAGATATAGCAGTATCAACATTATTTTTTAAGTCACATTGTTAAAGGGTTTAAATATATGGGAATAGAAAAAGAGAAGGACTGGTTTTAGAAGTTCAAAGTGGTTCCCTCTGGGGAGTGGTAGCTGGAGAGGTGGCACAGTAGAGGAATGCTAATTTAGAAGCCTTTTTATGTGATTTGACTATTTATTTTCCTGATAAAAATTAATTAGCAAAAAGCAGCTGTTACCAAGGGCTCAAGTAGAAAGAGAATGTTTTGAAAATGATGATGGCAACATATGTACAAACGTGCTTGACACAATGGATGTATGTGTGAATTGTGATAAGAGCTGTAAGAGCCCCCAATAAAATGATTTTTTAAAAAGAGTAAAATATAAAATTATTTTCAAAATTAATTTGCATAAAGGCAATTAAAAGGGAAGAAAGCCTCATTGGATGGTTGAAGAGCTTAAGAAGATTCACCTGAAAATACTAAAATGATAGATACCTAGTAGAATTTATCTTGATGTATAAACAAGGGTAATCGTTGGAAGAATTTGTTACACTCACAAGTTAAAACTTAAAATGAGACTCACTCACTGCCTCACTCTCTCACTCTCTCACTCACTGTCTCACTGCCTCACTCACTCACTGCCTCACTCTCTCACTGCCTCACTCACTCACTGCCTCACTCTCTCACTGCCTCACTGTCTCACTGCCTCACTCTCTCACTGCCTCACTCACTCACTGCCTCACTCTCTCACTGTCTCACTCTCTCACTGTCTCACTCTCTCACTGTCTCACTCACTCACTGCCTCACTCACTCACTGCCTCACTCTCTCACTGTCTCACTCTCTCACTGCCTCACTCACTCACTGCCTCACTCACTCACTGCCTCACTCTCACTGTCTCACTCTCTCACTGCC
>NW_022103915.1:7621139-7628974 GCF_000313985.2 Echinops telfairi
CTCACTCTCACTGTCTCACTCTCTCACTGTCTCACTCACTGCCTCATTCTCACACTCTCACTCTCTCACTGCCTCACTTACTCACTGCCTCACAAAAAGAAAAGAAAAAAACTTAAAATGAGAGGATAAATAAAAGTATGTTTAATTTTCATAGCAAAGATTCCAGTTATAAACAAAATGACATTTTAGACATTTAGTCTAAAAAAATGAACATTAATTTAAAACTTTGTGTCACTATATGCCTAACAGCCCCTTTCAGAAATGTAAATGCCAAGGGACAAAAACTGTCTGCCATTTAATTCTGTTAATGTAGAACAATCCCTTTCTAACTCAGAGAACGAATGTCTACGGGGTTTGTCTTAGGAGAACTGTGAGAGAGGATGAGGGCATCCCGTGGTTTAAAGGCCAGCTTGGACAACCGTGGGGTCCCTGGGACACCCAGCCACCTCTTCTGCAGGGTGAGCTTGCTCAAGTTCGGCTCCTGTGCATGCTCCAGGATGCAAGCATACTGGTTACTCGTTGCGCTGTTAAAGCAAGGGCAGCAGCAGTTCGAAACCACCAGCTGCTCACGCGGAGAAAGGGCTTTCTTACTAAGGGCTGCAATCAGAAATTCACAGGAGACAGCTCTGGTTCACCCCTGTCCAGCAGGATCACTATGGATCGGGCTTGACTGGAAGGGCAGCGAGGTGAGCGTTGCATCAGCGTCCACCTGCGTGGACCCCGGTGTCCCCAGGTTCCCTGCTCAGTCACCGCGCCTCCTGCCGCTTGGGCTCAGCCCGCCCACCAGCTCACTTCCCGGGAGGTGCTCGCCGGGGCCGAAAAGAGGCCGCGTCTCCGCTTGACCGTGGCCTTGGGGCCAGGGGCTGCGCTGGCGTTCCGCTGTCCAGCTCTGCGCCTGGAAGCAATGGCCCTTGGTGGGCGCTCAGCAAACGGAGGTGGAGCGGCGGAGCCTTGGGTCTCAGGAAGGAAAGTGAGACCCACCTTCGCGGTTCCCGCGGACGCGGCGGTTCCTGAGTCCACGTGGAGAGGCTGCCTCCGTTCATTGCGTTATGCAAACTAGGGACGTCGTTTCTATAATGCAAACGGTAACCCCAAACTCAAAGTCGAGTCGATTCTGACTCAAGCGATCCTACAGAGTTAACACAAGAGGGCAGGACGCAGACATGTGCCAGGCGTGCAAGGGAGGGAGGTGGGCGGTGGGGAAAGGAAAGAAAGTGAGACAGCCACCCAGCGAAACACCGTGGGACCTCTTAAAATAAGTTGCAAGGTCTTGGGGATATGTTTGCGACAGACTATTAAGATTTAAAAAGCAAGCGTTTATTTTTAGTTTTTATTTTATTGGGGGCTCTTACAGCTCTTATCACAATCCATCCATATATCCATTGTGTCAAACACATGTGTACACATGTTGTCATCTTTTTCAACACATTTTCTTTCTACTTGAGCCCTTGGGATCAGCTCCTCATTTTCCCCCTCCTTCCCCCCTCTCCCCTTGATAATTTATCATTTCTTTTTCGTGTCTTACACCGACCGCTGTCTCCTTTCACCCACTTTTCTGCTGCCCATCCCCCTGGGAGGGGGACCATACATCCATTATTGTGATCGGTTGCCCCTTACTCCGCGCCCCCCTTCCCTTACCCTCCTAGTATCGCTGCTCCCCTTATTGGTCCTGAGGGATTTTTCTGTTCTGGGTTCCCTGTGTTGCGGGCTCTTCTCTGTACCAGTATGCACGTTCTGGTCCAGCCGGATTTGTAAGGTAGAATTGGGGTCACGGTAGTGGGGCGGGGAGGGCGAGGGAGAGCAGGAGCGACTAGAGGAAGGTTGGGTGTGTCCTAGGCGCTATACTGCACCCTGACTGGCTCATCTCTTCCTTGTGACCCTTCTGACAGGGGTGTCCAATTGACTCCTGATGGGCTTTGGGTCTCCACTCTGCTCCCTCCTCCCTCATTCCCATTGATATGATTTTTTAAAGCAAGCCTTTAAATCACATTTTTAGCATGGTTGGCATGGATCCCTAATCCCTCTATTTCACTCGGTACCCGGAGCAGTAGAACTCCCCCCAGCCGTTGTTACTGACTGGTGAGGGGGTTCAGTTGCTCTTCCGCCCCTTCTCGGGTTTGCTGTAGTGTCTAAGCTTTATTTAACCATGGTCCAGGCTCTTGACGCCAGCACGACGTTTCCACGCTGCAAGAATTCTCGAAAATGAAGAAAAATCGCAATGAGTTGGAATACTTGAAAACAGTCTCACTCCTGAGCTAAGCCTTCCACTTACACTCTCCGGGTAAAAAGACCCTGGACAGGGGTAGGAATCCCCTCTTTTCTTCCGGACCTCCTGGGGTTCTCAGCGTGAGCATCCGGCCAATGGGAGGGCCAGCAGGGGCTGGCGCTGGGCCGCAGCGTAAGCTCGGGAAATCTTGTAGGCACTGCGGCGGCGCCTGAGCACCAAGTGGCCGGTTAGCTCAGTTGGTTAGAGCGTGGTGCTAATAACGCCAAGGTCGCGGGTTCGATCCCCGTACGGGCCACGAGGACTACTTTTTTTTCCCCTTCTCTCTCTTTCCTCATAAAGTTTGAAATATTCGTCTTTCCAGGACCAAGAGTGGCGTGCAGCTCGGAAAGAGTCGTGGGTCTTTATAGACTCGTCTTTGAGGTTTTCTAGACTCGGCTCCAGGTAGTCACAGAGGGCGGGGTGGCCTGTTGGGTCCGCTGCCACCCGAGGCTCTCACTTCAAGATGCCATCGGGTTGGTTGTCCTTTAAAAACATATTCGTTTAAAAACTACGAATAAGTGCTTTTAAAGGAACGCGGGCCCTCCGAACCGCTGCAGACAAAACCTCGTGGCGTTGCCTGAGGCCGCAGGGTGTTGGGAGCTTCCACTCAAAACAAGATGCTTTCTGAAAGCAAAGGCCCGGTTTCCACGCGTGCCCCACCCGCCCCGACGAGGTTTCTTGGTGTTGAGCATTGTCTGGAATGAATTCGTTCTGCAGATATTTATGAAGAGCCTCACTCCCCGTGCCCGGCAGGGAGCTAAACCAAGCAAACGCCCACCCACAGGGTCAGTGACAAGCCAGCAAGGGTCTTCTGTTCCAATCAGGCTGCTCTGCTCCTGCAAACGGCTGGAGAGCTTGCCCGGCCTTCTTTTCCACTTTCCAGAGAGCTTCGGTCATTGCTGCGGAGCGGGCTCCTACTAGTGGCGGCCCTGCGAACAACAGCATGAACACGGCCTGGTCCAGAGCCATCATCGGCTGATGGTTGGTTGGTTTGCCTTGGTCCACTGTTTTGGCCACTACCCATGTGAGGTCCTTCCAGTCCAGGGACTCATCTCGCAGCACTACCCTGGGCCATGCTCTGTTGTGTTCCACAGGGTTTTCACTGCCCGATGTTCAGAAGTACAGCACCAGCTCTTTCTTCCCCATCTCAATCTGGGCGCTCCCCTGAAACTTATCCACCGTGGGTGACCCTGCTGGAATTAGAAATGCAGATGGCGTACCTGCAGCATCATAGCCACGTGCATGGCTTCCTCTTAGCTCAGGACTGTGAAGCCAGAAAGCTGTTGGAGAAAGGACTCATTTGTGGTTTGAGTTTCCAAGCCTAGTTGCCTGGCTTGTTACGTTTCACTAAAGTCCGTTCTCTAGAGTTAACGGCCGCTGTCGATCAGGCTCTGGGAGAGGCCCTGGCCATTGTGGGGAAAGCTCCAGTGAGGACATCTACTCATCCATTCTTTTCCTGAGTGTGTGCCAAAGCCTGACTTCACTAAGCAGGAGTTCAAGTTCACACATGACAGGGGCAAAACTGTTGGCAA
The DNA here is from genome assembly GCF_000313985.2 of Echinops telfairi. Classification (NCBI taxonomy): domain Eukaryota; kingdom Metazoa; phylum Chordata; class Mammalia; order Afrosoricida; family Tenrecidae; genus Echinops; species Echinops telfairi. Next base: position 7,624,938 of record NW_022103915.1, read on the forward strand.
GTGCTCAGTATGCAGCACCCCCCTCCAAACCAAACCAAACCAAACCAAACCCAAAACTCACTTAATGTCCCTCCATAGGACAGGGGAGAACTGTCCCAGGGCATTTCTAGGACTATAACTCTTTAGGGGAGTACAACCCTTTTTTCTCCCGAGGTGGTTTCGAACTGCCACGATGCCACCCCAAATAGTGACCCGATAGGACAGGGTAGAACTACCCCTCTGAGTATCTGAGACTGTGACTGTAACTCTTCACAGGAGTGGAAAGCCCTGTCCGTCTCACTCGGAGTGGCTGGTGGTTTCAAACTGCAGACCTTTCGGGTCACAGCTGATCACCCGGTAACCACTACGTCACCAGGGCTCGATAAAGGCCCCTGAGAGTGCTGTTTTGTGTGAGCAGAGGTAATTGGGTGCAGAACCTGGAGTTGCTGATACCTGGAATAATCCTGGTGGCAAGGCTCAGTGGAGAACAAGGACCAGAAGGACTTCCGGAGCCAGCCTGACCTCCAACATGCAGTTCTGCAAGTGCCACCTTCCTCCTTCCTCTTCTCATCTGGACTGCTTGGGGGCAGAGGCAGGGAGTGGCTGGGAGCTTGGGAAGAGTGGATCTGTGTGGCTTTGCCACCCTCCTGGGAGAAGGGAGCTGAGGCCCACCCAGGCAACTACAAGACAAGATAGGAAAAACACCCGGGGTCAGGAGGGCAAACAAGAAGGGGCATTTGGAAAGCTGGGTTCAAGCTGGGGCTGTGTAGCTGGTTGAAATGTGGAGAGGGCATGGGGTGGTCCACTTGTTCATTCGTTCTTCTAGCCATGCTCTGAGCGAGCACTCTGGACCAGGGCCTGTGCCAGGCATGAAATGAGTATAGTAATATGAAGGGAATTCAATTATGTCATAGAAAAAAGATTCCATTATCTTTTATTATGTATGGAAAAAGTTTATCATTAGCATTAGCCAGCTGGACTCAGTTTAGCTGATTCCGATTCTGTTGACAACATGGAAAGCCTCAGTCAGGAGCCAGTGGAACATGCACTTTCTCGCCATCAGGCCTCATCAAGGTGCTAGCCTTGGCTACATCAATGTCCTAGAGCTTCCTCACAGCCTGTCTGATCTGGGGCTGGTTGCCCTTGACCATGAACACAAGAGTGTTGTTGTCACTGATCTTCTTCATGGCAGACTCCGTGGTCAGGGGCACTCGATGATGGCGCTAGGGGCCTTCTTCAAGGGCCTTTGGGCTGCCCTCCTAGGCTCAGGGTCTGGGGCCACCAGAGGGCTGGCCTTTCAGCATGGCCTTCTACCTTTACTCTGGTTTTGAGAGGGACAGGGGTTCCTTCTTTGCCTTCGGCGCCGTCTTCTTAAAAGGGCTTTTAAAAAACTGTGAATTGCATGAGGGTTTAGAGTAGATTATCAGTTTTCCATCCAACAATTCACACACATTTTGTTTCATGTCACTGTGACATAAGGTGACCAGATTTTAACATTGGCAAAGCGGGACACCATTGATAAAACTCATATCCTGGCAAAATAGCCACATGGCAGCCGAAAACCGTATCCCCTAGCTTGTCGTGCATTCTTTCCAAAAATCGGGACTTTTTAAAAATGCCATGGGACGCGGGAAAAATTGTTAAAAATCGGGACTGTCCCGCCAAAAGCGGGATGTCTGGTCACCTTACTGTAACATCATGCGTCCTATTTCCTCCCTGTGTCTCCTGGTTCTATCCCTCCCTTTTTCGAAACCCCTCTGAACTCTGTCCTTGGTTAAATGCTACCCTTTGGATCTCAAATGGCCGATTCTTCTAAAGTAAATCTCCCTGGTGCTGTTTCCCTTATAGATCTGTCTGTTTGCCTGAAAAATAAGCCATGGAGGTGAGTTTGATTCTAGAAGGATAAGTAAGGACAGCTCACCTGTCTCTATCTGACTAGTAAACCTGGTCTCGTTTATGTTTTTGAGATTCGTTCCACATTTTTCTCCTGCTGTGTACAGAACCTTCTAAAGTGATCTTTTGCAGAACAGTTGGTAGTGGTAGCTGGGCACCATCTAGTTCTTCTGGTCTCAGAGTTGTAGAGACTGGTGCTCACATGGTCTGTCAGTCCACTGGATTCATTGCTTCCATGGGTCTTTGATTTTCGTCACCTCGACACTTTAGATGGCTACTCAAGAGTTTTTTTAGACCCCAGTCACTACGCACCAAAATAGGATGTAGAAACTTGCTATGCCAATTGACCTTGGTCCCATGCCCCACCCCCAAAATTTTTGAAGCTCCCTCGTACATCATCCTTGCCCACAGTCTGGATGACCGGGCACGGATAGTGCAGGTCTGGGGTGGGTGATCTGAAACAATCTTAGGGGTGTTAAAATACCCATTTCACACATGGGTCCTGCTATGGGTTACAGTGTATCCTCCTCCACACTGTATGTTCAAGTCCTGACCCCTGTGTGGCCTTATTTGTAGATAGGCCTTGGAGATATAATCACATTAAGATGAGGGGAAGAAGCTGTAATCACGCTAATCAAGTTGAGGTCCTACTCAACCATAAAGAGGATTGAAGTCCAGATACATGCCATCATGGTCAGTCATCAAAGGACAAACATTGTAGCTATATAGGAACCAAAGAGTGCATGTGGTTACTAGCAGGAGGGAGGGGGGAAAGAGGGAGGCTTGGTTTGCATCAATGGTGGACAAAAAAAAGAAACAAACTCACTGCCCTCAAGCCAATGCCAGCTCACAATGATGGCACGCCCTGAAAAACGGCATCTGCCCACTGACTTGTGTATGGAGGCGTTGGCATGTGAGTCTGTGTTGTGTTATGTGGTTTCATTACAGTACACAGAAAACCAAAACAAACAACAGTCCAACTCACTGCCATTGAGCCAAGTTCATCTCATAGGGATCCTACCGGACTGCCCTTATAGATTTCCAAGGCCATACATCTATTTTTTGTTGTTGTTGTAAATCTTCTTTCTCCCTGGTGGGAGGAAACCACAGCTGGTGGTTTTCCAAGTTCTCTCTTGGAGAGGCTGATGGTTTTGAACTGATGACCTTTCCCCTAGCAGCCTAACAGATAGCCCACTACACTACCCAGCCTCAGGAAGGAGGCTGGAAAAGGTGTTCATAGGGTGGGCCTGATTTCATGACTGGGATGCTTACAAAAAAAGGCAAAGAGATACACAGAGAGACTGCTATGTGACCACAAGACAGAGATGGGGTGGACGTATTGTCAAGCCAAGATGGCTGCAGACCAGCAAAATCGAGGAGAAAAAATGAAATGAATTCTCCCTTCGAGCATTGACTCCGGCTTGCGGCCTCTTTCTAGAGAATAAATACACATCACTGAATTATTAGAGCATTCGTTTTTATAAACTGGCATTTGATGAAACTGCATTTATATGTATTTACCTGTGTCTATATATTGATAGTTTACATTTATTTATAAATTATAAAATTGTTCTATAAATTACAGATTCTGAGACATTTATAAATTATTTGCGGTTATAAGGAAATACATTTCTATTGCTTTAAGCCACGTGGTAGTAATTTGCTACGAGCTCTAGCAACCCCCTGCGGGTTCGATCCAAGATCCGGTGGGACCGCGAATCACAGGATGCACAGGTGACTGAAGACGCTGAGGACAATGGGGACGTGGGATAGGTGCGAGGTCCGGGGCCTCTGGAAGCCATCGCCTGGTAGATCCGGGACGGCGGCTGCAGGAGGTGACATCCGAGAGTTAAACGCGCCCGTGACGGGCGGACGGAAAAGAAGGTGGGTCCCTTAGAGTCTAAGGCGTAGACGAAAGCCCGGCTCTCAGAAGCGGGGCAGGAGCCCCCAGCGCGCCTGCGGTCCCAGTAGGCGGGCGCGGTCGCCTTCCGAGCTGTTTTGTCCCGCGGGGCTCCCGTAGCCCGCCCCTTTCCCAGGTGACGCGTATTGCTGCCGCCGCTGCTCGGCGTCTGGGTGCCACGGGTTCGAGTCCCCTCCTCGGCCGCCATGGCGAACGCGGAGCCGGAGGCCGAAGAGAGCGGCGAGGGCGGCGGCGCCGCCGGGGC
>NW_022103915.1:7629391-7671092 GCF_000313985.2 Echinops telfairi
GAGTCCGCCGGTGCCCGGTGCAGGGCTGCGAGTGACCCGGGCAGCGCGAGGCCGAGGGGCCCGCCGAGGGGTGAAAGCGGCTTTCAGGCGGGGGCCAGTCTCGGGCGGTGGGCAGAATTAAACACAGCGTGGTCCTTGGTGGCCTGGGCCCGTGACCCACCACCCAGCACGGTGCCAGCACACTGGCCTCGCCAACTTCTTCCTTGAAGCATCCCCGAAGAACGCCGTTTTGTCACACGGATGGTGCCCCGGGGCGCACAGCTCCTGGCTGCTAGGAGGGTCCACACAGCATCCAAAGGGTCCCTACAGCGTCTGTGCAGTCACAATCCTTTCTCCTGATGGGGCGGTGGGTGACAAAATGCCGCTATAGAGATGAACAGAATCGGAAACCTGGGCCCTGTTGGTTGGTAGTCTGATAGATGTAGGTGTTGGCTGGATTTGAGCCGCTGGGGGTGTGCCAGGAGCCCTGGGCTGTGATCTGCAAGGTCAGTGGTTTGAGAACACCAGCCACTCTGAGGGAGGACCAGGTTTTCGATTCCTGTAAATAGCCTCGTAAAATCGCAGAGGCAGTTTCACCCCGCCCCACAGGGTCAGCATCAACTCGATGGCAGTGAGTTTGATTTCTGGTCCGAGGATATCCTGCAGGGCAGTCCTTGGGTGGCCTGAGTGATGAAGGGGTTCGGATCCACCCATGGGTGCCTGCGAAGAGAGGCCTGGTAGTCTGTTTCAGAAAGGTCGCAACCATGAAAACCTTGTGGATCCATTTTACCTGCACATCTGGGGTCGGTGACTCTGTCAGCTGACTGGCAGAGGAAGGGCTGAGAGTCATCTCTCAACTCAAGCCTGGGAAGTTGAAAACAAGATGCCCCACCTCCTAGATCAGTGGTTCTCAAACTTTCTAAGGCCGAGACCCTTTAATACAATTATTTTTGTTGCTACTTCATCACTGTAATTTTGCTACTGTGATAATCAGGTGACCCCTGTGAAAAAGTCCTTTGACCCCCCAAAGGGGTCACGACCCACAGGTTGAGAACCACTGTACCTAGAGGCATGGTCTTGAGTAACTAGCTCTCTTTGGACTTTGGTTTCCCCACTCGTGGGCAGGTGACTGGCTGGCTGAGCTCTGGTTCATATTTACTATTGAAGAGCTGAGGCTGAGGAGTTAGTGGGTCCCTGCCTCCTGCCCCCAGGAGGGTCCCCATGGCTGCCCACTGCAGAGCCCTCCTCTGTGACCAGCACCCTGCTGGCCTGCTTAAGTCTCAGCAACCACCTGGGAGGGGTTTTGTGTCCAAGTTCCTAGACGAGGAACAAGCCCAGGTGATCTCCAGGGCCTTCGACTCACCGCTCCTCGCTTCTCCCTGCTGAGCGTGGCCGTGGGGAAAGGCTTTGCAGATTTGTTGTAGGGACTTGGGAAATAATCCTCCAAGGGTGCGTTTTCCATGAAAGCAAAGGTCGTTCAGGGCAGACAAGAAGGAGAAGGGATGAAGTGCATTGAGAGAGAGCAGTCTTCCTCCTGGCTAGGATGAGAGACTGGGCTGATACCATGGCTCTGGACCAGACTTGGAAGGAGATGGAAGGGGAGAAACCGAGTTCCCAGTACAAGAGAGGAAGGCAGCCGGCAGCCCGTGGGGGAGGGTGGAGGTGGCCCACTGCTGAGTCTTGCTCCTGGAGAAGAAGGCAGCCGCAGCCCGTGGGGGAGGGTGGGCAGGGCCCACTGCTGAGTCTTGCTCCTGCCCTCCTATCCCCGTGCACCCCTCCTGCACAGATACACCCAGTGTGTCAACACCCCATGCTCGCTTTACATCCATTCCCTCCTTTGCGCCTTCTTCTCTCACACCCCGAATGCCCATTTTTACACACATTCACAAGACCCCCTCAGAGCTCAGCTCACCTGGCAGCTTGCTGCCCCTGGGCTGATCCTCAGCATTGGCCACTGCTGTCCCAGAATGCCATGGTCTCCTCTGCTTGGTCTGTGTGTGTGCCTTACTTAGGGAGTGCTGTCTCCCTTCAGGATCTTGATGGAGCTTTTGAGGGTGCAGAAGTCGGGCCCCACCCAGGAGGTTCCATCCCAGCCTGCAGGTGACCAGGACTCCTGCTGGGTGTGGCTCAGACTCTGCTCACCAGGTTTAGGTGGGGGCACTTGATCGAAGTTGGATGGAAGAAGTGAAATAGCAAAGTGGTCAGGACAGCCATAAAAACCAACTAGACCAACTGCAGGGACTTCGGGTCTGACTCCCAGCTGCTTTCCAAAGCTGCCGGGAGTCAAATGGGCTGCCAGGCCGTTCCCTGCAGAGCAGCTGGGAGTTCTAACCATCAACCCTTTGGCTAGCAGTTGAGAGTAGAACGGCCCCTGCCGGTTTCCACAGTGTCGTTCTTCATGGGAGTAGTACCTTGGAACAGTATGGGTCTTGCAGGTTATGTATAGGAATTCCAGGCCTGAAAACTGTTCATCATTTAGAAATTTTGCAGAGCGGTTAAGATGAGGGCAAACCTGTCAGCACGTGAAGGTTCTGGGTCGCAGTGGACAGGAGGGCGAGTCAGCACTTGGGCAGCATAGCTTGTCTCCCTGTTTCCTGGTCTCCTCTTTCTGTATTTAAGCAACTGGAAGCCATTCGAGTCAAGGTCACGTCTGGAGAGACACAAGGTCAGGAGAGGCACATATCCACACTGGCCACCATCCCGCGCAGAATAACTCGGCCCAGCACAGCACCCGGAAGGAGCCCTGGCCTGAAGAGGCTCAGCGTCACCGGGCCTCAACTGCTCAGGCTCCAGCCTCTCCTGAGAACCAGTCCACAGCCGTCTCACCTGAGCCACTCCCCGCAGCCTCCCATTCAGGTGTTGGTGCGGAGGCCACTGCCCACCCTCAGCCCAGTCTCTGTGAAGATAGCCACGGCCCCCAGGGCTCCAGGTGGACAGGGGGCCCCCGCCCTGCCCCCTGAGTCTCCCAGCTCCGCCAGCGTGTCTGTGTCCAACCTGCACACAAAACACACTGAGAAGCGAAAAACATCTTTGCATGTGAAAACCCGGTCCGGCCGGATCTCTCGACCCCCCAAGTATAAGGCCAAAGACTACAGATTCATCAAGACAGAGGATCTGGCCGACGGCCACCTGTCGGACTCGGACGATTACTCAGAGCTCAGCGTGGAAGAGGATGAAGGGCCAAGGGCCAAGGTGGTGCTCTTTGACTCCTCCACCTGTCCCCTGCGGCCCAAAACCTTCAAGTGTCAGACCTGTGACAAGTCCTACATTGGGCAAGGGGGACTGGCCCGACACTTCAAACTGAACCCAGGCCATGGCCAGTTGGAGCCCACGGAGCTGCTGCTGCCCCAGAGAGCCAACAGGCACCACCCTCTCAGGCGCACCAAGGACTGGCCTGTTAGCCGGGCTCCCCTGGAAGCGTCCACTCCTACCGAGCTCCGTGACGAAGGGGTCCTCTCCCAGGGTGCCACGGCCGCAGAGCCCATCCAAGGCAGACGGCAGGTAACCTCTGTCTGTGTGTCAGTTTCCTTACCCACCCCTTCCTGTCTGCCCTCCCACTGCACCCCCGATGGTGTCAGCTGAGGGTTGTCAGTCTTCAGCCGGACTGGAATCGTCACTGTAGGAGCCCCAAGAGTGAGCACCCAGCCAGCCTCGAGACGACAGGCGTCGAGGGAGTGTGAGGCAGAGCAGCAGGCTCTTAGTCCCCAGCACTGCCCTGGTCTGCTGCTGAGGTGACAGGGTCTGGGGGAGGTCGGAGCTAGGGACGTCGTGGTGGAAGTCGCTTCCACACACAGCACATCCTTCCCGTTCGTCCCTGCTCCTGCTCCCCTAAAGCAGCAGATGGGCGACGTCACCAGGAGGTGGCCACAGTGAGATTTAATTCCTGGAATTTCAGGCCTGCCTTCTGTGACATTCACAGTGGATGTGGTTGTAAGGCGACAAATGGATCACTCCGGTCTGTGTGCCTCATCCCACTCTGCTGCTCCTTCCCTGCTTGTGGTTGTGTGTGTGTGTTTGTCTGTGCCCTCGGTGGACTGATTACATTCGTATTAAAGCTTTGGAAATGTGAAGCAGGAGAGCCAGCAGTGGAATCAGTGTGCTGTTTGATGGGAGTGTGTGACTAGAGGCAGGGAAGCTGTGCGGAGTGAGGGCTTGCCACCCAGGGACATTGCAACGGGCAGGGGACCCGGAGAGCTGTAGTAAGACCCAGTGCCAGGGCAGCTCTTCAGCAAACATTCATAAGCAAACGTTCATAAAGCACTGTTTGCTGGTGTCGTTGCCCCGAGAGCAGCAATGTGTTTGTTCCCTTGTGCCGTTGGCTGCTCTCCACAGGCTCTATGCCAGCAGGTCTGATCAGTGTACTCAACTCTGCAGCGGCCCTCGCCCTCAGGGTCGACCTCTGGCTCCTATCTGACACGAGCCCCTGAGGCTCAGCAGGGACAATGGCTCCCTGGCCTCCCAGGCTCTGGCACATCTAGGAGTCAGTCCAGGGGGGATACGAAGACCCTAGTCTTCTCTCTCCCTCAGACCAAGCTGCCTCTTAGGAGGTTCTCAGCCTGTTAGAAACCCAACTTCTTTTTTTAAATACTTTTATTGGGGGCTCTTATCACAATCTATACATTCCTCCAGTGTGTCAAGCACATTGGCACATATGCCGCCATCATCATTTTCAAAGCATTCTCTTCCCTCTTGAGCCCCTGATATCCGCTCCCCATTCCTGCCCCCCTCTCCCCCGCCCGCTCTCCCTCACAAACCCTTGATCAGTTATAGATTATTTTTTCCAGAAACCCAACTTCTATAAAACCTTTCTGCTTCTCTTCTGGAGCTGTCTGGGCTGTTGGGGTGGCTGGATTTCAGAATCAAATCTCAGATCTACTGACAGTTCACCTGGGATGTAGAAGTCCTACAGCACGCCCGAGGCTTTGCCCTATACTACTGGCAGTAACTATAGCCTGCGTTTGCTCAGGAGCCATTTGGAAAACAAAGAAAATGTTTTTCTATTTTCCTGTTAAAAGCTTCAAGGGGTCAATGCAGGTTTCAGCTTTTGGACCCTGGAGTTTTCCTTTCTGGATCTGTGTTAGGCCTGGTTGTCTAGAGAAACAAATCCAATGATATACATATAAGAAAGAGCTTTATATCAAGAAATAGTTACACATCAGAAGGGCATCCCAGCCCAGTCCAACTCAATTCCATAAGTCCCTCTCAGACTCACGCAGCTGCAGGCCGGTGCCGCGGAATAGTGACTTAGGAACCAGGGGGATCTCGAGCCGGTAGGCACAGAGACATGTGGATCCAAGGTTCGTGGGAACAGGGCAGGGCAGTCCCCAGGGGGATCCCCCTGGAGGCGCACAGAGAGGGGGAGGTTCCCATTGTCCCCACTTATAGAAGGCCACCCCCCCAAGGAGGCATCATTGATCGGGCTGTGACCTGATTGACAGGTTGGATTCCCTCCCTACACTTTCACAGATCTTCCAGTTGACGTGAAATCTAACTGTCACCAGGTCTCGGACAGTCGGTGTGCTGTTTTCACTGAAGTGAGTGGGGAAGATGGAACGTCCAGCCTGCTAGGAGTACACAGAGGGCTGCTCGTGGCCCAGGGAACAACTGAGCGGAAAGAAGTAGAGAACTGTAGGAGAGAGTCTGAGATAACAAGCCAGTGCGACTAATGGTCCTAGGGAGTGGCCTCCGGGGGCTGGGCATCCAGGCCCCATGCACAGCGGAAGCTGTGGTTTCCTGAGGAAGTGGGGTTCCTAAGGCAAACTGTGATGTTCCCTGTCCCAGCTCTAAATAGAACAATGGTGAGTTGTGTGCCGATTTGGGGCTTGTCGACGGATGATCCCGGATGATCGGTCTTTAGTTCTAATTGCCTGTTCATTTCATTCACAACTGCTGCCTTTATCAAGCCCTTGCTGTGTGGCAGCTTAGCCACCTAAAACCTTGGTGCCCCATACTAAGGGAGGCCAGGCTCACCTCGCCCCATCCATAGCCCCTACTCTCCCAGTCTCATCTCACCCCATTACCACCACTATCCCCACTGGGTAGATGCAGAAGCAGAACCTCAGTCAGGCTCACTGACTCGCAGCAGGTCAGCCTGCAGAGGAGCAGCGAGACTGAATCCAGGCCGGTGGCGTTGGCTGAGTAGGGATATGTGAGGGCGTTCTGGGGTCTGTGAGCCCAGCCAGTCTGCACCTCAGTGACCGACGTGGTGCTGAAGTCAGCACCTCTGTCCCACAGAGAATTTGGGGACTTTTAAAACAGGACTTTTTAAACAACTCTTATAGGGGAGAATTTTCCAGACCCACACAAACAAGTGTCCACCAATTGGCAGGCCCTGTCCTCGGTGGGTGTTGAGCACACTGTGTCAGGAGGAAGACGGGGGCCCCCATGCGCACAGTGTAAAATCAGTCCTGAGAAAGGGGCAGGCAGCGCAGGGGTTGGCCAGCAGAGCTGTCTGTGAGCCTCCCTGGTGGCTGGCGTGACATTCACGGAGATTTGAGGCTGAGCAGTGCAGGAGACAGACCCCTGCCGACTGTCCCACCCGGCCGGTGGGGTAGACGGATCAGGCTCTAACCTTGGGTGTTTGGAAGTTGGAGTTCAACATTTTTGTCTTACAAGTCCCCGGTGGCTTGGCTGATGGTTAGTGGCCATCGTGCTGCCGTCTGAGGCCCCTCCCAGCCTGCCTCACAGTCCCGTATGGCTGTACAGAAGCACCTGGTGGGAGGCTGGGCTAACCAGTGCCCTCACACAGGCTAGAGACTCAGAGGTAGGTCAGGGCCTCGGTCAGTTTGATTGCTTCTTGGTTGGTTAGCGCCCAATGATCCTGCTCCTTGGCTTCTAAATGAACCTCTTCTGGCACGCGTGTGCGTGTGTGTGTGTGTGTGTGTGTGTGTGTGTGTGTGTGTGTGTGTGTGTAGTCTGTACTTTCTGTAGCTCAGAAGGGATTAGGTGTAGGCCCCACCCCACACTCACAACCTCAAGAACATAACAGAAACCCTAGTTCTACACAGTTTCCTATCTCCAAGCACATGCCAGGGAGCCCCAAGTCATTCCATCCCTCAGTTCCCAGAGCTGCCTTGCCCTCACTTCCCACCAGCCTGCGGCATCTCACCCATCCCAGGCCAACTGCCCTCTGCCCACTCCTGTCCCTGGGGCCTGGAAGCCCCTCAGCCCCTATGTCAGGGCAGAATCGTCTTCTCTGCCTTGCCTCATGTGGTCAAGGCAGCTCTGGCTGCTAGGTGCCAGGATGGGACCCCAGAGGCGCCCCGACTCCCCTTTTCCTCCGCTATCCTCTGTTTCCGTGGTCTCTCAGCACTGACTCTGGCCACAGCCTCTCAGCTCCCCCATCCCTGGGGCCACCCAAACCTCCTCTGGTAAGAAATCCCAGCCTGATGCCCTCACAGGCTGGCCACCTGGCCCTGGCTGCCCTTTGGGGCTACTGGCCACTCTCCTGAACCCCCACAGGCAGGCCTGTCTGCTAGCTGGAAGCCCCAGAGGGGAGGGCACTCAGGTCCCCAGAGTTCACAGGGTCTCTGTCGCATCAGCTTGTTGAGAGGCTCCTGGGTGCCCAGAGGCGCCCACTGCCACCCCGTCATGATTTCCCAGCAGTGTGATCCAGAGGGGCTGGCGGCCCCGGCCCTGCCTCGGCGGAGTGCCCTCGTCATGGTGTTTGAATTCCTGCTGATGAAGGTGAGTCTTCTAGGTCTGAGAGGGAGACGGGCTGGCTGCCACCCTTCTATCTCCGGGACAGGACGGGGCAGGGTCCCTTGGGCTGGCCACATGTCCTGCCCTGGACTCTGCTGGCCTGGTGGGGAACAGGGGGTAGCTGGACTCGGGGCCCCACAGCCAGGGTTGGTTTGCTCAGGCAGTGCAGTTGGGACCTGCGCCCTGCACCCCACTGACCACGGTGCCCTCGTGTGCTAGCAGGGTGCCCTGGGAACCAAGACCCACACTCCTCTGCCTGCCAGCTTCGGGCCTCCCCCGGCCTCCCCAAGCCCGGGCTGCTTTCTTGGGAGCCGTCCCCCGTCCTCTGTGTGGGCCTTGGGAGGGAAATGCCGCCTGCGGCTCACGTTTCTTCCTGTGTTCTCATTGCTCTGGTCATGTCTCCATCAAGGTGAAACGAGCTCACGTGTCCCAGCCCTTGTTCCCAGCCGTCTACAAGGAGTTTGAGGAGCTGCACGGGATGGTTGAGGAGATGTGTCGCGATTACCTCAGTAGTTCCGGCCCGTGCCCGCGGGAGGCCCTGGAAATACGCAACAGCAAGGTACAGAGAGCTCTGCTTGGCTGACCTTAGCCCAAGGGACTGTCCCTCTGCCACGGGGAGGGGAGTCTGTCAGCCCAGGGAGGGTGTCCCCCGCCCACGGGAGCCGGGAGGGGTGGTCAGTAGTGACGTCTTTGGAGCCAGCCTCCTTTGGCTAGGACACCCACAGCCCCCTGCTCGCTGGTGGTCCCAGTTCCTGCATTGGTGCCTCACTCACTTCCTGCCATTGATGTTTGAGGTGGTCCCTAGGGACCGTGTGTATGTTTGTATGTGTGTGTGTGGGGGGGGGAGGGTTTAGACATTCTTGGCTCAGTGTCATTGTCCTTGTCACACTGCATATAGGGATACAGGGTCCTTTGCAAACTTGTTGTCAGCACATGTGAGTTGGTCTGCTGTGGGTGGGCACGTCCTATGGCCCCTTGGTTACTTGGGAGCCTCGGCGAAGTGTGGGGGGACGCAGCAGAGACTTGGGCCTCTCTGGACCCTTCCTGGCTCCCGTGCACTGATTACAAACCACGCTCTTGCCATGGCAGACAGGGACACCTGTTGGGAACCCTCAGACAGGCATGCTGCCTCTCTGCTCTCGATGCCCCGCCCTCTCCCAGAAGCAGTGGCACTCGATAGCACGCGCTCTGTGCCCTGGTGGCAGGGGGCTTCTGCCAGGCTGGAGTCCAACGTGCAGCGCCCTGTTTGTTTCTGCCTTTTGTGCTCGTTGCTCGTTTTACAATCCCTAACGAAACTTTATATTTCCATTTCTTAATCTGTGTCATTTATAAGAAACACAAATGGGTTTTGTGTAGTCACCCCAGTGGTCACACTGCTGTGGCCTCTTTGGAGCAGTGACAGGAGCGCACGCTGTAAGGGACCCTCCCAAGGTTGGTCAGCTCTGAACCGCCTGGTGCTGGGCTGTGCTTTACCACACTCTGCCATCCCACCTTCCCCACCCCAACCCCAGCCCAATGCCCTGTGGTGGGCTCTGTCTAACAGTATGGAACCCACGGATTCTTACAGAAACCCCACAGGGCAGCTGTCCTCTCTGTGGACAAGAGAAGGACTGGGGCTGGTTGGTGGCTTCATGGCCAGTGAGCAGAGGTGCTGGGGGCACCCAGCTCTCCCAGGCCCTAAGCCGCGTCCTGGCCCCCTGCCGGCTGGGGAAGAGAGACCAGTGGGGGGCGCAGAGGAGGAGGAAGAAAGGGCAGGAAAGCCATTTTGGCATCAAACTGACATCTTAAGTTTGTGTTAGCACTAGAGAGACCTCTCACAGACCTATCTGTAAACCTTCTGAGTGCCCGCATCCAAACAGAGCTAACACAGAACACCCTGGCTTTGCTCAGGACCCACACGGCCACTGAGCCCGTCTGCCTTCCGTCCTGTGTGCCTTGTGCCCGCTATGTGCGGGGCAGCTCACGTGGACAGAGACCCAGGCCCGCAGCTCCTGGGCTGGCCTGCTGGGGATACCCAGGCGGATGGCGGTACAGCTTCCCTCTCGCTCAGCCTGCAGCCACCGCGGGCTGCTGGAACAGAAATAGCACCTGTGGGGCCTTTCTGGACCAGGAATCTATTTCCTCAGAGCCTGGAGGCCAGAAGTCCAAAGTGCAGGCACTGGCTCCAGGGGAAGTTGGTCTCTGTTCTGGGGAAGGACCTCGTCTCTCACGAGCGTCTAGTCCTGGTTCCTGTGGCTCTCGTCCTGGTTGTCATCATCGTCGTCATCCCGTCCCCCCCACCCCCTCACCCCTCCGGGGCATTGATCCTCCCCGACTGCTTGCTTCTGCACTGAGGTGGCCTCATCAAGAAGCCCTGCCCCCAAATGGGATGACAGCGCAGGGTTCTCTTAATCCCATTTCCCCACAAACTGCTGAAGGCCCCCATTCAGCCCCTCATAGCCCCGTCCCCCCCCAGGTTGCCGAGTCCCTTGGAATCACAGAGGAGATCCTGAGGGAGAGAGCCATCCGGCCAGACATCCTTCCGGGGCAGTGCGCCAGCCTGGAGGCGGAGGCTGGCATCCAGAAGCGGGAAGGCGAGGTGGGCCTGGACTGAGAGGACGCCCAGCTGGTCCTTGCTCCCTGTGGGTGGGGTGGGCTGGCGTCCAAGCACCCAACGTGCTCTCTGGGGAGGAGGGGGAGGCCTGTGGGTTGGCTGCCGGGGCTAGCACTCGGCTCTTCTCTGCACAGCCTGTGGAGGGGGCGCTAGCTTCAGTGAAGAGGGCCAGAGGAGAGACCACGCCCAAGGACACCGCCGGGCCTCCGGCTGTCCGCATAGGAGACATGGAGAGACTCCGGAGCCAGTGTGCCCCAGCCGCCAGGGAGGGTAAGATGCCCGTGTAGGGTGTGCCCCCAGGGCGCCATTTCAGGTAATCCTGGTTTCGGGTCATCTCCACGATGTGCCCCAGCTTCCCGGTGTTCTGTTGTTCAGTAAGCATTCCCCGAGGCTGGGGTCTCTGAGGTTCTCCTGATGTGAGCTGCCTTCGAGCCGGCTCCACCCCATGACGCCTGATGTCCACCAGAAGGAGCGCTGCCCAGCCTGCCGCAGCCGCACAGTGGTTAGGGCTGGGCCCATGGCTGCGGTGCCATCTCCTGGGTGAGCATCTGAATGCAGACGGGGCCAGAGTGGGGGGAGAGAGAGAGAGAGGTGGGGTGGGTGGGGATTGGTTCTGAACGCCAGCTTGTCATCTGACACTGGGCAGGACTCGTGCTTGCTGTCAGTCTTGCTGTAGCCGGAGCCTGTTGGCTGGGCCCACTGAGCAGCCTGACCCCAGAGCATCACTTGCTGCTTCCCAACTTGTGACCTCATTCCACCTCGTGGGAGGCTGAGAGCCCCAGAAGAAGAGCGTGATGCTGCCCCACCCCCTCCCCGGCAGCCGGGTTCTCTGTACACCCGCTCACCCCGTAGTGCCGGTGGCACAGTGTCACAAGCACTCTCGCGGGGGCGCCTGTGTCCAGTTAGCCTTCTGGCCATGCTGCTTCAGGGGCAGCCAGAGGCCCGAGTCTCCCGTCGGGGTGGGGGTGGGGCAGGGACAAAATGCAGAGACAAAATGACTGTGCAGATTGTTCTGGGAACGCTCCGGAAATGCGGCATCTGTCTTTCTGAGTCAGCGATGAGAAGTACTAGTTTGCCACCCGTCCACAGAGCAAGGAGAGCTTCCATGTTGGCAAGAGAGTGGACGTGGACGTGGGTTTGGGAGAGTGACGGTCACAAGGCTGTCACGCAATCTACAGGTGCTTCACCCTGCTCTTCTGAACCTCCAGGTTGTGGCCAAGTCAACAGGCACTTGTCCCATCCAGCGGTGGGTGCTGTCAGCGGTGGCGGCGAGCTCCCTGAGGGCCGGCAGCTGAGAGCCGCTGTGGACTTCGGCGCCCAGAGCGGGCCTGTGGGCTGGGCTCCACTGCCCCAGGGTGCCATGGGGCCGGTTCTCCACGCTCAGTTGGCCCAGGATGCTGGGGGCAGCCCACCAGGCTTAGCTCCCTGTAGCACCCTGGTGGCAGGTGGTGTGGTCAGGAGCTGTGGCAATGTGGGCACTGTTACCCTCACGGATGTCACAGCTCTGTTCCCGGAGGCCATGCTGGTAGACCAGGCCTGCAGGACTGCGTCAGAGCCTCCGCCCGGCCTGGACAGGCCACCGCCGGCCACCAGGAGCCTTGGGAGCCACGTGGAGGCCATCAGCCAGTGCCATGGCCCCAGGGAGCCTGCTGGACCTGCAGAACTGGAGAGCGTTGCTGCTGGCGGGGAAGCTGGAGCCCTGGAGCTCCCCCCTGGGTGCCAGGAACTGTTCTACCCGGGGCCGGAGCAGATCCTCATTCAGACTTCAGATGGGCGCCTCCTGTCCCACCCCGGTTCACTTGTGCCTCGGGAGGAGGACATTGTCCTAGTGGCCGAGGGAACGGGCGTGCCGCCGGCTGGCCTTCCCTTAGAGGCGGTGGAGGCCCTTCTCGGAGGGCAGTCCGGGCCCTCCTCGTGAGGCCCAGTCAGCCCACACCCTGTGCTGTCTGCATTTTCTCCAAGGGCGACTTTGGACTGTGTAATTTTGTAATGTGAACACTGATACGCCTTTTATTTATAAAGCCTGCCTGCCTGCCCACCGTGCCGCCGGCCTCTGCCCGTGCCTTGCTTGCCATCGCCCTGTTGGCTGGTACGGAGTCTCCACACAGCCCACTCTGCGGCACTGTGTCAGGGCAGCATTTCATGTTACTCCCTGGACAGCGCGCGACGCCCACCTGCTCCCATGACTCCAGAAGCTGCCTCAGGAGCCTGGAAAGTCGTAAGCCATTTCCGGTAGCCCCTCGTCTGCACGTGGGAAAGGCCTTTGTGCTGCTGCCGGAGGAGGGGAGGCCTGCATGAGGACGATTCCCCAGGCTCCTGGGGGACCTGGCCGAGCCCGAGCCCGAGCCCCAGGCCTTGGTGGCTGCCTGCTGCCCCTCCTCAAGGTCTCTCTCTGTGAGGGGACAGCAGGGTGGGGCCATTTGTCTCTACTCGGACAAGGTCATCCTGAGAGCACCCAGGCAGGCACCCTATGGAGGGTGTACCTCAGGGCGGCTTGGGGTGCCAGCTTTATCCCATGGTACCAGCACTCCCTCAGCCCTTCCCAGGACTGGGAGGTATGTCCCCACCCTCTCACTTGCTACCCGGTGGGTTTCACAGAAACAAGGGAGAGCGTGGTAGCAGAACAGAGCTGGCCTGCAGACAGCAAGCCATGGTCACTTAGCTGGGCTGAACCAACATCAGGACTCACTCTTTGTCAGGCAAGGGAGCCCCCACCCACGAGCACCTGATCTTTCCCTTTGAGGCTCTCCTTTAAGTCACAGGTTCCCAAACTTACTTGGCCTACGCCCCCCTTTCAGAGAAAATTACTCACCACCCCCCGTCCAGCCATTAACAACTTGTACTATACAGCCTTCAACCCAGGGTAAGGGTAGGTACTGCTTTTACCGTCCCCCTGGATTGGTCAGTGCCCCCAGGGGTGGTTCCGCCTGCTTTGGGAGACACTAAGTTGGGTTTCCTGCAGCTTGTTTTAAGTGCTTTTATCAAGAATTCACCCCTGAGCCCCTCCCCATTCCCGTCTTGGTGTGTGAGGAGCTTCATTTCCCTCCACTGTCCGTCTGGCAGGCTTCTGGAGGAGGAGAGGGCGGGTGCAGTCTTGGCTCAGTGTGACTGTGTCCGTGGGGACCCCAATTCAGGCAAGCAACGGCACACTGCTGGCTCAGAGTTTAAAGCCAGTATTTCTCGCTGCAGGCCTTCCCCCCAATGCAAATCTCCTGTCCTCAGAGCAGTTCTGGTGGGATTCAGGCTTTCTCTCTTAGCTTACTCTACCGAGACTTCAAACAAAACGCCATTTCTTCCAGGCAATCCCTCGTTTCCTTCTGGCACATCCAATCAATTATAGTCTGAAGCAGGTATTTTAAAATAAGTCTTATAAGCTCTTCTTAATCATAATTGACTTCCTATTTTACAATACCTGGAAGTATCAATAATGCCACCAAATAACATAACCCTTAACCTTTCTAATGATAGCCAAATTTAATAGTCTCTTCTCCATCCCTGGACTGTCTACTGATGCACATGTGGTCTGGGGCCTCTGGCAGGGTGGATCCAGTAGACACTGGCCTCCTATTTGAATTATGCATCAACCAGCCAAGCTTTCCCCCAGGCCACCCCAGAAGCAGCCTTCCCTCAGCTGCGGGTGTCATTCCTTACATCCCTCCCAAGTGACCCCAACCAAAATAACCATCCTAGCAACCAATGTTTCACTTCCCACGCCTTTTGGGGCTCTTTGCCTTACAACCCCCCACGCTTTTGGGAGTCTGAGCTGTTGTGATGCAGCCCTCTCTCCTGCCACTAGATGTGTCCAACTTAACACTCCTGCTTTTCCGTCTAGATTCTGCAATCCATCGCAGTGGCCACGCAGAACTCACACTATTCATGATGATAGTTTATTAAGGAGGTTAACACCTTGCAATGCGGGCAAGAAATGCTTAGGATACGACTGTTCAGTCAGGACACGTGACAAAGTTCTTTCAGGCTTCCAGGAAATACCGGAGGATATGTTGTCACTCCAGTCTAAGCCTCAACCCAAAGGCATTCAGCCCAGCTCCATGGGTCAGTGAACCCATCTCCCCCCCTTACGTGCCCAGAGGCACCCCACTCCAGAACGGCTCCACCTCTGCGAGTCAGCAAACTCAACTCCCCCAAGTTAGTGCCCAGAGGCACCCTACTCAAAGCATTGGGTTTTCCTTGCTCTGTGGGCTGGGAGTCCACCCTCTCTGCCTGATGCTGACTCCTGGCTCTGATGCTGCCTTGATGACACTGTGCAGGGGTCCGGGGCCCAGAAGACATGTCCTTCCCAGGTTCTAGGTAATGCAGTCCCCTCCTTCTCAGAGGCTCATTTCATACCCAGCAGGATGGAGATTGAGTGGATCCTGTGCACAGCACACCAGGAAAAGGTCCCTGGGTGGGAGTTAAGAGAGACTGCCTAGGAGAGCCACGCTGAGTAACTCGTCGCTGCAAACGGGTGAAGAAGCCGTGCAGCACGCAATGCCCTGGAAAGGACCGGCATGTAAAGGAGACTGGAGAAACGATTTCACTTCATACCCGCGTCTTCGGCTGTGCCTCTTCAGTCTCTCAAAACGGTGACCTTTCCCCTCGCTTCTCACAAAGCACACTAGCTGTGCGTGGCAACGGTTGCAAGATGTGCCGGACTACCAACTTTGCCAGAGTACCACCATGGAGATTCCTGGCTCGGCCTGGCCTGAGTACACAAGCAGGAGCGATCTCTGGTAGGCATTCCCATTTCTCTGACGATGCTGGTGCTCCTCTCCACACAAAATAGCCCAAATCAACTGCCTGAGTCAGGGCAGAAGAGCTCCAGTGGGCTTCCACGACATAACTCTTCATGGGAGTAAGCTCAGTCTTTCACCCATGGAGCAGCTGGTGGTTTTGAACTTCTGACCTTGCAGTTAGCAGCTAACATGTAACCACGATGCAACAGCATTTTACAAACTAACCATGACTACTAAACTCCCACCAGGAGAAGCTGAGTAACACAGACACGCCTGGGTGGAGCCGAGAAACCAGGGGTATGCTAGCAAACCTACGCAGTGGCATGCATCCAGCTGACAAAACCAAGCTCATTTGCTCACTGCTCAGGAGCCCTCTGGGGACAGATCAGAAGAGGTGCTGCAGGGGCTGGCAGGCAGCAAGGGGCAGAGTCCACAGGAGCTGAGGGTGGGCTGGCCAGAAGACCCCGTGTCCCGGGCACCGGCATCCTAGGCCTGCACAGGAGGCCTGTCTGCTATAGGAGATGAGGCGCCCTCCAGAGCGAGGCTGCTCGGGTCAGAGCGGCCGGTGCCCCGTCTCAAGCAGCATGCCTTCCAGAAGCAGCTGGCTGGCGCGTTCCACATACGGCTCGTGCAGCCACATGGACAAGTAGGTCAGGGCGAGGTTGCGGTCCGCCGAGTGTGCGAGCTCCTCGGTGACAGTGCGCTTCAGCAGCAGCTCCTTCCCGTACATGTTGCACAGCCGGCGGGACACCGTGTCTGGGACAAACGTGGGGTGGGGTTAGCCACTGTGGAGTCGCCTCCCGAGGCCTGATAACCTCGGGCCATGGTGCTCCTAGGGTTTTCACTGGCTGATACTCAGAACCAGGCCCACCGGGCCTTTCTTCCTAGTCTGTCTGAGTCTGGAAGCTGCCAACAGCAGAGCACCTCTCCCGCCTCTACTGACAGACCTGTGTCGGCCACACTGAGGTGCACTGGCCAGGAATTGTACCTGGGTCTCCTGCCCGGAAGGTGACAATGCTACCACTGTACCACCTCCGCTCCAGATGGAGCACGAAGACTGCTGCAACGTAGGAGTCAAGGAAGAGCCCTCAACTCGGGCAAGCCCCACCAGTGGTCTAGGAGCACCTGGTTAGAAACCAGGATCTCCAACAGACCAAGGCAGAGCGAACGAGGGGCCTTCACCCCTCCAGCTGGTGCAGTCGAGAATTAGATGGCAGGGATGCCTCTTGTAATGAAAAGTGACACACCGACCTTTCCCACTTCCCTTGTAGGTGAGCTGCATGGTAAACTGACGGTACTGCAGTAAACACACTACATTCGGGATCTGACCCCTTTCTCCATCAAATCCATATCAGGTAGTGCAGTCCTTCTACACTAATGTGGAACCATGGCCACCAAGTCAAGTTCAACTGACACTGACCCCATACATGGCTTCTGAGGTTGTAACTATTTATGGGACCAGACAGCCTCATTGCTCTCTCATGGAGTGGCTGGTGGGTTTGAACCGTCAATGTTATGGCTGACAGTCCACTACTTATCTCACAGGTCACCGAGGCTCTGTGATCAGCTGACAAGAGCTCTTCAAGGAGGTTTTTGGCTTATTTGACTTGTGAGTTATCTCTCCCAACAGTCTTCTTGCAGGGGGCTGGTTGAAGTGGCCCTGACTTAATGAAACAGAAGGCTTTCCTGCTCCTGAGGAAATGACAGATTTCTGCCTGGAGGGGCAGTGGAGTTCATTTCACTCATTGCCTGTAAGGGGTTAATAATGGCAAGTCTTTTAATGGCTCTCTAATTACACTTTAAAAGAGTCCAGGTAGTAGTGGGTTACTGACCTGCTAACTGCAAGGTCAGCGGTTCCAACCCACCAGCCACACCGTGGGAGAAAGATGAGGCAGTCTGACTGCTCCTATACAAATGCAATGTCTTGGAAGCTTCCAGAAGCAGTTCTACTTTATCCTTCAGTGTCTTTATGAGTCTGAACCAACCCAATGGCAGTGGTCTGGCGACTTAATGGAAAACTGGCTTCAGTTAATAACCAGGCACTGTTGACTTGGCTCTGACTCCCAGTGACCCTGTGTGTCGGAGTGGAAACAGCTACGGGGTTCTTAGTGGCTGGTTTTCTGGCAGCGGATCACAAGGCCTTTCTTCTGCAGTACCTGAGTAGGGTCAAACCCCCGACCTGTTTTGGTTCTCAGCCCTGCTGGTGTTCATCATTGGCACTACCCAGACATCTTTTAAGAGAGGCTCTTTTAAGGTGCCCTGGTCTCTTTCCTTCCCAGTGGACCCTTTCAAGTTGAACTTCAAAGTCCTGTCAGCTTCTGAAGGCACCAGATCTAACTGGTAGCAAACGTTCTCCAGATCTCTGCCCCCCTGAAAACCGGCACAGAGAGAACTACTCACAAAAGTGGGCGGTGGGCCACGTGTGGAACAGGGGTGGCGGCTGGCCCTCTTCCCCATGATGGTAATTTTCCAGGTCACAAATGCCTTTGGTGGTGGAAGCCAGCTTTTCCATTTTCACCTGTACTTTAGTCTGAGAGATGAGAATGTTAACATTTACTCCAACTGAATAGCTCTAGGATTTCAGAGCTAAGAAGCAGAAGTCTGTTGGGATCATCACTAAGGTCACCATCAAGTCCACCCAGGGTACATGCCAAAGGGGCGGGACACTGAGTCTCTTAAGCCCAGGAAGGAAAGCTTGCTGAGTCCCACAGACGGGTTTCTGAGCAGCACCGATCAACTTGCCCCCAAGATGGGGCAGGATCCTGTCTCTGTGGAGTGAAAGAGGTGACGAGGCATTAAATAAGGATGGCCTTGTGAATAGCCTGAGTTTCTAAACCACTCTCCAACCTTGGTTTCCTTAGTTGTAAAAGGGCCAAGCAGTAAGGCTCCACAGAGGCAGGAAATCCTGCAGCATCTGCACCGCCACACAGGGTAGACAGCATATCTCCTCCATGCATGCGAGCAACGGCTGCATGCTTCTAGCCTTGCTTCCACAGGGTGAGATTATATGACCCCATCTCATTGAAAATAAGAAATCAACATATAGAAAATGATTAAATGAGTTAACATCTGTGAAACAGCTAGTTGGCACTGTGTCATGGATCAAGAGGCAGATGTGTGAGCAGAACAAGGGAATCCTGCACAGTATGCGATCAATGAAGGTGTGCGTGCGTCAGGGCTGTAGCCTCTCGCCATACTTAATCAATCTGTATGCTGAACAAATCACCAGAGAAGCTGGATTCTGTGAAGAAGAGTGTGGCATCAGGATGGAGGAAGGCTTATTAACATCCTGCGATGTGCAGACAACACAACCTGGCGTGCTGAAAAGTGAGGCGGACTTGGAGCCCTTGCTGATGAAAATCAAGGATTGCACCTTCAGGATGGATTACAAAACCCAGACCCTCCAAACTGGACCAGTAGGTAACATCAGGAAAGAGAAGAGACTGAAGTGGCCAGGGGTGTCATCTTGCTTCAGTCTGCCGCCCGTGCTCAGAAGCAGCAGCAGCAGATCAGGTGGTGCGCTGCTCTGAGTCAGTCTGCCGCCCAAGGGCTCTTTCAAGGGCCGAAAAGCAAGGGTGTTGCTTTAAGGACTAGGGTGTGCCTGACCTAAGCCATGGTGTTTTCAATGACCTCAAACGCGTGTGAAAGCTGGATACCAAATCGGGAAGATAGCTACATCGGAACTATGGTGCTGGCGAAGAATATTGAAAGTACCATAGACTGCAGAAGGAACAAAGAAATCTGTCTTGGCAGAAGGACAACCAGAATGCTCCTTGGACATAAGAACTGTGAGATGAAGAGGGGCAGCAGCAAAGAGGAAGGCCTTCCACAGACAGAGGGACACAGCGGCTGCAACAGTGGGCTCGAACGTAAGAACAATTGTGGGGCTGGTGCAGGACCGGGTTTGTGCACTGGGTTGCGTAGAGTCGGAACCACTCAGTGGCACCTAACAATAATCTGGGGGGTGGGTGCGAAGGGGGGGCACAGAGGAGGGGTAGAAGATGATTTTTGGCACCTGAAAATGATATGAAATTCACATTTCAGTATCCGTCCAGCCTCTTCCTGGAACACTGGGAAGTGCCTTTGCTTGTGGGCTGCCTGGACTGTTTGGGGCAGCTGCCCGGCCTGCAGAGCTCACACGGTTTACTCCTGGCTCTCTACTGGGAAGGCTGCTGGCCCCCCATTGGCTGAGAGGGAAGATGCAGCAGGAAACAAGTCACTGCACAGAAATGGGGCGGGCACACCACGAGCGGCAGCATAGAGGGCTTCGAGGACAGAGCAGCCTACCGGGAAGAGTGGCTTCCCTCTGTCAGGGCTGCCTCAGCTAGGCCTGAAGGAGCAAGGGGTCAGGGCAAAGTGGAGAGGGCCCTCACAGAAGGCACAGGCATGGAAGGAATAAGCAGGGGCCGTGTGAAGCCTTCAATGGGTGCCCCAAAGGGTGCTAACTTCCAGTCCCTGTGGCGGTGGCCTTGTTTAGAAACAAGAGTCTCTGAAGATGGAGTAAGAAGGGTTTTGATCCCAGAGTAAACCGGGCAGAGAGCAGACTGGGCACTATGTACCCACCACAGCAGACATGGCCCAGGGAAGGAAGGGCCCACCTGCAGGGTCAGGGCTGCTGAGGCGTCAGTTGAGCCCTAATATGCCCTCTAGACAAGGCGACAGGACCTAGACTCTTACCAACCCATCCAAGGTGGCCTGCAGCTGCTCACACAGCGTCTCCAGCTCCTGGTTATAATCTGGATCCGTCTGTCCGTTCGTATCAGAGGGCAGGCTATTGCTCTCTAATTCTATCTTGTCTTTGCTCCTGGACAAGACAGAAACGAGCAGGGATGACATATATGTAAGCTCACCGACCTCTGTGGGATGATAAATCCTAAAAACCTTAACATCCTCATCTTTATTTCAGATGCTCTGTATTAGACCTAAGAGCACAGTGGTTAATACTAGACTGCAAGGCTACCAGGTGTTCCTTGGGAGAAGGACAGTTTTCTACTTCTGTAGAGCGTTAGTCTCAGAAACTCCCAGGGGCAGTTCTAATCTGCCCTATAGGGTCTCTAAGAGACAGCATTGACTTGATGGCAGCATTCTGGTTTGTTTTCAGTGGGTTGTGCACTGAACTGCTGCTAACGGCAAGGTTAGTGGTTCAAAGCCACCAGTTGCTCTGGGGGAGAAACAGGAGGCTGTTTGGCCCCATTCACATTTATGGCCTCGGAAACCCACAGGGGCAGTTCTACTCTGCCCTCTGGGGTTGCTATGAGTCAGAATCTATTTGATGGCAGTGGGCTTGGGACATATGGAAATTAAAGAGTTGTGTTGACCCCATGTGCTACAGAGTCAACTTGTGCTCCATGAACTTGTCCCGGCGGGGCCTTTGTTAGTATGTTGGTCCAGGCTTTCCTTCTGGTTCAGGCACCCCAGCCCTGTCGTTAGAGCTGAGCATTGACTCGTCTGCACCTGGGGTACCTGCTTATCTCCCTAGGGACCTGATGTGCTTTACGTATATGTTACTCTGCGAGGAGCCTTGGTGGCACAGTGGTTCTGCATTGGGCTGTGAACTCCAGGGTCACCAGTTTGAAACCACCAGCTACTCCTTGGGAGGAAGGCAGGGAGGGCTTTCTATTCCTGTAAAGCAGTGGTTCTCAACCTCCCTAATGCCGTGACCCTTTCATACAGTTCCTCATGTGGTGGTGACCCCAACCATCAAATTATTTTCATTGCTACTTCATAACTGTCATTTTGCTACTGTTAGGAATTGGGAGACCCCCTTTGGGGGTCAAACGACCCACAGGTTGAGAACAGCTGCTGTGAAGAGTTACAGTCTTGGCAACCCACGGTTCTGTACGATGAGGTTGCTATGAGTCGGCATCACCTCGTCCATGGCAGGGAGTTTGGTTTTGGTTTGGTTTTTCTTTGTAGACTTTTCTAGATTCGGGTGAAGAACGAGAAAGCGAATCCTCTCCTTAAGAGCCGGCATTCCTTTGTGCACTTTTGAGAACTAAATTTGCATGGCAGATAAGGACAAAATCCCTTTCCCGGTCACTCAACGCCCACGCTTCCCAGAAGCTACCATTCTCAGGAACGGGGCCTGCGTTCTTCTGTCCCGATCTCCGTGCCTACCTAGAGACATCCATGACAACCCGCAGCTTTCCATACCGCCCAAACAGCGGTTCTTACTGCACCATGTCCTCCCGGCTCCCTGTCTTATGTCGTACCGTATCCTCGCTGGTAAGTGCAGACCACCCTTCCCACACTGAAAGGCTCACAGGCAAAGTCTGCCCCACCTTCGAGGGTGAGACTCTGCCCAGACTCACAAAGAACTCATCCTCAGGTTGGCGATGCTGCTGGCAGTGGAAAACCCTGCACCCGAGAGGGACTCCCACTTGAGGATTAAGTTGTGCCAGTCGGCTGCGTTGTCCTTGAGTTTTCTGGCACTGACGGACAAGACGGGCTTCCTGGGAGTTACAGCTCCAAGGTTCTTTGCTGATAATGAGAGAAAGAAACAGAAGTGTGATGAAATGCCAGGTGGTGGGTGGAGGCTTGTCTCCAGCATTAAGCTCTTTTAAGACCTGTGTGTGATCAAATTGACCACAGCCACTCCAATGACTGGGCAGGAAGGACCCTTAAGGGGCAGTGAGTTTAGGTGCACAGGGGAAAGACAACTCAGAAAAGGAGGTGAGAATGGCTCCCCAACTCAAAGACTGTCACCAGCTTCAAGGAATTGGTGAATGTCTTGACAAAATAGTACGTGAGGTGTGTATAGTCTCAACAACTAGGTATATAAATATATATATGGCATCCTTATACACACATATACATACACACATACATATACACCCTACGCAGGAGCCCTGGTGGCATAGTGATTATGTGTTGGGCTGCTAACTGCAAGTCACTAGTTCAAAACCACCAGCTGCCTCAAGGGAGAAGATTTCTACTTCTGTCAAGAGTTACAGTCCCAGACAACCATAGAGGCAGTTCTACCCTGTTATAAAGGGCTGTTATGAGTTAGCATTGACCCAATGGCAGTGAGGCTTTTTGACACACATGTACATATAAAAGCTCATAGTTGGAGGCCAAATGTCTTTATAGCTTCCAATAGTACAATTATCTGATGGGGAGGTAATTTGGGAAGAGACAGCGAGAATGATGATACAAGAAGAATGTAACCATCGTCACTAAATTGTATCTGGAGACGTTGTTGAGTGTGTGTGTCTGTAGTTCCACACACACTTTTTGTCAGAAACAACAAGAAAACTCTGCCATTGAGTTGATTCTGACTCATAGCGACACTAGAGAGCAGAGGAGAACCGCCCCTGTAGGTTTCCAAGGCTGTCAATCATTTTGAGAGTAGAAAAGTCTCATCTTGTGGAGCAGCTGGTGGGTTTGAGCTGCTGACCTTGTGGTTAGCAGCCAAACGGGTAACACCCACTCCACCACCAGGGCTCCATCAGATCGACTGAAAAACAAACCAACCAACCCCAAGCCACACACCCACCTGAAATACTGCATCAACTAGACCAGCGGTTCTGAACCTTTGGGTCGCGACCCCTTTGGGGGTTGAATGACCCTTTCACAGGGGTCGCCCAATTCATAACAGTAGCAAAATTACAGTTATGAAGTAGCAATGAAAATAATTTTATGGTTGGGGGTCTCACCACAACATGAGGAATGGTATTAAAGGGTCGCGGCATTAGGAAGGTTGAGAAGCACTGAACTAGACAAATGAGCCCGGTGGAAAAGGGAAGCAGGCTGGATGTGAAAGTGTGTTTCCTGAAAGAAGCCAAAGCAGACCCTTGTTGACACGTAAGACCTGCTGGGGTGGACACAGATTGAGCCGGAAGCACGTTCACTATTTGCCAAGGCCAGAAAGGTGAAGATGAAGGTGTGACATTCCCTGGCTGCCATTATCTCCGGCTGCGTGAAGCCCCTTTAGGATTCTTAGTGGGGTTCTACTCACTGGGCCCAAGCACTTGGACACCTACCACTCGGTCAGAGCTTTGTGGCTCACGAGGGTACACCATTCCTACACGGACAGGTGCATCCCAGAAGCAGAGACCCTCTCCAGCCACCACTGTCCTGCTTAGAAGGAGCAAGATGAAGTCCAAGCTCAAGACCAGGCCACCTTCTTGCCTGGCACTTGCCTCAATCGCCAGCTCAAAGGAGCTCCAGGCAGCTTGAGAGAAGCTAAGAAGCAGCTTTGTAAGGCAGTTTTCTCCGGAAAGTGCTTCCCTTCGTCTGGCCAACGCTGCTCAGCCCCTGAGATGTCCCCAGGTCCTGCCCCTCTCCTTTCCCCCTAAACCCCCCCCCTCCCCACAAAGGCTGCTCATCAACCACAGGATAAAGCCTGACTTCCCTAAGAAGCTGTCAAGGAATCTGGGACAAAGCACACCTGGATGGTAGGGTCTCGACTCCAAAGACCACACTACCTGGGTTCTGCAAATGTTAGCTCTGTGATCCTGGATAAGTTAGCTTCTTGGAGCCCCATTTTCTCATCTTTAAAATGGGGATGAAAATAACTATTCTGTAGGGGTGTTGTAAGGATTTGAGAAGATACTTAGAACTCAGAGAGGTGGGAGCACCCAATCCCTCAACCAGTATTACAAGGACTTCTGTTCCTTGAGCTCTGCCTGTCACTGCGCTAGCTCCATCCCCCCCTCCCCTCTACTGGTTGCTA
This sequence comes from Echinops telfairi, assembly GCF_000313985.2. NCBI lineage: Eukaryota > Metazoa > Chordata > Mammalia > Afrosoricida > Tenrecidae > Echinops > Echinops telfairi. The sequence continues at coordinate 7,653,072 of NW_022103915.1, forward strand.
TGCTGCAGCTCTGGCTCTGACCAGCATTCTCCCCACCCACTCACCCAACTCCCAGAGTCCTTTATGGCTCAGCTGTCAGATAGCTTATTGGTCCTACTCTCCCTCATGTGGCACTGCTGTATGCATGACTTCATTCACAGTGCTATTAAGGAGCTCTGGTAACACAACAGTTAAACACTTGGGTGCTAACCAAAAGGTTGGTGGTTCAAACCCACCTCACGGCTTAGTAGGAGGCTGTGCTGGCAATCTGATAACAACCTAGTAAGCCAATGGAACAGCACTACTATGTCACAAGGGGCTTGCTACGCATCAAAATGGACTCAGCAGCACCTAGCAACAATAATAACATCTGATTCATATTTTAATCATGCTAATTGAAACCCCCTATGTATCAGGGTGGAACACTGCTCCATAGGATTTTTGTTGTTGTAAATAACAATTTATATATAAATATATATACTCACGTGTGTATATAGTTTTACAACTATATATACACACGTGTACACACACACAGGAGACCTGGTGGCTGGAGGGTTGTGTATTGGGCTACTAACCACTACTAACCAGGTCTGTAGTTTGAAACTACCAACTGTTCTGTGGGAGACAGATGAGGCTTTCTAGTCCCATAAACATTTACTCTAGAAAACCCCAGGGGCAGTTCTACCCCGTGCTGTCTGGTAGCTATGAGATGGAATTCACTCAATAGCAGTGAGTTCCATTTGGGGGGGATTTTGGTTTTGTTCTTGTTATAACACAACATCTGCCAATTCAGCATTTTCTAAGTGCATAGTTCAGTGATATTGCTTGTTTAATGTCTTTATCTCCTGTTTGACTGCAAGGCTCTTCAGGGCAGGGACTGTCTGGTGTGTAACCCCCTTAAGTCCCAGCACCCAGAAGACTGGAAGAAATAGGTTACAAGGAAAAACCACTTCTCCCACCTGTACTGCAACTCCTTAAGGCAGCGGTTCTCAACCTGTGGATCTTGAGCCCTTTGGGTAGCAAAATTAGTTATGAAGTAGCAACGAAAATAATTTTGTGGTTTGGGGCCACCACAACATGAGGAACTGTATTAAAGGGTTGCAGCATTAAGAAGGTTGAGAACCACTGCCCTAAGTGTTTCTCTCACTCTCCAGGACTCCTTGAGGGCAAGGGTCACCTCTGATCCTTCCTCTTTCTGCCCCACGTGATCCACATATTTAGGAACTGAAAATTGGGCATGGTTTTAGATTCCAAGAAACTCACAGGCTAGTAGGGCAAAAGACGCGCCATAAGGATCACAACACAGGCCAAGTTACTTAACCCTTGTGAGCCCCCATCTGTAAAAGAGGGATGACAAGAGAAACGATGGGGTTTGTACGAAGCACAAATGAACCGATGCATACAAGGTACTCATCACACTACTAGGCACAGGACGAGCACTCGCGGGATGACAGCTCTGTTACAAGCAAAAGGCTCTAGGTATCTGTGACTGAAAGCTCAAAGGATTTTCTGACTCCCAACGCGCCCCGCTAATGCTAATTAATTTATAAGACCAAGAGCTACAAAGTGAGCCTTTGCATGCATCATCTCATTGCGCTGTCACTTTACATGCTAAAAAACAAGGAGCATGCGCATGGGCCCCTCTGCAGAGCTCCCAGGCCCAGCGCCAGTCCGAGGCCCGGGCCGTCACAGGAGCAGCCGCCCCAGCCCAGCCAACTAACCCACTTCTCACGCACCTTCCATGCCGCCGGCGGATAGCTCGGGAAGGAGACGGGAGGCCCCGCCCACAGCCGGAAGCAGATAGCATCACTTCCGCCGCGCCGGCCGCCAGTTGTGTCTCTGCCTCTCTAGCCCGGCGCAGAGCCGGTTGCTGCTCGGCGGTGCCAGCTCGTTGCCAGGGAACCGGCTCCCGGCAGCCCCCGCGGCCCCGAGTCCGTCCCCGCCTCCTCAAGCCGGGCTGGGCCGCCGACTGTGGAGGGGCCGCTGGGAGGTGAGTCCGCGACGCTGGGGGCAGGCAGCCAGCGCGCCCCCGGCCCCGCGCCCCTCCTCGACCACCCCGCGCTGCGGGCGACCCCGGCCACCTTTTCCTCGTCCAGCCCCTGAGGGTCTCCGCCACCCCTGCGCCCGTTTCCCGGCTCCGCCGACTCCCTTCTTCAGGGTACCAGATGCGATTACGCTTGCAAGCGCCCGATTCGGAGCCGGCGGTCCCCGCCTGCCTGGGTGCCCCCAACTCCATCCTCGGGCCCGCCCCGGCCGGGTCTGGCCGCCCGGCTCCCGCCACCGTGGTCCTTTGATGGACGTTGCCCCTGCACCCGGGTTCCCAGCCCCCAGGCCCTACATCTGCCCACCAGCGCCTGCCAGCGGGCTTTGGCACCTTCCTTCTAAGCCCTTAAGTACTTGTCAAATGGAGAAGCACTCCTTCTGGGCCTGCATTTCTGTCACTGAGCTGCAGTTTCCTCCTGTCCTCCGCTGGCCTGGAGGGAGGATTGAATCAGATGGGTAGGGTGCGCAGCCAGCGTGCTTTTGTTGTTGGGTGGCCCCTGTCCGGTCTTTTCCCACTCTGGGACCCCATGCACAGCAGAACGTAACACTGCTTGGTCCTTAGCCTTGCCGTGCATGAACTCATTGTCAGTTCTTGTCAGCCGCTGTGGTCAGTCTGTCTCCCTAAGGCGTTTCTGTCTCCTTAAGGTCGACCTCCTCTCCTAAGGGGGCTTAGGTGCTGTTGATCCACATCACTGAGACTACAAACACGTGTGCGGTCCTTCCTGACCACTCCGAGCCTCTTTCCTCCAGCCCCTCCATCCCTCTCTTGTCTTCTTAGAACTTCAGTTTTGCCTTATTCCCATTTCTCCTCCCTGCGTGTTTTGAACTGAGCCGCAGGAGTTGGATGCTGCTTGGTTGAGTCTGGTCCACTTGTTGGCAGAAAGTGGGATTGAACATTCTGTGGCAGAACCGCGGGGTTGCCCTTTGCAGCCCAGGCCTTGGTTTCAGACATTAAGGAAAGAAGCGCTAGGAAAACCCCAAACCTCTATCTCAGGCACTGCCTTGCTCCCATTCCAGCTGGCTCGCCACTGCCCAGAGGCTAACTAGCGCCTGAACTTGCTGACAGCTGCTTTCGACCTGGGGCCCCTCCTCCAGCCACACATTTCTAGTGGCCACCAGTGACTTTCTCCCGGCCTCTAGGACGCCCTCTCACGAGCAACCACCATACCCTTTGACACACCTCTCTCCGCGTATAACCCAACATGTACCACATTTGGGGTCTGTTGTGTGCTGTGCTCTACAGATACTCAGATGCACCAGGTGAGACTCAGCCCCTGCCCCCAGGGAGCTTATAGTGTGGCCTTTGGCCTTTCAAGGCAGGGAAGAAGGCCTGTATTGGCTTGGAAACCACTGGTTGGGAAGATGGGACAAAGCGTCGCCCTCTACTGAAGGGGAATGGCTTGTTCCTTGCCATCTAGTTGGTTCTGACTCAGGGCGGCCCGTGTCTGGAAAGTAGAATGGCTGTGGTGGGTTTCAAGACTATGCCCTATTAGAAACACCACCAGGTCTGTATCTAAGGCGCCTCATGGTGGGTTTGAACCACTCACCTTTTGGTCAGTAGTGGAACACTTAATCGCCGGCACTGCTTAGGAAAGAGCTTCTGTGAGGTGGAAGTTGTCAGGTAGCCCCACAGCCTTTGCTGTCAGTTTCTCCCTCAGAGGAGTTACACTTCAGGGTGAGGAGCATATCCGTGGACATTGCCCTCTGCCGTGAAAGTGAGTTTGGATAGATTGTGTTCTGCAAGAGAGGAAAGGATCAGGCGGAGCCACTGATTGCTCTTAGAACAGGAAGGAATGGCAGGAACCAGATGCCACATCATGACAACAAGCTTTGCCGCTGGGTGGGAGTGCTTTCTTGATCCCGCGGCACACGGTGGAGCCTGGGAGACTCAGGAGGAAGTGCTTGGCGGGCTCTGAACTGAGGTCTCAGTGTGTGTCCCATTTAAAATGAGTGGGTTCTTTGGACCTGGGTGTAAGAGACCAGTGGGGTTGTTTGTGCGCAGGATGAATGTGGCTAAGGAAGAGGGTGACCTTATATTTCAGGTTACCCTACTTGGGCCTGTCTGACAGTGTTTTGAGAGCAAGAGACGAAAGCAAACAAATCCATGTTGGGCGCTGCTTGTACCACTCTCCGGGCTGGTCTTCCCAAGGACCACAAAGGGTCCATTCGCAGGCCAAGACAACAAAGACCCCCTTGTGAGAGAGTAAGAACAGAAGCCGCTGGTGTTGTGAGGGCCCGCCCTCACAGAGTTCTAAGGGTCTGAGCTAGTTTGCAAACTTCCTGCAGAGGAGAACTTGGCCTTCAGGGATTGCAGGGGAAGAGAAGGATATCTGGTGGCACAGCAGTTAAGCCCGTGCCTGAGAAGCAAAAAAAAGGTTGGCAGTTTGGACTCCCCTGTGGTTCCACGAAGAAAAGGCTGCAGTCTGCTTCCATCTGGGGAACCCTGTGGGGCAGCTCTGCACGTGGGGTAGACAACCCATGGGGTCACTGTGAGTTGTTTGGAATCAACACAATGTTTTGGTTCTGATTGGTGTTTAGGGAGAACAGGGAAGAGAGGGAGCCTGCTCTATAGAGATGGAAGTCCCGGCATGGCTGGAGCCTAAAATGTGTGGCTGGAGGAGGGGCCCCGAGCTGGAAAACAGCTGTCAGATGTTTAACTTCCGAGTCTGTGTCAGGCGTTAGTTAGTCTCTGGGCAGTGGCGACCAGCTGGGATGGGAGCTAGGCAGTGCCAAGCTTGCATCGGGGAGACAAATGGCCGGGTCAGTCCCATCAGGTTGGGCTGTAAGATTCCAGCACTTCAAAGAACGAAGAGATGCAGCCCAACTTAAAAAACGAATTCCAGAACATGCCCACTGCTTGTCTCCCTGGCCACCCATGACCCTTGTGCTGATAGACTGCATTTCCTCCTCCTCCTTGGTTTGAAAACATGCAGTCAAGGAAGGTGACAGCCGGATGCTCTGCTCTCAGTCAACAGTAGAGGCCAGCTGCTGGCATCCAGGTTTCTGGGTAGGGTTGGCACTGATGGGCAGGAGCATGTGTCTTTGAGCTGAAGTGTCGGTGACCAGGAAGCACTGTTGAACTTCACAGTGGATTAAGTCAACTTTGCAATCACACATGAAGTTTATCGTTTCACTTGTTCATTTGACAAACGCTTGCTCTGTGAATATCTACCTCTGCCAAAGCTTTGGCCAGTTCCTGCGAGCTCCATAAAGGAGCCTTCCTTGGTGGGGCAGTTGTTCAGTGCTTAGCTGCTCACCAAAAGGTTGGCTGTTCAGACCCACCAGCTGCTCTGTGAGGGAAAAGATCGAGGCAGTCTGCACCCAGAAAGACTGGACCTTTACAGCCCCGTGGGACAGCCCTGCTCTGGGTGGGTTGCTCTGAGTTGGAATTGACTTGGAGTTGGGTTTCTTCTGGTTGGAGAGTTACATTTGTAGCAAGAGCGGCTATGTGCTACTTACATTCTCAAGGCATGGGTGACCATTAAACTGCCTAGCAATTGAAGTCATTGGAGGTTGTGATCCGTATTTTGAAAGGCAGGAGGCAAGTGACACGATAGAGGAGAGGGGGGTCCTTGTAGTGGCCTGGTCAGGGAAAGCCCTCCTTATTCGACTGAGGAGGAAACCCCAGCTGTCATTTGTGAAGAGCTCCACACTTCCTCCTGCTGACCAGGTGCATCCATCAGCTAAAGTGATCAGAGAGCACTTCCAGAGACCACAGCGCGGGTGGTGGCCAGGGGCTGAGAGAGGCCGAGGTGGTGGTCACTACAACCAGCCGGACTGACTGGAGGTCCAGGGGGCAACTTAGAGACCCTGAGGCTGCTGAAGGGCACCAGCCAGGTCACTAAGGCACTGTGAATCAGTGCCACTCGGGCTGCAGCCTGAGGAAAGGGAACGGAGAGGTTGGGAAGGGGCAGGTTGGCCCCACAGGAGTGGTGCTGGGGGAGTGGATGAGAGGGGAGAAGCTGGGCCTATACATTGGGGCGCTTAGCTCGGGAGGGGTGGGCAGGCTTGATTGGGGGAGAGGGTCAGAGAAAGCAGCAGGCTGGTTGATGCCCCATTTCTGGCTTGAATCAGCCACCGTGCAGGAAGGCAGGCTTTTTCTAGACAGCATTCATTTAAAAACCACAAAACCAAACCCACCGCCATCTGGAAAGATTAAATCATTCCCCAGGGCTTGAAATTCCAACTCGGGTCTTTCTCTTTTTTTAAACGTTTGTTTTCTTTCTCGGTACAGTCAAATGCACCGATGTTAGGTGTTGTCTTCGGTGAGCTCTGACCACCTGTGCCACTGCGACAGCAAGCCAAGGTCCCGAGCATGTCCCTCTCCCCCCTGGACTCTCCTCTCTTACCCTCTGGACCTCCACACAACCCCTCCTGACTGTCAGACTCAGCGACCTGTTTCTGAAGTTCATGTAAACAGGGCCACACAGCCTGCATCCAGGAATCTTGCTGCTTTTGCTGACTTCAAGGATGTGGGCACATCCGTGTGGTTGTATAAGTATTCATTTTTTTCATGGTAAACCAAAACCCATTTCCAGGGAGTAGATCCAGTCACACAGCGACCCTACAGGACAGAGTAGAGCTGTCCCTGTGGGTTTCCGAGACAATACATCTTTACCAGAGTAGAGAGCCTCATCTTTCTCCTGAGCAGTGGCTGGAGATTTCAAACAGTTGACCTTGCTATTAGCAGCCCACTGGGCTCCTTTATTGTACTAAACCTGTACAATAGACGCATTTGCCACTTCAACATTTTTTATTTGTGGTTCTTTGACAGTATTAAGCTCATCATATCCCGCCCTCGCCACTCTCCATCTCCGGGTGTTTCTGCCACCCTGAAGAGAAGGGCATGTCCCCTGAGCAGCCCCCCAGTAGCCAGTAATGAACTTGGGTCTCTAGATTCTCACCTGCCCAGGCAGTTCAAAGACGTGCGTTCCTACAGCGTTTGTCTCTGTGACTGACTGACTTCACTCTGCAGAATATGCTCATGGGAACTCAGGTCTGTTGGACACTGGTCATTAACCACAGCCCCGCTTTTCCACAGCAGGGAGTATGGGTGGGCCGCGGGGTGGGCGGGGTAGATGGTGCTGGGGCTTCTCTGCAGGTGGAGGAGCTGTTAGATGCCCCGGGTCAGTTCCAACTCATCTCAACCCATCTGACCGAGAGGACCACCTCGTATGGTTTTCCCAGCCACACGGAGCCACTGGGTGGGCTCAGACCAGCGGTCTTTCCGTGAGCAGCTTAACCAGTACACCCCCATGGCTCCTGGAGGCGGGATATGGGGAGGTAACAAGCCAGAGCTTCAAAGGACCCTTTGTGGGTCTAAAGTATTTTTCTCAAACTTCACTTAGGCTGGGCAGGGATGGCTGCCCCTCCTGCCTGACTGGTGGGCGGGGACCACCCAGTGCCCTGATGCTGACCTGTCTGTGAGGCCTCCAGGCAGAGAGGCAGTGGGCATGGGCCTGGACGCCTCTGATGGCTGGGACTCGCTGGCTCCCAGTGCCCTTTAGAAAACGTGCCGGAGACGGCCACAGGCTGTACTGTTAATCCAGCATTTTTACCTCGTGACACTGACTCCACCAAGATGCGTGCAGGCTGTTCTGTGTTGTCTGTGAGGATGGTGACATGAGGACGTTTGGGATTATCCATCCACTGTGTGCCTCACTGTTTTTGTTGATCCTCATTAAGAAGTGTGCTTTGGGGGAGTGCTTAATGGCCTGGGTGTGATGGGTTATGAGTAGCTTTTATTGACTGGACTCCTTTGCGCTTTCCTGTACTCGTACATCTCCTATAGTGAGCGTTTATAAGATTCCATCTTTTAAATTACACAGGATAAGAATTCAGTGGATCCCTGGTGAGGCCGCTCACAAGCACTTAGCTAGCCCAGAGGCTGGCATTTGGAGCCCACCAGAACCTGCGCAAGGAAAGAGCTGGTGATTTGCGCCCAGAAAGATGGCTGTGGTTTGGGGCCCACAGAGCAAAACACCGCCTGCTCCTCCGCCATCCTCACAACTGTGGACGTTGGAGCCCAGGTCGCAGCCAGACCATCTGTTGAGAACACGTCCAGCCAGAATATGAGAGACAAAGTCTCAGCAGCTGTACGCCTTCCAACGCAGGCTGATTTGTTCTTCGGGCAGTCCACGGCGTACTCAGTATCCCCCTACCACCGCAATTCACCCGCATTGCTGCCTCTCCAGTCTTCCGTGTGGAGTGCTGGAAAACACCGTGGCTTTCGGCTTTGGGGCCCCTTAGTCCTCAGACTGACATCTTTGCTCTTTCACTGTTCCAGGAGGCCTTTTGCAGCAAATCGGCCCAGTGCGATAAGTGGTTTGATTTCTTGGCTGCTGCCTCCATGAGTGTTGATGATCATCTGGGCGACCTGACGGGGCGGCCTGCACCACTGTCCCCCAGGGCTGCTGGGAGTCGGAATCCTCTCGAGGGCACCCAACAGGGCTGGAGCAGGCCGGCGAGCACTGGTTAAAGGGCAACATGCTGTGCAAGGGCTGAGAGTCTTTCCGAAGGGAAGCCGAGCTCCCAGTGCACAGAGGCATGGGTCTGTGTGTGGCACAGATGCCAGGCTCCGAGCTCCCAAGAAGCTGTGCAACGCTGGGGTTGGTCTGTCTCCTTGGTACAGTGAGCAGCTTCCACATCCGGGATTGGCTTACACATCTCCTGGGACAGAATGTCTTTCCTGTTCCTTCCACACCCCATCCATCCTGGCAGGCTTCCTGGCACAGTTGTTGCCAACGGAGCCTTGTCCCAGCTGCCATTAATCCATGCTGGGCTCGCCCTCTTCTCTCCAAGGCCAGAGCCCAGCTCCTAATCCCACGTGGCCTCATACTTCTCCTCTCTGCTCACTTGCTCCTCTGGCCAGAACAAAAGCTCTTTGAGAATAAGAACTCCATTTTAAAAATATTGCTTTATATACTTTCCACCTCTCCGTAGACTGTACCCCCACATGAATCAGAAGGATCAGTCCATATTAAAGTGCATTTTGAACTAAAAGTGCTCAAAAGCAATCCAAACAACACCCCGAGTGTGGATTGTTTTCTCTCTTGAATCAAGCCCCAGCTGTAATTCTTCCCCACTTGGAAGGTCTCGGTTCCTGCTCTGATGCATCGCTTCTTTGGGCCATGACTGGGCACTGGGAGAGTGACCGTGCCTTGTTCTTCAGCCCCCAGGTCTCCCTCGATGTCCAAGTTCCCTTCCTCCCTGAGGACCATCCATGGAAACCTTGGCCATGGCATCGCCCTCAGAGCCCGTGACCTTCCGAGAGTTCTGCCCTCTGTATTATCTCCTCAATGCCATTCCCACAAAGATCCAGAAGGGCTTCCGCTCCATCGTGGTCTACCTCACGGCCCTCGACACCAACGGGGACTACATCGCAGTGGGCAGCAGCATCGGCATGCTCTACCTGTACTGCAGGCACGTCAACCAGATGCGGAAGTACAACTTCGAGGTGAGCCTGGCTTTTTCTTCAGCTTCACGGGTGCCTGAACCCCCGAGGGTATCCAGGCTGCTTCCTCACTCGGACCGCAGAGCCTCACCAAGGCCGCGGGTTAGTTATGTATCCATTTGTAACTGTTTGGAGCCAGTCCCTGTGCTACAAAACCCTGCAGCCCTTTAGACTGTCACTTTCCCTCTGTGGTCACCACTCGGTGTGTCTATCTGATTGAGAAGGAAGCTGGAGGGTGTTCAAGGTGTGAGACCTATCTCTCTCTCTCTCTCTCTCTCTCTCTCTCTCTCTCTCTCTCTCTCCCTCTCCCTCTCTCCCTCTCTCTCTCCCTTCCTCTTACGTGTGCAGTGTAAACACACAGGGGAAACCTACGAAACAAACAGCCCGACCTCATCAAATACTGACAGTCTGCATCTCAGGAACCTCCCTTTGTAGCTGGCTGCCCTTCCTTTCTTAAGCATCTCACCGGGGCAGTTCTTTAAAACCATCTTGAATCAACTAGGGGTTGGGACTCTTTGCTTGTTTTCTGCCCTCAGAAATCAAACATTAGTGTAAAAGAGAAGAATTTCACGTTTGGAGGAGCCCTGGTGCCACAGCAAGTAAGCACTGGGCTGCTCACCAAAAGGTCTGCGGTTTAAACCCACCCGCTTCTCTGTGGTTGAGCAATGCGACAGTCTCCTTCCCGAAAGGTGGTGGTCGTCCTTGGTGGCTGGTTAGGTGCCAACAAGTCGGTGCTGCCTCACAGCGACCCAATGTACCGCAGAAAGAAGCACTACCTGGTCCTGTGCCAGCCTTACAATTGTTACGTTTCAGCCCAGTTGCAGCCTGGGAAGCCTCGGGGCCAGTTCTCCTCCGTTCATGGGGTCTGGATGAGGCGGAATAGACTCACCATGAAGCAGCAGCAGCAGAACCGCTTTGAAATAGATTGGTTTTTAGGCATTTTTTCCTCCCAGTGCCTTGAACTGACCAAGCTTGTTATTCTGTCCCTGACATGATGGTGAAAGAAGAGCAGTCTCAGTGTGCAGAGCTTAAACAGAAGCACTTCTACGTGACACTGACATTGGAACCAGGACTGATCGCCCGTCTCTGATGTTGCCCGACTCCGGTCTACCTGTGTGCGTAGTTGTGGCTGTGAGTGAGATCGCCATCTAAGTAGGTTAGGCCTGACCCCAAATATTGATGTCCCATAGCTGGGTTTACCCACGCAGTCGGTATCTGTAGTGTGTTGAATACACAGCGTTTGTGAGGCCCAGCAATGTGGTCGGTGGCCCCACCCTGGCAGAGCTCAGGGCCCCATGGGACTCTGTTCTGTGGTTCATGGGCTTCTACGGCCAAGCTGGGGCTTTTGTATTTGGGAAAAATGTTTACAAACAACTTGTGTCTTATTTAGTATTCCACTTGTTAACACTGCAATCTGCAAAGGCAGCTTTTTTTTTTTTTTAAGACTTTATGCCCAATTTTAAAAAACAAAAATGGCTAGTGTACGCATAGCACTTACCACGTGCCCGGCATTATTCTAAACGTTCCATACATTGGCTCCATTCATCCTCACAAAAGCTTCATGATATATATATGCAATCACTGTTCTTTCTGGCCCTTTACTCAGTGACAGTGATCGCCTGCTTCTCTTCATGAAACACAGAAGCTCATTTCACCACCACTTTGTTGTCACCTTTTTCTCTTCAAAGCGTTTTATTGTGAATTAGGTGAAGGCTTACAGAGCTACAACTATTTTTAAAAAGACTTTAGCCACCTAGTGAAAGAAACTGGAGTCGTGCCCCCCACTCCCCCACCCCTAGAGTGAAATGGAAAGCCGAATCCCCCAGTTTGACAGTTCTCCCTGGGACTCATTTTCTCTTCGTCATGGGATGCGGCCTGTGCGCTTTGAACAAAATGATGAGCTAGGGCAGCTGCCTCGGTCACCCAGTGGCCGGGGAAGTCACTGCAGACTCCTGGACCTGGCCGCCAGAAGGAAAAGCCCATATAAAGACGGTGACCGGCTCTCCCTTGCTGAGGGGACCTTTGTGAAACAAGTGGGGGAGTGGAGGGTTGCTGGGCCAGACTCCACACTCAGCAGAGCCCAGTCTATCAAGCTAATCCTGGGAGCACGCATTGTTCTTGAAATACAAAATGTATAAGTATAGATCATTATAAAGAAGTAAAGATGAACATCTGTTCCGGTGAATCTGGAATGAAGATTTGAGAACAGTTCTGTAGCTTCTATAAAACACATAGGACTTGGTCTGGCAGAATCCCTCATGCTGTTCACCTGCTACAGGTGGGAGTGAGCATGAGAGGAAGGGGCTCCAGGAGGAAATGTGCAGAAGTATCCTCCCCGCCCCCCTTGTGGAACTACTGGACTTTTTGGCAATAGGAATATCTTCATGGATTCCTGAGCTGCAGCAGAGATGGTTTGGGAGCCCTGGCTGTCAGTGATTAGCTTTGTGATCCGGAGACACATTGAATAGTTACGTTATTGTTACTCTTGTCATCAGAGCTGGCTGGATCTGAGAAGCATCTAGTAGACTTCTCATCGCTGACAGATAAAGACACTAAGGTTCCTGCCTGTTGTGGATTCAATTTACATTGTCATCCGAGCCCTGCCGTGGTTGTGATGTCCCTTGAGAATGGGTGTTCTTTGTTCATGTCAGTGAAGGAGTATGGGTGTAGGGTGTGAGGTGACATCTAGCAACGACATTTTAAGTTATAAAGAGGAGAAAAAGCAACTGAAGGTGCAGCCGGAAATGAGGAATATGTGCCATGCCCAGGAAGGAGCACTAAAGAGCCAAGGAATAGAAGCTGACAAGAGACCAGGGCCTTTTCTGACAGAGTGCTCGTGCATGCGTCTGGAGCCAGCGCCCGGATTGCAGAGGTCCAGCCTCCTGAACTGTGAGAAAATGCATGTCCGTCCCGGAAAGCCACCTACTTGTGGTGTTCCGACTAGAGCAGCCCTCAGGAGCTAGGACATGCCTCCACAGCCCATGAGCTGGTCTCATCACCATGGTGCCCCTTCCTGAGAGAGAAGGCAAGTCTACCACGACCACCTCTGCTTTCAGAGGACAAGGAAACCAGAGGCTCCTTTAGACCCTTCACCCAGTTTACTGTAGGGAAAATTTGGTCTTTTATGAGAAAGTAATGAAAAATAAATTTCCTGCTAAATCTGTGCTTGGCATGGAGGAAAGACCTTTTTTTTAAAAAACAAACAAACATGTTTTTAAGTGACGTTCCTGAAGAAGAAAATGGATCTTTTAGTGGTAGAGCTAGTCGGCATCCATGTTGGTTTTCTGCAGAAGTCAGTGGGAGAGGACAGATGGAAGTATCAGAAATTATTCTACCTGGTGCCTAGGAAAATGTGAGCAGCTAATAACAAGTGCAAAAACATTGCAAACATGTTAACATCTGTGAGTGCAACCTGTGTTGAGAACAGACCAGAAAGACGCCCTGCCTTGGATTGCCCACTGTGTGTTGAAATTCACATTCTTCTTAACATTCAGCAGCCTGTTGAAATGTTACGGGTTTGCCTTCAGAACTGTCCGTGCACTAACCATGGCAGTGATGCATGATGGCAGAATGCTGGGTCTCATTCCTGCGGCTTCTCCAGGCTGGCTTTCCGAAAAGTTCATTAATTCTGTCAGTAACTGTGGAGTGCTGCATCTATGGGCCAGACTCTTTCTAGGCCCTGGAGATAGCCCTCGTAGAGCTCCAAGCCCAATGGGGAGAGCCAGACCAAGAAGTCTGCCAGATACGTGCACTCACGGACACAGACAAGGTGGGGAGGAGTGCTGAGGGGGAGAAGGCAGCAGAGGAAACTGCAGGGAGTTTTCAGCAAACTGCTATGCCCGTCTCTGGAGTCCGAGGACAGGGAACCTGGGGCTTTCTCAATGCCCATGATCTCTTTGGAACTGCCAAATGAACATTAAGAACTGCAGCAACTGCTTTAGTGAAACTGTGACGTGTTGCTTGAAGGCACGTGGTGTGCAGGGAGGAAGTTCAGGAAGAGCTGAGCACAGACCTCGCCAGAGTGGCTGGCACCCGTGCTGCTAAATCTGGTGGGAGACTCCTGACGCAGGGAGGACGTGCCCTGGGTTGGGGACATGTCTGGGATATTTTCTACTCGGCAAAGTCATGGCTTCAGAATGCTATGGCTGCTTCATCGATTGATTCTGTGTGTGTGTGTGTGTGTGTGTGTGTGTGTTGCTATTGCACTATCGTCACCTACACAGTTCAGTGACATTCATTCCGTTCACCATATTGTGTAACCATCACTGCTGGGCAGTTTCCAGTTTTTTCATCGGTGCCACCTATGCCATTTAAGCAATGAGCTTCTCTTCCTCCTCCCACCCCCCCACCCCACATGGCCTCTAATAACCACCAATGAACTTTGGTCTCTGCGTTTGCATGTTCTAGATAATTCATCTAAGTGGTTTTATAGGATAATTGTTCTCACTCAGCACAGTGTTTTCCAGGTTCAGCCCTGTGGGGGGAGGTGACAAGACTTCATTTCTCCTTATGGCTAAATCATATCCCACACTCGTTGAGCCGTTCATCTGTAGACGGACACTCGGGGGTTTTCCACCTTTGGACCTTTGTGAATGATGCTGCTGTGACCATTGGTGGATAAAGATCTATGTTCCCACTTTCAGTTCTTTCGGGATATAAACCCAGGACTGAAATGGGGGGTGGGTGTCATATGCGAAGTTTCCATTACTCTCTCGGAGAAGCTGTCCAACTGTGTGGACAGTAGCTGGTCATTTTACAGTTCCGTCAACAATGGCCGAGGCTTCCACGTTCTTCACGTTCTTGCTAAATATCATGTTCCCTTTCCCTGATAATCAGCATCCCGGGAGGTGAAGAGCTATCTCTTGATAATATGGTTCTCGTTTCCCGATGGTCCCAATTGGAATCAACTCAAAGAAAATGAGTTTGGTTTTTTGAATGAGCCCCAGTGGCGTAGTGGTTTTGCGCTGGACTGCCAACCATAAGGCCAGCAGCTTAAAACCACAGCCATTCCCCAGGAGGAAGCTTGGGCTTTCTACCACCTTACAGAGTTGCAGTCTCAGAAACTCGCAGGGGCGGTTCCACCCTGTCCTATAGCCTTGCAATGAGTCAGCATTGACGCCATGGCTGTGAGGGGGATGACACAGCATCTTGTCATAAGCTTGGTGGCCGTTTGTCTGTTTTCCTCGGTGAAACCTCTCTGTGGTCTGAGCTTACTCCAGTGGTGTTGAGCTGTAGGAGTTTCTGTCTCTTCTGGACAGCAGACTGGTAGCAGATCAATGGCTCCCAGGTCGCCCTTCAGTTTTGACTCCTTTCGTCGCTTGTGCTCTTAGCATCTCATCTAAGCTGCTGTCGGTAATTACGAGCGATGACCCTCCATTTTTGTCCCAAGAGTTTTGTGCTTTCAGGTTCTCCCACTGAAGTCTTGCATCTGTTTTGAGGTAATCAATTGTCGTCTAGGATGGGAGGTTTGGGTCTCGCCTCGTTCTTTTGCGTTCAAGGTGTCCCAGCAGCATTTAGGGAAGAGATGATTCCTTTCCCGTTGGATGCAACCCTGGCATGTTTTTCAGGTGATGCAGAAATAAGAACTTTTGCCTCACTGTCTCAGCCAAAGGTGCATTTGCCCAATACCGTCTTTCCCCATGGGAGTCATTCTTGGTGAAGAGCTTATGATACTAACCTCCGTCTGTGTAGGGTTTCACTACTGTCTTCTCTAGGGGAGTTGCTTCTGCTCATCCTTTGCTGGGAATCTGATCAAAGGTTACTATCAAATATTTCTGACAGAGACTCGATAAAAAATGCGCTTTTAGATGGCCATTCTCCCTGTTGCTTTATTAATTCAGTTTAATTCCAGCAGGTTGTTAAAGAATGCTAATTGACTGATTTTAAAATGTATGTAAAATTATAATGGGTCAGGAATAATTAAGATGAGGAGCTGATGCCAGGGGCTTGGGTGGAGAACAGATGTTTTGAGAATGAGTACGAATTGTAACGAGATTGTAACGAATGTACAAACGTGCTTTACACAATTGATGTATGTATGGATTGTGATAAGAGTTGTATGAGCCCCTAGTAAAATGATTAAAAAAATAAAACAAAAGAATAATTAAGACATCAATGAAAAAGATGAACAAAATGAAAGAAGTTGATCTCTTGGAAAGCAAGACTTAAGAGCTTCACACAAAAAGGGATGGATGTATACAGGCAGTAATTGATGTTATGGCTTATCGGGGATGGCGGGGGAAGGTAAATGGAATTGGGGAGCAAACAATGAATACAGGAGGCGGGAGGATGCACTGGAACTGATAATTGTGGTGATGTATATACAACTCATAAAATATGACTGACTATAGAAGTGTACAATAGGGTAAGGGATATTTATACAAGTAAACAGATGTCTATTTCTGTTTTGTTGAGTATGCAAAGGCATTTTTTACTGTGAAACATAATTAACTATGGGTAACCTTAAGAAGAATGGGAATTCCAGACACTTCATTGTGCTCATGAGGAACTTGTTCATGGATCAAGGGGCAGTTGTGGGAACAGAACAAGGGCATCCTGCATGATCTAAAAATCAGGAAAGGTGGGTGACGTGGTCTCACCATACTTGTTCAATCCATTTGCTGAGCAAAGAATCAGAGAAGCTGACTTTTATGAAGAAGAATGTGACCTCTGGATCCGAGGAAGGCTTATTAACAGCTTTCGATATGCAGATGGCACAACCTTGCTTGCTGAACGCGTGGAGGACTTGAAGCGCTGGCTGATGAAGATCAAGGTTTTTAGCTGTCAGTATGGATTACAACTCAATGTAAAGAAGATCAAATCCTCACAACTGGACCGGTACATAACATCATGGTAAGTGAAGAAAAGATTGAAGTTGTCAAGAATTGTGTCTTGCTTGGATCCACCATCAATGCTCATCGAAGGAGCAGTCACGAAAGCAAAACACTAGCTACCTTAGATAAATCTGCTGCACAAGACCCTGTTAGAGTACTGAAAAGTAAGGATTACTTTGAGGTCTGACCCAAGCCATGGTATTTTCCATTGCATCCTATGCATGTGAAAGTTGGATATTGAATAAGGAAGACCAAAGAAGAGTCAATGCATTTGAATTGTGCTGGAGAAGACTATTGAAAGAACCATGGACTGTCATAAGGACAAACAGATCTGTCTGGAGAGAAGTACAGCCAGAGGTTGCACTTGCATTAGAGGCAAGGATGCCAAGCTTTCCACTTAGAGACTTTGGACGTATTGTCAGGGGAGACCAGTCCCTAGAGAAAGACATCGTGTTTGGTAAAGGAAGGGCAGAGAAAAGAAGAAATGGATTGACACAGCGGCTGCATCGTGGGCTCGGGCAAAGGAACATTATTGAGAATGGCACAGTATCGCTCAGTGTGAGTAGGGTTGCTGTTGACACCTAACGACAACAGCATGACATGGGAATGATATCTCAATGAAACAAGAAAGGTAGTTAAAGAATGCTAATTGACTGATTTTAAAATGTATGCAAAATTATAATGGGTCAGTAATTAAGGCAACGTGATATTAGCTCTAAGAGTAGACAATTAGACTGATGGAACAGAATATGCAGACTTAAATTCTTTCAAACGGAGTACTACAAAGTCTTTTTTAGTAGGTGTCTTGAGATCATTGAGTCTGAATATGGGAAAGGAAAGGAAACTTTCCCTACTCACACCCTACGGGTACTTGGTCTTACCTGGAGCGTGGTTCTCACCTCCCTCATGCCGCGGCCCTCTAGTACAGTTCCTCATGTTGTGGTGACCCCCCCAACAGAAAAATTGTTTTCGTTGCTGCTTCATAACTATAATCTTGCTACTGTTACGAATCAGGCGACCCCTGTAAAAGGGTTGTTCGACCCCCAAAGGGGTCTCGACCCACAGGTTGAGAACTGCTGTCCTGTGAGACAATATGTGTTTCTCTTTAAGGTTGCTAGTATTGGAGTCTGACTCCGTATTTTAAGTCTGACAGCCATTCCCTAGTCCACTTGGCCCTATGGATTTAAGGAAACTGTTCAGTCAATGCCAGAGTTTCACTTTTAGATGACTAAAAAGCTGTGTGAACATTCACACTGTAGCCACTGCCCTTGGTTACTGCAATAAGGATGACAGGTGAACCGGTTCTTATTAATTAAATGGTTTTTTCCTTATTTGAGTCTTCTGAAAGATTACAGACTTTTTCTGACGTATTAGTTATTGGTGTGCTAGCATTTTACACTGAAAGTTAAGCTTTGCCTTAAAGGAGCCTTTTGGGACTCCACGGTTCCTAGGAGTCTGCTCACAAAGACCACTGTTTCCTGAGTGCCATTTTGTCTTATTTTTAAGAGGAGTGCTGCCTGCCAAGAAGCCTAAGGCTCGCCAAGTGTGATCCTGATGGTGAAGTGTTTGCCAGAAAACCCTTCCTGGAATCTTCCCATCGAAACATGTTTTCCATCATTTTTTTAAAATCATTTTATTAGGGGCTCATACAACTCTTATCACAATCCATACATACATCAATTGTGTAAAGCACATTTGTACATTCATTGCCCT
>NW_022103915.1:7672180-7678553 GCF_000313985.2 Echinops telfairi
TCTTCATTTGGGTTTCAGTAATTCCTCTTGGTTACATTACCCTTGATCACACCCTACCAGGCCTCCTACACCCTCCTCACCATCGATTTGGATCACTTGTTGTTCCCTTGTCCCTGAGTTTATTTAAACACCACTACCTTTCCCCCCACCTCCCCCTCTCCCATGTCCCCCAGGACTATCGGTCCCGTTGTTTTCTCCTCCAGATTGTTCATCCAGTCTATCTTATTTAGACAGACCTGTGGAGATAATAACATGCACAAAAACAAGACAGAGCAAAACCGAGCAATAATATAAAACAAAACAACAACAACAACAAACCAATGACAGCAAAACACAACAAGAAAGAAAAGCTTGTAGTTAGTTCAAGGACTGTTTGTTGGCCTTTAGGAGTGTTTTCCAGTCCAGTCTGTTGGGGCACCATGCCCTGGCTCCAAAGTCCACCTTCGGCATTCCCTGGGGACCTCGCCGCTCTGCATCCCTTGCTGTTCTTTTAAACCCCCTTAGCGTTTTGCCTCGGTGTGGCGGGATCAGATCGGGTGCATTTCCCACGCTGTGTCTCCGGTGTTGACTCCTGTAGGGCTATGGGTCAGTGAGGGACGCAGTGTCTCTTAGTGGGGCCAGCCATGTGGTCCTCTGTGTGCACTGGCTGCTCTAACCGGGAACATCGTCCTCAAGGCCTGGTGGACCAGGATGTGCTCCACTATCTCCTCCTCCCCCTTCATCTGCTCCCATGTGCTCCGATCAGACATGTCCCTCTCCCGGAGCTGCAGATCCATCATTTTTTTAATGGCCAGTTTTCCGTGTGAGGAAATCACGGTTGCTGCAAGGCGGGCGACAGTGAAGTGCCGCTGTGGTTGGTGTTAGATGCCCTTGGGGCAGTCCTGACTCACGGCGACCTCAAGCACAACAGAAAAAGCACTGTCCCGCTCTGCATCATCCTCACAGCCTTTGCCAGGTGTGAGCCCATTGTAGCAGCCACTCCGCCAAGCCATCCATTAGGGGCTTCTCATTTTCACTCACCCTCTGCTATTTAATGTAGTTATTTACCTGGTGGCATTAAATCA
Source organism: Echinops telfairi (assembly GCF_000313985.2). Lineage (NCBI taxonomy): Eukaryota > Metazoa > Chordata > Mammalia > Afrosoricida > Tenrecidae > Echinops > Echinops telfairi. The sequence goes on from NW_022103915.1 coordinate 7,673,245, forward strand.
GGTTTGGTCAGCCTTGACACCGTCAATCCTGATACCTTGTTTTGAGGGTGTGGTCCTGTATTGTAGGGTTTTTAGCAAAATCCCTGCCTCTTTTCTGCCATATGCCAGTAGCATCTGCCAGATGTCATGCTGGGAGCAGAGTTGCACCTGGCTGGGAACCCCTGGGTGAGTCTGCCGTCTTGCTAATTGTTTTCTGCTTGTCATGTCTGTTCCTTATCTCCTATTTTCTTTTGTCCTGCTGCATTTTAGATTAATTAAAAAATAATTATTTATCTCTATTGTGGTTATTAACCTCAAGGTCCGTGATTTGAATCCACGGCAGGAAAAAGATACGGCTGACTGTTTCCATAAAAACATACAACCTCAGAAACCCCTGTGAGGTTGCTATGAGTCAGAATCAATTCAGTGGCAGTGGGTTTGGTTTTGGTTTAGGGCGGCTCATTAATCTGAGCCCTGGTGGCACAATGAGTAAACTAAATCACATAGCTGCTAGCCAGAGCTTGGCAATTAGAACCGGGCAGGGGCCCCGTGGGAGAGAGGTGGCAGTCTGCTAGCAGGAAGCGTACATAGAGTTGGAACCCCCATGGAGCCGCTCTAGTCTGCCCTGTACGGTTGCTGGAGTTGAAGTCAGCTCCACAGTAGGGGTTGATTTTCCTTGGGGATGGTTTATTGGGCGCTAAAGAGTAGTGAGAGTAGTGGGTTATACACAACTGGTCAGCGGTTTGAAACCACCAGCCACTTCTTGGGAAGAAAATAGGACTCTCTGTTCCCATAAAGATTTCTTTTTTTTTAATCATTGTATTGGGGCTCACACAACTCTTATCACAATCCATACATCACAATACATACTTCAGTTGTGTAAAGCGCACTTATACATTCGTTGCTCTCATCATTCTCAAAACTCTCCCTTTCTGCCTGGGCTCCTGGAATCAGCTCCTCCTTTTCCTTTCCCACCCCTCCCCCCCTAAAGATTTAAAGTCTCGGAAACTCAAAGGGGCAGTTCTACTCTGCCCTTTTACGGTCACTGTGAGTCAGAATTGACTCGATAGTGGGTTTGAGTTCTTTGGAGATTGTTTATTAGGCTCTGCCTCTGTGTTGTTATTTTTTAATGGCTTCTATGATGTGTGTGTTATGTGTCTTTAACTTACCGCATTCTGCCCTCAAATAATATCACACCATCCTGCAGATTTTAAACCATGAAGTTTTCCTTGTTATGTTCCCACAAGTGCGTCTTGATCCATACGCAAGTTCCGAATGAGCACAGTGAAGTGTTCTGGAATGCCCATTCTTCTCAGGGTCCTCCACAGTTTATTGTGGTCCACATCCTTAAATGCCTTTGCATAGCCCATGAAACAGGAGGAAACATCTTTCTGGTCTTCTCTGGGTTTGAGCCAAGATCCATCTGACAGTAGCAATGATACCCCTTGTTCCACGTCCCCTTCTGAATCTGGCCTGAACCTGTGGCAGTTTCCTGCAAATGTACTGCTGCCACCATTGTTGGGTGATCTTAAGCAAAATGTTGCTTGTGTGCAGTATCAATGATCTTGTTCTGTAGTGTGAGCATTCTAATGGGTCACCTTCCTTTGGAATGGGCACAGATATACATTTCTTCCAGTCAGTTGGCCTGGCAGCTGTCTTCCAAATTTCCTGGCATAGACGCGTGAGTGCTTCCAGTGCTTCTTCAGTTTTCTGAAACATTTCAGTGGATAGTCCATGAATTCCTGGAGCCTGGTTTTGGACTAATGCTTTCAGTGCAGTTTGAACTTCTTCCATCAGCACCGTTGGCTTGCTCACGTGCTTCCTCTTGATATGGTGGACTGTTGACCGCATCAGGAAAGGTGTGCATCAGGGTTGTATCTCTCACCATATGTTTTCTATCTGTATGCTGAGCAAATCATTAGCGTAGGTGGATTATATGAAGCAGTGTGTGGCATCAGGATCAGAGGAAGGCTTATCAACAACCTTTGATGCACTGATGACGCAGCCTTGCTTGCTGATAGTGAGGAGAAATTGAAGCACTTGCTGATGAAGATCAAGGATTATAGTCTTCAATATGGATTACAACTCAGTGTAAGGAAGACCAGAATCTTCACAACTGTATCAATAGATTCCATAAGTGGAGAAAAGTTTGAAGTTGTCAAGGATTCTGTCTTGCTTGGATCCACCGTCAATGTTCACGGAAGCAGCAGTCAAAAGATCAAAAGACGCATTGCATTAGGTAAAACTGTTGCCCAGCCCTCTTTAGAGTGTTGAAGAGCAAGAGATTACCTTGAGGACTGAGGTGCGCCTGATCCAAGCCATGATATTCTTCATTGCGTCATATGCACTTGAAAGTTGGACATTGAGTAAGGAAGACGGTAGGAGAATCGATGCATTTGAACTGTGCTGGAGAAGACTATTGGAAGTCCTATGGACTGCTGAGAGGACAAACCAATCTGTCAAGGCCAGAGTGCTCCTTAGCGGCAAGGATGGCAAGACTTTGCCTTACACACCTTGGACATGTTGGGAGAGACCAGTCCCGGGAGAAGGACATCATGTTTGGTAAAGTGGAAGGGTGGTAGATAGGAGGCAGGCCCTCAGTCAGATGGATGGACACCGTGGCTGCCACAGGGGCTCAGGCACAGGAACAGTTGTGAAGATGGCACAGGACCAGGCAGTGTTGCCTTCTGTTGTGCATGGGGTGGCGATGGGTAGGAACCATCCTGGTGGCACCTGACAACCACTGCTGTGGAGCTAATGCATGAGCCACAAAACATACTTGTTTCATGGTTGGAAGCCACGGATAAAGCACTTTTGAGTAGATTTTCCTCTTACTGATCCAAGGAGCAAACGTGTGAGGCAGGGACCCTTCAGGTTCAGGGTGGCTGGTAGACTACAGCAGAGCTTAGACTGGGGCAACACTTCTCACTCCCCCCTGTTCTGGGACCAGAGACTTCTCTCATGCCAGCTCACTGGACCTCTCTGGACAAGACCGTGTGGTCCTCTTTGTAATGAGCCCTGGTAGTGCAGTGGCTAAGCACTCAGCTAACTGGAAGGTCAGTGGTTTGAAGCCACCAACTGCTCCTCAGAAGAAAGACATGACCACCTGCGTCCATAATGACCACCTATGGGGCAGTTCCACTCCGTGCTCGAGTTGGAATGACCGCACGGCAACAGGCTCTGATGTTCTGGGATGGTTGTACTTGACAACGTGCTAGATTGACTCCGTGGCGCACCAGTGGGCTAAAGACATAGCAGTTGTGAGGACAGGGCAGGACAGAGCAGTATGTTTCATTCTGTGTACATGGGCCCACTATGATTCGGAGCCAACCCAATGGCAACGCACAACGTGATTGGCCAGCATTTCCTTCGTCAAAAAGGAGGTGTTTGTTGTTTGAAATGCTAAAAGCCTAGAAAGAAAAGGGAGAGGGAGGGAGGCTTTTAGCAGACTAGCTTGTCTTTCTGGCAGGAAGTCCAGGCCGCTCCTGATGGAGTGAGTGCTTGTTCCAGGTGACCTCGGTCTGGCTGTGCACTTGGCAGCGCTGCCTGCTGGCAGGTTCCCTGGTTGGCGAATGTCCCCTCTTTCAGGGGAAGACGGAGTCCATCACGGTGGTGAAGCTGCTGAGCTGCTTCGATGACCTGGTGGCGGCAGGCACGGCCTCAGGCAGGGTGGCAGTGTTTCAGCTCGTGTCCTCCTTGCCAGGGAGAAATAAGCAGGTGAGCCCTCAACATTGCACGGGGTCTTGGGGGCACAGAGCCTAAGCGCTTGGCTGTTCACTGAAGATCGGCAGTTTGAACAGAGGGAGGTGTGGCTGGCTGTTCCCACAAAGACCTGCAGCCTTGGAAACTCCAGGGGCTGCTCGTCTCTGCGCTGCAGAGCGGCTGTGGCTCCCAGTCGACTCCAGGGGCTGCTCATCATGGCAGCCTTTCTTCGCTTCTCACCACGCTCCTTGTGGGTCTTATCTGCCTGGCAAGTCCATGCTGGGGAGAGGGTGGAGGAAAAGCACCTGGGTACTGCCCCTCTTGCTGTGTTCTCGGGGGCTTAGGGAGGAGGGAGTGTGTGCCGCCATGGTGTCCCTGCCGCCCTCTACGTCCCTCCAGTCTATTTTTGCCGTTGATTTGTAGCTCCGGAGATTTGACGTCGCCAGCATTCACAAAAGCAGCATCACAGCCCTGGCTTGGAGCCCCAATGGAATGAAGTTGTTCTCTGGAGATGACAGAGGGAAGATCGTCTATTCGGCTCTGGATCTAGACCAGGTAACTTGGTCTGCACGAGCGGCCTGGAGGGACCGTCCTGAAAGTGCGCATTGTTCTCCGTTGGCTGCATTCCCATCCCTTTAGACTCGCATAGTTATGGGTAGCCGTTTCTCTCAGGGCTTTTCTGAATCTTTGTCTGCAGAGTTGTCAGCCCTTGTTTTTCCTGGAGGCTCACTACTTAAAAACCAGGCCCTGTGTTCACAGCCCCAGTGCCTGCAATGTCCCCCACCCCTCCTCTCCCTTCCCCCACCCCCCCTCCCCGCCCGGTGCCCTGAAGGTTTGGGGGAGCCATGCCAAATGTTTTCTTGTCTCAGCGATGGGTGGCAGTGGCACCCTGGCCGGGGAGAGAGTCTCGGAAGAAGAGGGGCAGGGAGGGCTGTTCTCCTTGGCCTCACCACTTACTCTGAGCAGGGAGCACTTGTCCCCAGCAGCAGGGGAGGAGCCAGACTCAGAGGACTCACTAGCTCACCCAGGACCGCAGGTTTATCCTGGCAGATCTGAAGGTCCAGCAAGCTTTTGCCCCAAAGCCCTTGCCTGCTTTACTGCACACATTGCCTGAGCCTTGTCTGAGCTGAGTGCATCTGTCTGCCTGGTGAACCTGAGCTCCTGGGGCCCCATCCTCTCCTGATTTGTAGCTTTCCTGCTGGTAGAGTCCCAGCCCTTGTTAGCCTGACCCAAGCCTGGGCCTTCTGTTATGAATATTCACTGCCCCCCATTCTGGTTTCTTGAAAATGGCCTGGGAGCCCATAGTGCATTTGTTTGTGGGGATTCTATCTGTGGAGTGTATCATGTCAGAAATTGGAAAATATTTGCTAATTTATTTTAAAACAACGAAAAAGAATGTGTGCTGATAAAAAGGACAGCTTTTTGTTTTGCTTTAAAAATAACTATTTTCTAAAAACAAAACTAAAAAGTGAGGTGGTGTTGATTTACATTTTTGCAAGTTCCTAGTGTTTAGCTTCAGAGAAGACGGCTGGGTTCTGTATTCAGCCTGTCGACTACATGCTGTTGGTTGGAGTCTGCAAAGCAGGGGCCCTCGAACTATGGCCCGCGGGTCACATGCGCGCCCCCCC
>NW_022103915.1:7678699-7693395 GCF_000313985.2 Echinops telfairi
TAAGATATGTGCAGTGTGCATAGGAATTTGTTCGTAGTTTTTTTTTTAAACTATAGTCCGGCCCTCCAATGGGTCTGAGGGACAGTGAACTGGCCCCCTGTTTAAAAAGTTTGAGGACCCCTGCTGTAAAGCAAATCTGGCCCCCGTGTGGTTGGAGTGGGGAGGAATGCTTTAATGACCTTTCCAGGTACTCATCCTTCGGTGATAGCCCCTAAACCTGACAAGCGGTGGTTTCTCTGAAGGTTAGCTGCAGTAGTAAGTTGGCAAGCTTCCGATGGACTCTGCCCTCTGCCTTACTCTTGGAAGGAGTCCTGCCCACAGTGGTTTTGTAACTTCCTGTATGTTCAGGTCACTTGGAACTTACTGGTTCACAGAGTGATGCGGTCTCCCAAGTGTGTATTGTGTAGCTCCCGGAAACCACCTTTGCTGATGTTGCCGTCTCTGTGGTGTGAGCGTCCTTAGCTGTTGGGGCGCTGTCAGGCTCACGGGGCCAGATGCAAGTCTCCAAAATTGTCATCTTCATGCAAAGCATCCATTTGCTCATAGACAGCAAATACCATGGCACGCTTTCCTTGAAGGGACACAGACCCGACTTTGCGCAATTAGAGCATTTCCAGTAAAAGATGATGTTTGTGGAAAACAACTGGAGCCGTGCCCAGCTCGGATGAGCACACAGAAGCTTACCGGCATACCCCCGGCTCCTGTTACTGTGTCCTGCAGAATAATGCTGGAGATGTGTTCCCAGGAGGCAGGCTTTCCTAACATTCTTGCTTTTCTGCTTTGTCAAAGACATCCTTCTGGGTGACAGAAATACACGCAGAAAAACTACCTGCCGCTTGAGTCGTGCCTACCTGAGCAGCTCAGTGACATTAGGGGCATCCTCCCGCTGTTCCGCCTTTCTCAAAATCCTCTTCCACACTTGTTCTCCTTCCTTAGCACAAAGGCACTGCCGGGTGCTCCCCCAGCTTCTCATCTCACCTTTCGAGTTGCCGGTGTCCCTGCTCAAAGAGCAGGGTGCTCGAGGCAGGCCTTCTCCCCCACAGGGCGTCTGCGACTCCCAGTTGGTGCTGGAGGAGCCCTCGTCCATCGTGCAGCTCGACTACAGCCAGAAGGTGCTGCTCGTCTCCACGCTGCAGAGAAGCCTGCTCTTCTACACCGAAGAGAAGGCTGTCAAGCAGATCGGGGCCCAGCCAAGGAAGACGTAGGTTCCGTGGTCTGTCCCAACTGGGTCTGAGGGCAGGCTCAGGCTACCCAGGCGCTAGGAGCCCCAGCGGTGCTGAGTCTAGGGTCTACACCTGCCTAGGGCACTGCTTTCCCCACTCCCCCAAGACAGAAGAGGTGTGCAGAGAGAGGCCCACCTGTTGAGGAGAGCCTCTGGAACCTAGAGATGCGCCAGGCTTGGCCTCGGAGGGGAGCCGGCCTGTGTCCTCTCCTTGTGCAGGCGCTCCCTCCACTGAAATCCCACAGGGCTCATGCTTTGAGCAGCTAGTGGCGACTGGGTGCCTCTGTGCACTGGTCGGCTCAGGCCACTCTGACCCCCACGGGCATTGTGGTGCTTGGGCACCAGGTTCCCATATGCTCTGGGCATCATGGTATTCATTGCCCTGTGCACTGGGTGCCCTCACACCCACGTGTGGTGGTTGGCCTCAAGGAGAACCAGACCTGCCCTGTGGAGACGTGCCAGAAACTCCGCCCCGAGAACGGTCATGGTTGTACTTGCTGCAGGCAGGCTGCCACACATTGGCAGGGGCGGGGGCGGGGGCAGGAGGACCTCCCGAATCTGTGGGGCCCCAGGCGTTTGTGGAATCAGCCTAGAGAATGGGAAGGAGGTCCAGAAGGGGAGAAGGCCCTTCTTTGACCCACCAGCTAGAGGAAGGCCAGTCAAGGGGAAGGGTAGGTTCTACAGTCCCATGGGAAGAGGCAGATTCACAGCGCCCCCCACGGTACCCCAAAAATGTGCATGTGGGATTCTGTAGCAAGGTCGAGAGTGGGGTTGATTGAGGGGAGCAGTCAGACCCCCACAACCTGAGCAGGGGTGGGTCAGGGAGCAGAGGCAGTCCTTGGCATGGGCGAGATGCTGCCGGGATTCCATCTGCATCGCCCTCTGAAGCGGCAGTACTGCTCATGGAATCGGGGTGAGTGCACAAAAGGGTGCTGAGCGTGGAGAGGGGGTGAAGCCGGGGCCATGGAGTTGGGAGCACGAGGAGAAGCAGGTGTGGGTGAGGGCACCTGGGATTGGTGGTGCCAGTCTGGCGGGCGGATGGGTGGGCAGGCGGCAGCGGTGCCTGTCTATATCGGGTGGGGGTGTCCAGTTGAAGGCTGAGGCCGTGGTGCCCATCTGTGTCAGGTGGGGGAAGGGGCCGAGGCTGGCAGAGCCCATCGGTCACTGGTCCAGGAGGAGTTGGTGAGGTCCAGTGGCCAACCCTGCAGCTGCAGCCCTCACCCCCACCCCCTCCCCGTCCTGGGAGTACAGTGGGACGGAGTCCTCTGGACCCTATAGCTCGTATAGATGCTCTCTAGACAGACCCCATCCCGAATCTCCCGATTTGACTCTGACCCTCAGCAGTGGGTGGAGTCTGGCGTAGGGACTGCTGACATCTGGGCTGACTTTGGCAGCCTACGCTCCTGCTGCCTTGTCCCCCATCGTCGGCACTCACTGTCCTCCTCTCGAAGGACCACCTCACGGTGACCGCGAGTAGCAGAGCAGAACCAGGTCGACCGGGCTTCCAGGGGCTGGTTTGGGAAGTAGATTCCCCAAGCCTTCCTCTCGGGCCCTTCTAGAAGCCTCAAACGTCCAGTCTTTGGGTACGAGCCCAGCGTGTTTGCTGTTTGGGAAGAAGGCAGAGTGTACAGCGAGGTTTACAACTCGGTGACCTGCCACGTGGTTCCAGCAGTCTTTCTCATCAAACAGGGCCTCCTAGCTCCTCGTGCACAGGATCGGACCACTGCGATTCTGTCATGCGGTGTAAGAGCCGCCGAGTCATTTGGTGACTTTGACTGGGAGCATCCTGAGCCAGGCCCTGACCATTGTAGCAGAGCATCAGTGTGTGTCTTCTCTGGGAGGGGGTGCAACACGTGTTAATGAACAGGAGAGGGACAATAGCACTGCAAGGAAATGGGCTTGTCTAACCTCATGTGGCAGGAAGGCTTGTTTCTCTGTGGTGGGCAACTTCCAACTGTGTTCGTCCCCGGGAAGCGATCGATACCTCACGCACCACACACATGCAGCGGGTTGCGCTGCTGCCTCGCTTGCACACCATTCACAGCGGCACAGCAGGGGTTGGGAGGACAGACCAGGAGACCAGTCCCTGTCCTCAGGACCCTTGGGACAGTACAGACCGTCCAGAAGCAAGAGACTGTGCAGGCCCCTGCAAAGGGCTGTGGGGAAAATGGAGCAGGGTGTGTGAGAGTTGCGAGGGGGCTCACTCCATGGTATGTGCTGCAGGAGCCCCAGGTGGTGGGATCCTGGGACAGCGAGTGCCCTTGTCCTGTGGGCCCAGGGAGGCTCCAATCGGTACCTGGGCTACCTACCCAAGTGTGCAGCTAGAATGTGTGCTGCAGGGTTCCCCGTCACTGACTCTGTGGACGTAGATTGTCTATTTCCAAGGCACCTGTGGGTCACCTTGAACCTGCTTGTTAAAATTAACCTTTGAGTTCACAGCCCAGTGCACTTAGCGCTTACAGCCCCTGGGGGCCGGGGTTCAATGAGCACAAAAGAAAGGGGTGGGGGCTGGTCAGTCTCGCTTAGCCTTAGTCTCAGCGCTTCCTGGGTGATTCCATGTCTCCATCACATCCATCTCCCTGTCTGCTTCCCTCCCACATGGCAGGGCTGGGAAGTTTGGGGCTTGTTTTATACCCGGACTCTGCAAGCAAAGCGACCTGACGCTCTATGCCTCGAGGCCCGGCCTACGGCTGTGGAAGGCCGATGTCCAGGGCACTGTCCAGGCCACGTTCATCCTGAAAGATGTTTTTGCTGGGGGCGTCAATCCTTTCGAGCTGTACCCTCGCCTGGAGCCCGCTGACCAGGGCGGCTGCAGTGCGCCTGAGAAGCACCTGGGGCTGGTCTCCTGCTTCTTTCGAGAAGGCTGGGTGTTGAGCTGGAATGAATATAGCATCTATCTTCTGGACACCATCAACCAGGTAAGCACAGCGGTGGCTCCGCCCCCTACTGTCTAGGGGTGTGAGACAGGGCAGGCCTGCTGCTCAGGTGCGCCTTTTCCTGCGGGCCCATCGTGCCATCAAACGAAGCTTTGGTCGTGTTTGTCCAAGAGCGCTGGCGATGCAGGATCGACACTCAGCCGCTAACCCAAAGCTCCTGTGGTGGTCTGCTCCTGGGACCAAGGAGCTACACTTGGTCCCAGAGGTCACCGAGAGCAAGTCCATGAGTCAGCACCCACGGGCAATGACAGGCGCCCCTGGTGGCACTGCAGCCGGACTCTGTTACTTGGGGTCACCGTAGGTCAGAATTGACTTGGCAACACACAACAAAATACTTTGTTTTGATATTCATAGCCTACTCCTGCCAAGAAATGATGATGATGATGCGTGTGATTAATTTAACCACCAAATTAAACTGGTCTTTTTAAATCTACCTGGATCATATTCTTGCTGTCTACCCCCTACCTCCCCACCCCCCATGGTCTTCTTTCTGGTGCTGGTTTTCTGACTCGTATGGAGTCACGTTAAAGAGCCCTGGTGGCCTAGTGGTTTATGTATCGGACTGCTAACAGCAAGGTTAGCAGTTCTAATCTACCAGCGCACAGAGAAAGAAAGACGAGGCTTCTGTTCTCATAAATACCACAACCTTGGAAACCACAGGGGCAGTTCCACTCTACCCTCCATGGTCACTCAGAGTCTGAATCGCCTTGGTGGCATTGAGAGGTGGAGCTAGGCTGTCTTGTCACTTGTTTTTACCAAGGGTTCTTTACTTGGTGATAAGATCTGAGACCGCTGCCCAGCCTCATAAAATCCCCGTGGGAAATGGTTCCTGTTGAAATCGGGGTGAAAGCAGATTACCCCAGAGAAGGACTTAGGAACGTTTAAATACACTCATTTCATTTCAGTTTTCTCTTGTCTTAAGAGCAGACCTTCAAACTATTTAAAAATAAATTTTTTAATTTATGTACTGGAAAAAAAAAAAGAGCATACCTAAAAGGACCCCTCTGCCTCACACACCTGAGCCCAGGTGCAGCCAGTGTCTGCTCCTCCTCCTCCAGGCCAGCAGGTCTCTGGCGGGCCCTTGTCCTCAGAGATGGCAACCATTGGAGTCTCTGGTCTCCTTCAGCTCCTCCTCATTGGAGGCCTCTTCATTATGGGGGTCAGCCATGCCTGATGATGCCAATTTGGCAGGAAAAAAAGCTACCCCGCTTCTGCCTTCAATAGTGGTCATTGTGTGCTATGACGTCAGTTCGGACTCAGCCACCCTGCAGGACACAGGAGCACTGCCCGTAGGGTCTGAGGCTCCCACTTGTTCAAGTCTTTCTCCTGCCAAGCAGCTGACGAGTTTCAACAACCAGTCTGTCAGCCAGCAGGCCCTCACTTTAACCACTGTGCCACCAGGCATCTCCCGTTGGCCTGAACTTGATTTCCTGATCTAGGAGAAGGGGGACACGGGGTGTTGATCTGTGAGATGGGAGAGTCAGGTGCTGTGAGGCTCCGAGCTTGTTTCTGTTGTTAAGGGACATTGTGAAAGACACTCTGGCCCTCATCCCCAGGCACAGTGGCCTGACCTTTCACCCTTCCTTGGCTCCTTTTGAACGTGCACTCTCTGATTAAGGCAGTGCCCTTAACCATTGGTTCTTTTCATCCACCCAGCAGGTGTAATTACCTTCATGTTATAGGTAGAAAAACTGAGACAGAGAGACTCCAAAGAATTATAGGTCTTTCCGGATCAGAGCCCATGAGACTGGCTGTTCCAGAAACACAGGTCACCTTTCTAGGTGGACAGCAGGATTCTTTAGCATACACAAGGATCGGAGACTCCATCTGTGACCACGAAATGACTTCTTCTTTGCACTGTCAAAAGCAAGAGCTTTTTGAATGCACGTATCTGGCTGACCTCTGCCCCTCTGGCCATTAGTGGTCAGATGGTGCTAGGAGACTGTCCCTCCATTGTGGAGTCCTCAGAGCCGGAAACGGCCTGCAGGATCGGCTCTCCTGTAGGGCAAGGAGCCGGACCTGCCCTGAAGTCACTCTAGTTGCCCTCTGAGAGCCCAAGGCCGGTGGCATCTTTCATATTTGCTTATTTTGCGCACGGTCCTGACGGATGGGCTCCCTCCCCCAGCACCTCGTGTGTGGGGCTGGTGAGTGCCCAAACCAACTGTGGGCCTTGAAACTCCCCACCCAGGCGGCATCTGGAGAAGGCTGCAACAGGGGTCGGGGATGAAGTCGGGCAGAGGGGACAGTGCCTTGCAGAGTTATAGCTGTGGGGTGCAGGAGCACCTGAGGCAAGGACAGAGGGCAGGGAGCAGCGGTCTCAGGCCTGGCCTGCCAGCATCCCTGGAGTCCATTTCACAAAGGGACGGAAAGAGTAGGGACACGATTCCCAGATGGCCTAGCAGTAGGGGAGATGCCTTTCTTTCATAATAACCATTTACTTGACGCATAACTCTTTGGGGTTTTCACGCATGCATCTCTTCAGGCCACTGCTGACAGACACTGCCCAGCTCACTGATTTTCTCTTGGCAGGTCACAATTGCCGGTTTGGAAGGGGCTGGCGATATCGTGTCTGTTTCCTGCACGGCAAATGAGATCTTCCTTTTAAAGGGAGACAGGAACATCATCCGGATCTCCAGCAGGCCCGAAGGCTCTGCGTCTGGAGGTTGGTACCTGTCGTAGAATGACTGTCGCACCCAGGAGACCAGAACTCAGCTCTAGGCCAGCGCGTCTCCCCTTGTTCTGCTCACTGTGTGTCCCTGCAGCTGTACTTAACCAGGGAGGCTTTGGGAGGCCCTGTGGGGCTCACAGTCATGTTTCCAGTACTTTCCTTGGATGTGGCCTCATTTCAAGGCTTGTTCCTGACGGTGGCAGCAGACACTTTTGTCGCTTAGCCTGTGCTTATTCTATACCAGAGACTGGGCTAAACACGGAGCGTTCACAGTCTCCTCATGTGAGACCAGCCCCACCAGGAAGTCACTCATGCCAGGGATAAAGGTGGGAGGTGGGGCCGAGGGCACTACCACCATGGAACAGGTGGCCTGGCCCTGGGACCCCGTGTTAATGTAGCCCCAAGAGTTTGCAAGGAGATCTTGCAGGCATCCTGTTGGACTCCTGGGACAGGACATCTAGGCATCTCAAGATCGGTCTCCCTGCCAGGCCGTCTTCCTCCCATGATGGGTGGCAGGGCCATTCTGCAGCAGCTCACAGGCCGGGCACCCTCAGTATGCAGCTCCACGACTCCACCCACGTGCTGGCAAAGCTCTGGACTGTATTTGCACATGCTGACCCCTACCCAATGAGCCCGTCTCTCCTTACTGCCCCAAGTGTCCATCAGCCTTGTTAATTGTTGTGATTGGTTTACTCTGACTTCCTGGCTACCTCCCCGCACTGCGTTGGTGTGACTGGCCTCCATGGCCCCCGCAGCTCCTGGGCAGTGAAGGCCCACAGTCAGTGCCTGCCCATAAGCGGTGAGGAGTGAGTCCCAAGTCACTGGCCCATCTCCAGGTTTCTCTTTCAGCCTCTGTACCATCTGCCTCCCGGGGCTGGGATCATACAGGTTGACCCTAAGACCCATGGCCACTGTCAGGGGCACCTTAGCATTGCTTCTGCTCTGGCCAGTGCCCACTGGCTGCAGAGAGAGAGCAGAGCCTGCGCAGTGTGGATGGGTTGACTGCAAGCCCCGAGGCCCACTGGGAGCCAGAGACAGAGGAAGAAGACTGAGGGGCGGGCGGGGGTGCCACGTCTTCCGTGAGGCTTGACATGAGGTGTCCACAGCCTCCAGTCTTCTTGCAGTGCCAGACCACCGAAAGAGTGGTCAATAAAGAGACAGAGGACAGTCTCCCCATTCGTTGGGGCTCTCCTAGCTGTGACATGCGTGAGAGGAGACCTGATGGATTTGGCAGCGTTTCTGAAGCTGCTCCCATCCCCAGAGGACCAGTCCCAAGAACTAGGAGCATCCATTCCGAATCCCGGGAAAGAGATGGCCACGGAAGGAAAGTCGGGATAGATAGCATTCCAAACCCATCATTGCTTTAGGCAGTAAATGAGCTCTTGGGCTTGTGAACCAGGATGACCCCTACAACCCCTAAAATCCTGCCACCAAGGGCCAGCGTGGCTCCCAGAAAGAATATGGACATGGTGCTCAGAGGCCAAGCCCTAGGCCAGTGATGTCCAGCAGAACCGCTGACGTGGAAGGTGCTGTCTCTCCCTGCTGGCAGGAGGGGACCACGAGCCCCCTGTGGCTTTTGAACCTTTGGAATGGGGCTGGTGTAACTGAGGCGCAGAGTTTAAATTTTGACGACTTTGTGTGAAGAGTCACATCACATAGGAGGAGTCCTGGTAGCACCGTGGGCTGCTCCTGAAAAGCCGCTGGTTCGAGCCTGTCAGCCATTCTGGGAGGAAGGTGAGGTGTCTGCGTCTGTAAGGGTTTTCAGAAAGTCTCAACAAACTCATGGCTGTAGAGCCTATTTGGACCCAGCAACCCCGTGGGGCAGAGTCGAACTGTCCCTCTGGGCTTCCAAGACTGTCAGTCCGTCCACGAATAGACAGCCTCACCTCCCCCGCCCCGGTAAAAGATTTTCAGCCTGAGCACCCTTTCTCTGAGAGTTCCATCCCGTCTTACACGGTCTCTGAGGGGCAGTGACCGGAAGGCAGTGGTTGGCATGGCTCATGGTGGCCAGCCAGCCTGCTGTGAGCGTGCGTGCTCTTTAGCCCGCACTCTGCTTAGTCCCACCAGGGGCCTGCTGCCCTCTGTCGGCGCCGGTGCCAAAAGTTCTTGTCTGCGTGCCCATGGTCACGTCCCCAGGCGTGGAACGGTGTTTGGGTGCCGGCGGACTCCATGGTCTGAGGTGCTGTGTGCAGGGCACTGTGGCTGGAACCAGACTGCCGTGGCAGCCTCCTAGTGTCGTGTCTGCGACTTCATTACGGTAATGAACTTCTCCATCCTGAGTGGATTCCAGCGGAACGTTACCTTTCCACGAGACTGAACGACAAACATGCACATCTTTCTCTGCGCTCTTGGAGGCATGGCAAATAGCAGCAACTGCGGGGGTGGCCGGTGTGTGGTGCTGTTGTACACAGAGGTTCGCCACAGTCAGGACCAACGGGTGTGAGCGTGCTCCCTCCCCTGGGTGAGCCCCGCGATGTGGACCTGCGCCTGCTCCTTGAGGAAGCGTGTGAGCCAGGTGTGGGCTCCGCACTGGCTATCGAGTCACCTACGGAAGACTGCGGTCACCCTGCTGTCTTTCTGGTGTTGACACGGACTTCCTGGAGAACAGAGACCATTCTGAGGGATCTTTTGTGCTGTCTGCATGCGTTCCGGCTTGTGACTCTATTTTGCCAATGTCTCTGCAGTCAGACCTGCTCATCTCTTAACAGAGGGAGCCTTTAGTCCCCTCTGACGGCCAGGGCTGGGGGCCAGGCTGACCGAGTGTCCGCTTCCCCTTGGGTAGTTTGTCCTAACCCGGCTCTTCTTCCTCAGGTCTGGAAATACCAGCGTGTGCCGAGCGAGTCCATGCGGAGCTCTTGGAGAAGCCGCCGGGGGCCCCCGGCTCTGAGGTGCGGCGCCGAGGCTGCTCAGTGGCCAGCTCTGTGGCCAGCGAGCCCCGGAGCCGGAGCAGCTCGCTCAACTCCACGGATAGTGGCTCCGGGCTCCTGCTGCCTCCCGGCCCCCACCCCGCCCCCGAGCCTAGGCCGGGCAGCCAGCCCCCCTCACAGAGATTCAGCCTCATCAGCTCGGAAGACTTTGACCAGGAGCTTGTGGTGAAGCCCATCAAGGTGAAGAAGAGGAAGAAGAGGAGGAAGCCAGGTCGGGCAACACACAGGCTGCCCAGCTCCCACTCTGGGTCCCAAGTGTCTCCCTGAGCCAGCAGCAGTGCCTCTCGCTGACTGAGTACACACACGCACACGCACACGCACACGCACACACAATGTCTCCCTGAGCCAGCAGCAGTGCCTCGTGCTGATTGAGTGCACACACACACCCCCGCCCCATTCAGAGCTGAGGAAGGCTCTGGGAGTGAGTCTGTCCCCCACCTCAGGGAGAGGGGAAGTTTCCTGAAGTTAGCGCCCCTCCCTCAGAGGACAGAGGGCAGATCCACAAGTGAGTGTGCACCTTCCTCAGAGAGCAGAGGGGAGTTCCAGAAGGAAGCCCCCTCCTCCCAACCCTCAGCAGAGGGGTCCAGGAGTGAGCGCCGCCCCCCTCTTCACGAAGCTGAGGAGGCTTCTAGAAGCGAGTGTGCCCTTCCCTCAGAGAGCAGGGAAAGTTTGGGAAGTGAGCCAGCCGAAGAGGGTTACTGGAGTGAGCACCCTTCTTCAAATAGCCAACCGGACGTTCTGTGAACACGGGTGGAAAGTCACGGATGTGGGAGAAAACTTATACTCCTCTCTGGGCAGAGTGTCTGGAATATTAGCACTTCACAGAGAAGGGCTTAACTGTCACGCCTTGTACCCACCAAACCTCTGTAGCTAACAGCAGCCCGCCCGGAGGCTCAGTTGGTGAAGCATGGGCCTGCCACCCTGGAGAGCGCTGGGCACTCCGATTTTACCCCGGGGGGGGGGGCCACTGAGTTGGGAGCGCCCTGCAGCAGCGGGTTCTCTGGATTAGCTGGCGGACAGTCTCATGGGGTTCCTAAGCATCTTAATCAGGGCAGCTGGCCTGTGAACCCCTCTGGACACCAGTTCTGCTGCTGATCCCACAGCTCACATTCTCTGGGTGGCCCCTGCCCCTGGCTGTGTCTGGTCCTTGTATATTTCAGGGGCTCCCCTTCACCCACTCCATGTCCTTCATGTAGGGCTCTGGCTCTCCTGGATCTTACCTTCCAAATGGCCCCACTGCCGTCGAGTTGGGCTTTGACCCCTTCTCACTGAGGGAGCCTCCTGCCTTACTGTGCCTTTGTCTTTCACCCCAGAAAGTGGGAGCAGCAGCACCCACCACAGCTCCCTGGAGTCGACACCCTGCTGCGAGTTTCCCGGTGGGAGCCCCCCGTCGCTAACCTCGGACTTGCTGTCTGTCACCTCCAGTGTCCTAGGCAGCAATGTGGACCTACTGAGCGCAGCGTCCCCCGACCCAGAGAGCAGCCTCTGGGGCGGGCTGAGCAGCGGCCTGCCAGCGAGCAACAGCTCAGAGACGTTTGGTGTGCTGGAGGCCCCTGGGGCCACCCCCGACGCCCTGGGAAAGGAGGCCAAGGACAGAACGGAAGTCCCACAGTGTGACCCTGCGGGAGGCGAGGACCTGCTGCAAGGAGGGTGTGGTGCCCCCCTGCTCCTGGGGGACGATGTGGACACAGAGCCCGGAGAGGAGCGAGGTCCTACAGAGGTCAGGCCCAGCCTCAAGCAGCCACCCTTCCAAGAGCAGGACAGCTCAGCCCGATCACACGAGACGGGGGACGTGGAGCCCAGTGGCCCCCCGAGCATGCCTTCTGAAGACCCCCTTCTGGACCCTCTCGCTTTGCCATCCAGCCTTTGTGTGACCTCAGGAGCAGAGCTGCTGCTGCCTGACCCGAGGGCCAACTGGGGCCCCTCCACGGAGCCCAACTGGGAGCAGCGCTTCTTCCCGGGCCCGAGTCCCTGGCTTGACGGTCCTGGGGATGACACAAGTCGGAGCCAGGTGGCCAGTTTGCAGTGTGACTGGGGGAGCAGGGGAGGAGAGCTGGAGCCCGCAGTCTCAGCTGCAGCCACCAGTGTCCACGGGCCTGCGCTCCGGCAGCCATCACGAGAGCAAGTGTCCTCGTCCAGTGACGAGGAGGACATCTATGCCCACGGGCTTCCCTCGCCGTCCTCGGAGGCTGGCGCAGCAGAGCTCGGAGGCAGCCGCTCACTGCTGGATCTGGGCCGGCCAGCTGCAGACACTGCCGGGCTGCTGAAGGCTGATCAGGTATGTGGGAGCAGACATGGGCAGTGCTGTGGGCCTTTCTTTCCCTTCTGCAGAAGGCTCCTGTTCTCCAACTCTGGGCTTCGGAGGATCTCTTTAGGCCCCACCTTGAGCTCCCTGTCTCCTGGGAAGCCATTCCCTCGGCACATGCAGGGCCTGGCCAGTCCCCCATGTGTGTCCTCACAGGACTGTGACCAGTGGGTCGGTCATGCAGGCAGCTGGGAGACAGGGATTTCCCCGCTCCCTTCTCAGTCAGTGCCCTAGGCAAGACCTGGTGCTGTACTGTCCACTGCCTCCTCCACCTGCCTCGGGCACCCAGCCCTGCCATGAGTTGGTGACTCCCTGATCGGGGTGACTCCCAGGATGGGAGGGTGGGCCGTGAGAGACGATCACGTTGCTTGCCACCCTGGCGAGTCTCACAGCCTTTCCTGCTACTCCACACAGAGGGAATGCTGGGACTCTGGTGCGTATGCCCTGACGGTGACATCCCTGATGCGGACCCCTCCCTCTGCACCAGTAGGCCACTGGCCTCTGGTAAACAACAAGCCATTGGAGAGGTCCCGGGGGGCTCAGAAAGCCAAAGGTTGTATAAGGTCACTCACCAGCAGTGAAGGACTGCCCCAGGGCTGCCTCCCCCACCCCGGCCCCCACCCCAGTCTTAGGCTGTCCTGCCTCCAAGAGGAAGCTGGAGGGAGGCTGTAATGGTGGCCCTGGGCCTGTCTTGCCTGCCAGGCTCTGCATGGCCCGTGCTCACCACAGTGATGTAACCACTGCATTCCAGCCCCACGGGGAGGCCAGGACTGTTGTTGGGGCCATGGTAGTGAACAGCCGCAGGCCTGGGGACTCGAGGGCATCTCCCAGAAACAGTGCTCACTGAGGGACAGGATGGGGATTCTAGGCCAGAGATGTCGGTGGGAGGGATCCTGGACCTTTGAGGGTCTCTAACAGAGTCCTTGCCTCTCCACCCTCAGGAAACAAGAAAGCCAGGAGGGTTTATGAGCTTTCTAAGGGGTGGATGAGGCTCCATGGAGAATGGGAACAGGACAAGCAGGGGTGGACACTTCTCTTGAGAGAAGCCAGCTTCTGTGTGTGGTATTTCTGCAAAGACATGGGTTTCTTCGGGCACTTAGGAAATGATAGAAGGAGTAAGCGTTATTTAGCTTCAAATGTTAAAAGACGCCAGCTGCCAAATTGGAGTAAGCAGGGTGTCCTGGCTGAGACTCCAACCCTCCCCTGGCCCCAGTGTGCCATGTGTCCCCCAGGAGGGAGGGACAATGCTTGCAGACGTGTAAGGGGGAGAAGCAGCATGACTGGATGCACAGAAAGTCTCTGTGTGCCTGCAGCCCCTCTGTGTAAGGGGTGGGGGGACCCCTGCACTGCAACCAGCTCCTTTTTGGGGATTCCGGCGATCTGGCACAGACGTTGGGGAGGTTCCTATGAACTGACCGTCATCTGGGCATGTTATGGGTCCTTGGCGGGTGACAGCCCCCGTTCCAGGACACTTCTACCGGAGGGGAGAGGTGCGCGGGCCCACACCTCACGGCACTGCCCTTGCCAGTTTGCAGAGAGCTGGATGGGCTACTCGGGCCCCGGCTACGGCATCCTCAGCCTGGCCGTCTCGGAGAAGTACCTCTGGTGCCTGGACTACAGAGGTGGCCTGTTCTGCAGTGCCCTGCCTGGCGCCGGGCTGCGGTGGCAGAAGTTTGAGGACGCCGTCCAGCAGGTGGCGGTCTCACCCTCAGGTTAGTGTCCTCCCCCCACAGGCCTGACATCACTCACAAACACATGGTGTGTGTCACCGGTGTGTTTGCTGCGGTCTACTGGAGCGTTAACTGCAGGGGGCACACAACGACAGGTGATTAGATTTGGCAGGTTTTTCACGTGGAGAGGGGCATTAGCAGCCAGAGTAAAATTTCTTTCTCTCAGTGTTACCTTAAAATAAGCCACTGGACTCACGCAGCACCAGCAGAGGTGCGTCTACTGTGGCCATGGGCATGGGCTTCCTGGCCAGAATATTGGACGCATGCGCTCTGCACCCCGGGGCCTAAGTTTCTCTCACTTGACCTTTCATGCCATCATCAGGCCCCTTCCTGTGACCTGGAGCAGACGTTTCCTGAAGGGCGGGCGTCCTGCGAGGCTGGGGAGCAGCCCCTCACTCCTTTCTCTCTGTGCTGGCCGCTGCTTGGCCTGCTCAGCCGGGAGAGTGGGGGCTCGAGCAGGAGGCTGGTGGTGATGCACGTCATGGCTTAGGGCATGGGAACAGACCCCAGGCTGTAGTATTAAATTAAATAAGTAGCCACCACCGCTGCTACTACTACTACTATTGGGTTCAGTAATGCACAATTGTACGGTTGAGATATATAAGTATTATATTAAAGTCATCGAGAGCATGAGAGATATTACAATAATGCAGTCAGACACATTACATGGTAGCATTGCTCACCTCAGCCCAGCTTGGTGGTCCACCGTGGAGTGAGGGGGAAGGGAAGGAGGGGACGGCAAGGGAACAAGGGAGAGGGGGAAGAGAGGGGAGTGACCAGGGAGTGAGCAGCAAGGAGGTCAGAGAGAGATCTATATTGCTGACGCATGCCTATATACCTTTTGGGGGCATGCCAGCCCACTAATTACAGGTAGAGACATACATTACAGGAAGGGGCTGCACTATAGG
>NW_022103915.1:7693638-7720751 GCF_000313985.2 Echinops telfairi
TCTGGCAACTGATTGCCCTGGGTGGGGGGGGTGAGGGGGAATGCCTGCGCATCTGACCTCCCCCCACAGCAGGCGTGTCACCCGGGCCCTGACTTGGACTCGTTGGCTGTCACTCTCCTGCCCCGCAGGAGAGTGACCATCCCAGGAGCCATTTGCTCTGGCCATTTGGCTTGCTCTGTCTGCTGGGGGAGAGACTCTTGAGTAGGGACTGGCCTGCACGTGAGCCACGTGGCCTCGCTGTGCTGTCTTGCATTCCAGGAGCCCGGGCTCCTTCCTGAGTGTGCCAGCCATGGCTGCGCCCCAGCGCAGCTCCAGCTCCATTGGGAACCCCTCTCAGAGCCCATGCTCTGGCTGTCAGGCAGCTGTGGGCTCACCTCGTCCAGCTGCTCTGTCTGCCCTCGTGCTGACCCCTGGCCTCGCCCTGCTCCCTCTGCATTGACTCGTGCTGCCCACTGTCTGAAGCAGCGTCCTGCCACCTTCCCCCTCAGTTTGTCAAATTCCCTTTTGGGAGGAGAAGGCCCCTTTGCTCGCGCATTGAAGCTGGTCCAGAGGTGACCCTTCTGTTGGCATCCCTGTTGGCATGTGCTGACCTCCCCCGGGCACTAGTCACTCTTCACCTTAGACAGTCTCCGGGTGCTTGTCCCACACCTGATGCTCTTCCTGGTGCTAATACCTGGTGTACACTCTGGGCCTGGTACCCTGGCTCTGTGACCTCCTGGTCTAGTTTCCCTCAGATCTCTCCACTCTGCAGCCCTGCAAGGAAGCGAGCCTGGCCATTGCACAGATGAGGAGGTGAGGATGAGGGGCGTTAAGTAGCTCAGTGTCCAAAGCCTCGGAGCTAATGGGCGGCAGCAGCTGTCAGGCCGGTGGGCGTGCGGGCAGGTGGGCCCTCCCCAGCGGAGCTAGAAGTCAGAGCAGCAGGATGTGACTGGCGCGCTCTCTCCCCTTGTGCCTGGAAGGAGGGTTTGCGCACAGAGAATTTTCAGTGTGTCCTGGATGACGAGCGGAATTGCCCTTCTGGTTCCAGGAGCCCTTCTCTGGAAGATCGAGCAGAAGTCCAACCGCGCGTTTGCCTGTGGGAAAGTGACCATCAAGGGGAAGCGGCACTGGTACGAAGCCCTGCCGCAGACGGTGTTTGTGGCGCTGAGCGAAGACACGGCCTGGGCCGTCAGGACGAACGGAGACCTCTACCTGCAGACAGGTGAGCAGGGGCGGGGCGGGGCGCAGCGAAGGCAGACTCAGCTGCACCCAGAACACTGTCGCAGCAAGGAAGGTGCTGACAGCGAATGGGAATTCAAACACTCCAGCAAAGAAGGTATGTGGGTCCCTAGGACTTTACGAACCATTTCCTCTCACTGACAAAGCGTCAACACAGGACAGACAAGCTGGCTTGGTGAGGTCCAGAGGTGGCTGTGTCCTCCCCATGGCCAACCCGGGGCTGGCCACTGAGCCTACATCACAGACTCCTGCAGAAAGAGATCTGAGACATTGCACCCGCTCTGCACCCGAAAGCAGAAGTGATTGGCTCTTCCAGCCAGGGCAAAGCCCCGGCCTGTGTGCCTGTCTACATGTGTGTCAGGAAAAACGAGAAATCGTTTGCTCTGAATGGCAGCCCATCTCAGCCTACGAAGCGCCCCGAGAGAAGCCGTCCCAGCTGGGCGAGGCACTGTGGGCTTGCTTGTTAAAGACCAGCTGTGAGGAGCACCATGCGGATGTGCTGTAGCACCGTGACTCGTCAGTGTTCCGGGTGGGCGTGCGGCGCAGGGGCTCCTGCCTGCTCAGCAAGCAGAAGGTGGGATTGCGCTCGAGGAGGCTCTGCTAGCCGTGCGGTAGTGCAGGTCCCCGGACAGGGCTCTCAGCTGTGGCAATGGCCAGCAGCACGGCGGACGGTCTGAGAATGAGGCTCTGCCCAGTGCCTGTCCTCACGCCCTGCTGGATGGGCTCCCCTGGCAGGGGCCCTGCAGACCCAGTCTCTCAGCGAGTTCCAGGCCTCCCATTGGGTGGCAGTAGCTCCGTGAAGGTGCACACACCACCACACTCCTCGTGCTGTTCCCGGGAGAACCCGAGCTTGGTTAATGGGGCAGTGGGCAGCTTCTGGCCTGGGCATGAGGAGTGGGCTCACTTCCTTAGCAGTCGTGCTGAAGAGCCACCGAGCTATGGTCTCAGGTGGGCCCGCCGCCCCGCCAGCACCCCACCCCACCCCCAACCCCCAGCCCTCTTGGACTACCGTCTCTGGGGACTGACCCCGAGTGGATTGTAACGAGCCCCATAGGGAATCGCCCCGATCCAGGGCAGGAACTGATGCTGTGCCTTGGGGTGCAAAATGTGAGCACTGGGACCTAGCCATTAGAAGACTGACGTGCAAATGGAGGCTGTGGAGGAGGGGTCCGGTGCTGCCTGTCGGGCAGCGCCCCTGAGCCTGGCCTCGCGGAGTGCAGGCAGTAGGCTGTCTGAGAGAGGCCCACGGAGGAGAGAGCCTGGCCAGCAGTTCACATAAGCTGTGGAACATTCCCTCCCCACGCTCAGGGAAAGGAGGCCGGTGGAGGTCTCAGCCATCAGCGCCCCAGGGCCCCTGGCTCCACATGGGCCACTCACCCCCACACGTTCCTAAGCTGCTGCATGACAGCTGTCATCCGCTCCATTTCCAAAGAGCACCTGAACATGTATCAGGTAGATATTAAGGTTCCACTTGGTGGCACCCTTTCTTGTTGACCAAACCTTAAAAAGCACTTATCATGAAAGCAAGCCGCAAAATCCCAAGAGAGGGAAGTCCACAACAAGAATGCAGTGTCTGGTCCCGACTGCTGTCCTGTCCATCTGCCCCGCAGGCCTCAGCGTGGACCGACCCTGTGCCAGAGCCATGAAGGTCGACTGCCCGTACCCGCTGTCCCAGATCACGGCCCGCAGCAGCGTGGTGTGGGCCCTGACGGAGCAGCGGTCTCTGCTCTACCGAGAGGGCGTGAGCAGCTTCTGCCCTGAGGGCGAGCAGTGGAAGTGTGACATCATCAGGTAGCCCCAGGGACGGCAGGGCCACCCTCTACTTCGCGTTGGGTACAACAGGACTCCCCTTTGCAGCGGTCTCTGCTCTACCGAGAGGGCGTGAGCAGCTTCTGCCCTGAGGGTGAGCAGTGGAAGTGTGACATCATCAGGTAGCCCCAGGGACGGCAGGGCCACCCTCTACTTCGCGTTGGGTACAACAGGACTCCCCTTTCCAGGAAAGCTGGTCCCTGGAGAACAGCCAGCCCTGAAGCTCTTCTGTGTGCCCCTTGGCCCAGGCTGTTGGGTGGGCTGGTGCCGCATTGAAGTTAGATGGCCTCGGATCTCCTGGTCACCGACCACCCCATCAGGAGCTGCCACCACTGGGCGTTTTCTGCTCAGAACCCAGGCTCTTGTCAGGTCACATAATTTTCTGTACTTTGATCCTGTCAATTGAAAGGGGCTATAATTTATCGGGTCCCTTTTAACATTTGAAATTATACTTACAGAATCATCTAGGCAGTATGAACAGTCCTTAGAAGAACTGGATGAGGAGACTCTTGGTTTGAGTTTAGTGATCCAGAGGCCGTTAGTGAGTACCAGTGGGTGTCAGAGCCCCCAGCATGCTCAGCCACTAACAGAAAGCTTGGAGCTCGGAGTTCGCCCAGAGACACTGGGTAGAAAGATCTGGTGATCTGTTTTTAAAAATCAGCGCCTGAGAACGCTCTTGGAGCACAGTCCTTTGCAGCGCTCGCTCGTGGGGGCGCTGTGAGCCGGAGTCAACACGCTGAGGTTTCGGGTTTCTTCGCGCGGCCAGGCTTGGCTGGGAACACAGGGATGACTGGGTCACAACCCAGCGGGACCGGGAGGTCATCAATGTCGGCTGGTAGACATGTTCCACACACTCACGGCTGCAGCGTGCATCCTGGCCCCCCAGGGACAGGGACAGGCTGAGGCAGACCCTTCCCAGCCCAGGGCAGCATCCTCGGGCCATGGCTGCAGAAGGGCCAGGCACACTGGGCACTGGGAGCCCTTCACCTGTGAAGGAGGAGCTCGGTCACCTTCTGAAGCGCCGTCCTCACAGAGGCTCCTCCCCATTAAGATGACTGATGTTGCTCAGTAATTCAGCTCCAGCCTCCTCTTCAGAAATGAGGCCGAGCACCCTTTTTTTAAATTATGTGTACGTGTGGAGGGGGGGAGTAGGGTCCTCTTGCCGCAGCATCCATGCCAGGTGCTCCCAGGGTGGCTGGGTGCTGACCTTCTTTCTCTCTTGCAGTGAGAGGCAGGCGTTGGAGCCTGTGTGCATCGCCCTCGGGGACCAGCAGACACTCTGGGCCCTGGATACCCACGGAAACCTGTGGTTCCGAACTGGCGTGGTTCCCAAGAAGCCACAGGGGGATGACAACCATTGGTGGCAAGTAGGCATTCTGCTGCTCCCTCGGCCCCTCCCAGCCCCTAGTAGGTGATTAGAGTGGTTGGTGAAGTGAAGACACCCGCCCCCACTCCTGCCGTACATCTCCCGGGCACCAGGTGGCAGTGGGTGACAAGTCCCCAGCCTGCCTCACCACGGCCCTCTGGGCTTCAGGAGGCAGCCGAGGTTCTTGGTGTTACTGAGAAGTTTATCATCAGATGAAAAATAAACCCAGCAGCATCCATCTGAAGACCTCAGTAATCATGATGTCTAATTCTGAACAAACATGCTTAAAAAAGACACTAGACAATAGGTTTAAAATCCTAACCCACAATTAAAGCCGTGTCTCTGCTTGTCGGAAAGCCCTCTGAGTAAACGGTGTTGCAACGAAGAGAGCGGTTCCGACGAGCTCCCAGAAAGGGACACGCCCGGAGCGCGCGGAGGCTGCGATCAAGACCTTCCTGACATGAGCAAGAGCGCACGCCCTGGAAACAGGGCCTGTGCTTCTGAAGGTCCCTCTGATTGGAGCGCTGAGACGGGTATGGGGAAGCCCCGCAGGGGCAGCTCAGGCTCCCAGCCGGGCTGCTGCTGCCCTTGGCCTGGCCTCGTGAGTGCTCTCCACCTTGAGGTCAGATGGCACATGGCCCCCTCCTCGTAAGACCTGTTTCCTTTCCTCCAGATGTGGAGGCCGCACACTGTGTCCTGGGTCCGTGGGAGCAAAATGCACCTTCCTCTGTGATTAGAATGAAAGGGGGGGTGGGGGGGCGGGGCGGTGATATTTAATCCCACACGACGTGGGCTGGGGTGAGTAACGGAAACAGGTACTAAAGAAGTGACCGTTTCCTTCCATCCTGCACACTGGATCTTTGGCAGTGCTAGATGCCTGGCAGGGTGACAGTGTCCTAGCAGTAGTCCTGTTTCAACCTTACACAAACCTGTGTGCTTGCGCGTGTTTGTGCGAGGGAGTGGCCAGGAGTCTGGCCACCTGGGCCTGGACAGTCAGCAGTGTGGCGGTAGCCGGACCCAACCACGAGGGTCACGCTGAGGGCTGCTCTCACCCCCATCCCCACCCCCACAGGTGAGCATCACAGACTACGTGGTGTTTGACCAGGGCAGCCTGTTCC
Source organism: Echinops telfairi (assembly GCF_000313985.2). NCBI lineage: Eukaryota > Metazoa > Chordata > Mammalia > Afrosoricida > Tenrecidae > Echinops > Echinops telfairi. Next base: position 7,699,150 of record NW_022103915.1, read on the forward strand.
AGACCATCGTCCATGCCACGCACTCAGTAGCCACCGCGGCACAGGCCCCCGTCGAGAAGGTGGCCGATAAGTTGCGCATGGCGTTCTGGTCTCAGCAGCTCCAGTGCCAGCCCAGCCTCCTGGGCATCAACGCCTGCGGCGTCTGGCTGTCCTCGGGCCGCAACGAGCTCCACGTCGCCAAAGGCAGCCTCGTCGGTGGGTGGTGTGTGTGTGTGCTGCTCCCCGCATGCGGGCATGAGAGCTCTCCAAGCCCAGCAGGGCCGGGACAGCACGGGACTGTCCCTCAGGGTTCCAAGGCTGTCGTCTTTGCAGAAGCAGGCGGCCACCTCTTTCTCCCACCTCTTTCTCTCAGGAGAGGGAGTGAGCAGCCAAGTGCTTAAGCACTGTGCCACCAGGGCGCCTTAGGAGTGCACCCTCTGAGGTAGTCAGGAGCCAGGAGCAGGAATCTTGGTCAGTGCGGCTTTGCAGTCAGTTTGACTCTGTTTTCAGAGATGACGTCTCAGCTTGTGCCTCTTCTGTCTGCTCTGAACTATTGTGGTAAAGATATCAGTAACAAAGCCTTTGCCGTGTGGACCTTCAGCACAGGCACGGATGATTCGGGAATGTGAACCAAGTGCGCATCACTTTTTATGGCTCTGACCGTCCCAGTGTTGGGATGGCGTGTGGGCCGGCCGTGGTTTAGGGAGAACACTCACAGATTCACAGTGTGTCAGTCTGGGTGGACTAGAGAAACAAATCCTGAGACACTCATCTGTGTGTGAGAGAACTTTATCAAAGAGTAATTGTACATTAAGAAAACATCCCGGCCCAGTCCAGATCAAATCCGTAAGTCCAATATTAGCCCACATGTCCAATACCAATCTGCAAGTTCCTCTTCAGACTCACGCAACACATGCCCTGACACCGAGTGCAGGAAGATCACAGGCCAGTGGGTGGAAAGTCTTATGGATCCAGTGGCAGTGGAAGCATCTCAGTGCTGGCAGGGGTCTCCACATGGTTCCTCCAGCTCCAGGGCTCCAATGTAGCTCCAAGTGTCTTGTCAACAGGAATGTCTCTCGGGGAGTGTATCTGTGTCCTGCCTCCAGTGAGCTATTTATCTCCTTAGTGCCTCCAAATGAGGTTATCAAGCTGGGACCTGATTGACAGACTAAACTCCATCCCTTCACTCTTACTAATCTCAAATCGGCACCGGATTACTTAACTACCACAACATATCATGAGAACTCCATCTCTCCTCCCCTCCCCCCATCCCAAAGCCAAAAGCCTTTTAAAGGCCCTGGTGAGAAATGAGGAAGCCGGTGGCACAGGAGGTTAGGCCTTGGCTGGTCACCAAAAGGTTGGGGGTTGGAGCTCGCCAGTTGCTCTTTGGCAGAAAGACGAGGCTTTGCCCACATAGAATGCCAGCCTCGGAGGCCCTTGGAAACAGCCCTGCCCTGTCTTGGGAGGTGTAGGGAGGGTGTACCCACAAGTCAGAATTGACCCAGTGTGTGTGTGTGTGTGTGTGTGTGTGTGTGTGTGTGTGTGTTGAGGAGGAAGGGTTGTTAACTAGAGAGCCCTTATGTCTGAGAGAGAGAAAGATTATCAGTGTTGACTGTGGACCTGAGCCCTGGTGGCACTTAAACTCACAGGGACCCTGTAGGACAGGGTGGGGCTGCCCCTGTGGGTTTCGGAGACTCACTGTCTTAAGGGAGCAGAAGCCTTGTCTTTCTCCCCTGCAGAGGGGTTTCGAACTGCTGACCATGCAGTGGCAGCCCGCAGCATAACCACTGTGCCACTCTGGCTCCTCCAGGTGGCACAGTGGTGGTATCTAAGGTGAGTCAGAATGGACACATAAACGGGGGGTTGGGTTGAAGAGGTAAGGAAGAGTCTGGTGGATCTCTGAGGATGCGTAAATTCCCAAAGGCAGGCGGTGTCCTGCCCCGCCCCCACCAGGGCAGGATAGTGGCGCTGCATGATGGCCACAAGGGAGAAATGGGAAGTGGCCGCCCCTCTTTGTGGTTATCTCCTAACACAAAGACTAGAACTCACCATAAAGTGGCACAGTTTGCACATGGGTGCTAACCAGAAGGCTAGTGGTGTGGCATTTTCTGTGAAGAGTAAGGCCAAGAATTGGTGGGGGGGGGGGGGGCTCTACTAACACGGGGCGGCTAGGTGGAATCGGAGCCGCACAGCAGCAGCACACTGGGCTTGAAGACCAGCTGTGATCTAGAGGTGGGGCCATGGGATGGGCGTTGATGGTGCGTTCTTTCTTTCTTTCTTTCTTTCTCCCTGCTTCTTCTCTCTAGGCACTTACTGGAGTAACGTCGTTCCCCGAGGGACCGCTTCTGCCACCAAATGGGCCTTTGTGCTGGCCTCTGCAGCTCCCTCGAAAGAAGGTTGGTTGAGAAATGTGGAAAAGTTAAAACCACAACCTTCTGGTGACGGTGGGTGGGTGTGACTGCGTATGGTGTCGTGGCAAGAGCCCCCAGAGCTGGGTGTCCCTCTGAGCCAGGGCCCTAGCAGCTGCCCATTCCTCTCTTCTGTGGGCCCTCTGGTGACCTCCGACCTTTACCTTTGGGTGAGCAATCAAGTGTGCTGTAGATTCCCCACCTAGGAATGCCCAAGGCAGCGCAGCCACCTCCACAGACCCTGGGCGCCCTGCCACCTGCCCACTAAAGAGTAACAGCCTTGGGTTGGCTGCTGTAGTGACCAGTCACGGTGTTGCCCTGACGGCTCATGTCAGCCCATGGTGGGGCCAGGCCGAGGGCCCTGTGTGTTGTGGGCAGTGTCACCGACACCCCGCACCCCACCACCTTTCCCACAGGAAGCTCCCTGTGGCTGTGCCAAAGCAGTGAGGACCTGTGCCGAGCCAGCACCCAGAGCGCCCAGGCCCGGCCCTGCACTGTGCAGCTCCCCCCCGAGGCTGAGATGAAGGCCTATGCCGCCTGCCAGGACGCACTGTGGGCACTGGACAGCCTCGGGCAAGTGTTCATCAGGACGCTGTCCCGGAGCTGCCCCACAGGGATGCACTGGACTCGGCTGGACCTGTCCCAGCTAGGTACGGCGTCCTCACGTTGGTCCTCCCTCACACGGGCTCTCTTAAGCTGGAACTGCTGGGGGTCTCCAAGATTGCTGCCGCCTTTGGGGTGGATCAGCCTTGCCCCTTCACCACATCACTCTCCCCTTGCCCAGTAATGCTGTTCTGCTGTGTCCCAAAGTGCTCAGCCCCGCACCCCAACTGCACTCTGAACACGTCTGATTGTGTCATTTTGGTGAGGCCCTGTACCTGCAGTAGGGGCTGTGTCTGAGCTTGTCATTTCCCGTAGATGTCTGCACAGGTACAGGCTGCACCTGTTGTTTTGTGAGACGTCTGCTGCACATGGGCGTGGGTTCTGTCTGCTTGTGTCACTTCCGTTTTCGTGAGTCTGCACATGGGTGTGGGGTTGTACGTGATTGTGTCGTTCTCCCGAGGCATCTGTACACACCGGTCAGGCCTGAGTCTGGCTTTGTAATTTTCCTGAGGGAGTTACACACACGAGTGCAGGGCTACGCCTGACTGTCGCTTTCACAAGATGTCTGGACACAAGTGCCAGGCGGTGTGGGTGGACCACCCACTGGGCCCCATGCCCAACAGAAAAGGGGAACTGTCGGGGAACGTTAGTGTTACCCAGAACCCCACTTTTAAGCAGTGCTGGGGAGCGAGTTCCCAGTCTGTGGGGCCTGTCGCTGATCATCCAAATCCAACTTTCTGGCATGGAACCAGATGTGACTCCCCTGGTCCGTGCGAGAGCTGAGCTCCCCTCGCCTCCGGGGCCAGCCCTGAGGAGTGGGCTCCTAGGTGCAGTTGGAGGGATGGGCTGTGCGTCTCTCCTCCTCAGCGGTCTTGTCTCTGCACATGTCTGACCTCAGACAGAACGATGCCATCTTCCTTGCCCTGCACGTGCTCTGCATGGCCGCCATGCTGGAGGCACCAGGTGCTGGTAAGGTCTGGCATGTTGCCGGCTTCAGGGTTAGCAGCGACGTGGTAAATGTCCAGTTATGAACGCGGTAAGCCCAAGTCTCCCTGTCCCACTAAACCACCAGTTTCATGGCTGCTTTTAGATGAGACCGGGGAGTTCCAGAATGAAATGGCCACCCTTAGCCCTGAGCCGGAGGCTGAGCTCCCAGGGTCGCCGTGATTATGGCAGGCCTGGCTCTTTGGAAGGAATCTGCATGGCTTCACAGAGATCGAAGAAGCTTACCAGTATGTCCTTTCCCGTTCACATACACGTGCGTTATGTCAGCCACCGGACGTGTAGCAAACTAATGTAATGGGTACTTTAATTCTCCTGGTCACAGCGTGTAAGGACGAAACAGTCAGTGTCGCTTGATGCCTATAGATATGATGCACGTGGAGAAGTGTTTTCGGACTAGAACACCAGATAGAGACCGCTGTTCGGGTTGGAAAATAAGTGTTTACAGATAACCTGAAGGGGAAAATGCCTGCCTGTGGAACAGAGTTGTTAACGACCTTTTCTTTTTGTTTTTTCTAACGGGAGGGGACAAAAACAGAAAGGCATGGGGCCATGTGGTAAACTCTCCCCAGAGCTCAGAGGCCCAGATGAGAACAGTTGGTGTCCTGCTCACGTGAGTCGGCACTCTGTCCATCTGGTCAGTGCCAGCCTGGCCACCTGCTCTGCGCCACCACCACCACGGTCACATGCAACACCTCTTGGCACTGTGAGGTTCCCATTGACAAGTGACAGGTCACTTCCACTCCAGCCCACAGGCCCACAGGGAACACAAGAGGCGATGTCCACTACCACCTTGGCCATCCTCTCTGCCTCAAGTACCCCGTGCATCAAGTGGCCGGATGGAGACCCTACTCTACCTCTGACCATCTGTCCAGCTCAGGTGACCCATGGACATCTGTGTTCTGGCAGCTTGTGAGAACTCTTAACTGATACCTTGAGCGCCATGTTCTTCTGAACCTGACATGGGAAGGCCACCTGATGACTTTTGAGACCTGCGGGCTGTCAGCCGTCAGCTCTGAGCAGGTTAGGGCTCCAACAGGAGATAATGCATTTCATTAGCTTGGTTTCTCGGCTCTTTCTAGAATCCATCATGGAAGGCCATTTCTTTTGGTTGGTGCAGATCTCTTCATTTGCCTGGTTAGAGTTGCAGGGGTCCGTAAAGCCCCTGGAGAGGCCACTTTGGGAATGATTACAGGAGGAAAGCACCCCCCACCCCCTGGAGGGTCTGAGCATCAGGGAGCACTTGCCTTGTCAGAGCATAGGGAGACTGAGCACTCGTTTGTGTGGGTGCTGAGTTGAGAGTTTTAGGTTGACGTCAAAGCTGAAGGCACAAGACGAGATGTCCACACAGCACAGTCCCTGGGGCCGAGTGTCACCTGATGCCCGTGGCAGCTGTGAGCCATGGCCGGAAGCCATGCCGCCTGCCTCTCAGGCGCTCAGACCCGCTTCTCACACCATACTCAGGCAGTGCCCCGCCACTGCCCCACTCAGAATTCAGCGTGGTAGTCAGAGTGAAACTCTCCAGCTCACCCACAGACACTGCTGGCGTGAAAAAGTGAGCCACAGGCAGAGGGAAAGAGTCCGAGGTCACACACAAGGGCTTCGGGAAGTTCTTGAGGAAAATGGAAGCAAGAGGCATTGGAGTTTTCCAAGACTCCCAGCCACCCTCCCACCTGCCAACCGATGTGGGTGCAGACTGTGCAGGGCTGCTCACTGGACTGCTAAGCACAAGGTCAACAGTTAGAACCCACCCACTGCTGCCGGGGAGAAAGTCGAGGCTTGCTGCTGCCATACAGAGATGCGGTCAGGGAAGCCCCCAGGGACAGTCCTCCTCTGTCCTAGAGGGTTACTGTGAGTCGCCCTCGACGCGGCGACAGTGAGTTGAGTTTTGAGTTACTTGTACAAGCAGGCATGGAATGCCATGTATGGGTTTGTGCGCAGTGAAAAGGCAGGCAGGTGACAGCTGCTGGACAGCTCCTTGACAGCACCTCCTTCATGGCTGGCAGCACGGTGGAGCCCACTCGCTTTCTTGCTGCCACCTGGCCCGCCGTTCCAAAAAGCCGTCCTGCGTTGTGTCCTGGGGCACCGGACTGAAGGGCTTCCCCCCACCTCTTTGTGGAAGTAGACTGCCAGGAATGTTCCCATAGTCTTCATCCGGAAACTCAGCAGAAACAGGCCCACCACGGGTGGCCCTGCTCAGACAAGGGGGCTTCCAAAGGCTCATGGGAAAATCTCATCCTCATCCCATTTTCCCCACCAACTCTGAAGGCCCTCCCACTGGAAACACTGGTGGCCTGGCTTCTGCAGTTCCGTGCCACAGTACAGCCAGGTGTCAGACAGTGGTCGGGCAGTTTGAGGCTCAGCAGTCAACTATGGGATGGTGACTCCATGGGCGGATCTCTCCCACATCACTCACTCACTGCCACCGAGTCAGTGGTGACCCCTAGCCCCACTCCCTGTGGGATTCTGAGACTATTAACTGCTAACGGGAGTAGAAAGCCCAGTGGAGCTTTCTCCTGAGCAGCTGCTGCTGGTTTCAAACTGCTGACCGTGTGGATCACAGCCCAATTCAGAACCACGACACCCCCAGGGCTCCTTGTCACCCACATTAGAACAGGTGAAGGACCTGATGCTTCTGTGACACTGGAGAGTGGGCAGAGCAGGTCTCTTCCCCTAGGTGAGAGGCATTAACCAGAAGGGGCTGAGCTGGTGTAGAAGTACTGTTGGTCAGGGTCTGATTTCCCAAGACATTTCAGATCTGTGTTGCTGACTCAAACCTCAGTCCCACCCTCCTTTCTCCTGGCTCACCTTGACCTGTTGCTCCGGGGTCTCCGTGTCAGAGCCTCGGGCTGTCCTGTAAAGACGACCGGTTCCACCTCTCGGCCACCCCCTCCCCGTCAGGGTAGAAGTGTGCTCTCTGTGTCTGCAGCGGCTGCTTTTCCCCAGCGGATAACCAGGCCTTTCTTCTGAGGTCCCGCTGGGTGGGTGCACAGCTCCCGACATACCTGAATATCTCCCCACGGAAGGTGAAAATTCGCACCCTCTGTGAAAGCCATCTGTGAGGAAAGCGTGTGAAACTTCACTACAGATCCACACATAAGCACAAGTCAGTCTGTGCTTGCCTGGCCTACGGCACCCTCACTGCTGTGAAGGCTGGCATGTTGGGAAGCAGCTCTGACTGTAGGGAAGTGCTGTGGGGTCAGGAGAGAGACAGGCACCCGCCGGACCAAGAGGCAGAGTCTTTGATGTGCAGAAAGAATGTCAAATTGCTCCTATGGATTCTAGGATTCTACGCTCAAGGCAGCCCATGGGCGCCTCGTGTTTGAAGCAGGGTCAGGCAGCTATCCAGCGTTTAATGAAGCTAGAAATGAGGACAGCTGAACCGGCCGTGCCCAGCCGCCCATGACCACTGGCTGTCACCTTGTTGCTAGGTAAACTGCTGCCAAATGTAATTCCTTATTAAAGCCATTGCCCGATTCCTTTTCCTTTGCAACGAAGACTTCTTAGTGAGCTTCCCTGCCTTCAGCTCACGGCACCCTGTAGGAAAGGGTAGAGCTGCCCCCTTTGAGTTCCTGGGACTAGAAAGCCCTGTGTTTCTCATGAGGAGTGGCTGCTGGTTTTGACAACGGACCTTACGGATTGCAGCCCAAGGCATAACCGCTATGCCACCAGAGCTCCGTCTAGGGAGGCTTTGCTAGTTCATCTTAATTCTAACGAGGATCAAAGTTTACACGCAGTCCTGCTCCCCCAGTACCAAATTTGCTGCCAGTAGCCATGTGTCTGATGAAGCTAGAGGTGGGACTCACATCCGGATCTTTGACCCGGAGCCAGAAGTTCAGGTCCTGTGCCTCTAGCCTAGGAGGGCCCAGGCAGGAGAGGCCTTCAAGTACCCCATGTCTGCCTGAACCCAGCCAAGTCTGCCCTCCTGTGTAGATGGCACGCTGGTGCCCGAGGGCCTCTGACGTTGTGAGAAGGAGATAGTTCCTGTGAGGCAGAGAACAGCCATGACGTCACCTCTCTACCTTGGTACCGTTTCTGATACCAGCTGTCCCCTCCCATAGCACTCTGCTTCTCTGATGGGTTTGATAATCCATTGCAACCACCACACAGAACTCCCAGACCATACAGGCATGGGGTTTACTAAGGAAGTAAGACTACAATATTCAGTATCAGGAACGATGTAGGACACAATTCTTCGGTCAGGACAGATTCTCAGCTGTGTTTGCAGGCAGGGCTCTCTACTCCTTGGCCCTCCACCTGGCCTCTGCTGTGACCTGGCAGGTGTTACACAGCTCATTAGCTCTACTAGTAAGCGCCCAGAGGTACCTTCACGCCACTGGTACGGCTCCTGCCCAGAGGCTCTCAATAGCCTCACTCCAGGAATTGGTGGAGCCCACTGTGCTTTGTGCACCAGGAAACCCACTGTGCCACCTAGTCTTGCCCTCTTGGTTCTACCGTTGCCAGTCTTTTGCTGCACCTGCTACTGCTTCTCACCATCTCTTGCTCTCTGGTGTTACAGCACTCTGTCTGGCTCCCGAGTCTAGGAGGTTCTCAGCATAGGACCCCCGTTTCAAAGGACATGCCCTGCTTCTGGCTTTTCTTTTTTGGTGACAGTAAAATCCTCAGCTCTGGGATGGCTTATTTTAAGCCTTGCAGGATGGCAAACTGACCAATCTCTTCATTAGAGGTCCATACACTTTATTTGCATGTTCCTACCCCACAGTGTTTTATCTGCCATACTTGCATTATTAGCAATGCTGTCCAATCACCTTAGTGGGCCACAGTCACCTTATTTATTTGCATTAGGCTCACCCAGCCGTTTTGTAGGCGTCACAAGACCATGGCAAGAACCCTGTAAAAGTGATTCATCGCCCCACAACAAGCGTTCACCCACCCCACTCCGCCCCATGCTGTCCCCTCATTCCCTCTGAAGGGCAGAATCGGGTGGCGGGTGAAGGTTAGTTCTTTCACGCGTGTTATGGTGTGTGCTTCTCCTCTGTCTACAGGAGCTGTGAAGCTGACCAGCTTGGCCTGTGGAAATCAGCACATCTGGGCCTGTGACTCCAGGGGGCACGTTTACTTTCGCGTCGGAACCCAGCCTCTTAACCCCAGTCTGATGCTTCCTGCCTGGATAGCTATTGAGCCACCTGCCCAGGTAGGAAGTTCGCTGAGAGGGTCTTGCCCTGCAGGAAGGCGCCAGTTGTCAGATGCTGCAATTGGGAACCAGGCGCCCGGCATGTTACACTGTTACTCGGGCTGGCACGGGGCTGGGGGAGGCCTGCCCCGACAATACACACCCAGCAGGCGGGGACCTGGGGGAGCCAGACAGTTCTTCAAAGGTCATCTGTGCCAACACGGGAATGAAAATACTCCTCCTCAGAGTTTTTAAAAAGAAAATCAAATACTATCCCAAAGCACAGCCACCCCGCAGTGTCTGCAGGGGATTGGCTCCAGGGTCTTTCCCCTACCACCCACCCCCAAGCAAGATTCCCTGAGGCTCAAGCCCTCCTTTCTATACAATGCTGCTGCATTTGCAGATTACACTCACTCTCACTCATAAATCATCGCTAGATCACGCACTATACAGAATATACTGCCTGTCACGATGCAACTGTAAATTGCTGACATCACTCCCTCTCTGCCTTTGAGTGGTTGCTGCACCTGGTAACTGCTCCCACCCGCCCCTGATTTCACTGTATAAAGGGGAAAGTGAAGGTATTATAAACCCCTGTAATCAGAGGGGATGAAGGCTGTCAGCATTTCCTGTGTGTCTTTCCTGGTTTGTGGAACATATGCTACTTCTTGTCTGCCCTGCCCCAGCCCCCGCCATGCCACAAGTCGGATCTGGGTCTGCCGTGCAGTCAGTTGCTACAGGAACAGTTGGGTCGGGCCCCCTTGCTGAGCGTGATTCTACGAGTGTCATGAGGGGCTCACACACTGAGCACTCTGCTCCAGCTCCTGCCCATCAACTGTGTGATGGCGCCGCGGCAGGCGTGGCGAGTCCTGAGCAGTGAACCCCTGCAGGAGGGGGTGGTCAGGGCTGGGTCAGTGCCTACGTTTAACATAGCCGTTTGGGGTGGCACAGCCAGCAGGGATTAGAACAATGAGTAGAGAGGCACAGGGTGCAGGGCTAGTCATGGGATGGGGACGGGACCCAAGAACTGAAGTCAGCTGTCTGACCGCTTGGTGTGCTGGTCCTGACCACTACCATGCCCTCACTGGGTAGGGCCTTCCTCCCTGGCAGGGTCATCCAGAGTGATGAGGAATGAGCTCTCTGAGGGCACCGTGTGGATTAGAACTGATGGGGCTCCATCCCGCTGCCCCAGGAGTGCCCGATGCGGGCGGTGGGCATGGCAGTGCTGTGTAGGGACCCAGAGAAGCAAGCTGGCTGCCGGTGGGTTTTAATGTGTTCCCTCCAGACAACTCCTCTTCTTCGTGCCTGCCCCCAGGTCAACTCCTGAGCCAGTCGTTTTCAGATTGCTCGTTGCCATCGTATAGCAATACCTTGGAATGTGTATGCGGAACCGAATTAGGCGTTTGGGAGGGATTTGGGGTGGGCTGGGGGGGTGGATTTCATAAGCTCTGTTCCATAGCTCTTCTCACTTGCAATGAGAGAGCCGTATGCATCCTCCTTTCCAATCTAGATGTCCTGACTGCATCTTCTCGCCTGAGAGCCCCGACCCTGACCCTGACCCTCCAGTGTAATATTGAGCCAAAGTGGCAAGAACGGGCATCTCTGTGCTGTTCCTGGCATCCAGGCCTCTTCATTGAGTTGGACATTAGCTGTGGGTTTTCACAGCCGCCATTTGTCAGGCTGAGGAAGCTTCCTGCTGGCCCCGGCTTGCAGGTTTTTTCATGACAGGCCCTTGGAGTTTATCAGATGCTGCTGCGGTCAGTATGGCCCCGTGGTTTGGGCTCTGGCTTCTAGTCAGGTGGTCATCTAATGTTAAATCTGCCTTGCAGGGTGGTAGCCCCCCTCTCCGGTGACAGTCATTCTTCAGTGTGTTGCAGGATTCTGTTAATAAGGTGGTTTGGGTTATGTGGGGATTTTTGTGGGTGTATTGAGTGATACTGATCGGCAGCAATTTTTCCCCCTGTGAAATCTTTGTCTGGTTTCGCTGTCAGGGCAGGGGCCTAGCAGAGTGAACTGGGGGTGTCCCCTCCTCCTAGGTTTCTGGAATTGTTGAGGTGGGATTGGTGTTACCCGGGCCTCAGTATTCGGTTGAACTCTGGAAGTTTGTGCTTCTTTTAGTGACTGGTTCGTTCTTCTTATGTATTATAACTCTGCTCAGCCCGTTCCCATAGTCGGTCTTCCTGGGACTCTGTTCTCAGGCTATCTAATTTCCCAGTGCGTGGCTGTTCACAGCATTCCACGATCACCCTTCTTGTTTCTGTTAGCTCCATAGTGATAGCCCCTTTCTCATCTGAGATGTTTAGCGATTCCAGTCATCTTTTTCTTGACTGTTTTAGCTCAAGATTGACCAAGCTTGGGCCCTTTTGTAGAGCCAGCTGTAGGGTTGTAGGGTCACTGTTGTCCATTCATGCCCCCGCTGTTCCTTACGTCCCTGCGAGGTGCTGGTCTTGACAGTGCTTTTCCTCTGATGGCTCTCAGTGCTTTGTCCTGCAGGGACACTGGACAATGGGGACGTGTGATTCCCCAGTGTGGGCCACAGCATGGGCAATAGACTGAGCACACTGTGCCCACCTCCCCCATTTTCCATCAAGCCAAGGCCAGGGCCTGCTGGGTGGGCTCAGGCAGCAAGAACCTGGAAGGGGGCCTGAGCCAGCAGCCCTCCTCTGCATCTGTGGGAGCCTCTGAACAGCAGCTGGGCCCTCAGGCCCCTGATCAAGCAGTAGAATTATGTCCAGGATCGGAGGAATTGTTGGGCGGGGGGCGGGGGGCATCACCTAGAGTCTGCTGGTGACAAGAAGATGGCCAAAGTAGAACAGCTTCCCCGGCACTGTGCTCGCCCACTGGGCTGCTGAGCAGGGGAGGGCTGTGGGAGGGAGCCCTGGTGGCCAGCCAGGCTGGGCCCTGCCCCGCTGGCGTGCTGACCGAGGAGGAGCACACTGCCGGCTCCCATGCGGGAAGCACAGGCCTCTACACCGCCCACCCGCCACCCCTTCTTACCCCAGAGATGGAGGGCAAGGGTCTCCCCTCTCACTTCTTACCCCAAGGTGAGATGACAGTCAGGGGGCCTCCCCACTATTTTCCTGCCCCCAAGGTGAAGACGGGGTCCTCCCCTCTTAGCAGAGGAAACATTTCACTCAACAGCAACACAGCTTAGCCTGGGTTCTAGGCCACTGACACCTCCACCCCCACCCAGGCCCAGTGCCTGGGATTGGCAAGGGCCCACATGTGCCCCGGCAGAGCCGCACCTGGGTGGGGCCTGTGCTGAAAGCTCCCAGCCCCCTGACATTGCCATGCCCCACTGCCAGCTCACGGTAGGGAGTGCAAATAGGGTGTAAACCGGTGGGTGGCACCCCCTAGGCACCTCTTGGAGCTCTGAGGACCAGTGCCTGGGGAAACACTGACCTCAAGAGCCAGAGGGGGGGGGGGGCGGAAAGAGCCAGAGGGAGCTCCACTAGGCCACGTCACACGCCACACAGGTTCCTGCGGCTGGGAACGGGAGGGAGTGGAGCTGCGCAGGAGGAGGTGGGGAGCAGGGAGATTGAGTTGCATCCTGGGTTAAAAGTACTGGGCTTGGCATCACATGGTCCCCAGCTACTACTGCCCACAGGCTTGAGCAAAGGCCGCAGGATGGGCTGAAATGAGAGCAAGTGGGAGATGTTCACACCCAAGGGCACGTGAGGTGAAGCCCCGCAGTGGTTTAAAACTAGCTACCGTGGCTTCCCATTCCGTTTTCATAAACCTCCCTCTCCGGTAGTTCTCAGGAGCCCAGTGGCACAGTGGGTCCGTGCCCGGCTGCTGACTGACAGTTCACACCCACCAGCTGCTCCTCTGGAGGGGACCTGAACGGGCCATCTGCTTCCCCACAGCGGGGCATTCGTTCTGCGCCCTGCGGGCCCGATGAGGTAGAGTCCGTGCAGTGGCTTGGGGGTGGGGTGGGGGTGGGGGTGGGGGGCTGGGTGTGATTTAGGTTAGGGTTTCATAGTAATTAGGGAGGGAATTTTTAACAAAGTACTCAAAACAAATGACTCGGTGTTCAGACTGCTAACGTTTTGGAAGGCTTCGGAGCAAATATTTATAGTTGTCTTTTGCATCTGAGAGTGTGGAGCTTCTGCTGCGAGAATATCTGTCCAGAGTGGAGATGCCGCTACATGCCCTGGGCCTGTGCTGGTCCTGGTACCATGGCTGCGTGGTGGGCTGGGCCACCCAGGGGTCGGAGCCCTGGCCTAGGCTGGGCAAGCACACCCCGGAGGAGGGCAGTCGTGCTTCCCCCAGCTTGGGCTGCACCCCGTCTCCCTTTGTGCACCCCCAATCTCTGGAATAGGCCCTGCCCCTCTTCAGCCTCAAGGGCTCGGGCAGAGTGCTCAGAGCCCCAGCCAATGAGACAGACGCCAGGGAAACGTAGGCAAACGGCCCAACCTAATTGTTTAAGCGTATGGTTTCTGGGTTGGTTGGTTGGTTCTCTGTTTCCGTTGCCTTGGGTGTTTTGGCTCGATGAACAGTAAGGACTAACAGTGCTGAAGCACGAGGCCAGGTGGGCGACGGGGTGGTGGGTGGCACTGGGGTGAATGCCAGCGCTTGCTCTCAGATTCAGCCTCTGGACAGTTGGCCCCTCATGGAGCCCTCAGGTGGAGCCAGGCTCCAGACAGTGCCAGAGAAGCCAGGCTGCCCTCATAGGGGAGGGCAGTGGGGCAGGGCAGCCGGCATCTGAGCAGCCCCATACCCCATCTGGCAGACACAGAGTGGAGGTCCACAACCCAAAGCCCAGCTCTAGAGGTCTCCCTTAACAGCCCCCTCTAAGGACTTGGGGACGGCAGACTCCTGGTGTCCACTCTGCTAGGCTCTGGGGACAGTGACATCGGACCTCCCTGAGCATTTCTCCCTCTGTCAGGGTGAAAAGGCATATTCCTCAGACATGCAGGTCTCATCACAGGTGTGGTGTCCGGCTCCAGGGAGCAGCCTGATGGACAAGAATCTCAGCTTTGTTGGAATTAAATATTGTTGATTTCGTTATTGTGGAGAGTACCCAGCAACACCTCCCCCAGCTCTCCACGTCCCATTTAGGGGAGGGGCTGCATTCTTCGAGCTCTGCAGCCCTCTCACCTGCCTCTTCTGACTTCTTCCTCCTGTGCACAGACCCCTGCCCCCGAGCCTCCAACCCTTCCAAGCTGCTTGGGTCAATTTGATCCCAAACTGGCACGGGGCACGTGCCACACGCAGCAGGCCTTCCCAGCTCAAGTGTAAACTGGTTTTTATTTGGTTTTAAGGCAGCAGGAATCACAGCTTTTTCTCAAAAGAAAGAAAAGGTTTCTGTAAACATCTTCATCTTCTGTTTAGCTCCTCTAGTTTCAAAAATCCACTGTAGTGGCTACATAGAACTCACAAATCCATGATTAAAGGATAGATTAAGGAAGTTAACAAGTTATAATACCAGTGGGGAATGCTCATGGTTGAATTGTTTACCAGGATACGTTACAAAGTTACAAAGTTGTCGAGTCTGCTTATAAATGCCCAAAGGGCATACCACTCTGCTGTAAGCCTGCCTGAGAGCATTCCACTCAGACTCTGAAGCAGCAAGCCCAGCTCCCTGCATTAACTGCTTAAAGCCACTCAGCCTCCTGCACAAATGCACTCATCTTAACCTGCTCCCTGGCTCAGGCACCATCACTGTTCCGTGCTCGGGCTCCTGGTTCTGCCGCGGCTCTTCTGATGGGGTAGCTGTCACCTGGTTCCAGGAGGTTCACTACGACACAGGGATCTCAGGTCCAGAGGACAAGCTCCATTCTTGGCTCTTGCTGGTAATGAGATCCCTCCCTGCTTCTCAAAGGGCGCATTTTATACACAACAGGATGGCACCCGAGGGACTCCTGGTCACCATTACTCACAGGTGAATCCTATCGGCATCTTCCCGCGCCTTCTTACCAGACCCATGCAGGGAAGGTCGTTCGGTTGGGACGTAGACTTTGGCTGAAGAGCCGCATGAAGGACATTCACAGCCCCTGTGGTCCCTGACTGCTTGGAGGTCTCCAGGCCGAGACAGGGTGTGACTGAGGGTCTATGAGTCAGAATCAACTTGGTATATTTTGTGATTATGTCAAAATGGGCCTATATTACTCGTGTGATAAGCAGCTTATCACGCTGAGTAATCTACTAACAATTCATGGGAAGCCAAGCCCCTCCCAAAGCTGTTCGGGGAAGCATTCATGTGGACACTTGACTAGAGTGTATTTGTAGCCCTTGTGGTGAAGAGAGCTCATTTAGCACATTAATGCAGTTACCGTGCTGGGAAGTCACGAAGGGTCGCCCATCTGAGGCCATGTAAAATCATGTTTTGGAGTACTAGTAATGAGAACAATGGGGCCGTCTGTCCGCTTAAACGCTCCTGCGCCTGGCTTCTTCAAGCGGTGCCTGTGCATCAGGAAGGGCTGCGAGGATTTAAGGAGGGGTGCGCACCCCACGGCGCCCCCTGATGTGGTGATGGTGTAGATGCAGGAGTTGGCCTTTCAGAAGCAATCAAGTTACCTTCGTTTTTCTAAACAGCCAGGCTATACTTGCAGATGAGTGGGGTGCCACGCAGACCTGGCCTCCCTGGCAACAGGCTCCCGAGGGGCAGGGCGGCGCTGCAGCGTGTGTGTACATGGACACAGATGTCTCAGGCATGTAGAACCCTTGCGATGGCTCGAATGTTCTCTCCAGTTCGTTCAGCCTGGGAAACGCTGAGCGGGCTCCTTCCCTTTGGGCGTCCAAGTCCAGGCGCTTGCTTCACAGTGCTTACTGTCTGCTGGGGCGGCCCTTGGAAGGCTCCTCCCCGCTCTCACAGCCCCTCGTTTGTGTGCTGCCGCTGCTCTAGGTTCGAGAGCCTCTTCTGACATCAGCTTTAGTCGTTTCCTGTATTGCCTGTGTTGTGTTGACAGCATTGGACTTCAGGGCAGATCCTGAAATGTTCTTTTTGATGATGAATGCCATGCCATTATCTTCAATTTGTCCTTCCTGGTTGAGAGACTGTGTCAGAATCAACTCGATGGCAGTGATTTGGTTTTTTGGTGTGTGTGTGTGCGCGCGCGTACTTACACAGAACCCTGGAAGGCTTCATGAGTTGCGTGCAGTCCTTGCATGGCAGCCAGGTGGATCCACTCGCTTATGTGCTGATGCAACAGCGAGTTAGTTGGGGGCTCCCACCCTTCCTTTTCACCGCTTGACTTTGTGTGCGTGAGGTGCCTGAAGAGACCCTGGCCTGGGCTGGGTGCACCCCAGCCTTCAAAGTCACCCCGTCAGTCTGACCTCAGCACCAGCTCTGACACGTCCTCAGTTCTCCAAACCTTCCTCCCGCAGCCCGCTGGGGTCATCTTGGTCAGCATCCACTGCAGCCCCAATGACCAGATGCTCTGGGCAGTCGACAGCAAGTGGAACGTGCACGTCCGCGTGGGCATCACCGAGGAGATGCCAGTGGGGACTGACTGGGAGCATGTGCCAGGTACCTGGAGCTCCACGGTCACATGGGAGTGCTGCCCACCTCTCAGCACTACTGCCTCTGCTCTGCCCACACCACCCAGGCGCTGACAAGTGGGCTCTTAGCTCCCAGGCCTTCCCACCCCCCCACCCCCACTCCAGCTCAGGATGTCACCCTGGGTTCCTAGAACCCTTCTGGCATGGTTGGTCCTGGCTCCTGCTCGGTCCCTTCCAGGGGGACCCAGACACCTTCAGGGGTCCCTGTCTGGGCACACAGGGTCAAAGGACGCACCGTGTCTGCCCACAGGACTACAAGCCTGTCAGCTGGCACTGAGCTCGAGGACTGTGTGGGCCCGCTGCCCCAATGGCGACCTTGCCCGGCGCTACGGAGTCACTGACAAGAACCCAGCTGGAGACTACTGGAAGAAAGTTCCTGGGAGCGCGGCGTGTGTCACAGGCAAGTGTCTGGCTCGGCAGGGGCCAGGTGGGCGCCAGGTGTCATCGGGGACTCTGTGCTCTCATTCGGGCCCCAGCCTGGGTACCCACCCCCACCCCCTAAGGGAGTCTCCAAGGACCTGAAGGCACTGAGCAGAAATAGGCACAGGGCCCGCCCCGTCCGGCTGTCGTCCCCCACCCCCCTGCCCCGCCCCAGTCCGGCTGTCGTCCCCCACCTCCCCCTGCCCCGCTAGAAAGGCTGGCCCATGGAGTGTGTGACGGCTCTCCCTCCCACAGTGACTGCTGCGGACGAGCTGTGGGCGATTGGTCCACCAGGCTGTCTCCTCCAGCGGCTGACAAAGACCTTCAGCCACTCACACGGCTCCCAGAAGGGCAGCCTGGCCACCACCACACCCCACCCTGAGGACTTCGAGGATGAGTGGGAGGTCATCTGAAGGGACCTTGGGCCCAAGCCCTCACAAGAGGAGCCAGGCTTAGGGGACAGGCCTCAGCCCCCTCGTGCAGCCAGGTTGGCCTGCCCTGCTTCCCGTCCTACTTCGTCTCCATCTTGTCCAGAACGCTCGCCTCGCTCTTGTCCAGAACGAGTGACCCTGCCCCAGGGCTGCTTCCTGAGTGCATGACAGCACCTTGCAGTCCAGTCCCTGTCATTGTGGAAGGCCCAGGCTCCCAAGGGAGCAGGTGGGGAGGAGGGGCTTACTGCCCCTACTGGCCGCTGTCAGTCCCAAGGCCTTGTGGGAGTGGGGTGAGGTGCTCAGCACCGTGCGATGCTCATCCCAGGTGGTCCATCTCCACTGGAATGAGACACAAGTTCTGGTACATTCCACGATGCTAGACTTCCACATGGTGGCTTGGGCTGCTCGTGGATGGAGAACACACCACATGGCACAAGGCAGAGCCAGGCCGCCACCTGCAGCCCGTGCTCCAAAGTGGCAGTCACAACCATGGGATGCAGATGGGGGCGTGTGGGCGCGCATTGCTGGGAGCTACGCTCGCTCCTGCCTTGGCTCTTCCAAGGGACCGCTCCATGGTGGCGGCACTGTCAGGGGACGGCACTACTGATTGCCTTTGTCTGTTACATTACAAACCCATCTGAGATACCTCATCTGAACCCTGCTCTGCCTGGTCTGCACGTGGCTTTTCTGGTATTGGGGGTCCTCTCCCACAGCCTGGGCAGCCAGGGGCTCTAGGGCTAGCAGGCTCTCCAGAGATGGCCAGCACCTTCAGTTCAGCCAACACCCTGCAATTTCTATGAGGGACCTACTGTAGTCATGTCAGGATACTGGCCCTGAGGTCAGCCTTCAGGGCCCACCTGTCATTGGCATGGGAGTCCAGTGCCACCACAGCCCCTGCCCCTCAGCACTTGTGTGTCTACAAGAGCCGCAAGACAAAGGGTCTCAGGGCCAGCAGCCAGCGGGGAGGCGGGAGGGAGCTTGGCAGGCTGTGCAGGCTAGGACACTTCCAGGTGTCACTGAGCCCCGAGCTCGGACCACAGTGCAATCCCACTCCCCTGCGTACACTTATTGTTCAGGTTGTAACTCTTAGCTGTGAGACAGTGCAATAAAGGGACTTTTCCAAGCTGGTGGTTTGCTGTTTGAGCTGAGGCAGACCCCCTGAGACCTGTGTGCCCTCCCAGGCTGGTGTCCACCCACTCCAGCAGGGGTGGTGGGCTTGGTCACTCCTAGGGAGGACACCCTACCTGGGAGAGAACTGGTTGTCTCCTCAGAGGCCTAGGCCTGTGTGTGTGTTGGGATGGGGGGGGTCGTGCCCCTGTTTAGAAGCCTCCAGCCAAGAAACAATCTGTGTACTGGATGTGCCGGAGGGGAGAAGGTATTGGCATCGCAGGACAGGTGGCTGGGGAGGGGTGGGAGGGGGAGGACAGGACAAGGGCTCAAATCCACAACATTTCTATCAGGTGTGTAGGGTGTGGTGCCAAGATGAAGGATGCCCACTCCGGCTTTCTTTGGTTGGAGGCAGGGGGCATTCCCACAACTGCACCATTGTCCTGTGGCCCTGCCTCAGAGGGGCAGGGCAGGGCTCAGTGACCAGTCATTTCTGTGGGATTCCAGACCTGGGGAGAATGCCCCAGAGGGACAACTCCTGGACCCTGCAGGGCCAGCTTGTCAAGACCTAGAGATGCCTGCAGCCCGATGGAAGCCCGCCCACCAGGCAGGAGGCCCGGTTCCCTGCAGAGTTGGGGGGACAGAAGTAGGCAAGCGGGGTTCCCTTCCTCACCCCTAGGTCGTCATGTACGGAAGGCATTCTCTTCTAAACGGAAACGAGGGGGAGGAGCTGCTGCTTCTGAGTGATGGATGGGCATTTTCCAAATTGGGGAGCAAGGGGGCCCCACAGAGGAGGGAAAGCCTAGAGGTTGGATTTCTTCAAACTGTAGGAATACTGGGGGAAAGTTAAACTCCACTTTAACCCAGAAAGACAAACAGTTGCAGCAAATGTGGCTTCATCGTTGAGTATGAACCGAACCCAGAACCAGGGCCAAGCAACAGGACGTCACCGAAGACCAGAGGACAGGACTGGGGCCACCACTGTCCCCGATACGTCCAGCCTGGGGCCTGCACTGCCGACAGAAATGCACCGTACATCGAGTGAGCGCTGAGTCAAATGGAGATGTCCACACCAGACATTCCAGGGAGCCGTGAGGAGTGTGGTGCAGTCTGCAGACGAACAGAATATCTAGCGCACCTGGTAGCCGCTCCGGGCCAGTCGAGATGCCATGGCCCTGCCCCTACCAGTTTTCCTGGGTGACCTTGCATGGAGGGGACCATCCTACCTACTGTAAGTTTGAAAGTGGTTAGGAATCTGGAGGGAGGGGGCACTGGAGGGCTGGGGAGCAGCACGGTCCCTCAAAGAGCCAGTCACAGTGGTGGCCTGGACTGTGTACCTTTGGGTATCTTGGATTTGAACCAAGTAAACGTTATCCTAATAAATATGTAAAATCAAAGACCATAGTCCTTTCTAACATTAACTCACTACGGTACCAATTGCTGAGTAGAACTTCATCCATGCCAAAGGCTTCTCAAATGACAATCGGGACGGTACATTGATGGTAAGCGCTCTGTAGGTGACAAGATCTCATATGTAGGAGACCTTTAGAGAGCACTTGAGAGAGAAATGGACCATAATACACCAAAATGCAAACAGTGGTAGGCTGATGGCCTTGTGCCAGCCCTCATGCTCCCTAGACTGCAGAGAAAGGACCCAGCTAGTGCAGGGTGCGCTATTGTCCTGCCAGTGCTCAGATCATTCAGCAAGTGAAAACTCGACCCACTGCCCGAGTCTGTACGGACCCACAACAACCCTATAGGGCAGGGTAAAACTGCCCGTGAGTTTCTTTACAAAAGTAGAAAGCCCATCTTTCCCCGAGGGGCAGTTAGTGGTTTTGAACTGCGGACTTGCGGTTAGCAGCCCAGCATGTAACCACTACAACACCAGGGCTCCTAAATGACGAGGGCTTTCATAATGAGGGGGAACCAGCTCCTCGTGCACCATGCTCAGCGGCTCGTCAACCCATCAATGGTGTGGCCCCGCCGGCCACTCCTTGGGGGAGGAGATATGTGGCAGCCCTCATCCATAAAGATTTGCAGCCCAAAACCCTGTGGGACCCTCCTACGCAGACTTACCGGGTCTCAATGCGTAGGAACTGGCTCAGGCAAAGTGGGTGTGGGTTTGGGTGGGCAGGCTGTGGTCTTTCTCAGCTGAGGGTAGAAAGAAGAAACAAAGGAAATGACGAGCACCTCATACAGAAGACCAGTTCCCAGCAGTGACACCAAGAAGGCACAGTGGGTCAAATAGTGATTACATATTGGGCTGCCATCCACAAGGTCAGCAGTTCAAAACCACCAGCTGCTCCTCAGGAGAAAGCTGGGCCTTCTACTCCCACAGCTAGTATCCTATCGGGTCACCAGGAGTAGGCGTGGACCTGATGGCTGTGGGTTTGGTTCTGAGATTTGAGGACCATCATGTGTCACGTAGAAGAGGAACCAGCCTTGGGTCTCTGCGTTGACTACGATGATAGCTGGGGGTCAGATGCTTGCAGTGGGGCAACTGCAGTGCTCCCCCAAAACACTGCCCCGTAACTACACCTCTGCTTGGTGCCAGGCATGCCCCTTCTCCCCAACAGCTTCTGGGTGGACAGCTATTCCAGGAGAGGCCTGTGTACCTCACATTCTGCCTACCATGAGCATGGAGGTGAAACCATCAAAATCACTGGAAACGGACTCTCAGAGCCGCGACGAGGGAACCCCCTCCTTGACTGGCAGTGACGGTCGAGTGTCAAGGTTCACCACCCACTCACCGCCATCACAGCAATGCAGACTCACAGCGACCCTACAGAACGGGAGAACTGCCCCTGTGGGTTTCCAGACTAACTGCTTGGGGGAATAGAAAGTCTCATCTTTCTGATACGAAGCAGCTGGTCTTTGGAACTGCACCCGTGGTAACTACACCACCAGGCTCCTCCTGGCCATCAGATAGCCCGTGGCATCTCGGCATTTACTCCTGGGAAGCAGCAGGGGGCAGAAACAGACCAGCTCAGGTCTAGGAGCTACTGGACCCCCCCC
>NW_022103915.1:7720851-7723322 GCF_000313985.2 Echinops telfairi
CCGCTCCTGGCCCTGCAGGACTCAGAGAAGGGCTGCAGGGATAGGAAATGAAGTGCATTTATATCAGAGTACAGAGGAACAGGATAATCAGGGTGGCAGTGTGAGGCTGCAGAAGGGCTGCAGGCCCCAGCCTGTCCTGGGGCAGCCAGGGCGAGCCTTAGAAACAGGTGGAATGGAGGGAGGATGGGATGAGCCAACCAGCTCGGGCCCAGAGAACAGGGCTTTTCCGGTCAAAGTCACCCAGATGCTTGCCTGGGTCAACCGGGCCCTGAATACGCATAGCTGGGGTGGGGGTGGGGCCCGGAGGCCCTACTCGGGTTGATAAGCCAGTTACCAGGCCCCTCCCTCCAGCTGGTGACTCAGACCTCCAGATACCCTGAGGGCCCCGCCCCTCCCTGGGGGAATGTGATGAAAGAAACAACCCTGCAGTGCCTGTGTCCTGAGCCAGCACGGAGCCCCTGAGGCAGGTACACTACCTACCCTGTCCCCTTCCTCCCCAGGTGCTTCAAGGCCCTGGGCTCCTCCATTATGACTGTGGGTCCCTGACCAGAGGACTGGGGAGGAGAAGAGATTCTCGAGGGGCTCTGAGTACCAGCCCAAGCCCACAGCAGGAGTCCCAGAAACTGGTCTCTCCTCTTCCCTCCCTCGTACACGCCTGAACCGAAAAACGGCATGTTGGAAGGGGTAGTTCCATGCTGGTCTCTCCTCTTCCCTCCCTCGTACACGCCTGAACCGCAAGATGGCACATTGTAAGGGGCAGTTCCATGGACACTCAAATCCCACTAGGTTCTCACCCCAGCATCCCTTTCCAGAGGGGGATCCCACATCCCTTTGGGATATGGTAGGGGGATATCGAAAAATCCCTTCAAGGCAGATGAAGAAAATTAGGTCGGGTACGGGGCAGGAACTTATCCAAGGTCACCTTGAGAGAGCAGTGCAGGGCCGGGCCAGAATCAGACAGCCCCAGCCCCAGCCTCAACCCCTCTCCTCTGGCCCAGCACCCCTCAAATCACCACACATGCTTCTCGGGAATACCGGGAGCAGCTGGCAGGAAGTGCCCTCCACCAGCTGGTCACTCAGTACCTGGCAGGACAGTGCCTCTCCCACCCAGGCGGGTTGGGGTTGAATATCACAGGCCTCCAGATTCCCAGGCAGCTGGCAGGAGCCCCTGGTCCCCAAGGCTCCTCAACTGGGGGTGGGGGTGGGGGGTCGTCTTCGTGGAACACCTCAAGGTCCTGGGAGTGCACACTGCTAGGTCACGTGGGAGAGGCACTTGGAAATCTGAGAGCCCAGAAGGGGCTGGGGGGGGATTGATGAGCCCAATAGTCTACATGCCTACAGACGCTTCTCCACTTCTACAAACTCCCTTCAGAAACCACCTCTCTTCAGGATGGGGCCAGGCACAATGTAAACCACCCCAGCCACTGGCTAACACCCAGGGGACACACGGGAGCCCCACCTAGGGGGTGGGCAGAGGAGGAGGGGAAGTTAGCAACAGCTCCAATGGCTGGGGTCAGAGTAGCAGGTGCCTACTAATTAAAGGAACAGGAGGACAACAGGGGCACCCAAGGAGGGGCAGGCAGCCAGTGGGGGTGGGGGTGCAGCAGACCGGAGTTGGGGAAAGGCATGCTGGCCAGGCTAGGAGGAGGGTGCAGGCGGCAGGATCAGGAGGCGGGAACAAAGGGGGCCAGAGGTCTCAGAGCTGGAGGGATTGGGCTGTCTGGGATTCCTAAGAAGCCCTTAAGTCTACCCACTAAGTCAAGCCATAGGCCTCTTTGGCACAGCCACCCTGAGCCCTTCTCCCAGGGGTCCCGGACTAGCAGGATTTTACCCACCTGACGCGGAAATCAGTCCAGCGCTGCCCCTTCCTCTGGGGGCCCTAATTAGCCCAGGCAGGCCAGGCCTACCAGTCAGAGTTTGGCTAGGCCCTGCTCGCCCAAAGAGCACCTGCCTCCTGGCGTTCCCCCGCACCCCGCACCCCCCCACCTCCGGCGCTGGACACACGAGGCCGGACTCGCTGCATAGAGACCAGTGTTTGTAAAATGCCAGGTACAATACTCAGAAAGCCCCTTTTCCCTACACCTTAAGTCCTGGGTGACCTGCGGGCATGGCTCTGTCCCGAGAGACCCTGCGACCCGGCCGTCCCTCGAGGTTCTTCGTCCTGGGAGACCATCCGCCTGTCCCTGTCCCGTGAAGTCCTGCGTCCAGAGCAGCCTGCGGCCTAGCCCTTCCCTGTAAGGTCCAGGGGCTGCAAGAAGGGCGGCAGCGGCAGCTCGTCCAGGGCCTCGGGGAAGCGGCTGGGCGAGATGGCGGTGACGAGCACCTGCATGGCACGTGTGAAGAGTGAGGGTGGCGCCAGGCCGGCCAGCCACTGGAACTTGTCATCGCCCAGCAGCCGCTGCCAGCGCGGCCGGTCCCCCAGCAGCTCGTGGCAGGCCAGGCCGGCGGTGCCCGCGGGCGTATAGAGCGCC
>NW_022103915.1:7723772-7745535 GCF_000313985.2 Echinops telfairi
GCGGGAAGGTGGCCAGCAGGTAGTGTGCGTAGGCCTGGTGGTCATGCACCAGTGCGTAGAGCAGCGCCTCGGATGGCGAGTAGGCGGCAGCGCGGCCACGCTCATCCCAGTGGAAAGCCTCGCTGGCGCGCATGTCCTCAAGCAGCCACACGGGTAGCTGGTCACGCACAGCCTGGTAGAAGGCGAACGACGACTTGCGGCACTGCTTCTGCGCCTGAGAGCGCGCGGCACCTGCGCCCTCCGGGCCGCCCTCTGCACCACCCCCGGGCCGCCGTGCGTCCCAAGGCATGATGGCAACGCGCCTCCAGGCCTCACGACATGGACTTCCGGGCCACCACCTGCAGGTGGAAGGAACAGGTGAGGGGTGGAGAAAATGGAGACCCACAGAAGGACTCCCAGCCATCTCTCAGACCCCACCCTGCTTCCATCCTCCACCCCCACCCACTGCTTCCTTCTGTCCTAGGCACTGAACTTCCTCCCACTCCTTGATCTAGCTGTACCTGATCTTCCTCCCTGATATTGTCTTGTTCAGGTCCTGCTGCACAAGAGGTCTTCCACGACCCGGGCCTCGCAGGCCCACCCACCTTGAGACTACACAGAACCCCCCTCACCATGCCCTTCAGTCCTGTCCCCCAACCCTCTCTAACCTGCCCTCAGCCCCCACCTAAACCCTAACCACAGAGGGCTGGTGCCTGTGCCTCTGTAGCCCCTCTCCACCACTGGCCCAGCCACGTCCAGCCCTGGCAGGACACAGGGCTCTAGACACGACTACCTGGTTCCGAAGAGTGCGTATGTCACTGTCCCTCACTTGGCCTCGGCTTCCTCATCTGCCAGAAGGAGAACAGGGCAAGACTGTTAGCCTCAGCCTGGGTATGTGGGCCAGTGACGCCAGCCCTTCACACTTTGACGTTTCTGGGGGACGCAAGAAGGCAAAGCTACTGGGTAAAATGGATCCCGTCCTCCAGTGGAGCAGCAGGGTCCAAGGTCACTCAGCCAATCAGTAGAGCAGGACCAAGCGCCTGGACTCCCCGCCTCCCCTGTCGGACTCCCAGCGGCGCAGGGGCCCGGCTGGAGCACTGTCCTCAAGCCTGAGCTCCGGCTGCAGCTCTGGCCGCGGCCCAAGCTGCCACTGCCTTTCTCAAGGGTAAGCTCTGGGTCACAAGGGCCAGGGGCAGTCAGCTGGCCGGCCACACACTGGGCCACTATCACTGGCGCGGAGTGAGTTACAGGGGGGCTGTGGCCACAGCGCCCCTCGGGGCCACTTTATGCCTGGCACCTCACCCCACGCTTGGGCCTGTACGCTCAGGTGAGACCGTGGGCACGCGTGGGACGCTGGGCAGTTACGTAAAGTTCGGCCCCGCCTCGCTGGACAGCGAGTGGCGTCCGCCGCTCTGTACCCACCGTGAGGGCCGGGGCCACGCTGGGTGGCAGCAAGCGCCCTGCCGCCTGCTGTCCTCTCCTGGCACAACCCGATCTCGGGTGGCGGGGCGAGTGCGGGTGCGGCCAGGGACCCAGCGCCAAGGAGAGGCCGGCTACGCGCGAGCGGGCTGGGGCACTCACCGTGGGACCCCGGCCCTGTCCCAATCCCCGCTGCCAGTCA
This sequence comes from Echinops telfairi, assembly GCF_000313985.2. Taxonomy (NCBI): domain Eukaryota; kingdom Metazoa; phylum Chordata; class Mammalia; order Afrosoricida; family Tenrecidae; genus Echinops; species Echinops telfairi. Next base: position 7,725,373 of record NW_022103915.1, read on the forward strand.
GTGCGCGTTGTCCCCACGGGCGGCGGGGAGGGTCCACGGACGGGCGCGTGCACCGAGGCGCCGCCGCCTGCGCCCGCCGCAGCCGCGCTCTGACCGCCCGGCCCAGTCGCTGGGCGGCGGGCCGGCGGGCGGCGGCAGCAAGCGCAGTGCGGCCGAACCGGCAGGACCGCGGGCCCATCCGCCGCCGCCATTGGCCTGCACAGTCGGCCCCCACCGACACTCATTGGCCACCGCTCTGCACCATTGTTGCGTCACCGGAGGTGGGCGGGGCGCCGAGCGGGCGGCGGAAAAGTTCGGAGAAACTTGAGCGCCGGGAGGGGAGGGGGCGTGGCGCAGCTGTAAAACCCCAGCTGCTGGTGGGTGTGCCCCAGGCGTCTTCCCGGGGCACGTGACCTTCACATTTTTTTGGTGTCTTAAGTCCCCGCTTCCTTGACACCCCTCCACCCTACCCTGTGACTTCGTGGAATACCTCAAAAAGGTTATGTTCCCCAACCATCCCACGTACGTAGGATCAGACAGAGCCCCTGCGCCCCACGGAGTTTCCGTCCCCATAAATAGGGACACCTAAGAAGGCAGAGAATACCAGAAGGATGTTTGCTGGTGTTTGACTGACTATGCAAAGGCATAGGCCACGGGAACAGTCGAAGAATAATTCCAGAACACTCCCTCGTGGTCCTGTTGAGGCAGTCATTGGAAGGGAACAAACTGGGTGGTTTAAGGCCAGGAAGGGTGCATGTAGGAAAAGGAACGCAACATCGGGACGGGAGGAAAAGGTATTCACCTGTGATTGCTGTGCAGCCGAGCCGACACAACCTTGCTGGCTGGAAGAGAGCTGGAAGCGCTTGCGGATGAAGATCAAAGGACTGCAGCCTTAGGAGGGATGGCAACTCCGAGTCCAGAAAACAAAAATCCTCATCACTGAACCTGTGGGCAGGCACCCTTGTCCTCCACCACAGAGAACAGATTGCCGCTGTGAAGAATTCCTTTACTTGGAACCCCAAACAGCTCCCATGGGAGCAGAAGACAAACTTCTCTCTTCGGCAGCACACATACTAACATTGGAAGGATACCGAGATTAGCATGGCCCCTGTGCAAGGGTGACACGCAGATTCATGACGCATTTTGTATTAAAGAAAGAAAAGAGATTAAAACATAGTGCACGGGGCAAATCGGTTGCGCAGACCTCTTTAACGTGCCAGAGAGTAAAGGTGTCACGTGGGGGCTCCTGACCTGAGCCAGGGTCTTTTTAACCTCCCTCCCTGCATGTGTAAACTGGACAATGAGTCGGGAAGACTGAAGAACAATGGGTGCCTTTTGATGATGGTGCTGTCGAAGGAGGTTCAATATACCACAGCCTGTCAAAAGGACAAACAAATCATAGAAAAACAGCCAGACTACTTGGTAGAAGAAGGGATGACAAGACTTTGCCTACCATACTTTGGGCATGTTATCAGGAGGGATCAGTCCCTGGAGAAACAGTAATACTTTGTAGACGGTGGACAAAAAGAGGTAGTTACATTACATAATCTGTTGTCAATTTGAGACTTACTAAGGGTGAAGGGGTGGAGTTTAGCCTGTGAATCAGGCTGCAGCTTGATGGCCTCATTTGGAGGCACTAAGGAGATAACTAGCTTGCTGGAGGCAGGACACATGTTCATTCCCTGCAAGACATTACTGAGACATTACTGACCCTGAGCCTGATGGAGCTACACTGATGCAGCAAGAGTCCTGAAGCTGAAGGAGCCACGTGGAGACCCCTGCCAGCACTGAGATGCTTCCACTGCCACTGGATCCACAAGACTTTCCACTCACTGGCCTGTGATCTTCCTGCATTCGGCGTCATTGCATGTGTTTTGTGAGTCTGAAGAGGAATTTATAGATTGGTATCAGACATATGGACTAATATCGGACTTATGGACTTGATCTGGACTGGGCTTGGGTGTTTTCTCAATATTCCATTGCTCTTGTATATAAAGCTCTTCCTTTTACACATATGAGTGTCTATGAATTTGTTTCTCTAGTCCACCCAGACTCACACAACCTTCCACGGAATGAATTGGCACAGTAGCTATAACAGTGGGCTGGAGCATAACCCTGTGAGGGTGGCACTGAACCAGTCATTGTCTCATTCTGTCGCACCCAGCCTCACTATGAGTCAGAGCCACCTTGACAGCACCTGACAACAACCACATTTATTGCAGGCCTACTGTGTGTCTGCCACGGTGCTAAACACATCTGGCTTCGTTTTGTTCTCATGACCACTTAGGGGAGTGGGAATGAGGACCCTCATTTTACTGGGAGCAATAGAAGGCTCAAAGAGAGGGGCCTCCCTGCAAGGATCAGTCTAGGAGAGGCTAGGTCCCTCGCCTGCCTCACCACAGGGGGTCCAAGGCTGGCGTTCATGACCTCCTTAGGAGATTGGCTAGTGTCCATCCCCCAAACATTCCTTTTTTGCCAAACCCACCAACAGCTTCGGGAGAAAGACCTGGCTCCATAAAGATTACCCAAACCAAACCCATTGTTACTAAGTCAATTCCAACTCACAGGGAGTCTCAGTCTCCTCTAAAAGTCAGAGGAGAATGACCCCATCGGTTTTCAAGGCTGTCTCTCAGCCCCTATAGAAGCCTATACTCTTGTCCAGGGATCACTCTGGGTCACCTCTCCTCCACCCTATAGGGTCCCTATGACTGCACTGAAGGACAGCAACTCTCCCAGAGACAAGTTTCAGGCCCATTTCACAGAAGACGACATTGAGGCTCACAGAGGGAAAATGATGACTTGGCCCCTCCCTTCAGAGCTGTTCTTGGCTCTCTGGCCCAGAAGGAGGGTGCCTGGTCAGGGGGCGTTCACACACTCAGCCCTGCAGCCTGCCCCCGGACCCCCATTCATGCACTGATACATACCTGAACCCCTACACCACCACCCCTAGCTGTTCCTATGCCCTGCGAGGTGAGGCAGGTAACCCATTCAACAGACAAGATTAAGGCACAGAGAGGGGTCAGGACACACTGAGCAGGCAATAGCCCTGCCCCCCACGAGACACCCCACCCTACTGGTGTAGGCAGTCTGTGTGGCTCTTCCTCCACAGCAATGGGGACACTCACTCAGTCTGCCCTCAGCTTCAGCAGCTGGCCTCTGGGGTCTGGGCGCCCAGGAGAAGGGGATGTAGGCAAAGGGGAGGACAGCTGCAAAAAGGGGCCAACCACCCTGAGGATGGGGCGAACTCAGAGCTAAGAGGGTCAGGAACTACCTTCTCTTTATGGGCTCTGCATCTAGCTGAGAACAAACAGGCAGAAGGCCCCAGGTAGGGACCAATGCTACCACACACACCCTTCTCCCAGGGGTTGGGCAGGGCTGGGGGGGAGAGACGTTAGCACTCAGACTGGCTCTGACTGCAGGAGGGAAAGGGTGGGTGGGGGCCTCCAGAGGCTGAGGCTGAGCAAGGTTGAGTAGAAGGACAACAGGGTGCTGGACAAGACAGGGAGCAGGTGGGGCCGGGACAGAATACAGGACACAAGCGTGGTTCCTGCCCCATTGTGGTGGAGACACCCAGCCATCTTGCTGAGGTGCCCACTGGCCCCTAGTTGGAGGCAGTCAGCATCATTCAGAGGCACAGTGCCCCCCTTCCACCCCCATGAGGAGGCTGGTGGGAGCCTGCAGGCCAGGGAAGGAGACTGGGGGAAGCTCAGCCAAAGTCAAAAAGGTCCTGGGCGCCAGGGCAGAAGGTGACCAACCCTAGGAGGAGAAGGCTGGCCAGCTGGGCAAGAGGATTTGGTAACCAGAGTACAGGGACTTTCACCAAGGCCACCAGTGAAAGGGCTGAGAGAGGGGAGCGGAGCTGGAGGGGCCTAGGGGGGGAGTGGGACCAAGATCAAGGAGCAGGAACACCAGCCCTCTCCTCTGTGTGTGGGGGGGTGGGTGGGGGGGCATAGGGCACCAAACGGTCTGTGGCCTGTGGGAGAAGGTTATGATCTTTCATTCCATTTTACCCCAAGCTTTAAAATAGATATAAAGTAAATAACTCGCATTTATTTTAAAACATTTAATTTCTATAGTAGAGGATGTTTTAATTCCCAAAGAGAACAGACTTTTGGTGTTTTGCTTTCCAATAACAAAGCAGAAAATGTTCAACAGGAGCACTTAGCCCTTGGGTCAAGATGAGATCAGTGGCCTGCCTGGGAGCCTCTCCCAGAATGAGGCCTTGCCCATCCTGGGCCCCTAGTCAGAGGGGCTTCATCAGGGCCATGAGGGATCCTGCCAATGGCTTTTGTTTTATCAGTGTTTGATTGACATATCATACAACCCAATGTTTTACACATATTAAAGAGTTGTGCAATCGATTTTAGACCACCATCAAGTTTAGACCCACAGGCTTTTTGAAGGCCTCGCCTGTATGTGTGTATTTTATCTTTTAATAATCCTACAGAATTCCCCCCTCAATTAAAAAGCAACAGCCTTCTTTGTTGTTTTTCGCTTTGAACCATTTAACCATTAAACCTTTTAACTGAAGACAGGTGATGACCAGCGGCCAAGAAGGTCGTCCTGCTGCAGTTTGTAACAAGGAGCTAGAAGTTTCCAGGAGCATCGAGAGGAGAGCCAAACAGATCCGGGCACCTCCTGACCACCGGGGACCTCGGTGGTCCCCTCAGCTCTCCCGGGGCCCTTCTTTGTGTGGTTGATTTGCAGCCCCCAAAACAGGTACATTTGGAAATGGGGTCTTTCACGATGATTTAGTCAGAGGGCATGTTGTCAGGTGTTGTCGGGTCAGATCCGACTCACACAGTTCTGCCTACAAATGAAGGAAACCCAGCCCGGTCCTGCGCCAGCCTCGCAGTCGGTCTCCGCTGCATCAGTCCATCCTGCTGAGGGCTGTCCTCTCTTCTGCTTCCAAAAACAAAAACAAAACCCACAAACAAACAAATTCAACTGCCACTGACTTGATTCCGACTCAGCGTGACCCTATAGAACAGGTTAGAACTACCCTCTGTGTGTTTCCAAGACTAATTCTTTTGGGGAGTAGAAAGCCTCATCTTCCTCCCAGGGAGTGCCTGGTGGCTTCAAACAGCAGCCCGAAGCATAACCCCTCTGGCACCAGAGCTTGCTCTTCCACCCACAGGGCCTAATCCAATGAGAGCAGAGACCCGACAAGAGAAAGGCTGCAGAAGGAGATGCAGTGAGAGGAGGGTCAGAGGAAGAGGAATCCTGAGCCCGGGAAGGCCTGGGGCGAGCAGGAACCCGCTGGAGGGACAACCCGGGATAGTCTGCTACAGACTTGGGAAGGAGCACAGCTCCACCTGCACGTGATTCGAAAAGGAATGAGAAACCGTTCACTTCTGTTCTTAGAAATCATCTGCTTGGTGGCTCATTGTGGTGGCCCCAGAAAATACCTGCAGTCTCCCTCATTCCCGAGGGTGGAACAATCTCTATGGTATTGGTGCGTCCTTCCTTGTCGGGCCCTGGATCCAGCTGTACCTGAAGACATCCCCACGTTCCCATTAAATGAACTTATAACCTCTCTCTGCCCACCCCCACCCCCCCACCAGCTTAAGCCAGTCGGAGACCAGATCCATCACTTGTAGAAGATCTGGCTTTTTAAAGGGCTTGCCAGGGACTGCCCCTGTGGTCCCAGCCTTACTATCACCTGCATTCCCTGCCTCCCTGCAGACTCTGGCTGAGCAGTCTCATGTGCCAGGTGACACCTGTGCAAGTAGGTAGCATGCAACCAGAAGCAAACAGGAAGGGGGGGGGCAGGGAGCAGGGCTGTGGGGAGCCTCACAAAAAACGGTACCCCCACTGGACACTCACGGTGGGACACAGCTCACCTCTGAACCTGTCAGCCATAGAAGTACTCATTGTTGTTTTTAATTGTAAAACAAAAGCATTTTTAAAAATCATGTTATATGTATATACACGTGCACACACATATATACTGGCAGTCACGTGCTGATCTGTTGACAGCAGCGGCCCTGGGTACCCTTTCAGTTTTTATTCTCAATGTGCCCTGAATCATTCAGAAGGGACAGACACACGTCCAAACGCGATGCGGCAGTGAGAGTCGGTTTGAAGAGAGCCAGGGCGAAATGCTGCTTCCTGGCCACTTTCTTCTGGTGGTTCCCCCAGGGGGCTGTTATCACTAGGGTGGTGTCATCCAATGCAGTTCCTTTTGATGTCACCCCCCAACACGCACGCACGCACCTCCCCCCCCCCACCAGACCCTACAGATGGCTTAGCCATGCTCATGATCAATCTGTGTCATAGAATAATGTGTGACTGGTACAGATAGGAACTGAAAATACAGGGAATCCAGGACGGGTGAGCCCTATAGGACCAGTGATGTGAGTGGCAAAACGGGGAGGGTAAAGGGAGAATGGGTAGGAAAGAGGGAACCGATTACATGGAACTGTGTGTGACCTCCTCCCTGGGGGACAGACAACCAAAAAGTGGGTGAAGGGAGACGTCGGACAGGGCAAGATATGACAAAATACCCATTTATAAACTATCAAGGGCTCATGCGGGAGGGGGGAGCGGGGAGGGAGGGGAAAAATGAGGACCTAATGTCGGGCGTTTAAATGGAGAGAAAATGTTTTGAGAAACGATGTACAAATGTGCTTTACACAATTGATGTGTGTATGGATTGGGATAACAGTTGTATGAGCCCCTAATAAAATGTTAAAAAAAAAGAATAATGTGTGAAATAGTTGTAAATGGCTTAACTAATATTTCTCAGCTTGCGGGGGTGGGGGGCTCTGAAAAGTTTGTGGAGAAATAGAACAAAAAGAGAGGAACATTTTCCCGCAGGGTTTTTGAAGCTGCCGCGGACCTGGATGCTAAGCACTTTACATTGTTCTGTGAAACTTTTCTGCCTGGACTGAGAGCCTGTGATGGAGTGTGTGCGCTTGCCGTTCCTTCTACCGCATTCTCACAACACTTGCTGATTACAGGGTCGCAGATAGGAATCGCTGCTATCTTGTAGCTCAAACGCCAGAAAAATGGACAAAATCGTCACCGACTGTAAAAGCACCAGCAGGGCTGAGATCAGTGGCACAGGCTTGTAGCCTCTGGTGCCTGTTCTGAGCACCACCCGCAGGTGGGCAGAGGATGTGGCTCTGACCATTGGTCAAGAGGTATCGCCATCATTTCCTGTACCCACTGCCAACGAGGCAATGCTGACTCATAGTGATTCAACAGGACCCAGGAGAACCTCCTCTGCATTTCTGAGAGTAAATCTTTAAGGACGCAGAAAGCTTCATCTTTCTCGCCTGGAGCAGCTGTTAGGTTCAAACTGCTGACCCTTTAGATAGCAATCCAACACACAACCCAGGGACCATGCAGCCCTCGGGGGCCGTGTCCAAAGTCAGGTCACAACAGGCTGCTCAAAATGCTACCTTGGCTGCCCATCCAGACCGGTTCCCAAAACAAAGCTTCCTCAGGGCCTTTGCACTTGCTAGGCCCCTTCCCCAGGTGCCTGCACAGTCTCATTTAAATTTTCATTTGGCTGAAAGGCCTCCTGGCTGCTCTCCTATCAGTGGGTAGGGCCTTGGCTGTCCCAGAGATGTGGCCAGGAATGCTTGATGACTAAGTGCAGGAGTTAATCAGGCAAGGCAGTGGGGTCAGGGCTGTGGGGGGTTCCTACGCCCTGGTGACAAGTGTATGATTCATGCCAGGAGGAGACACAGGGAGTCCAGCCACTCAGGACTCTAGGCAGCACAGGGAGACTTCAGAGTTAGTATCCAGACACTAATGACTGGCTCCTCCCTAGGGGAGGCCCTAGGTTAGGTGGAGGCTGGTAGGTGGTGGAGACCACAGTTCCTATGCTCACCCTCTGGATTGGCCCAGCCTGGCTGTGGCCTCCAGCTGGGCTGATAGACCTGGGGTGCAACTATGTCCTACACTGCTGTCAGCTAGCAGCAGCACCTCCTCTCCAAAGCTGGAACCCCTGGACTTGCGCACACACACACTCCAAACACCCCTGTCCCTTCCAAGGCGTTGCACTCGGGGAAGTCTCTGCGATTTGCAGTGAATTAACTCAGAACATAAAACAGGCCGGAGGGCCCGGACCTGGCCCAGGCTACAGCTCTTAAAAGAGCTCTGATGAGAAGACTGGCCCAGCCCGGCTCCTTCGACCTCACGGTCACTTTGAGAAGACGGGAAGAGAAACTGAGGCTCGGAGAGGGAGCCGCCAGCCCAGGCCAGGGAGCAGGGGTGGGGAAAGGCAGAGATCAAAGGCTGGAGAGGAACGGTTCCGAATCGGATCGGCACCCTCCCGCAGCGACAAGCAGGAAGCGGAACCCGGTTTCCAGGGCGGTCCCACACCGCCCCCTGGCGGCCGCGCGCACCACCACAGTCCGCGGCATCCCCCTGGGCGGGCGGGCCGAGTTGGGGACAAGGTGCGCCCTCCAGCACCCCAGCGCAGCCCACCCTGCGGGCTCGCAGGCCCCTTCCCCAGCAACTCCCCGTCTGTGCTGGGCTACAGCCCCTCCCAGGCCTGAGACCCCGAAGCCCCGCCCCTAGAGCAGAAACCCCGCCTCCAGACGGGCGGGTTAAACAAGCGCTCTCTGGTTGGCTCGTCAGGATGTCCTGGGCGGGGCATGGGCGGATGATAGCCCGGCGTGGGGGCGTGCCCACGCCCTCACCCCGCCCACCCTCGTGGCCCAGTTCCCACGCTCCCGGCAGGCGCCGCAGGGGCGGGCAGCGTCCGGGTTTCCTGCCCTCTCCTCCTGCCCCCACTTCCTCCTTCCCTGCCTCCCTCCCTCCCTCCCGGGGGCCCTGGACCCTGCCGGCCACGGGCTGGGAAGGCGGCTTCCCCAGCTGAGGAGAAGGGTGGGGCGCCTCAGTTCCCGGCTCAGACCGTTTGCGTTTCAGCGGTCTGCCGTGGCGTGGTCGCCAGGGCTCCGCCGTGGCTGCCTTCTGTGAATGCCTCCTGGAAGGCCGTCCCCTCCAGCGACCTGATGCCCCCCTGGGTGCGGGCACCTGCCCGCCCATTTTACAGCTGCAGACACTGAGTCCCAAGCTAGCGAGCGGGGCGCCCAGCTGAGAGGACCTTGCTGAACAAGCCCAGCAATCTATGTGACGCCCTGGTGCCTCCGCCCCCCACGCCTGCCCTTCGCTCCCCCACCGGGCATCCCCAGGACCCAGCGCTGCCCTGGTGAGGACGTCGCCCCTCCCTTTCCGAGGGACAAACTAAGGCAGGGCTGCCTGAGAACTTGACCCAGAGCCATCCCCTTAAACCGTGGGTGGAGGCCAGTCTGGAAGGGGTAGGGACAGGCCCTGCCCATTCTCCCTGAAGTTGTGAGCTTGGAAGGGCAGGGTAGGGAGGCCAGGAGGGAATTCCTGGCACCACGGAGGAACCTGCCACCAGGTTCACCGCTGTCTTTCAAGGATGATTGGCAGCAGGTGAAGGGAGGGTGGGCAGCTCCTTTAAAACTGGGAAGTAAATAGAAAACCAAACTCACTGGCATCCAGTCGCTTTGGACTCATAGCATCCATGTGAGCCAGGCTAAAACAGCACCTGAGTAGAAAGCCTATCTTTCTCCCACAGAAGGTAGGTTTGAACTGCTGACCTTGTGCTTAGCAGCCCAATTCATAACCACTATGCCACCAAGGCTCCTAGGAAGTAAGTAGCTTGCAAATAATAATGCCCAACCAATGATTGTAAAGCCAGGTCCCTGGTAACTCTTAGGCCAGGGGTGCACAGTAGGTCGATGGCAATCTACTAGTCGATCCCAAATGTAGTGTGGGTAGATCACATGGCATTAAAAAAATAAGAGTAAGCCTATCATCAATCCCATCACTTAATTGATATACAGCGCAGCCAATCAGATGCAATCTTAGGTGTCAAACGCATGCGTAAACAACTGGACTGAGTGCAGCAAAACTGACCAGCTAAGTTATCACCAATTTTTAGACCTTGGTTTTTTTTCTCTTAATCATAAGAAAGGGTATTAAAATGAGTGCAGGAGCTGGACTAAGTAAGAAGACAAAAACGTAACACTTTCATACGAAATGGGAGATTTTGACACTACAAGCCGACATTCAGCTGAAGTCCAGAGCTATGGACAGTTCTGGAACTTACTCGCTGAGGGAAAATACCCAAACGTGAGAAACTGTGCTACCTCCTTGACTGCATTATTCGGCTCTACATATTTATGTGAGCCAGCCTTTTCCCACATAAAGTTCATTAAGGCCAAGTACTGTTCCACCATGACTGAAGATCATGTGGAAGTGTGCTTGAGGCTGGCTGTCAGCAGCTACTGTCTGGACTATGCATCCCTGGCTCATTCCATTCAGTGCAAGTCATCAGAGTAAACTCAGGTAATGACAAAAACGTACATAGTTAATTGTGTTGTGTTGTGCAATATGGACTCATGGGATTAAGCAAGGTACATAAACATACATATAAAGAATTCTCCATGCATGTATAAATAAATGTAATAAATACATAAATATAGGTTTTGCATTTTTGTAGTTGGTAGATCATTTTGACTTCATCCTTTTATAAGTAGCTCACATGCTGAAAAAGCGTGAGCACCCCTGTCTAACGCCAAGGAACAAAACTTTGCCGGCACTCAAAAGCAGCTGCACCCTGGGCCACCTCCAACCCCCTCTCACCAGAGGCAGCTGCCGAGTGGCCCTTTAGCCTAGTACTTTCCTGGTTTACTTTTGCCTTCCTAGGCCTCAGGGGCCCTGGTGGTGTAGTGGATTACATGTTGCAATCTACCAGCTGCTCCCTGGGAGAAGAATGAGGCTTTTTGCTCCTATAAAGATTGACAGCCTCGAAACCCTACCAGAGCTCTCCCATTCTGTTCTGTCTGCTCAGTGAGTCGGAATGAAGTCATTGGCAGTGAGTCTTTGGTTCTATTATCTCAGCTTGCCTCCCCAAGCATCGGCTTAATCTTTCCTTTTGAAAACTGCGAAAAGAGTGCTGGTGGTGTAGTGGGTTATGAGTTGGGTCGCTACTGGCAAGGTCAGTGGTTTGAAACCACCAGCCTTTCTTCAGGAGAAAGATGGGGCTTTTCACTCCCTTAAAGACTTCCAGTTTCTGAAAATACAGGGAATCCAGGACGGATGAGCCCTATAGGACCAGTGGTGTGAGTGGCAAAACAGGGAGGGTAAAGGGAGAATGGGTAGGAAAGAGGGAACCGATTACATGGAACTGTGTGTGACCTCCTCCCTGGGGGACAGACAACCGAAAAGTGGGTGAAGGGAGACGTCGGACAGGGCAAGATATGACAAAATACCCATTTATAAACTATCAAGGGCTCATGCGGGAGGGGGGAGCGGGGAGGGAGGGGAAAAATGAGGACCTAATGTCGGAGGTTTAAATGGAGAGAAAATGTTTTGAGAAACAATGTACAAATGCGCTTTACACAATTGATGTGTGTATGGATTGGGATAACAGTTGTATGAGCCCCTAATAAAATGTTAAAAAAAAAAAAAAAAGACTTCCAGTTTCTGGAACCCACTGGGGCAGGTCTCCTCTGACCGTGTGAGTCTGAAATGGACTCAGTGGCAGTGAGAGTGGTGGATGAAGGAGCAGAGCAACAGCTACCTCTCTGGTGTCTTTCTTGAGCAGTGGGTTAATCACCTCCATAATGGCTGTGAGCAGCCAATCAGCTGGAAGAATATTAGGGTCGAAGGCAACTTCCTTATTCAGGTCACCGCTCAGATAAAGTTTCAGGGGTGTGGCCTCTTTCCTATATAAGTAGACTCTGTAGAGAGCTTACTTGCTTCTTGCTGGGTCTGGGTCCGGCACTTGACTTATTGACCTCTAGTTCTTTGACCACTCACTTAATTGCTTTTATTTCCCCCCAATATATTTTGGATTGGTACTTGGTTGAGTCAGGAGGATGCAGAACCAGAAGAGATGGAGAGCCAACTGGATTGGCAAGTCGGAAAGCCAGAGCAGATCAAGAACTTGAACAAATGGACAACAGACAACTCAATTTAAGAATGGGCCCAAGACTAACACACACTTCACCGAAGAAGACAAAGATGACCGATTGGCTTGTGGAAAGATCATTACATCACTAGGGAAATGTGAACATTTAAGCCAGAGTGAAATGTTGGTGTGTGTATATTCATTCAAATGCCCATTCTAAGTGTTGACAAGGGTGTGAAAAACAAACTCTCCAACGTGGTGGGTCAGAATCCCAAAGGGGCAGCAACGTAGGTGCACGAGGCTAACATCTTCTTTCAACATTCGGTGCAAATGTAACCAAACAACAGAACTCCCAGCTGTGAGCCTGTTCTGACTCACGGCAGCCCGACAGGAGAGCGGAGCTGCCCTGTGCGTCTCTGAGACAGGAGCAGGAAGCCTCGTCTTTCTCCTGCAGAGCAGCTGCGGGATTCTAACTGCGGACTCTAGTTAGCAGCCCAACTCGTAAGCCCCCACACTACCAGGGCTCCTCCAAACGTGCCAAGTGCCAGCGATTCTACTTCGATGGGTCAGCCCACGAGAAATTTGAGCACACGAAATGACTACACGCACACTTACGCATGAAGGTTCATGCAAAACCAGAAACCGAGCCCACTTATCAAGTTAGTTCTGACTCATAGCAGCCCCCCCCCCAAAAAAAAAGAGCTGTAAATTAATAGCTTCAACTTCACCCTGGGAGTCACGGGTGGGTTTGAACCGCTAATCTTGTGGTGGTGCAATGCTTCTCCGACAGAGCTACCTTGGCCCCTTTGAGTGCTTATAGTGCATTCTTTATAATAACCTAACAGTGGGGACGTGGCTGCTTGCTGGTGAATAGATACATGTAGATGCATGCATGGAGTCGATAAAATGAAGAAAATGACTGGCATGTGCCCCAACTTGGATGACCCTCTGAACCCCCTGCCGAGTGAAGGAGCATGACCCGACCCAAGAGAGGACAGCTTGAGTGAATCCATGCATTGGACGGGGACCGAAAAAGCCCATCTACAGACAGGAACCAGCAATGTGTGTTAGCAGACACGCCAGTAGCATGCTCCTTGGAAGCAAGGGTGCTGACACTATCCTCACACATTTTGGACACGTTTTCAGGAGAGACCAGGACATCATCCTTGGTAAAGCAGAGGGACAGCAAACAGGTGGAAGACCCTCCCCCAGCTGCAGGGACACAGTGGGCTCAGGCAGCAGGAATGAGGACTGCGCAGGACCTGGTGGGGTTTCATGCTGTTGTACGCTGGGTGGCTCTGAGTCCAAACAGACTTGCTGGCCCCTGACAACACAGGCAGGAACTGAGTCAGTGGCCACTGGGACTGGAGGCTGCATTGACTCAGACAGGTTCAAGGGGACGTTGGGTGGCAGAAATGTCGTCAAGCTGGAATTTGGCAATGTCGTGGCAGCTCTGTGGATTTACTGTACATCACTGAATGGTGCCCTGACAGTGGGGTCAAGTTGATGGTATGTCAATTACACATCAGTAACACTCGTAAGAAGAAAGGAGATGCCGAGGCTAGGGCTTGGCACCGGGGGAGCCTTCGAGCCTCCAGACTCCAGCCCCCAAACTCGAGGGGCCAGGGGGGGAGGGTTGTGGGCCCCCGGGTGTCAGCTCACATCCCTCAGGCCAGCACCCCCAGGTGCCTTATGAGCTGTTTACAGAAAAATCCCCGTGCTCTAAGGAGGCTTGTTTTGAATGATAAACACTCTAAACCACAAGAATTCCAATCTCAAGTTTAAATTCAGCAAACGGGGGAAATTAGCTCCTTCCAATAACAAGCCCCAGGCCCAGGGGAGGCCGACCCAGCTGGCAGGCAGAGGGGACAATTAGTGCAGGGCCATGAGGGACTCGAGCCCTTCGGGTGGGGGCCTATCCTGTAGGGAGGGAAGATCCCCTGAGAAAAGCAAGCAGGGGACTCCAGCCTGGCCTGCCCACAAACTAACCCCTCAGAAGTCAGGGGGCATCCACAGACCCCATGCTCACAGACTCTCGGGGCATGCTCAGGGGCTGAAGTGATTTGGGGTGCTGGGGAGAGGCCCTCCCTAGGAGACAGTGCTGGGTCAGCAGCACTTAGGGACCTCACTAGGAAAGGGGTGCCTGTCCGGATGCTGGGGCTCTCAGAACAGGTGCAGGGCTGCTCTTCCGCTCCCGGAGCTCCTGCTCCTTGTTCGAACTCAGGGTTCAGCCTGGGGTGGGCCATGTGCAGCCCTCGCCCCTCAGCCCGCCAGACCCCCATCCCTGCAGCTCCATCAGACCCCCAGGGACCTTATTAAACCTTCAGATAGATGCCCAGGCCCCACTTTGGGCAAGCCACCTACACTGGCAAGCTGCAGAGGCTCCGGACCAGAATCACCGCTGGTTGGGCCATGCCTGGGCACCTGACCCAAGGGCAGCCCGTCCAGTGGCTGGTCAGTGGCCTATCGGCTGGTGTGGAGGAGCAAAGCCAATCAGATGCTTCCTTGAGACCTGGGGGCAGTGAGTGGCCCTGGGGGGTGGGGACCTTGGAGAGAGGAGAGCAAGCAGGATCAGAGGGGAGGCACGGAGCATCCTGTTCTGTTTTCAAAGCCCCCCTTTGCTTGACCTGCTCAGGGGGTCTCCGATGAGTCAGTCCCACGGCGCTGCCATGATGGGCCCACTCAGGGACCCATCTTACCCCGGGATGGCCCTGCTTTCAGTTGGCCGCCGTGCCTCCGCTGCTGTTGGGCATCGGTGCAGCCATGTTTGGTGAGCTTGTCAACATTTCGTTCAAATACGCAGGGCCTTCCAAAGGGTCCTCGCAAAAGGCCTGGGGAAAAAAACCCAAACAAACCTCAAATTAGGGCCAGTGAATTCCTGACCATCAAAATCAAACTCCTCCCCAGAGGTTACCTGAACCAGGTCTCACTGCAGAGGATGCCGCCAGCCTGGGGCCTCCGATCACGTGGCCAGCAGCTCTGGGGTCCCATCTAGTCTGGAGGGGGTAGGGGCCAAGGCATCAGACACCTCACTCACAAGGAGGTGTCCGTTGATGGGAGGCAATCCCTTGGGGCCCCACGTGGTCGCAGGGAGGCCACTCTCTCCCCCGGCCTCTTGAAGGTCCAGGAGGGCCTGTTCTGAGCCAAGAGAAAGCACCAGGTGCTCTGCTCCCCACACAGGCAGAGAGGAGCTGGGGGTCAGAGAGGGTCAGTCGCATGTCCAGTGTCCCCCAGTGGGTGGCATTAGAGTCCTGTCACCCTGACTGCAGAACTTACACATTCCCCCAAACTGCCTCTCAATTAGGAGTGTGAGCGAGCTCAGGGGTGCAGGGACTCAGAGCCATGTCCTCGTGAGGAGCAGCCTCGGAACAGACAAGGAGCCCCTTCTAGGGTGTCAGTTTATTCGGACTTGTTGTAGGGGGTGGGGGATATAGCATCGCCCTAAGTTCCATATGACCAGCATGGGTGCATGACAGGGCAAAACTTAGCACCGCCCTACCCGTAGGATAAATTGGGACTCCATCCTGCTCACCTGGGGACTTTTGTCTCCACTGTTCAGGCCACCAGGGTGGGAAAGCTTGTGAAGGCCGGGGGTGGGGGGTGGGGGGCAGAAAGCAGGCTGCAGCAGGGAGTGGGATCCTTGGCTCTTTGCAGCTGCTGCCTGCCCACGCCCATGCTCCCTGGGATGGTGGCAGGCACCAACCCCAGCCCCTCATCCTGAAGTCCCACCTCATCTGATAGCTCTGAGTGTCAGCAAGGGGTGGGTGCAGGCAAAGCTGGGCACCACATGGCACCCCACCCCCTCCACAAGGGTCGAGAGAAGCCCAGAGAGACAGGAGTCACATGTTCAGAGGGGGCACAGAGGGGTGGGCTCTCAGTGGGCGAAAGGGGAATGATGGGGTCGGGTCGTCTCACCCCTTCAGATGAACCCTGACTCCAGCTGCTGGGACGTGATGGCACCACTTTGGACTGTCGTCAGGACAGACCAGTCCCTGGAGATGGACCTCCCACTGGGTAAATTCCAGGGTCAGTAAAACAGAGGAAGGCCCTGGAGGAGATGGACCGGCACAGTGGCTGCAACCATGGGCGCAGACACCCCTACCGCTGTCAGGATGGCCGGACGCGGTGCCACTTCATTCTGCTAGACGCGGGATAGCTCTGAGTTGGCGTTAGCTCGCCATCCCCCAACAACAGAGAAGACACCCTGGAAGATTCCAGACCTACAGCCAAATGATCTGCCGGGAGACCAGGTCAGATCTTTCCTAAAGTTATATAAATCTTTCCTAACATTCATGCCCTTCTCACATCAAGTCTAAACTTTGGATAGAAAGGATAGAAAGACAGATGTCTGGGCCCAAACGTAACACTCTGTAAACCAAACTCACTGCCATTGAGTGGACGCTGACTCACAGCAACCCTACAGGACAGAGTTGAACTGTCGCTGTGAGTTTCTGAGACTGTCACTCTAAGTGTGAGGGGGCTCAGCAATGCCTTTTTTCCAGGCAGATTCAATACAATTTCACTGGATCTGGAGGTGGCAGGCTGGGGAAAGAGCCTGGGGGACAGTGACCCCTCTGCTGTCCCAGGCCCTCCTCGCCCTGACATTCCTCGATGACCCAGCAGGGAGCCCACTGACCCAGCAGGGAGCCCACGAGGTCAAAAAGCAGGAAAGAAACCACCCAATTAGAAAGTGTGCTGTCCCAAGTATACAGATGCCTAAGAGCTTAAAGCCACACGGTTGCTTTTCTGAGAAGCAAATATGGCAACACTTTGTCTCATGTACTTTGGACTTTTTATCAGGAAAGACTAGTCCCTGGAAAAAGGACATCTTGCTTGGTAAAGTAGTAACAAACAAACCAAAATAAATGTTGACTCACAGTGTCTCTATAGGACAGGGCTACAACTGCCCTTGTCAGCTTCCAAGACTGTGTAATTCTCCACAGGAGTAGAAAGCCCTATCTGTCTCCTAAGGACAAGCTGGTGGGTTCGAACTGCTGACCTTGTAGTCAGCAGCCTGACTCAGCACCCACTATGCAACCAGGGCGCCTCCGGTGAAGCAGAGGGTCAGTGGGAAAGAGAAAGCCCCTCCAGAAGGCGAACTGACACAGTGACTGAAGCAGTGGCTCAGAAACACTGGTGAGGCTGGCGCAGGACCGGGCTGTGGTCCTGTTTCCTGTGCGTAGGGAGGGTACAGTGAGCTGGAAGCCACCTGGTAGCACCTAACAGTAGCCATCGGCTTTCCACCTGGAAATGGCTCACCACCGGGAGACACATTACTGGGGCAGCGGGGTGGTACCGAAGTCTAACTGGCAAGGCTGAACAACAGTCCTGAGGCAGGTGGGGGTGGGGGGTGGGGGCGAGAACCAGTGTGAGGGGTGGATGCCATGGTAATGAGAGGCCCGGTGGAGCTGTGGGGTAAGTGTTGGGCAACTGACTGCCGTTGAGACCCACCAGCTGCTCCGCGGGAGAAAGATGTGGCAGGCTGCTTCTGAAATGACGCGCAGCCCCGGAAACCCTGTGGCCGCAGTTCTACTCGGTCCTGCATCCTTGCTGCAAGTCAGAAACCACTGGATTCCCAGGCTGTGGGCTTGGGTTTGGGGCCAGGGTGATGACGGATGGTGGGGTTCACCACTTGGGGATGAGAGGTCTCCCCTGCGGCAGGGGCAGGGGTGGGGTTTTCTGTGTCCTAAGGGCACGCGTGCATCACGGACACCAGGTAGGGCAGAGTTCTGAAGAACAGGCAAGAGGGAAAGTTGTCAGGCGGGGGTGTCGGGGGAGTGTGTGCCTGTGGGACCCCCTTGCTGTCATGATGTCTCTCACCGTGAAGGAAAGGGGTCCTGGGGGACACATCCTCTTGAGGCAGGAGGGGCTGGGAGGAAGAGGCGGGTAGGGAAGGGGTGCTGGGAGACCTGAGGGGTTCTTGCTCCAGGTCTGAGGAAGGGGGAGGGAAGGTAGGCTGAGGCCATGCTTTCTGGAACCGCCACCTGGTGGGAGAGCCTTCAATAGACCCATGCAAAGTGTGTGTGAACTAAGGGCAGTGCCCTCTGGAGGCTGGGCAGGGAGAGTGGCCCCTGTCCCCTTCTGTCCCTGTGGTGGCGCCGGGAAAGGAGTCGTCAGAGGGACATGGCACAGGTCCTAGTCTTTCCCTCGGGGGTCCGGTGACACCCCCGTCATGAGGGGCCCAGAGATACAAGGAAAGAGCATCCTCTTGGTGACAAGGTGGAGGCTGCAGTGTTGGCAGCTCTGTGCCAGGTGGCCTGGGTCCCAGTCCTGGCTCCTCCACACAGCAGCTCTGGGGGTCCGGATGAGGCTCATGACCTCCCTGTGCACTTTTCCCACCTGTCGCTGGTGAGGTGGGGCCCCTTGTCACGTGGGGCTGCTGTAAGTGCTCACAGTGTGGTGAGCCTTGAGGGTGCTCCGTGACAACACTGTGGCGGGTCTCCTGCATCCCTACTCAGGTCGGCCACACCACAACCTTGCAGATAAGCCATGTGCACCCTGGCCTGTCCAGGTGAGGCAGGGCTAGGGAGGTGGCCCACAATCCCTTTCAGCTCTTCTAATTCAAACTCAGGGGGACAGACCAAAGCCTAAGTGTGAATGTGCAGGGAAGGTGGGCATAGGCCTGCGTGTGAACACTTGGGAAGGATGGACAGGACTGGGAGTGAACATGGAGACCCCAGCATGGACATAGGCCTGAGTGTAAGCACACCAGGAGGACAGGGGCCTGGGTGTGGACACACAGGGAGGATGGTCAGGGGCCTGGGTGTGAACATGGAGGATAGAGGCCTGGGTGTGAGTACAGAGGATACAAAGACAGATGTCTGCGTGTGAATTCAGAAGGCCCAGCATAGATGGAGGCCTGGGTGTGAACATGGAGGGTGGATAGACAGAGACCTGGGTATGAACTTGGAAGATGAACAGAGGCCTGGGTGTGGACACACAGGTTGTCTGGGGGACCAGCCTCCCCACAACCAAATGGGTCCAAGGGGCGGTTGTGTAATTGAGGGGTAAATTAAAGAGACATCAGACAAGATAAAGCACGCAAGGGCTCACCTCCATGATTGTTTCAAGTACAAGGTCCGGACAGAGAGAGAGCTTAGTGTATTCTCACAAGCTTATATAATCTCGGGTACACAGGCCATGGTAAGCACATACGTAACAGGAAGGGGTTGTACAATAGACGCACATGTACTAACATGAGGCGTGTAAGCTGGGTATACACACAATAGGAAGGGGAGGCACTAGAGGCATACATGTGACAGGAAGGCACATACATACCAAGATGGGCGGGCTCTAGAGTCAAGGTGGCGGCCTAACCTTGGTTGTCTCTGAGCTGCCTTGATCGTAGGTGTCCCTGAGCTCTTCTCCAGGGATCAATCTAGGAGTCTTAGCAGGAGGGAGTGGGCCCTACTTAGGGTGGGACAGACAATAGGGTCTGATTGTCTTTGGTGGCAGACAACCTTCAGGCAAGTAGCCTTCAAGCAGCTGATCTCCAAGTGTGGAGTCAGCAACCCTGTGCTTGCAAACAGCACCTTAAACTTGGCATTATTCTGGGGGGACATCATGGGGAATAACGTTTACTTAGGAGAATGTGAGTGGGACCCATCTCCAACCCATGAATGTAAAGGTTTCCTCCACAGAGCCTTGGCCTCCTAGGGTCCTTAACATGTGAACGTTGAGTTTGTCCGCAGGCACCCTCTTCCCAGGTCTGTTTCTCACAAGGGAGGATGATCAAAGGGCTGAGTGTGAACACACAGGGAGGACAGAGGCCTGGGTGTGAACACACAGGGAGGACAGAGGCCTGGGTGTGAACACACAGGGAGGACAGAGGCCTGGGTGGAGGATGGGCAGAGGCCTGGGTGTGAACACACAGGGAGGATGGGCAGAGGCCTGGGTGTGGGCACACAGGAAGGATGGGCAGAGGCCTGGATGTGGACACACAGGGAGGACAGAGGCCTGGGTGTGAACACACAGGGAGGATGGACAGAGGCCTGGTTGTGGACACACAGGGAAGATGGACAGAGGCCTGGGTGTAAACACACAGGGAGGATGGACAGAGGCCTGGGTGTGGACACACAGGGAAGATGGACAGAGGCCTGGGTGTGAACACATAGGGAGGATGGGCAGAGGCCTGGGTGTGAACACACAGGGAGGACAGAGGCCTGGGTGTGAACACACAGGGAGGATGGGCAGAGGCCTGGATGTGGGCACACAGGGAAGATGGGCAGAGGCCTGGATGTGGGCACACAGGGAGGACAGAGGCCTGGGTGTGAACACACAGGGAG
>NW_022103915.1:7745665-7751463 GCF_000313985.2 Echinops telfairi
GGCCTGGGTGTGAACACACAGGGAGGACAGAGGCCTGGGTGTGAACACACAGGGAAGATGGGCAGAGGCCTGGGTGTGGACACACAGGGAAGATGGGCAGAGGCCTGGGTGTGAACGCACAGGGAAGATGGGCAGAGGCCTGGGTGTGGACACACAGGGAGGACAGAGGCCTGGGTGTGAACACACAGGGAGGACAGAGGCCTGGATGTGAACGCACAGGGAGGATGGGCAGAGGCCTTGATGTGGGCACACAGGGTGTGCAAAGGCCTGGGTGTGGACACATCAGGAGGAGGCAGCAGGAAATGTGAACACAGAGGAGACAGCGGGAGACCAGGTCCAGGAAGAGGGCAGGGAGGGGCCTTGGTCAGGGGAGACCTCAGCCCTCCAGGCCAGTGCCCTGACCCCAGGACACCCCAGAGAAGCGGAGGCCACAGGCAGGGTGTGGGTCTTTCCCGGCTGGTGTGGGGGTGGCCTGGGCCCCACACTCCCCCGCACAGTGGGCCTGGGTTTATAGATGGCTTCCAGATGTCTCAGCGCCCAGCTTCTATCCAGAAGCTTCCAGCTGTGCTCCTTGGCTTTGGAGCCACATTCCTGAGGCTGCCAGACAGGGGTGGGGGTGTCTAGTCCCTGGTGAAACAAGTAAGAGAACCCCCTCACTGCTGGCCATTACCCCAGGAAAGCTTCATGTCCCACCTGATCCACTCCAGGAAGCAGGGAGGTGGGGGTAGGGGTGGAGGGTGGCTGCCCCTCCTCCTTCCCCTCACCACCATGTCTGGGCACCTTGGAAAGAGGAGGGGGCTCAGTGGGTCTGGCAGAGTCCAATCAGTGTGGTCTGGTGTTAGCTGGTCCCCACCAGAGCCCACAAGGTGGGGTCATCCCTGTCCCACAAGCAAGGGGAGGGCCCAGCCCTGGGAGGTGTGAATCATCGAGTGTGAAGAACCTCCATGTATATACACCAAGCCGGGGCATGGGGGTGGGATGGGGCAGTGCCAGGCAGCCCACTGACCCCCTCTGGGATCCAGTGGAGCTCTCCAGGATCCAGGACCTTTGAAGACATAGGCCGACGACACGGGATGGGTCCAGGCAGGGAATATGTGGCCATGACTGGAGTGGTCTGGAACCAGCTCCCCTGGCTGCCTCAGAGAGCGTGGGTCCCCTGACCTGACTTCTCACACAGCCCAGTGGGATTTTACCAGCCACACAGTCAGCAAACCTGAGGCCCCCGGAGCAGAAAGCTGATGGGCAGGTGCATGCACACACTTCCTCACCAAGGTCCTGCCCTCCCTCCATCCTGGGACAACTAAGCCTACCCTGGGGGCTAGAGCTGACAAGCCCTCCCGAAGCCCCCACTCCCAGGAGGCTGTGACTTCCTGGCAGCAGCCTCCTCCCACGTGTAGGGAACACTGCACTTTGTCAGTAGTCCAGGGTGGGGTTCAGCACCCACAGGATGAGGACCTCTTCCCTGGGCTCAGCTGGCAGCCTGGCCCTTGGGACCCAGAGGCATTTCTACTTCCCTGGGCAGGCTCCGCCTTCACAGCCCTGGGGCCTGCCAGGCAGGGTGGGGAAGGGAGGGGGCTGCATGCAGACCCGGCCACCAGAGACACTACTCTGGTGTCTGAGAGGGAACAAGGCCCAGAGGTCCCCTGGCTCCCTAGCCCTGAGGGCCCGTGGGGATTTCCAGACCCACTGTGGAAGCCGGGGCTCCCCCCACCCCACCTTCTGCTTTCAAGCCAGGAGAGGATGGGAGGCAGTCTGCCAGGCCTGGGGCCCTGGGTGGGGCCGGGAGGAGGTTGGCAGTGATTCCAGGGAGGCCGGTTGGGAGAGAGCCCGGCCCCTCCCCCCACGCCGGGCCTCAGCCTCCCCTGGTCTATGTGTCTGCACAGTTCCCTCCTGGACATCCCAGACTACAGGAGAGGGCCAGATGGAGGGGCCGGGCCCAGGGCTGGGGGTGCTGGCCAAGCCAAGCCTCCTACAGAAGGGGGGCCTGGCCCCGTTGCTTTGTTTGCAGACGGCTCGCCGAACAAGCAGCATTGGAACCGGAGCAAAGGAGGCCACGGAGGGGCAGCCCGTTGACCAGCTTCAGGCTGGCCCACAGCCGTGTGCGCCAGAGCAAACGTTCACTGGGGGTTAGTGGTTGCTGTTGGCAGGTGCCGCCCAGTCTCACCGCGCCCCTACGTGCAGCGGAACCAAATGCCGCTGGTCCGGGCCAGCCCCACCATGGTTCTTGTTCTTGAGCCCAGAGTTGCAGCCACCGTGTCCATCTCATCGAAGGCCTTTCTCTTTTTTTTACTGCCCCTCTACTTTACCAAGCAGGATGTCCCTCCATGGGGCTGGCCTCTCCTGACCACAGGTCCAAAGTCTGTGAGAAGAAGTCTCGCATCCTGGCCTCTAAGGAGCATTCTGGCCGGACTCCTCCCAAGACCGACCGATCTGTTGGTTCCTTTGGCGGTCCCTAGTGCTGTTAGTGCTCTTCACCAGCACCATCATCCGGACGTGTCGATTTCCCTTCAGCCTTCCTTCCGCGCCGTCTAACTTTCCCTCGCATACAAAGCAATGGAGAGCTACCATGGCTTGGGTCCGGTGCACCTTGGTCGCCAAAATCATATCGTTGCCTTTCAATACTCTCAAGAGGTCTTGGGGCTCCGATGGACCTGGTGCAATGCACCGTTCAATCTCTTTGGCGGCTGCTTCCCTGAACCTGGACGGTGGACCCAAGCAAGACAAGATCCTCGACAACTTCAACCTCTTTTCCATTTATCGTGATGTGACCTCCTGATCGGTTGTGTGGATTTGGGTCTTCCTGTCATTGAGTTCTCATCCACACTGAAGGCTGCAGCCCTCGATCATCAGCAAGGGCTTCAGTCCCCCTCACTTTCAGTGAGCCAGGTCATCTGTCTGTCACAGGTTGTTCATAAGCCTCCCTCCAATCCTGATGCCCCACTCTTCTGCATTCAATCCAGTTTCTCTGAGGGATTGAATAATAATGAATTCAATTAGCATATGGATAGAATAAATATGAGGAGAGGAGTAGGGAAGGACAAGTCAGCTAACCGTGTCCTCCCTCCCCTGTCAGGGATGCACATTTCGAAGCAAACTTTGATCAGTAGGAAGGGGCTGGGCGTTGGGAGAGAGACAGGAACCAGCCAGACCTAGAAGCAGATGTAGCAAAAACCCTGAGATTGTCCACTACGGATTGGTAAATAAGCACAAGTCATCCTGTTCCTACCTTGCTGGCTGCATACTCTGACACTGTGACAGCTGCCCTCTGCGCTCACCTGTGCTTCCCTGAGAGCTGTGGCCAGAGAACCCTGCCTGGAGCCACCCCTTACAGGAAGCCCATCGGGCCTTCTCAGAGCTCCCAGCCCTCAGGAGGGTTCAGGTGAGGCTTTGTGCAGTAGGCTGCCAGAACCCAGTCCCGCCCCAACAAACAGAACACTTACAGGGTGCCAAGGACTGCCCTGGCACCAGCCTCCAGATCCTCTGCTAGCCCTGGACCACGCTGCCTCTGCTCCAGTTCGCTCCCCAGATGCCTCTTGGGGGTGGGGGCTGACATGCTGACGGCTGGGCTCTCCACACTCAGCTCCCTTGCTCAGCCCCCCACCTGCTTCTAGTCCCCTGCCTCCCTCCACAAGCCTTTGTCCAAGCTGTCCCCACCCAATATTACCCCACCCCACCCCCATGTTCAGGACCCCCATGGGAACAATCAGAGAAGCCAGGAGCCCACTCCCAGCCCTGTGCCAGGGCCCCCGCCCAGCGGGCAGGGCGAGATGAGGCATGCACAGCCTATCCCTCTCTGGCCCCAAGTCTGCCCTAAGCCTCGCCAAGGAAGAACTGGGGCAAAAAGTGCAGCTCTTAGGCAGCCCCTGGGGGCACAAGGGAAGGTACGGCAGGCAGGCAGGCATGTGGGAATAGGGTCCTCACCTGCCCAGCCCTGAAGCAGGCAGGTAGGTCCTCAGTCCCCCAGGCCCTCTGAGGGGTGGGGGGGCACTTCTCTCTTCTGGGGTCTCCCTCCTTCAGAGAAGAACACCCTGATTTCTGGGAGGATCTCACCCATCTAGAAACACGTGGCACAGGGGATGGCAGTGTCCCCACCCCAGGTCCAGGTCTGGCAATCAAGACAGCCTACCCTGGTCTGGGAAGGATACGGGGCCCAGCAGGCTCCAGATTCAAACCCGAGAGTCTTCAGTGCCATTGGGAGGGGAAGCTGGGAGCGGGGACTGCCGGGGGCCCCGGGGCCCGGGGGCAGGGAGCTCACCAAGGGGCGGACAGCAAGAGCGCGAGGTGATGAGCTGGCTCTGGAGTCTTCTGGGTCATCCTGGGGAGGAAGCCCAGGGGAAGTGTGAGTTAGTCCATAGAAGAAATGTACTTCACAAAATTGTGGGGGTCAATAAGCTCCAAGTCCAGTGGTGGGGTCCAGCCAGCTTGCAGCGGTTGAGCAAAACCAATACCTGATTTTCTGTTGAGTTCCGCGAACCAGTTGTTCAAAGAACACTTGTCATCAGCACAAATGTACATCCCTTACTCCTTTTGAAGGTGTGTCTCCTTTATGGTTCGTATTTAAGTATCAACTGTGTGGCAGTTACATCAACTCGTGAAGGGGTGGAGTCTAGCCTGATAATCAGGTCACAGCTTGATGATCTCATTTGGAGGCTCGATGGAGATAAATAGCTCATTGGAGATAGCTCATCAGAAGCCAGACACATTCTCTCTCTGCTTCATAGTCCTGATGACAAGCCTGATGGAGCTACGCTGATGCAGCCAAAGCCCTGGAGCTGGAGAAGCCATGTGGAGACCCGCACCAGTGTTGAGATGCTTCCACCACCACTGGATCTGCAAGACTTTCCACCCACTGGCTTCCTGCATTTGGTGTCATTGCATGTGCTGCATGCGTCTGAAGAGGAATTTATAGATTGGTTTTGGACATATGGGTTAATATCGGACTTATGGACCAGGCTGGGATGTTTTCTTAATGTACAATTACTCTTTGATATAGAGTTATCTCTTATACACCTGAGTCTTCCTGCATTTGTTTCTCTAACACAAACTCTATGAAATAATAAGCTCCCTTTTGGCATATCTTTTTTTTATACTTAAAGCAGTCATTAGGGCAGTGAGCGAGTTGTGAAACTGAATCCTACCACTGCCCAAGCCCGAGGGTCAGGCGGCCATCTGAAGGCTTCTGTGGGTTCATGTGGTTGCAGGGACTAACGGTTGCTGAATCTGTAGGAAAGATGGCATGGCAGGCTAAAGGCTCGGTGTGTTCTTTCCCCTGGATTTCCCAAGAGCCAGAGGTCAAGCGAAGAGAAGCTTGCAGGATGCCGGAGGACCGGCTTTGCCAGGACATCCCTTAGAGACTGGAGGCAGGCTCTGCCCCAAGGAAACAACCCCTTCATCTGATTGGGTGTTCATATCAGATCACAAAATACCTGCACTGGGAAAATTGACCCTCAACTTGGTGCTTGTCGATGCACCGGATTGATAGTGCTTGGAAGTATCATGGGCTGTCGAGGAGTCAACAAATCCGTCTGGGGTGAAGTATGGCCACAGTGCGCCTTAGAGGCAAGGATAGCGAGACTTTGTCTCATGTTCTCCGGCCATGTGGTCAGGAGAGAGCAGTCCCTGGAGAAGGACATCATGCTTGGTAAAGCAGAAGGGCAGCAAAGTACACCCTGACAAGAAAGATGATGTTATCTACCCCAGGGTGCAACCCTACTTTATTCTAGATGGTCACTGTGGGCTTCAACTGGCTAGAAAGAAGTCACCGATTATAACCTCGCCAACGGGAAGGGTTGGTGGGG
>NW_022103915.1:7751563-7757192 GCF_000313985.2 Echinops telfairi
GGCAACACTACGAAAGGAGGCGGGGGTCCTCAGGAGCTATTTTAGAAGCAGTCTACCACGCTAACCGAACTCATCCCATCCACCCCATACCGAGGACCACGGAATACAAAGGGTTGGGTTTGTTTGGATTTTTTTGCTGTCATCTTCACAGGCAGAAGCCCTGGTGGCAGAGTGTTTACATATTGGGCTGCTAACCCTAAGATCGAAACCACCAGCTGCTCCTCAGGAGAAAGACGAGGCTTTCTACTCCCACACAGCAGGGCAGCCTTGGAAACCCACAGGGGAGGGGCAGTTCTTCCCTGCCCTGTAGGGTGGCTGTGCGTTGGCATGGACTAAATAGCAGGGAGTTGGTTTTTGTGGGTGTGAAATCTTCACAGAAGCAGAGACCACCAGGCCTTTCTCATGCGGTGCCCCTGGGCGGGTTCAAACCTGCCAGCAAGTTGATTTCAACTCCTGTTGACCACTTAGGACAGAGCAGAACTTCCCAGGGTTTCAGAGACTATACACCTTGAGGGGAACAGGCAGTCTGAGCTTTCTCCTGAGGAGCGGCTGGTGGGTTTGAACCGATAACCTTGTGGTTACCAGCCCACTCCACCCCACCTCCAGGGCTTCAGCTGGTAGAGAAATACAACCCGTTTGCTTCAGTCAGAGACCGCTCTACCTCACGCAGCAACCCACACCAGCTAATTATGAACGTCAGGACAAGCTACACTCTGGGTTACTTGGCTCAGCAACAAGCAACCAAAGACCAAGCTCCGTGTCTTCAGGGCTCCTGTGACTCAAGGTGACCTGATGGGTCAGGGGAGACCGTCCTTGTGAGTTTCCCAGGCTGTAAAGCTGCCTAGGAGTAGAAAGCCTCCTGGTGCTCCCTCAGGGTGCCTGGTGGGTTCAAACCCTGACCTGGTGGTTAGCAGCCCAACGCGTAGCCCACCAGCCACTGTGGCTCCTTCTGTAGCAAGCAGTGTTTACAGAGCCATTAACACCAAAACACCTGTGTGTCGGCTAACCCAAACGCCTGATGTCTTGCTACAGGGAGGGGAGGCCTAGGGAGAGCTATGGGTGGGCGTGTGGAAGGAAGAATTGAAAACGCTCATCTTCTGTGGGGGAAAGGGAGCAGATAAAGGCTCAGATTGATACAGCCAGTAACAGCAGGGCAAGCAAGGACTTATCAAGTGGGAGAGATGAAGTCAAGGTTAAAAGTGTCCGCCTCTCGGGGGAAGGGCTGGGTGGAGGGGGTAGCTGGTGGGAGGGGCCAGCTGTTCTTCGTGAGTGGCCTATTTGTGTTTTACAAGTTTGTGCAGCGTGTGTGTGTGTGTGTGTGTGTGTGTGTGTGTGTGTGTGTGTTGAATAAACACACCCATTCATTAGAGAAGGAGACAAGGAAGAGGTGGAGCCTCCCTTTAGAGGGAAAGGGGCGGCTCCCAGGGAGCTTCTTACCTGAGGGATAGAGACCCCCTCTTCCAATGAAGGCATCCTAGGGAGGAGCGGTCCCTGCAGGGAACACTGGATGGGGGCACATACTCCAGGGAATACGGTAACCTGAGCTTCCACCAAGGAGAATGGGGTAAATAACAACCTTGGAGACTGGGAGGGCCCAGGCCTGGTGCCAGCAGGGAGGGCTGGGATGCTGCAGACCCAGGGTGGGGGTCCTTCCAGCCCCCACAGGAGTCTCCCGGAGTCTCTGAGGCCCCTGGCCCCCTTTGTGCTATTTTGAGCCCAAGAGATGTGCCTGCCTTGTGTGGTGTGGGCTTTGTCCCAAGTCTACGGAGTGCATCTGATTTTTAAACTTAATTTTGCTGTTCAAGATGTGGTGCTGTGGATTAAGGTGAAAGCAATGGTCATTTTCTGCTGCACAGTGCAGGCGCTCTGATTCAGCCTGACCGTGGCTGGCCCCTCCCCTGGGGTACCATCTGGAGTCCCACTTCCTCCCTGTGTTCCCCCTCTCCCAGCCCTTTAACCTTGGTCCTGGGCGAAAGGCTGCCCTTTTGGTTGTCTGAGCGGGATGCTTCTCCAGGGGGTGGGCTCACTTCCAGAAGCCAAGGGCAAGGGCAGAGTCTTGGGATATTTTCATCAAAGTCAAAACTGTGCTTGGGAAGAACATGTGCAAGACAAAACAACAACACACCCCGCTCGCTGGTCTCAGGGAGCCTGGTGGACCCTCGCAGGACTGTGACCCTCAGACACGCTGCCAACAGGGAACGAGACCCCCTCCCTCAGGGGTCACCTTGAAACCCAGCCAGTCAGGCCTATAGAGCAAACAACAACACCTGCTAGGACCGCAGTCCTCATAGCGGTCAAACGAGGAACACCACAGGGTACCTTTGTCCACACAGAAGGTGGGTGGGCAGGGGAGATGGGCGAATGGAGTTGGGCCGTCCAGCAAGGCTGCTGTTACACTGAGGGGATGGGAACTCACGTCACAACACGACAGGTGTGTGAGCCAATGTGCTCTGCAGACTTTCAACAAACGATAATAACATTTAAAACAAAAAACAACAAACAAACCCAAAACCAGCATCTGGAAGCCAGGGCATCTGTGAGCAGCTGGTGCCCAGGTGTGCCCGCAGAGCCTGCCACCCGCTTCCTGTCTCCCCTCTCTACACCCACCCAATTCTCCCCTTAGCCGCCCACCTATGAGTTCCTTTTAGGCCCACCCTTAGGCTGGCTGGGCCCCGTCTGTGCCAGCCTGTGGGAGTGGCCAAGTGGGCGCAGGGCCTGGCGCTCATAGCTCTGCTGCCATGGGGGGTCCTTGGCACACTCTGGCAGGCTTTCTGTGGCCCTCTCTGGAGAAAAGCCTGCCCAGGGACCCGGGGTCTGGCTGGGGCTCCGGTCACAGTCTGGGAGCGGTGTGGCCTGGGCTTTCGGAGGGAGGGGAGGACAAAGAAGGGAGCCAGAGGAGTGAGGGTGAGGAAAGGCATTTCTTGGGTGACTCAGCACCTGGCAACCATGGAGGGCACAGGGCTTTGCCTAGGGCTGCCCAGAGCTGGGCACTGGCCAGGACACGCCTTGCCTGTAGCGGGTGGTTCCCAGGGTGATGTGGCTTTGCCATATCGTGCCTGAATGGCTCCATCAAAATCGTCTCGGGCCTTTGTTTCCTCCTCGATAACATGGGAACGATGACTGCCGGACTGTGGGGAACTGACACCTAGGGAAATCGGACAAGAACTGGATTCCCTGACTTAGAACACAGGGAATCTGGAAAGCTGGTATTCCACAGTAGGAAAGCCTCCACTTTGGTAAGTTAGAGGTCAAGTCCAAGCACATTATCCTGCTTGAAATCTTTCCCACAGATTCTCCCCTGAACAGGTATGCTGCCTTAACGTGAGCACATGGTTGATTCTATCTCCCTGTAGAAGCAAGCATCCTTTTGCTATCTCCTGAGCATGCTACCATAAATGTGTCTGACTCCTTTATTGTACCCTCTCTCCTATCTTTCTGGTCCTCTATGACTTTACTATGATCTTTATATGTTATCACTGTACATTGCGCCTACTGGCCCTCTGGGTGTTGGAGGCTGGTCTCCTCGGACAGTGGATCATTTCTTTGTAGAAGTGTCAGCACAGCGCTAGCCCACAAGGCACTGGTGCAGATTGCCACATCACTCCCTCATCTCCGACATCAACTCCTCCTGCTCCCCTCAACTCGCTTTTTCCTCCTGGGGTCCCACAACGGGCTACAATGTCTTCTAGAACTCACACACCAGCCAAGAAAGGGAGGGACCCCGTCCTCAGGGAGCTTAACAAGTCTCAAATCAGTGGCTCAGGTATCAGGCTGGAGGCTTCTCCCGACTAATGTGGTCACAAGGGCTGATGAACCCAAGTCAGCAGGTCAGACAACAGGCTCCAGGCACAGGTTCTAAGAACGGGAGGCCAGATGATGGTGGGCTGGGTGCCGAAGCCAGAGCAAGAGAAGACTTTGCCAGAGTGTTCAGTTCTACTCGAAGCTCACTGCCATCATGTGGCTTCTGATTCACAATGGCCTTATAAAACAGGGTAGGACTGCCCCTGTGGGCTTCCGAGGCTATAAATCTTTGCAGGAGTAGAAAGCTGAGGCTATAAATCTTTGCAGGAGTAGAAAGCTTCATCTTTCTCCCTCAAAATGGCTGGTGGTGGTTTCAAACTGCTGACCTGATGGCTAGCGACCCAGCACCACCAGGCTCCTTTCTGATATCTGACTGGTGATTGTAAGGAGCCCTGTTGTGCAGTGGGCTGCTAGCCACTGGTCAGCAGTGCAGACCCACCAGCTGCTCTGTGGGAGAAGGAGGAGTCTTTCTTCTCCAGTAAAAACCCACAGAGACAGTTCTACGCTGTCCTACAGCCTCAGTTCAGGCTCTTCCCTCAGTGTGAAATGCTCTTTCCATGCAGCACAGCTCCGATTAAGTCCCAGGAAAGGGCCTTGGTGATGTGGTGGCAAGGTTGGGAGTTCAAACCCATCCATGGCTCTGAGAGAGAAAGATGAGACTCTGTTCCTGTAAAGATTCCCAGCCTTGGAAGCTCCTAGGAGCAGTTCTCCCCTGTCCTGTAGGGTCTCTGAGTTGGAAAGGTCACCATGATGGTGGGTGGGTGGGTCAGACACAGTAGGGTAATGGCAGATTGGGCACCCTGGGCTTGTAGGGTCGTAGCAGATTGGGAGCGCTGGGCTTGGGTGGATTTGCTGCTCAGTACAGAAGCTACCTCTGCATCAGCCACCACCACCACCACCCCACACTGCCCAGTTGCTTGGTCGTTTATTGAATGAATTCACTGAACCCAAGTCATTGAGATTTCATCTAAGTAAAGACCCAAGCCCAGGGCCATCAAAGCACTTCTGACTCACCGTGACCCTAAAGGAGAGCGAGTCTCTGCTCTTTACAGTCTGTAAGGGGTCAGTGCTACTCAAGCAGACAGCCTCTTCTTTTTCCTGCAGAAGGGATGGTGGGCTTGAACTGCTAACCTTGTGGCTCCTTCAGGATAATGACTCATTCAGAGCAGAACTGGCTCTGTGGGTTTCCCAGGCTGCAAATCTTTCCCGGAGTAAAAAGCTTCCTCTTTCTCCCAGGGAGCGGCTGCAGGCTTCCAACTGCTGATCTTGGGATTAGTCGTCCAGGTTGCCTAACCAACATGCCACCAAACGGTTGCCACTTACCATGTCCCAACGAGGGACTCCTGGGGTTACTGTGACCTTCCCCAACCACTGGGGATCGCACCTGGCGGAAGGGGGGCGGCTGGCTCAGGGACACAGAGCCAGGGCACACCTGGGCAGGGGTAGGTCATGGGGTAGGGGTTAGCCCCTTCCCATGGGGAGTAGGCCAGCTCCAGCCTTCCCGTGCTGGGCACTTCTTCACAGTGCACCCATTTGCCTGCAGAGGAAACTGAGGCCCGGAGGGGATCCAGGATTAGGAACCAGTCCAGAGCGCCCAGGGCCTCAGGATTTTGACCAGGACCATGCTTGCCAGCCTGGATGGAGTCCCTGTCTGTCCCCACCCCCCAGGCTGGGTACACTCAGGAGACCCAGGTCCCCGGCCTTCCCTCTCTCAGGCGAGGAGGAAAATCCCGCAGACTGCCGGAGGAGGCAGTGAGGTGTTGGAAGCGGACTGAACCGTAGCCATGGGGACCGTGGGAGACAGAGAACAGGTGGTGGTGGACACGGG
>NW_022103915.1:7757292-7783788 GCF_000313985.2 Echinops telfairi
GGGGGAGGGGTGGGCGAGGAGAGAAGAGGGGGAATCCAAGCTTTGCAATACAACCGCTGTGGAAACGTTGTGGACCTGCTGCAGCCAGGCCAGCTCAGG
This sequence comes from Echinops telfairi, assembly GCF_000313985.2. Taxonomy (NCBI): domain Eukaryota; kingdom Metazoa; phylum Chordata; class Mammalia; order Afrosoricida; family Tenrecidae; genus Echinops; species Echinops telfairi. Next base: position 7,757,392 of record NW_022103915.1, read on the forward strand.
GACCTTTGGGCCTCAGTTTCCTGATCTTGACAGTGGGGGCAGGGCTGCAGCAGCTGCTACAGCTCAGGGCTTGTCTCGCTGGCCTTGACTACTGGTTGCTTTCCTGTCCCCTCCTCCCTCAACAAAAATAAATGACTCTGGATAGGGATGGGGGCTCAGCCTCTCCATCGCCTGGAAGAGAGGACTGAGGGCTGACTGGGGCCAGAGAAAGGCAGCCAGGACATGCTGGGCCTTGAACTTATCGCACACCAGGCAGGTTCTTCCTGAGCAGCAGAGGGGATGCGGTGAGGGGACACAGGTATGGGGACACAGGTGAGGGGACAGGTTAAGCTGGCCTTGGCTGTGTGCCTGCACTCCTAGGAGGCTCAGGGTTGGAAAAGCTGCAGGGAGTGGCCTGCCACTGGACCCGGTCTAGAGAGGAGGACCAGAAAGGACCCTTGGGCTTTGGGAGAGAGATGGGGCTGGAGTGGGGGTAGACTAAAGCTGCCCCAGGGTGAGGGGCCCAATTCTGGCCTGAGGGCCCTGAGCTTTCCACTTGACCTTTCAATGCCCTGGAGCCTCCTCTGGCCTGGCTAGGGCCTCGCATGGGGGAGTTCCCACGACCCCTTCCTTGAGGTGGGCCTTGGGCCCTGCCTGTAAGGCACTGCCCGGACTATCTGGCCCCTTCCCAAGAGCCCCTAGGCACAGGTTGGGGGTACTGGCCATCCCTTTTACTGAGCCGAGCCTCAGTTTCCCCATGTGTCAAATAGGCCGGCCTTGCTCCAGTCACCACCCGTGGCCTGGGGTACTCTGATGAAGGGCCCCTGATTTGGGTGCAACCTGACTTGCAGTTAATTAACTGACTTGCAGTTAATTAACTGGCCCTTCCTGCTGTCCACCCCCTCCTCATGAGGTGCCCTACCATTCTGGCCTCTGTCCCTCGGTTATGGTCCCCATTTGGAGCGTGCTCTCTGTCACAGGGTGAAGGTGGGGTTACGCCCTTAGCTGCTAAAGGACAAACCGATCTGTCTCAGAAGAACCATGGCCCCAGTGTTCCTTAGAGGCCAGGATGGTGAGACTATGTCTTACGTGCTTTGGACATGTTATCCGGGAGACCAGGATGTCTTGGAGAAGGGCATCGTGCTTGGTAAAGTGGAGGGGCAGCAAAGGAGAGGGAGTCCCTTAAGGACACGATTGATACCGTGACTGCAACAATGGGCTCAGCCATGGGAGCAAATGCGAGGCTGGCGTGGGTCGAGCCGAACAGGGTTCCCTTTTGTCATGCACATGGTCGCTGTGGGTCGGAACCGATTCAATGGCCCTAACAACAAGTCCTGACCTTGGTCGAGGCTGTGAAACCCTGGGACAACCTTTGTTTCCTGGGGGACATCTTTCAGACTACTTTGCTAGAGTGTGAGATTTATGACCTCATCCTTCATTTTCCTTTGGGGGGTGTGGTTGCCAAAAGACGAAAACACCCACACATCAGTCAGAGCCATTCCAGAGCTGGGCCAGAGCTCTCTCGGAGGTGGCCGAGGCAGCTGAGAGCAGATGCACCAGACACGGAGATGCAGACTGTGGGCAGCGTCTCCTCATCTGGCCTGAGACTATGGGACTGTGGGACAGAGCGACCAGTGGGCTGGCTTCCTGGTCCACAGACGCAGAAGCCAAGAGGCCACGTGATTGAGAAGCTGAGGGCCAAGGAGAGACTTGGCTGCTGGCTGAGGAGACCAATGACCGTGTCCTCGCTGTGTGCTGATCCTGACCTTTTAACTCCTCTGCACAGCTCCCTGAACCGTGCGTACTGTCGGTGAGTGACCATTGCAATGGATTACACAGAGTGGACGCAGGGATAGGTCACGAAGGATGGAGGGAGGAGGCTGGCCTGACCTCTGCCTTGTGGCCATAGGACAGATATGGCCCCTCATGCTATTTATTGCTCATGAACCTCACCTGAGGGTAGCAACTGGTTTCCTTTCATCCCCTACCCCCCTTCCCTCCGATAGTTAGATTTGTTGTGCTAACTAGGCCACCATACGAACATGTGGGCGGAGTTTAATCAGGTCGCCGCTCTATTGGAGGGCGACGAAATAAATGGCTTTCCAGGGCCTGCCCCCTTTTCTCTCTCTCTGTGGTGATCAGACCAGCGCTGCAACCTGAGCTAGTCCTTTGCCTCAACCGTGTGCTGTGCTGCTGTGGGCCGAGACAACCGTGGATCGTGCTGCCTTGGGGCGCATCGCGAGGTTCCACGAGACCTGCCTCTCCACACTGCTGCATGCCACACTGCTGTGTACATGGGACTTGGACTTGATGTGTGTACGTTTGAGGCCCCATGGGGACTGCTTCCCTAAGCTCCCGAGCTACTGACTTGCTGCCCCACCCTGCTGTCTGCTGCCCGAGGGCAGACTTTGTCTTGCTTGAGGGCTGACTCCGCTGTCTGCTTCCTTGACCTTGGACTGGCAGCCTGCAGGAGTTGAAGGACTTTCAGTATATTAAAGAAAATGAGTTGAATTGAGCCTTCTGTACTGCTGTGTGGACTAATTAGCCGTTATATTCCTTCTTGCTGTCTAAACCTATCCATTTATATGTCCATATGTGGACATATATATGGATCATAGTTGTCCTGATTTTGAGCAGTGGTTCTCAACCTTCCTAATGCTGCCACCCTTTAATACAATTCCTCATGTGGTTGGTGACCCCCCAACCATCAAATTATTTTCGTTGCTCCTTCATAACTATAATTTTGCTACTGTTATGAATCGTAATGTATGCAGGATGCATTTTCATTGTTACAAATTGAACATAATTAAGGCATAGTGATTAATCACAAAAACAATATGTAATTTTATATTGTGAAATATTTATTTCTAATTACAAATAAAGGAAATTTTTTCTTGAAGTGTGGTGCAGCATGGGCAACAGTCTTAATATAACAACAGTAAACTATATTGCTACATTTTGCAACAGTATACGTAAAAAGCCAAGGTCAGTGCGAAAGTTGAGGTAGTTTCTTTCTCACCAGATCAGCCTATCTGCATGTGGGCGGCCCGCTCGGAGACGACAGAGGAGCGGTGTCTCGGTAGCTAACAACATCAGAAATACAGTGAACCCTCGTTTATCGCGGTTAATCGGTTCTAGACCCTACCATGATAAATGAAATTCCGCGAAGTAGGATTCCTTATTTGTAAATCAAATATTTTCATAGTTAGAGCATAGAGGACATGAAAAAACACCCTTTAGTCACCATTACACTCGTATTACCCAATTTATTAAATGAAAAAGGGAAAATACAGTAAAACATTTTGGATGTTACAATTATCACTTATTATTTATTATATTATTTATGGCATCAAGCGTGTACAGTATGAGCCAATCAGTGGCAGTAATGACAGAGCATGCGCTGTTATGCAAAAACCGTGATAGAGTGAAGCCACAGAAGTCGAAGCGCGAAGTGGCAAGGGTTCACTGTAGTGTGTGTTTTCCGATGGTCTTGGGCGACCCCTGTGAGAGGGTCGTTCGATCCCCAAAGGGGTTGAGACCCACAGGTTGAGAACCACTGCTCTTGAGTATCCTGGCCAACACTCTCCCCCCCCACCCCCCAACTCGCCTGGACCAGACCCTGAATCAGGATTTGGGTCTGCTCTCTGTGCCCCAAATCCCCCAGAGCCAGGACCAAGCAAAGCAGGCCGGTTGTGGGGTTACCACGGGCCTCAGCACGCATGGCCCTGGGCACCTCAGCCATCTGGGCTTGGTTTTCTTGTCGATGAAAACCCTGAGTGCTGTGATGAGGCCGCTCCTAGCCCACTGATCCTAACGTGCACGCACGCAGTGTTGGTAAGGAACGCGGACGGTCCGTGCACTGCCTGGCAAAATGGACTGCTCTGTCCTGGAAGAAGAACACCTTGGGCTCCTTAGAAACAAGGATCAAGAGACTTTGCCTCGTGTGCTTCCTGTGTTATCAAGGAGGGCCAGTCCTTGAAAAAGGGCATTAGAAACAAAACTCAAAACACACCGCCATCGAGTTGACGCCAGCTCATGGTGACCCTACAGGACAGTGGGGACTGCTCCCATGGGCTTCCCAGATGACAGCTCTTTAAGGGAGGAGAGAGCCTGCTGACCCGGAGGCTTGGCATACGCTGCTTGGTAAAGCAGAGGGGCAGCAAGAAAGAAGAAGCCCTTCAAAGAGAGGGATTGGCACAGGGGCTGAGGGTTGGCACAGTTGTGAGGGTGACGCGGGACCGGGTAGCGTTTGGTCCTGCTGTCCATCGGGTCACAGGGGACGCCCCAGTGACAGACAAGGGACAGGTGGTTGTCAGGGGCTGCTGCTTCGTAGGTCGGTGGGTGGTGTGGGGTGAGAAAATGTTCTGGAGCTTGGTAGAAGGGGTCATGGTGGGACTGCACTGTGAACGGACTCAACGCCAGGAAAATGCTCACTTTCAAATGGTTACTTTTTTAAAAAATAAGAGAACACTTATGAAAGTCGTAAATGAGACTGACAAACTCATTAGTTGAGTAGATGACAATTCAGATAGGGTTCCCGAGACTCACTCTTGACGGGAGTAGAAAGCACTGTCTCTCCCCAGAGTGGCTGGTGGTTTCAAACTGCTGACGTGGTGCTTAACAGCCTGACTGTTAACCATGGTGCCACCAGGGTGCCTTTCAACAGGACGAGGAAAAGACAAAGGCATAGCTCGGTGAGGGAAACCGTTAGCAGGAGGCCAGAGTGGTCCCCAAGGGTTTGCTGAGACCCAAACTTTCAAATTGGATGGGGGAGGTCAAGGAAAACTGGCACAGGTGCTTGCTGGTGCATTTCACCTGCCTAACAGTGACCATAAGGAGGAGGAGGCCGCCTTAAGGCCAGCGGGACTGGCGGGCAGGACCAACCTGGGGCTGCAGTGGCACATCTTCTCAGAAGCCCCGTGTCGCCCCAGCTCACTAAGGCCTGAGACAAGAGCGGGCAGGGCCCCTGCTGCTCTGGGGCCAAAGGCAACCGAGAAGAGTCTGATGGGAGCACAAAGATACATTTGGAGTATCGTAAGGCCCGGCCGGCCGAGGGACCCGGGAGGGCAGAGTAGAACCGACCCAGAGGGCTTCCAAGACCGCGGGTCTTTCCGGAAGCCGACGGCCTCCGCTGTGTGCCTTGGCGCGGCTGGTGGGCTCCAGCTGCTCTCCAGCTGCTGACCGTCTGGTTAGGGGCCAAGCACTTCAGCACTTAGTGTCCTTGCGCTCATGACCATTGGGGGAGGGAGGCGACAGGTGGGCTCCCTGTGCCTGCAGAGGGAACAGGCCACATTTGCTGAGAACAGGAGAGGAACCCAAGAGGGACCCACAGAAAATTGGGGAGCCCTTGAGGGAAAGGGAGAGGCTCCAGGGACTTCCTGGAGGCAGTGGCTTCAGACCTGTGCAGGAGTCTGACCAGTTGACAGGGGCGAGGGGCCGTGCGGGGTGTGTGAAGGGCAGGGCAGAGTGACGGCACTTTCACTGTCATTGGGTCCATACTGACCCACATCTACCCTGTAGGACAGGGGAGAACTTCCCCTGTGGGTTTGCCAAGACTGGAACTCTTGATGGGAATAGAAAGCCACCCATCTTTCTCTCTCGGAGTGGCTGTAGTTTTGAACTGCTGACCTTGCAGTTAGCAGCCCAATAGGTAACAACTATGTCACAGGTCGCTATGGAGGTCATCAAAGAGGCTCAGTCAACCCGATGGTGCAGCCCACCCACCCTTTAGAGTATTGGACCCTTCTCACCTGTGGCTCCTTGGCCAACTGGGTGACCTCAGTTCAGGCCTGCTCTTCTCTGAACCCTTTCATTCCCTCCTCTGCCCCTGGAGGCAGCAGCCTGTGTCCTCCTGCCCAGAAGACCCCTGGGTCCTGGCTCCTCACTTGCATTCCCCCTCCCTCCATACTGGTCCCCTGAACCCTGCCGGGTATTAGATGGGCCTCCCAACACCCTTGCCCTACCTCCTCCACACTTCAGCCGTAGCGTGAAGCCTAGACCAGGGTAGGGGGGCTGGGGGCCTTGGTTGGACCAGCACAAAGGCGCAGGAGGTGGGAGGGACATAGATGGGGTCAGTCAAGCCCTTTCTGCTAGCTCTGGGACCCTGCATAGGCTCCGTCCTTGGGGTGGGAGTTCTCTGAACCTTGATGCAAGCCTTGAGCTCTGGGCCACCACTTGGGGGACCCTCCCTGCTGTGCCTGCTCCCGGCAGCGGCAAGGAGAAAGAGCCCCACCATGGCAGCACCTTATGGGGGACTCAGGTGGCCCTGTTTATCCCAGTGGAGAGGGCAGGCTGGGTCACAGGCTTGGTGGTTGTGGGGCTCTCTGGCTGAGCCAGCCTCCAGTGGGGCCTGGGCAGAGAGGAGCAGGAGGGACTCTCAGGTCAGGGGCACAGGCCGGGTCAAAGTGCCTGCCCACTGGGAAAAGTGGAACCCTGAGTGGAGCCTCCAGCAGCCCCTCCTCTCTGCTCAGTCACAGCAGAATCAGAGAGTCAAGGCCAGAGGACTTTGTTGGTTTCTCCTGGTGTGTAACGTGGGGTCCATGGCACTCAGCCTGCAGAAAGAATCAGACAGCCTCAATTTACAATCGCTGAGACCGAGCGTCAATCGGGAAGATGATAGGTTGCCTCCTTTACCCAATCTCAGGGCATTCCTGGTTGGCAGTTGGGCGGCAGACAGTGATGAGCTTCCCGGCAGGCTAGGCACAAAGGGAATGAGCCTGGGCTGCAGGATCTGTACTCTTTGGTCTAGGGGAGCTCACCAGGTAGTGGAGAGAGCCACGCGGACTCTCAGAACAGGGGTCTGACGCCCCACGCCTCAGGCAGCAGGTGCATGGCTGGGGGATGGTGGGGAGGCAAGTTTTGGGGTGGGCCCCTGAAATGTGTCCTTTAGGGGTGCCAGTTGCCGTGGACTCCATTTGCTGCACCCAGTCATGATAGGAGCACCTAGAAATTTGCCCAAGGGAGAGGACTTCTGCAACCAGGCCTGCAGGGCCCAAAGGGCAGAGTGTCTATGGATTGTGCGGGTGCTCTCAGATGGGGTCTACCTGTTGTGCGGTCTCTGGGGCCTTGCCCCTCTCTGGGTCCAGGTTAAGGAGGCCAACCCCATTCTGATAATCATACCCTTGGGGCTCAGAACCCTGGTGGCCAGTCACCAGGAGGACTTCCCTGGGAGCATCAGCTTGACTCCTCCTTGGTGACCCCTGCCCACCACCCCCAGCACCTTCTTCTGAAATGACCCTGCCCCCCCAGAGGACCAGTCTGGGCTTGTCTCTCTGAGCACAGAGGTCATGCCACCACAGTTCCTCCTCTGTGCCTTTGCACATGCTGTTCCCAGTGTCTAGAATGCCCTCCCACCCCCATCTGCCTGGCCAACGACTAGGTCTCTTAGCTCTGCTGTGTTGATGACACAGCCCCCGCCCCCCTCGCCTGAGACCTCCTGCACTGGGTGACCTTGCAGACAGGAATAGGGTGCTCCTCTGTGGGGACTCTGTCCCCTTGAGTTCCAGTCTGGGGCTGACACTGGGTGCAGGGGGCCCAGGGTCCAGTGGAATGCTCTACTGGAGAGTGTTTCCTGTATGGCAAGTTCATTGCCCCCATGGTGCAAATGGCCCTGGGAGTCCCCCGGGGGTGGTCCAGTCTGAACCTGAGAGGATGGTGGCCCAGTGCCCTCAGCTGAGTGAGGACATCCATGGGGTCCCAGAGGCTGCGCTTTTACTTGAGGATTCAGCTGCTCCCTGTGCAGCAGCTGCTGGCAGTCCTTGTAGGAAGCCACAGCTGTCCTCCAGGCAGGACAGGTGGGGGACACGGGGGACCGACCCAGGCCACCAGACAGGCCCCAATGAAGGAGGGCCCCCAGATCAGGGTCCATCCAGTCTTGGGCAATGGGCCACCCCTGCTGCCCATTAGCTGCGTGGTTCTGGGCAAATGACTTTCTCTTTCCCACCTTCAGGGAGGATGCAAGGGCTTCTCTTGCAGAGGACTGATCTGAAGACCCCATGACATCAGGAGCAGGAAGATGCTTGGCAAATCCAAAGCTGGACCAGAGTCAGGTGTTGTTCCATGACAGACCACGGTGGCCAGGCAGCGTGTGGGAGGCGGGAGGCAGGTGCTAGGGAACATGTGTTGAGTGGCTTGTTTCATTAGCATGCTGTTTCCGAGGCCCATTCATGCAGTAGCCCCTGTGTCAGCACTGTGTTCCTTTTGATGGCTAAATAATGGTCAGTCATAAAGATGGAGGGGTTGACTTTTCTTCATCCATTCACCCTTTGATGGCACGAGGGCTGTTTCTGCTTTGTGGTTATGATGAACAATGTATAGATTTTGGTATGGACACCTGCTTAATTTTCTCTTGGGTATATACATACATATATGTGTGTGTGTGTGTGTGTGTACAATAAGATGAATTGACACAGCATCTGTAACAATAGGCTCAAGCACAGGCATAATTGTGAGGATGATGCAGGATCAGTTAATGTTGTCTTCTGTTGTGCGTACAGTCACTATAGGTTGGAACTCACTCCATGACACCTAACAACATTAGATAGATAGATGGATAGATAGATAGATAGATAGATAGATAGATAGATAGATAGATAGATAGATACTGTGTTAGTCTAGGTTGACTAGAGAAACAAATTCATAGACACAATTTCAGCTAAAGCATTTGTGTAGTCCAGGGAGACTGGAGAAACAACTTCATAGACACTCACATGTGTATAAGAGTTTTATGAAAAAGAGAAATTGTATATTGAGAAAGCATCCCAGCCCAGTCCAGATCAAATCCATAAGTCCGATACTAGCCCATATGTCTGATACCAGTCTATACATTCCTCTTCAGACGCACACAATACATGCAATAACGCTGAATGCAGGAAGATCACAGTCCAGTGGGTGGAAAGTCTTGTGAGTCCAGTGGTGGTAGAAGCTTCTCAGTGGTGGTGTGGGTCTCCACTTGGCTCCTCCAGCCCTAGGGCTCTGGCTCCAGTAGTGTAGCTCCAGATGGTTTGACAACGGGAATGTCAAGCAGAGAGAGAGAAAGTGTGTCCCACTTTCAGGGAGGAAGACAGGAGTCCCCAGAATCCTCAGCAGAAGACCACGCCCACACAGAGGCATGATTGGCTATGACCTGATTGACAGGCTAGACTCCACCCCTTCACAAGTTGACAGGAGATTATGTAACTGCAACACACACACACACACACACACATACACACATATACATATATAAATATGAGCCCTGGTGACATAGCGATTACATGTTAAACTGTTAATCACAAGGTCAGTAGTTCAAAACCACCAGCTGCTCCTTGGGGGAAAGGCGAAGTTTTTCTGAAGAGTAAACCCACCAGGGCAGTTCTACCTTGTCCTATGAAATCGCCTATGTGATGGCAGTGAGTTTATTTGAGCAGTGTGTGAGAATTCCCATAGCCCCCAGCCTCACCAACACTTGTCCGTCTTTTGATTGTGGCCATCCCAGTGGGGGTGAAGTGGTATCTCACTGTGGTTTGCATTTGTATCGCTCCAATGGCTTATGAGTGGAGCATGTTTCCCATGAGCTGACTGGCCGTTTGGAGAAAGATCTATTTGAGCTCCTTTGCTCGCGGTCCAGGGAAAGGCCCCAGCAGGGTTTGGGTGTGCTCTTGCTTCATGCCCACCAGTCTCAGAGGGTCTCTGCTCCACGAGGAGGCCAGAAGCACATTACATCCTTTCACTGTCTGCCTTTGCACAGGCTGTTCCCCCTGCTGCGAGGCCCTTTCCGCTCCCCTCTTTGCCTGACCCCGCTGTATAGCAGTAGCTCCTGCAGCTGTTCGCACTCTCACACTTTCTACCGCTCCACAGGTGCCTTGCCCTCTACTTTTCGATGGCTGATCTTGCTTCCCTGGGGAGGCCGTGGACTTCGGGGGCATGGGGACCTTGTCTTCTTGTGGTCTCATTTCCAGGCTCAGAGGAGGGACACCTGTCACAGAGTAAGTGCTGCTGAAGAATGAAGGTGTCCCAGGTGGGGGGCCCAGCCCAGGCAGAGGTGCAGGCATGAGGATGAGTGTGGACATGGGAGGGCCCTGGGAACCTCTCTGCTGCAGCTGGATTGAAGGGTGTCCCGGAATCTACTTGCATGTTTAGGGTGGCGCTAGGGCAGGGTGCAGCTCAGCAGTCGGGAGCTACGGAGGGTTCTTAAGTAGGTGAGCAGCTTAATGAAATTGAAAAAAAAAAAAAGGTCCCTTTTGGTGATCTGGCTTCCACCCTCTGTCCCGCAGGGCCAGGTCTAGCTCCTCTAGCCCTCCCAGGGTGAGTCTGAGCCTGGAGGGGCCGCGTTGCCCCTGTGTGTTGGGCTGACCTCTGACGGTCTGCGATCAAGAATAGAGGATGTGGCCCAGTCTTCGAAGGCCAGCCCTGACGTTCTAGGGACATGGTCAGGTGAGCACCTAGTGCCAGCGAGCAGTCCAAAGGCTCAGGTTTGAGTCTGCTTCTGCCTCCAACTTCCTGTGGAGTCTGAACAAGTCATCTCCCTGACCAGGGCCTTTGTGTCCGCGTCTGTCAGGTAGGAGCAATGACCGCCTCTGGGGCTTGGCCTGTTGGGACCAAGTAGTGAACTGACCTTGAAGGTTAATGGTGGACATCGGCTGATGCCTCCATGGACACTGACCCCTGCTGGATGCTGACGGGGGTGGGTGGGGGTGGGTGAGGGGCATGGGCCTGTGGTGTGAGTCCTGCACCCAGCTCAGGGTGGGCAGGAAGTGTGTGGAGTGGGTCTGAAGCCTGAACCCGAGTGTAGGTCTAAAGGGGCTTGAGTCCCTGAGTCCCCGACCCAAGAACCAAAACCACCCAGCCACACAGCTCACATCACCATTTCCTCTAGGAACGGGGCATAGGAGCCCAGAGGAAACTGAGGCCCCAAGAAGCCCAGGGACAGGCTCAGGAGACTCTCGGGGAGCCAATGCAAGCTCCAGGCCTGAGGCACCCCTGTCCCCAGCCCGTGTTCCCCCAGACCCCTGGACACAGCGTCCTGAGTGTCTCTGCCTGGAGCCATCTGCCCTGGAGGCGCAGATGCTAGAACATGCAGGCCACCCCCCACCCCCGGCCACTAATTAGTCACATCATTTTTGGCATCTCACACAGCCTCAGGGACTGGAGAATGTCATTGTCAAAGCATTTTTGAATATTTGCCTTCTCAGCAGAAGCTGCCGTGAGAACACGCCGTCTTGCACACGGCTGGATAATAACAGAAATAACAAGTGGAGGAGCTGGAAGAGCCCGGACGCTTGGGAGACAGGCCTGGGGGCGGCCCCAACGTCGCCCCTCAAAGCCCAGTGACTAGGAGGCAGGGATGCAGCCCTGCTGGGCCCCCCTTGGTGGGCTGCCCTACAGAAAGCAGTAGAAGCCCCCTGTGGGCAGGCCCTTCCCGAGCCTCAGGAGAAACCACAGTGAACAAGACAGACACACATCCTGAAGAGGAGCCAGAGAGGAGAAAGTCAAGTCAGGAGCAGAGCAGGCAGGCTCGCTGGTGACGCCTGCAGAGGAGAGAGCGAATGTGTTGGATTGGGGGTAAGCCTTTTCTTTACCTTTTATACCTTTGGTTGCGAGTTGGGAGATGGTTTGCAGACAGATCATCACTCTTCCCTTCAACTGCACAGACACGGACTGCTTCATCTCATCCCTCACCAGCCCCCCACAGTACGTGACCTATTTCCACCTGGGCCTCCTATTTCCATCCCTCTTTCTTCCCCACCCTCTGCACGCTGCCCTTGGCTACACGCCACCCTTTTGGTCTTGAATGCTTGATTATTCGAACACTGGGGTACGTTCAGTTTCAGACCCAAAGGGTGACCAAGGGCCATACTTTGGGGGCAGGGGGTGGGGGGTGGGGGGAGGGAGCCACCAGTCTCTGGCCAGTCCACGAGGTCTCTTTGATGATTTTGTGTTTAGATCCATATTTTTCTCCACCTCTCTCCAGGACTTTCTAATTCTCTCCTTTTCTGAGCAGTTGGTAGCACCACTTACTCCTTCTGATCTCTGGGTTGGGAGACTGATGCTCATGTGGACCATTGGGCTCATTGTTTCCATGTGCCTTCTTTCCTCCAGATGAGGAGAGACCCGCGGTTGCACTTCAGACGGCTGCTCAGGAGCTCGGAAGACCCCAGTCTCGACTCATCAAAACAGGATGCAGAACAATGTCCTTGTGAACTGTGTTACACCAGGCAGACTTGGGGGACTAACCTTTTTCAATGGAATGGTCAGGGACAACACCATTGGACAGCTGATGCCCCACCGAGGAACTGCAGGTGGTGAAGGAGTGAGTGCAGGGGGCCGGTTGGGGGAAAGGGCATTTCCTGCACAGGGAGTAGTCTATCCAAAGGCCCCGTGGTCTGAGTGTGCTTTGTTTATTTGAGGAGAGGAGAGGAGGAAGTAGGGCCGGAGCTGAGTGAGGACAGAGAAGGCAGATGGCAGGACAGAAGATGAGGTCCAAGAAGTCTCTGCTCATGCCAGGCCTCAGAGGCCACTGGAAAGTCCTGTGAGGTGGGAGCCACAGCGGGGCGTAGAGCAGGGGAGTGACATCCTCTGGCTTCTGTTGTAACCAGACCCCTCTGGAGTGTGTGTGTGTGTGTGTGTGTGTGTGTGTGTGTCAAAAGCAGAAACAGCGGGGCCAGTTACGATTGTCCAGGCAACAGACAGCAGCCTGGGGGTGAGGCGGCTGGGTCGCCCTCCCCTCCAACCCCCCTGCATCTGGATGGCAGCACGGGATTTCTGAGCCTGGGACTGGAGCAAGGGGAGGGCAAGGCGTCACTTCTGCAGGTGGGAAAAGAGTGGGCAGCGTGGCGTGCCTGGCGGGACAGAGCTGGGAGGTCTTAGTTATTTAAAGCCAAGAGGCTGTCTGAGATCACGAAGAACAGAAGCCCGGGCCAGGTAAGAACAGCAGTTCCTCCACTTGGGCCAGCTGGGAGCGTGGGGGGCAACTCACCACCCACGTTGCTGAGAGTACCCAGAATTCATTGCTGCTGGAACACTCACACCATCTGCACAGCCCTCTCTCTGGCATAGACAGCTTCCTCCAGCCCAGGGCTGGTCCCTGAGGGATGCCACAAAGTGACCCAGGGCCACCGGAGTGGACCATCACCTGCCTGTCCTGTTCCTTCAGACCCATATCAGGGTGGTCCTCTGGGCACCATGTGGAGATGAGCCAGGCTTGGCAGTGGTGCTAACTGGTCTTTCATTCTCTTTCTCTGAAAAACAAGCACTTTTTCATGGTAGTCAAATATACACAGCATAAAATCTGCCATCCCCTCCTCATTGTGGGCAACCTGTTTCATCACCTCCCCCAGAGGCTCTGCACCCACCACCCCAGCCCCCAGGACCTCTGATCGCCTTTCTGCCTCTAGGCGTCGGCCTATTTTGTGATTTCATGCACATGGAGGGAAGTGATAATGCATCCTTTCCTGTCACCCTGCCTACTTCCCAGAGTCGTCCACAGGGTAGCTGGGTCAGAACTTCGTGTCTCTTGATGGCGACAGACTAGCTGGAGCCCTGGAGGTGCTGAGGTGATACACTGGTTGCGAACAGAAAGGATGGCGGTTCAAACCCACCAGCTTTGATACAAGCGAGAAGACCTGGACAAATGGTGGCCTTGGGGCACGCTGGGGCAGCCCTGCTCAGTCCTCCAGGGACACTGGGGTTGGAATCCACAGCACGGCACCAGGTTTGGCTTCCGGGTTTGTATGTAAATCAAGGTTGAGGAAGCAAAACCATTTGTGGAGTCTTGGCGACTCCACGTGTGAGAAGCTGAACGGATCTCAGTGGCAGTCTTTCTGGAAGCACCCTGCCACGCTTGTCTTCCAAGCTGCCATTGGGTGGCTTCGAACGGCCAACCTTTAGGTTCTTAGTGACTGACAAGGCCTTTGTGTCACGCAGAGGCTTTCATGTGTGCCACCAAAAAACAAAACCCAAACTCACTGCCTCCGAGTCGATTCCCACTCACAGCGGCCCTGCAGGGCAGGGTAGAACTGCCCCTGTGGGTTTCCCAGACTGTAACCCTTTCCAGTAGAAAGCCTCGTCCTCCCTCAGAGTGGCTGGTTGTTTCGAACTGCTGACCTGCTGACTGCTGACTGCTGTGGTGAGCAGCTCAATGTGTAGGTCCCTCCATTCTTGAGCAGCTCAGTGGCCTTGGGCAAGTCACTGACCAAGTGGAGCCATAGCCCACCCCCCTCGTCAAGGTCTCAGTAGGAAGTTTACGTCCTGAGCCTGGATCTCACTGGACAGCAGCAGGGCTGGCACCCAGCGGTGGCCCCGGGGCATAAGAAAGGGGTTCCTTTGGAGGACTCTGGAGTCAAAACTGCTTCTCATGTTTCTCCTCCTGCCTGGCTCTTAGCTCTGAGACTATGTCACTGTTGTCATTTCTTCTGCTAAGACAGCTTTACTTTTTGGTCCCTTTATTTTCATTTTGCTGGGGCTGGGGTGGTGCTATGGGTAAGGTTTAGACCGCTCATCGCCAGGTTGGAGGTTCAAAACTACCGGTTACTCCTTTGGAGAAAGCTGAGGCTGGCTGCTCTGGGAGTGATTCACAGCCTTGGAAACCCTGGGTAGGGAGGGTCGCTAGGAGTCAGCATGGGCACCATAGCAATGTTTGGGTTTGGGTGACTGGCCCCACCCACCTTCCCAGGCGTTCTGAAGGAGATCCTGTACAGGGTCCTAACAGTTCTGTGGAACAGGCTTCACACACTTCCCAAAGTAGCTTTGTTGGTACAGTGGGCTATGTATTTGGCTGCTAACTTCAAAGTTGGTGGTTCAAACCTACCAGCTGCTCCTCTGAAGAAAGATGAGGCTCTCTGCTCCCATAAAGAGCTCTAGTCTTGGAGATCCTAAGGAGCTGTTCTACTCTGGCCTGTGGGGTCTTTATGAGTCAGAATTGATACCATGGCAGTGAGTTGGCTTAGTGGTCTCAGCCCCCTCAGGAGGGGTGGACAGCAGGGGAGAGAGGCTGGAGCAGTGTGGGGTTCTCACCCAGGAATCAGGGAGCAGGCCCGTACAGGTATGCCCCTGTCCAATGTTCTTCCTGATACCTGTCTTGCCTCCCTCTGGCCCACCCAGCCAGAGCTTGGAGCTGTGACTAAGGCCACTGTGTGCCAGGCCATGTGGAAGACAGATGTGGGACTAGACTGGGCAGGCCTGGAGGAGGGAGTCTGGGGGTGACAGGGTGGGGCTAAGCCGCTTGGACGATGGCATTCCCTCTTGTGGAAGTGGCCACTGTGTTGTCACTGAGGCCACCCACAGCCAGCTATCTGAGAGGGACCTTGCCACAGGGAGAAACTGCAAACAGGTTCTCCCCAGCCAGGCCCAGGCTGCAGCTGGAGAGTCTGAGACAGACAGACAGACCGACAGGCCTCAGTGCCAGGAGGGGTCCCAGGAGGGTGTGGTGACAAACAGAACAACCCGAGTCATCCAACCCCAACCGTCATGAGATAAGGAGGAGCCTGTGGGAGGGTGGGGTGGGGGAGCTGGGGGCAGAGGAGGGCACACCAGACCTGGGACTAGTGTGTGCCAAGTCCCCGAGGCAGGACTGAAGGGGAGGCGGGAGAGGGTCCAGGTCCTGCTAGTTCTGCTGGTTGTGAATTTTCTCCTTGGAGTCCCTTCTGGAAGCCCGGGTTGGGGGAGTGGGAGGTGGGGGGAAGGGAGTAAGCTGGGGAGGGACTGCTCTGATCTATTTGAGCAACCTCTCCCTCACTGTGATGAGACAGGGTCATGACTTTTTTTTTTTTTTTGGTCATGACTTTCAAGCTTGCAGGGAAGGAGGTGCTTCGGTTCTCCCAGTGCCGGGGCACCCTCATGGGGCAGCTGATGGGACAGGACGCTGCCGGGGAGGTGGAAGTGGAAGTTAGTGCTACCAGCTCATCACCCGCAACTTGGCCCGGGACTGGATGTCCACAGATCATTCAGGATTTCCATCCCCACTGCCAAGACCCCTACCCTCTGTCTGTCTCAGGGGCGGGGAGCTGCTGGCCATTTTCCGATGCAGGGTCCTGTGGGGAGAAGGGCTGTGACTCCTACTGTCACCCTGTGGACGAGGGGGTGGGGTTTCAGCCAGGAAACCTTCAGCTGGAAGGTAGTTTCTCGAGGGAGCAGGGCCTAATGGTCAGGAGGCTGGTGGGGGTGGGGGGGTGGGGCTGAGGCTCAGGGGCCACACTCAGCATTTGTTTCCCTGGTGTGAGTGCCTTGTGGACCTGCTGCAGCCTGACCCCAGGAGAGGACCAACCAAGACTCCCCCAAACCAAGCCCGCCGCAGTCAAATCACCCGGGAGGCCCCCAACCCTCCTGCCCTCCCCCCACACCCTTTGGAGAGTCTAGTGGAGCAGAATTTCTTACTATGATCCCCTCTCCAAGTCTCTAGGGAGCCCACGTGGTGTCATGGCTAGGTGTTGGGTGACTGACTACCTGCAAAGGCAGCAGTTCGAAATCATCAGCTGCTTTGCAGAGGAAGACGAAGCTTTCTACTCCTGCAAAGATTTACAGTCTTGGAAACCCAATCAGAATGGACTGACGTCAGTGAGTTTGTGGTTGAGTTTTATCTAGGGCTCTGGAACGCCCACGGGATGATTGGGTGGGGCTATGCAAATAGGGCATGTGTAACACTAGGAGAGGTGATTGGTCCGGTTTAGTTGCCTCTCCTCTAGTTCCAAGGTTGAGCCATCTCAGAAGAAGAGAGAGAAATCCCTCCACCACTGGGGGAAAGAACCCCACGAGGCACCTTGGAGATCTCTGTTGAAGAGGCAGAGACCTCCTGCCCCACAGAGGCAGAGTCTCAGGGACCACCTGGCTGAGAGGCTGAGGACCCGAGAGAGAGACTTGGCTGCTGGCTGAGGAGAGGTGTGGCTGTGGCCCAGTGACTGTGTCCTCACTGCTTAGGAATGCTGGCTTTTGGTCACCTGTTAACTCCCCTCATCAGCCCCCTTCACCGTGAGTATTGTCAGGGAGTTCTGTGTGGCCACGGCCCCAGCATCGATGTACCACACATTTCCCTTGTTTGAAGGTGCAATTCACTAGTGATTAGTATGTTCGCAGAGTTGTGCCGCCATTACCACTAATTCCAGAACATTCCTCCTCACCCTCCAAAAGAGCCCCAGTGTCCAAGGGCAGTCACTCTCCACCCACCCCACTTCCACATTGCTTCACCCCTCATGCCCAGCAGGCATTAATTCACCTCCTGTCTGGATTCACCGAGTCCGAACATTTTTTTATAGAGCCCGTGACACATGTGGCCTTCTGTGGCCGGCTACTTTCCCTGAGTAATATGTCTTCCAGGTTCCCCCATGTCGTCACATACATCGGTGTTTTGTTTCCTATGTTTCCACTTGTTGGCTGTTAAGCATCATGCTGCTATGAACACTGGCACGTGTGTCTTCATATGGTGTGTTTTCATTTCTCGTGCATGCATTCCCACTCCGGGAGAGGATTTGCTGGCTTCCATGGTCACTCTATGCTCCGTCCTTAGAGGAAGTGCCAGACTGCTTTCTGAACTAGCGGCTGCTTGACCACCACAAGGTCAACAGTTCAAAACCACCAGCAACTGTGAGGGAGAAAGATGAGGCTTTCTATGCCTGCAAAGAGTTCGTCTTGGAAATCCACAGAGGCAGCTCTGTCCCTGTCCTATAGGTCCACCATGTGTCAGAATCAACTCAAAAGCAAGGAGTTTTGAGTGACCAGCGGCATCGGAACCTTCTGTCTTCTCCGTTTCCTTGTCAACACTTGCTATTATCTGTCTTTTCCAGAGATCCTAGTGGGTGTGAAGTGGTACCTCATTGTAGTTTTGATTAGTATTTTCCAGATACCGGGTGATATTGAGCCTCTTTTTCAAGTGCTTATTGGACACTTGTGTATAACATATGCAGTTTGAGAAATGTTTAGTCGAGTATGTTGCCTATTTTTAAATTGGGTCATTTTTATCTTTTTCTGGTTGAGTGGTAGTAATTCTTCACATATTCTTCATACAGGCTCCTGATGAGACATAGGAGCTGCCAGTAATTTCTCCCACTATGTGGGTAGTTTTTCCCCTTTCTCAATGGCATCATTGACTGAACAACAATGTTAATTTTGATGAAACCCAATTTATCTCTCTCTCTCTTTTACTTTTGTTGCCTGTACTTTTGGTGTTGCATCGAAGAAGACTTTGTCTAACTAAAGGGCACAATGATTTACTTGTTTTCTCTGAAACATTTATGGCTCTTGCTTTTACAGTTAGTTCTCTGATTCATTTTGAGTCACCTAGTGTATGGCTAGGGCGCATGTCAACTAGACACTCCTGGGTAAGAGTAGGGGGGAGCTCAATCTAGCGATTTCATCTCAGTCTGATGACACCTGCTTGGTGCCATAAACTTTTTTTTGTATAAGAGAGAGAGACAGAGCAGAGTCAAATCTTCTTTGGCCCTTTGCCTTCTGCCTGAGCTAAATCTTGTTTCTGGTCTCTTGATCTCCTGTTGAGTTTTCTGCTGATCCCAGAAACCGTCAGTGGAGCACCGACAGTGGATTCATTCAGCTGACTTTGGCCTGCTGCATCCACCAGCCTGTGCCCCATGCTGTCTCTGCTTCTTCCTCCTACTTCCTGTTCATCAGCTTCCATGAGTCAGGAGAAGCCTGGGTGGGACTGGACTTATCTATTTGTACAAATGTGTGAGCCATTTCTGGATAGGAATCTTTCTAGAGACAGCACACACAAGTGTCACTGGTTTGGTTTCTCTGTTAAGAGAACCCCACTTAACACACCTACTGAGTTATTAAGGGTCCCTGGCTGGCCCAAACAGGACATGGGAGAAAGATGTGGCCTTGGCTTCTGGAAGGATGTACAGCCTTGGGCTGTACTGGGGGCAGTTCTAGCCTATCCTCTAGGGCTACTGTGTCCAGCAACAACTTGACAGCAGTGGGGCTTGTTTTACACGAAGCCAAAAAAGTTGGTTATTCCAACACAACCAAAGGTACCACAGAAGACAGGCCTGGCGACCTGCTTTTATAAGGACCGTGGCTAGGAGTCCCCCATGGAGTAGTTTTCTTCTGTAACTTGTGGGGTCTCCTTGAGTCTGACTCAACTTGACAGCAATGGGTTTGGCTTGGTTTTACTGGGTTATAAGCACATTAAAGACCTAGCAGCAGTCCTAATGGCTTGGGTGATTGGGGGGTGGGGAGAGGAGAAAGGAGGTTAGGGAAATGTTTTTTGGAGAGGTCTCCCACAATTGCAACTTGACTAGACAGTATCATGATTTCTAGGGGTGTCAGAGTAGCAGATACTGCTAATACTGTCTATATTAATAATTGAAGAAAAAGCTAGTTCTCAGTTAAAAGTGAGTCTAAATAAAGCTTTAATTACTCTTCCCAAGTTCATGGTTCCCCTGAGTTCTATCCACAGAACTCTGGGATGGCAAAAATTCCTGTTGGGAGTCTTTCATTTTCAAGACTAGCCTTCTGGGAGTTTAATCCCTCTCACTACTCACTTCAGATCTACTCTGTCTTCCCTGTGACCCCTAGCCCCAGCCCATACTGCCCTCTGTCTGGCTCCATCCTTGGGGAAGTGATTCCTTACCAAGCAGAATTTTCAAACATGCCTGCTAATCATATTTAGATGAGGACATGCTAATAGCAATAAGATTTCCAAACACTGTGTGTTTAGAATTCAACAAGGCCTCTTGCAGACGTCCTTGCACTTTGTCTTCTCAACAGTTCTCCAGTGAACAACTGGGATGTGCCACGTGCCTCCATTGGTCAGCAGAATGACTTTAGATCGATTAAACCAGTCTGTGCCTCAGTTGGCTTATCTGTAAAGTGGGCATGAACATAATGGTGCCCATCAGATGGGGTTATTATACAAATTCAGTGAGTCCAGAATGGTGATGACTTATTTGTTTGTTAGTTCGTTTCTATGGAAAGGTGTTGAATTGTGTGGATCATAACAATTGCCAAGAATGGGAATTCCAGAACATTTTATTGTACTTTTGCTTATTCTGTAAGGCCAAGTGACAGTTTAACAGAACTTAGGGGCTACTGTGTAGTTTAAAATCAGGGTTGTATTCGTTCCCCATAGTCATTCAATCTGTTTGCTGAACAAATAATCCAAGAAGCTGGACTATATGAAGAAGAATGTAGCATTAGTATTAGAGAAAGCCTCACTAACAGCCTGAGGTCTGCAGATCATACAACCTCGTTTGCAGAAAGTAAAGTGGACTTGAAGCACTTACTGATAGAGGTCAAGGATGATAACCTTCAGTGCTGTGTTAGGCCGGTTTGACTAGAGAAACAAGCCCAGGGACCCGCATATATATGTAAGAAAAAGCTTTATATCAAGAAGTAATTGGATATCAAGAAAGCATCCCAGTGCTTGCTTCGGCAGCACACGTACTAAAATTGGAACGACACAGATAAGATTAGCATGGCCCCTGTGCAAAGGATGACACGAAAATTTGTGGTGTCCCGTATTGAAAAAAAAAAAGGAAAAGATTTCAGCCTAGTCCAAAGCAAGTCCATAAGTCCAATACTAGTCCATAAACCCCTCTTCAGACTCACGCAGCCACAAGCAAGGATGCAAAATGCAGGAAGATCACAGGCTGGTGGGTGCAACATCTTGTGGATCCAGTGGTGATGGACGCATCTCCAGGGCTCCTACAGGTCTCTAGCAGGTCTCCATGTTCACCAGCAGGAAGGTGAAACAGAGAGAGAGGGAGTGGTTCCCAGGACCCTCCTTATAAGGAGGTCACGCCCACAAGAAGGCACCTTCAGGTTCTGATCTAATTGACAGGCTAGACTCCACCTCTACACTTCAAGTTGATACAAAATTATGTAACTACAACAAGTATGGATTTCATAATAGAAGGAAAACACAAATCTCACAATTGGACCAATAAGCAACATCTTGATAAATGAGGAAAAGGTTGAAGCTGTCAAGAATTTAATTTTACTTGGATCTGAAATCAACACTCATGGAGGCAGCACTCAAGAAATCGAAGAATGTCTTGCATTGGGCAGATCTGCACAAGACCTCTTTCAAGTGTGGTAAAACAACGGTGCATTTTACTTGTGCCATGGTATTTCAATGGCCTCATCTGTATGAAAACCTGGACAATGAATCAGGAATCTCAAAGGACACTGGATGTATTTGAATTGTGGTGTTGGTGAAGGATACTGACTATGCGATGAACCGCCAGAAGGATGAACACTTTTTTTTTTTCTTGGAAGGGAGGATGGTGAGACTTTGTACTATGTGTTTTGGGCATACGCATTAGAACTTGCATTCTATAGCCTGTGATGTGTGGCTTCGACATGTTATCAGGGATGGCCAAGCTCAGGAGGAGATTGTGCATTGTAAAGTCGAGGGTTTGGGTGGGTTGTGGGAGAGGAAGACACTCAAGAGGTGGCTTGACACAGTGGCTCCAATAGGGTGGGCTAGTGCACATTCTGTTGTATGTAGCATCACTTGAACCAACTCGATGGCACCTAGTCACAGCTGTCTGCAGTGAGAGCCCCAGCTCCATTTTGAGTCTCGATCTAAAATTAGAAGCCATTTGATTTGTCACTTCCCCAAGGTTTTGTTACTCCCCCAACCTCACGAGTTCAACAATGTGGCTCTGCTTCGATAAGTCCAGGGCCAGCCCAGGGAGGGACAGTTTGCCCTCACAAAGAGTATAGTCCAAAGCAGATGAACTAGTGTGCAGAGAGATAGATGCTCACTCAAAGAACTAGGGAATTTGCCTGGTCATTTCCTCCACAAACGTAACAAAGTAGGTGTGGTACCTAATTTAAGTGAGAGCTTGGGGTCA
Source organism: Echinops telfairi (assembly GCF_000313985.2). Taxonomy (NCBI): domain Eukaryota; kingdom Metazoa; phylum Chordata; class Mammalia; order Afrosoricida; family Tenrecidae; genus Echinops; species Echinops telfairi. The sequence goes on from NW_022103915.1 coordinate 7,779,153, forward strand.
TGAGTCATACCCTGACTTGCCATTTATGCAGGCACTCAAAACCCCAGGACCAATCCTGCAACCTTTGAAAACTTGCTATTATGAACATAGCCCAATCATGGTCCTTCCCCTCCCCCCACACCTTGCCTAGGACAGGGATGAGTTAACCTATCACCAATCAGGATTTTGTGATGGTTTCTTTTGCTGACTATCCTATATAATGATAAGCCACGCTGTGATTTCCTGGGTTTTATTGGCCTTTGTACTGTGTGTATGCTGACAGTCTCTCTCCTCCTGGAGCTGGTCTGCGTCTTGTTTTAAGCTGAATTAAAAACTATAGGGATGCAGTGGTGTCGGGCTGCTAATCATAAGGTCATCAGGCCAACTCTACCAGTTGCTCTGTGGGAGGCTTTCTACTCCTGTAAACAGTTAGTTTCGGAAACCTACGGGGCAGTTCTACTCTGTCCTAAAGGATGGCTATGAGTCGGAATTTACTTGATGGCAATGAGTTTGGTAGCGAATATATCAGAATCTGGGTTTTTCCCCCCTCATGTTATTAACAGGGATCAGTCCTTAGAGGAGGGCGCCATGCTTGATAGAGGGCCAGCAAAAATAAGGAAAACCCTCATAGACATGCGCTGATTCGAACCGCAACGGTGAGGATAGTGCAGGACCGGGCAGTGGTTTTTTTTCTTAGACTTGCGGTTGCTATGAGTCAGTACCAACTCCAGGCCATCTACCAACAACAGGCCCTGGTGGTGTAATGGTTAAAGTTCTTCCCAGCTAACCCAAAGAGGACGGTTATATCACCCCCCAGCTGCTCCATGGGGAAAAAAGTGTCAGCTGGCTCTGTAAGCCTTGGAAACCTTCTGGAGCAATCCTACTCTGTCCCTACAGGGTCACTATGAGTTGGGAACTTGTGGGCGGGCTTGATGGCATCAGTTTTAGCACCCTGATCTAAGAAAGGGAATTCTCTCCAAGGAGTTCCTGGAGTGAGTCCTGGGAGGACCTTGATTGGCTGGTGTAGGTCATGTGCATAGCTCTCAGCCAATCACCACAGCTCAAGGGCTGAAGGCGTTTTTGATTGGCTAGAGCTGTGTCACATGCTATTGAGATGGGCTGCCACAGGAAGAAGCTCCAGAGGTGAAGCTGGGATGAAGTTCCACGAGGTTCCTCATTGGGCTTATTTCGGGCCTTAGGTGGACGCCACTTCTTTCTGGAAGTCTCTTGTCACTCCCCAGACTGGACACGCTCCTGCTCTGTGCACTCCCAAACCAAACTGGCATCGAGTTGATTCCCGCCCTTCACGACCCCATAGGATAGGCTACAACTGCCCCCGAGGGTTTCTGAGACTGTTAGAACGCCTCCTCTTTTGCGTGAGGAACGGCTGGTGGTTTCAAACTGCTGACATTGTGACTAGGAGTCGAAAGCATAACCACTGCCCCTCCAGGCTTCTTGCACCCAGTATTCCTTATCATTCCTTCCTCACTCAACAAGTCCTTGATGAGCACCTACTATGGGCCAGGCACAGAGCAGGAAAGAAGGCCCAGGTTGCAAGGGGTGGTGGGTGGTGGCCCTCCGAGCAGTCAGTGAGGGAGGCGACAATTAGCTGAGAGTGGTGGTCAGACAGCTCAGAAGTGAGGGGGAAGAAACAGTCAATGCCTGGTGTGCTGATGAAGGGCTGGGTGAGACCACAAAGGGGCTGCTGGCTTAGGTAGAAGGGAGCTGTGAGTGAACGTAGCAAGAGCTAAGAGATGGGGGAGAGGAGAGCCTGGGAGAGAAGGGAGTGAGGAGGATAGATAGGCAAGTCTTTGCAGGGGGTTGACTGATTGTGGGGGGAGAAGAGAAATAGGGAGGAAACAGAAGAGGGCTTGCGGCCAAGGGAAGGCTTCCTCCTTTTCTGGAACACGTAGAAATAGATGCCTGCTGAGAGCACACTCAAGGGAGATGAGAGGCTGAAGGCTCAGGTCAGCTAGTGGTGGGTGGCAGGAGGTGGGTGCGATGATGAAGGAGGTCCCCTCTGATGGCTTCAGTTTTCTTCCCTAAAGGGTGAGGTGAGGCCCCCGACAGGGAGCAAGGACAGGAGGGGCTGTGGGAGGTGTCAGGGAGGAAAAGGTTGCAAACTATCGCGTGGGAGAACAGGGTGGGGGTGGGGGACCAGGCTGCTGGCTGTGTGGAGTTGGAGATCCGCCTGGTTGTATGGATGCTTCATTCCCCGCGGCCCCCCCCCCCCCCAAGCCATGGACAGGGGGAAGAAATGGGGGTTCCCACCTTAATGGATACCTCCTAATGGGTGAGGGAAAGTGGAACCAGGGGACTGGATTCTGTAAAGAAATTCATCAGGTTGGAATACAGGTAGCCACATCTGAAATGGATTCTTGGCCAATCCGCTGTTAATCCCAGTGTGGCTGTGGAGTCTGACAGTCTAGATGAGGGCCTGGTCCTTGTCTAAACTCACTACCACGAGTCAATGCTGACTCATAGCGACCCCCTGTGGATTTCTGAGGCTGCAACTATTTACAGGAGTAGAAAGTCCAGTCTTCCTCTGGTGGTTTTGAACTGCCAACCATGCGGATTGCAGCCCAACTCATAGCCACTGTACCACCAGGGATCCTTTGGCCCATTAAAATTATTTGGGGGCAAAAAAAAAAAGATAGAGTGGTTGGAAGATTGGGTCATTCACAGTCATCCAGCTAGGAAGTGGCCTTCACCTTCAATGTTGGTAGGTGGGATAAGGGAACCCCCTGTGCCTTCTCACTTCTGTTGTCCTACTAAAGGGCTATATGTGACCTTTATTCCCTGTGAAGGTGACTCTCTAGAATGTGGGAGTAGTATGTGGTAGACACCAAGGAAGCAGGGCCTTAGCCTCATTCCTCAGTGGATGAATCACACCAAGGCCCAGGGCCCTTGGCAAGACCAGGAATGCCATCCTTGGCTCAGAGCCTTTGGCCTTCAGTCTGCACCCCCTCCCAGGCAATTGTGTGTGTGTGTGTGTGTGTGTGTGTGTGTTGGGGGGGAGCATCCCAGGGGGCTACACCCTCAGGGCTCAGGGTCTGAGAGAAGGGTGTCCTTGGAATTGGGAGGGGCACTTGACCCTGAACTGGGTGGGGGTAGGGCTCTTCCAGGGCAACCGGGCACCTGGCCCCACTTTTGAAAGGCCATTTCGGCATAAGCGACATATAAGCGACTTAAGTGAATGCAGTCACTTCCGTGAAGTTAATAGTGCAGGTTCATGCTGCAGAAAACATGGACGAGAAAACCCTGATTATTTATTCAGGCTTTAAACCGTAAAACTCCAGATTTCTCCTGCTAGCTATTTATATCCTGAGCTGGTGTATACTGTCCCCATATTAAGCTCAGGTTTGAAGTAACATAGAAGAAAAATACCAGCCATTCTCTGCTTAAAAAAAAAATCGGTTATAGACCTCTCTCGCCTGCCTAATTATCTAAGAACAGCTTGTTTGGGGGGGAGTGGTGCGGGTGGGGGAAGACACGGGCCTCTGGGGGAGGCATACTCCCCCGCACTCCCTGTCCGGCTCTAAAGTAGCCCTATTATTCTGGGGGTCGCTCTCCAGGATAGGGGTGTCTCAGGATGGATCTTGGCCGAGCTCCAGCCCTGTGCCTCTCCTCCTAGCTGGGGGCCCCGGGTGAGTGGAGGAGGCAGGGCCAACAGCAGATCCGGAAAAGTGGTTCGGCTTCAGAGGAAGTTGACCCTCCTCCTCTAGAGGGCTTGGATGGAAATAGCTTCTTCCTCTTTACCGTTCTGGAGCCCCTAGCCCCAATCTGTTAAGTCCCCTCCCTATTTCTGTGTTTACCCAACCCCCCACGACATTTCATTTCGGTCCCCTTCATTTATCTCTAAATGGCCATCGGGGTTGGCTCGAGTCGTCTCCGCTGCCCTGGACTCGACATCGGGGTAGGGGCCGTGGGCTGCTGGGGACCCCTCCCCTCAGGCCCTGGCACCAGTGGCGGGCGGGCTATTCGGGCAATCCCGCGAGTTCCCACCTCCCCCCACCCAATTAGCCAAGAGCTCTACAACCCGAGCTCCCCTCCTGCTTCCTTCCCCTCGGTAGGGGGTTGTATCCTCTGGGACCCCTGTTCCCTAGCACTGTGGTTCCCCGGCCCTCGGTGCAGCCCCAGGCCCCTCGGGAAAGGTGGGGGTGCAATTACTTTCCCCTCTTTGTATAGATCCCATTCAAACTGTGGAGTGTAATCCTCCGCGAGAAGGGGAAAGTAGTCCCGATTTATGTTTCATTTCTGCCCTCGAGTCGGGCGTATTAGACTTTTTGGAGCCGACGGGACTCTCAGTGGGGTCTTTGGGGAATGCGGGGGCCGAGGCTGCAGGCCTGCGCTCAGGTGGGAGGCTGGGGGGAGGCCAAGGAGGGGAGGGGGCGGGGAGGGGAGCTAACTCCTCGCTATTGCCTAGAGAGATGGATCATGGGGCGTAGAGAGATTGCAAACCTCAAACCACGTACAGCGGCCGATACGCGTCAACCGAACCTGACCAACGGAAGCCCAGAGCCTCCCCCCTGCTCGTGCCCCCGCCCCCGCCCCCTAGACGGACGGGAGCGGAGAGCCAACCGCCTTGTAGCTGGCCGTCCAAATCCCACAGGCGCCAATGGGAGCGCGAGGGGGGCGGAGCCCCGCGGCGTCGGGT
>NW_022103915.1:7784318-7789057 GCF_000313985.2 Echinops telfairi
ATGGGCAGAATAAAAGTTTGGCGGCGGCGGCGCCCAATGGCAACAGCAGCAGCAACTCCTGGGAGGAGGGCAGCTCGGGCTCGTCGAGCGACGAGGAGCACGGTAGGTGGCCGGCTGTCCCGGGGGGCCCCGTGCCCGGCGCGTCCCCCGCCCGCTGACCGCCCGCTCTGCTTCCCCCGCAGGTGGCGGCGGCATGAGGGTCGGCCCCCAGTACCAGGCGGCGGTGCCCGACTTCGACCCCGGTGAGTAGCGCCCCGGGCCGGGGCCGCGCTGAGACCCCCGGGGGCTGCCAGGCCGGCCGGCAACTTTTCTTTTTGTGTGTGTTTGTGTGTGTGTCCTCTCCGCGGTCCGCGGGGAGAAGAGCCCCGTAAGGCCCCGAAGGGCACGGGACGGGGTACCAACGCTGGGGCCCTCGCCGCGCCACACCTGACAGGGAGGGGGCAGGGCGGGCCGGGCCAGGTGAGCCGCGCCCCTGCCCGCGGGGGGTCGGGCTGTCGGGGACGGAGAGTTAGTGTCCCTCGGCAAGAGAGAGAGGGCGTCACGGAGCATCCCCCGCCCCGACGCCGGCCTTTTCCCAAGGGTGTTCCCCACGCCTGCCCTCCTCTTGCCAGACCCTGCGCGCTGGCTGGCTCCTGACTCCCTCCCACTTGGCGAGGGCGACCCCCCAACATCGGCCAATAAAATAAATGAGCGTGCGCCGAGGACGCGGGCCCGGGGTTGAGCTCGCGGGGCCCGTTCGATGTTCGGACCTGGCCGTGCCCGCGCGTGGGCTCCCCTTTTTTCTGCAAGGCGATGGGGTGGGGGGTTTGGGGAAGAGTGGAGGCAGCAGCAGCTGCGCCCGCCCCACCAGTGCGCCCTCCCCCAAGTCAGCCTTCCAGACCCCCGAATAGAACATCCGCTCCTTTGGCTGCTCCTCTGCCGGCAAGCCGGTGGCAAGTGGTAAAGAACAGAAATCCAATCAGACAAAGGAATTCGTCGGATTTGAATGCCGAGAGACTCGGGCCCGGCCCCATCCGAGCCTGTCTCCGAAGGGGGTTAGTATAGAAGAGGTTTGAAAGGACGTGGGTTTCCGCGTAGAAATGACATTCCCAAGAGGAGCGTGTGGACCGGACTTCCACGTTCTCCTGGTTGGAGGGGCTCCCTCCGGGCAACGGCACTCGTTTATTTGGAAGAAAGAAGGGCGTCGTTTCCCCCCCACCTCCCTCCCTGGGAAACAAGACTGCAGAAAATGACAAGATTCTAGTCCTATGAGAAAGGTGATCTTCTGTAAGCCTTTATTGAGGTTCTGAACTTTGCATGTTCTTTGAAGTGAAAAGCGCTTAGGGACCCCGGGTGAGCCAGAGGACACTCAGAAAGGTAGGACTATATCCACATTTGCTTTCGACATTTTGGTCTGAAGTCTCTGAAATACAGATGGTTTAGCATCCAGGTTTGTAGTTCTTTGAAACCCATGTTAATCTTTCTAGTAGGTCTCCGCGCCCCGCCCCCCCCTTTTGGGGAGGCATCACTTGTCATTGGTAGTATTGACAGCACAGGAGTTGGTGGCCAGGCCTTTTCCCTTCCTTGTTGCGGATTCCATTCCTGGGGTGACCACCAGGGGAAGTAGACTGGTTCTGGTTCCTTTACAGTCCATCTTTGCTTTAAGACACAGAACCTAGAATTTGTCACCGTTTATCCCCAGATGCTTAAAAATTTTTTCCTTTTTAAACATAACAAAACAACAAAAACCTCTCCAAGTCTCTTAGTAAGTTTGGGCGCATTCTAGCTAGATGGATTTTTGAAAGCTTTTCCTTCAGTACGAGGAAGATCAGGCTTCCTTATTTGATGCCAGCCGGACATGAGGGTTTCAGTGGTCTTCAAAGTATGGACTGGAGTTGTTGGGAAGGAGCCTGGCCTCTTTGGAGTTGCATACTTGTCATTGGAGCAGCACGCGTAGCAGGACTATGGTTTGATCTGCCCTTGCACTTCCTGATGGAGCATGGGTAAGCATAAATGCATGGTAGAGACCTCCCATTTTGAACAATTCTGCATTGACTTCCTGCTAATCGATAAGACTTTGGGAAGAACACTTCCCAGCTTTCTGATTTTGTTTGTTTTAACCTGGGAAGGGCTCTAACTGGCATGAAGCTGAGTTCAGCCTGTGTTTTTGCTAATCTGAGCAGCTGGAAATGGTGATACTATTTCCTAGTACTTTTGAGGTGTGTCCACATTTAACTTAAAATCTCAGGGAGAGACCTTCTCCTTTAGAACTATAAACGGCAGTGTGTGTTTTTGTTTCATAGCCAACATTTTTTTTAAGGACTCCAAACTTAAAAGGAAGGGTTCTTCCCTTGAATAAGAGTCAGGAATAAAATAGAATTGAGATGTGATTGTTAATATTGAGTCTGTTTGTAAACACACCCCCCCCTACCCCACCAAGAATTTTGAGTGGAATTTGAACAGTCGTGTGGTTGCAAAATTCATCAAAAGCATTTCTTTTTCTCTTGTTTTTTAAACTACATGTCTGGGAAAGGTATGTGTGTGAGTGGGAGACATTGATATATATGTTTTTTAAGTCAGAATTTTGCTTATCCTTGGTATCTCAACCCAAACCCTGTTCCCTTGCAACCACTGATGGTTGGTCTAGGACTACCTGCTTGTTGGCTCCTAGTCAAAGGAAGAGTCAATTCTTCCACCCCTCTGCAGTAGTGGTGGAGGTAGATAAAGTGCCGTGGTTCTAACATGCTGATTCCGTCCTTAGGACAGGACTGCATCCGTGGAGTACGGCAGAACTTAGTGATTAAATGCCAAATACAAGAAACACGTCTTAGCACTGAAGAGTTGAACCAAAAGGCTTGAGTGCAGTGGCGTGACACAGGCTTTGCTCACACCATGTGATGTCCCCATCGCCTTTACTCTGTGGTGTGAGTCTAATGCTAAGTTGTTGCTAGTTTTTGTTAGCATTTAATCCTGATAGAATAGGAGTCCTAGTGGCATAGTGGTTACAAGCTGGACTGCTAACTGCAAGGTCAGCAGTTCAAAAACAGCAGCTGCTCCTTGGGCGAAAGATAGGGCTTTCTACTCCTGTAGAATTACAGTTTCAGAAACCCACAAGGGCAGGGAACCTACCCTGTTCTATAGGGTCACTATGAGTCATCATCAACTCGACAGCAGAGAGTTTGGAGTGCTTACTCTATTTCTGGGTAATCCTTTCACTTACTGCCAGTGAGTCCATTCTAACTCCTAGCCACCCTTTAGGGTGGGGTAGAACTGCCCCTGTGGATTACTGGGACAGAATCTTTATGGGAATAGACACTTTGTTCCTTGCAGCAGCTAGTGGTCGCAATCTGCTGACGGACTAAGGACTAAGTAACAGACTAAAGACTACGCCACCAGGGCTGCTTCCCGCCTTTATCAAAGCATCATCTGTTTAGATAAGCAGCTGACACCAAACGCACTGCCCCTGCATCGATGCTGATTTGTTGTGAGCCTATATAGGGTGAGGTGGCACATCTTGATGGGAGCAGACAGTCTCATCTCTCTATGAGGGGTGTGGCTGGTGAACCACTGACCCTGCACTCAGCAGCCCAGTGCTTAACCCGTAGCACCACCAAGGATCATTACCAATAAGCATGCAGTGGAAACCTCTCCAACCTGTTTATTTGGTTCTCTCCCATTTTACTGTCTTCATTTTACTACAGGAGCACAGTGATGGGAAGGTTGGCTCAACTTCTGTTTCCTAAAGCATATGTGTATTGGTTAAGTTTTATTCCACATTGGTCTTTTTTAGTGTCATGGTTTACTAATATAAAAATAAGATTCTCTGAGGAGAGGATTATTTTCTTCCAGGAGCTTTATGGTTTTGATGGTTGCACATAGGTCCTTGATCCAGTCTGATTTCGTTTTTGTGTATGGTGAGGTATGGACCTACTTCATTTTCTGTAGGTGGGAATCCAAGTGTGCCAGCACCATTTGTTGAAGGGATGGTGCCTTTTCACTTGAGTGTACTTGGCACTCTTGGCATTAGTTGTTACTGGTGACTTTTGAGGCAATAATAAAACAAAACCCTTACTTTGAACATTTAGTAATGTACACATCTAATCAGATTTGTCTTTGGCTTACTTGTAACGAGAGTGGACTTGTGTTAGAAAAAGTCTTGTGTGGCAGGTGGAATTGATGATTTTACTAAACAGAGTCCTTTGGCCTGCTTTTCATTTGTTGTCCCTGGTGATCGACGCTCCTTTTTGGAGTCATGCTTCTTTTTAGTTTTATTGTAGAAACCAAATTTTTGGAGCTATCCTAGAATCCATAACCCATCGGGAATGCTTCGTGATGTATGGGTCCTTTAGCGCTGTGTTCACCCTATGGCAAGGTCAGAGTTTTCAGCAGGCCCTACCTACCCTCCATCCTGTGAGTGGTGAGGATTATTAAGCAGTGTGGTAGAGAGACACCAAACCTGCTTGTCAGGAGACTGGGTATCTTGTCTCTGTGACTGACTGGTCACTTCACCGTCAGAAGCCTCATTTCCTCAACAACGATAAGAGATTTTTGTCACACTGAAGAGTCTATGATCGTGGCAGAGAATATAGGCACTCCTCACTCACATGGTGTTTAGGTCATAATGCAAAAGGCGGTGTTCTCCTATAGGACCAGTGGTATGAGTGGCAAAACAGGGTGGGTAAAGGGAGAATGGGTAGGAAAGAGGGAACCGATTACATGGAACTGTGTGTGACCTCCTCCCTGGGGGACAGACAATCAAA
>NW_022103915.1:7789337-7790498 GCF_000313985.2 Echinops telfairi
AAAAAAAAAAAAAAAAAAAAAAAAAAAAAAAAAGGCGGTGTTCTGTGAAAATGGAGGTAGACTACATCATTCACCATCACCAAATTTCATCATTACAATATTGCCAAATTACAATCGACCCATAACTTCCCAGCCCCTGGGGATTGGGCCCAGCGATAACATTTACCATCACCATCAGCATTAACTCTCACTGTACATGCCATGGTTCGTTACTGCCGGGTGTAAGTCGTTACTGTGCAGGCTCATCAGATGGTAGGTTTTTTACTATTGTAACTGTAAAACATTGGTTAACAAGATAGTGGATGAGTGAGTGTAAATGTCTTTTAAAACGTGTTTCTCGGAGAAGCCGTGTAGAGGGGACTGAGTTTTAGTGTGAGAGCCAGCAAACCTGGGTTCAAGCCATGGGCTAGTTACCTCACTTTTGCCATCATCTGTAAAATGTGGATCATTGACTGCCTTCCTCAAGAGAGGGAATGAACTGAGTGGATGTGTGAAGTGCTTACTTAGCCCAGTGCCTGGTGCACCTTGGGTGCTAGCTTAAACATTACTGCTGTCCTAAGGTAATGATGATTCATGTATTCATGTGACATAGGTAAGACTGGGTTGTAAGGAAGCCTTGGAGTTGAATGCAAACGAGATATTTAAAGATGATGGCTTATAAGTTAAGTACTCCTGCTCCAAATACTCTTTTTCTGGATGAGAGAGAACTAGTCCAAAACATGCAATAGAGGAAGAGAAGGAACACTGAAGTCCAGAGAAAATAGGTAAATTTGTTTGTCAGAATTTTTCTAGCAGTGCCAAAAAGGAGCCTTGACCCCGTGCCTGGGCCAATGGAAGTGTTGGGGAGTTCTCTCTCAACTCTCCTTGCTCCGGAACGTTACTGCTTTCCCTGGGGCTGGGCTGGGGGCTCTTGACCACCTTATTCCCTTCTAGGATTCACGGGTCAGGCTGGTTGACGATGACTCGGGCAGAGTTGCTTTAAAATCAATGTTACAAATAATTTGTATTACAATTTAGGCTTACTTTCAGAAAACCATTTCCCTTGGCATTATAATTTTTTTAAAATCATTTTATTTGGGGCTCATACAACTCTTATCACAATCCATACATACATCAATTGTGTAAAGCACATTCGTACATTCATTGTCCTCATCATTCTCA
>NW_022103915.1:7791295-7799471 GCF_000313985.2 Echinops telfairi
CGTGATCACACAGGTTGATATGTTGTTCCATGTGGACTTTGTTGCTTCTGAGCTAGATGGCCGCTTGTTTACCTTCAAGCTTTTAAGACCCCAGACGCTATATCTTTTGATAGTCCCTTGGCATTATAATTTGGTGAGGAGAAAAACTCTTTGGAGGCTGAACATGAAAAATCTGTCAAGTGACTCTTCATCCCTAATTTGTCACACTTGCCCTGTGTTTCACTCTCCGCCCGAAGCGGACCCTTGTAGGAGAGTATAGTTTAGTCCTCACTTTTTCCTGAGGTTCCGTTTTGCTGGAAAAGAGAAACCCGGAGGCCCTGTCCCTCCCCTTCCTGTAATGTAAGGCTCCTGCGATCTGGTATCGAGTGTGTGCAGCAGCCCCCGGGGCACCATGGTTCCACCTGGGCTGGTCATGAAAAGGTCAGCAGCTGGAAACCCTGTGGGGGCTCCAGGAAGACATGGCCGTCGGCAGCCTAGAACATCCTACAGGACAGTGTGACTTTGTCACATGGTTTTCTTTGGATCCGAAAATCAACTCAGCAGCCCCTAACAACATGCATGTGAAATTTGGACCTTGAATAAGGAAGACTGAGGACGCAGTGACGGTGCAGGTGAAGCATGTTGCTAGTACTGCGGACTATCAAAGAACAGACCACTCTATCTCAGAAGTCTGGGATGGAGTGCGTGTGGAGGGTCAGCTTTGAAATACCTTCCTGGGCCAGGGAGTCGAGGTAGCAGTTGATGGTGGGACTGGATTCATTCTTCCCTCTGGAAATGGCAAGTGTGGAAGCTGGTTGTGACCCTGGGAATGAATGTCATTGAAATGGAATGTGAATTGCAAGCTCTGAAACTTGTAGCTTCTAAATTAGTCAAATTCTCAATTCTCAATTTGAACTGCACGCTTGATCCACATAGTTCTTTGAAGTTTCAGGATTTCAAGGTCATCAGAGAGCAAACTCCGCCTAATTAGTGTCTATCTAATCCAACTTTCCTGTTTTCTTGCTGAGCAGCGGGAGGCCTCGAGAGATAGGGTCCGGAATCTGCCTTGCAGTACTAATCGCTCAAGTCTCTCAAGGTGGACTGTTTACTTGGGGTGGCAAGAGGCCAAAGTGTCATCCTTTGGGTGTTATTGAGCCTCATGACAGGGCAATCGTTCTTAATTTTAGAACCAGAGCTGAGAATTGAACTTCTAAAACCTGAAGTAAGATAGCTGTTGTCTCATTTGCATGCCTTTTTGCACACTGTCAAAGATAACAACAAAGATCATGTTATTGAACTCATACATATACTTCTGTGGTTATGCACTGCTGAGATGAAACCATGTTTGCTTTAGGTACAACTGGCAGCTAACCCTTCGTTATGATGGGAAGTTGGTCTGTACTTCATTGACTGCAATGCATCCCCAGAGAGTTAGATGTGGGGGGAGGGGGAGGGGATTCTCGTGGGTCAGTGCTTGTGAAGGATGGATAGTGTGGGGGAGGGGTAGTCTGCAGGGTGGGAGAACAGGAGAGAGGGAGATGAGAAGGGTTGGCTCTGCACCCCAGGCAGAGCAGAGGCTGGGTGGGAGGCCACCATGCAGAGGCAGCTCTCCTGTACCTGCTGGCCTTAGTCCTTGACCGAGAACAGCCTGGCCTGGGTCCGAGCCCTGCAGGGCGTCCCAAGGATGCTGGGCAGCAGGAGGCTGTCAGCTGATTACACTTGGCTGACACAGACTTTCTTTCCAAGGGAGCTGCACACTGGACAGGCTGTCCTGTCACAGGCCCCATGCATCCATTTTGTATGTGAATGCTTACTTCCAAAACAAAACAAATGAAACAAAACACAGACTCACCGCCATGGAGTCGATATCCAACTCATTGTGACCCTCTCTAGGACGGGAGAACTGCCCCTGTGGGTTTCTGAGACAAGTCTATCGGAAATAGAAAGCATCTTTCTCTCGTGGAGCAGCTGGTGGTTTTGAACTGCTGACCTTGTGGTTAGCAGCCCACTATGTGATAGTGTATTTTATTTTTATCAAAAGCTTTTTGCAAATAGAATCATGGTGTAGGTCTTGATTTGCGTCTTATGCTTTTTTCCTTGATATGTTTGACGTGTATACAAGGAGATGTCACTTCATAAATACCCTCCCCTGCAGAGGTTTATGGGGAATACTTTGTTTCTGCACTGTGCAGGAGTTTCTCTGGAGGAGAGGTTGAATTGCTGGTGGGGTTAGGCCCAGTTGTTTGCAGGTCCACTGGATACTGGCTCCCCCATGGGCACCTTCCCACTCAGGCTTGCACCGGGCTGTTAGAGGTAACTGATTTTGCCCACTTGGCTGTGGAATGGTCAGTTGGTTTTGGTGATCTACAAGGCCACTTTTCCAATGACAATCAGGTTAAGTTGATCTTTCTTTTGCGTTGTTGCCATTTGTGATTCTCCATGGAGAATTGCTTCTTTCAGTCTTCTGCTGTTTCTGCAGCGTCTTGGTCTTTGTGGGTTTGCTGGAGCTCGTCATCTATTCGGCCTACTTTCAGCCGGCAGAGAGTTTGTGTTCTCTCTTTAGTATTTGGTAAGGTGAAATCACTTTTGATAGAAGGAATGAGACTAGTTCCTTCATCCGGACCCCTGCTTTCTGAAGCGAATGTCAAAGAGAATTAAGACATTATTTTTTGTTTCGTTTCCAACGAATGCTACGCAGTGCCTTTGGTGCGCTGTTGTCTGGTGGGGTCCTCAAATTCCAGTTCTAGATGACCCACACAGCTCAGATTTGATTACTGCTCAGCAGGTCATCACAATAGCATATCTTTTAGAGGTGAAAGTTCTGGATGGTTTTGATTCCTGTAATGGCCAGTTAATTTCCCACAAAGGTGAAGGTGCTGTGGGTTACAAAGAAACAAACAAAATAAATCCACTCTCCCATGGATTTGCTGGTGATTAGAAGGCAGCGGTGTCTGAATGGGCAGGTACCACTTGTAGTTACTAACAGAAACCCTCTCAGGAACAGGCTACTCACACTTGGTCAGGCTTGCTATGTGCTAGGCTGCCTTGAAAGTTTGGGAAAACTCCATTATCTTTTATTCCACTTTGCCAAGAACTTTTTGAAGCCCCCTACTTTCTGTTCAATCTTTGATTTCTTATCACAACCATTATGAGGTCGTTGCAGCTCTTACCTCCATCCCCAGGTTAGGAAACAGGCACAACCAGGCTTTGCTGTTAGGGTTCAACCCAATAACTAGGTACACCATCAGTTGTAAGGTGTATTATTACATATATATCCCTGAGAAAGAAAAAATCCACCCAAATCTGCTACCCACTTCTGTTGAGTCAGTCCAGACTCATAGCAACACCCCCTTAAGACCGAGTGTGACCACTCCATAGGCTTTCCAAGGCTGGAGATCTTTAGGGGAGCAGACAGCCTCATCTTCTCCCACTATATATTGCTGAGAAAGGAAAAAGTACACACCAAGGTACCATCAGTTGTAAGATTTAGGCAGATTTCAGTGTAGTGCGTCTCACAGGGCACCAGAAGCCCCCTGTAAGGACAAGCATCTAGTTCAGGACAAGGCTGTACCGAAGCAGCTGCTTAGTTGTTGCCATGTGGCCCCAGGTGGAGTGGCATGTTAGGTTTACACTGGCCAAATTCTACTTCATGTCTGATTACGTTCCTCACAGAGTGAACAAGGAGCTCTGATGGCGTATTGGATTATGCATTGGGCTAATCACAAAGCCAGCAGTTCTAAACCACCAATCGGTCCTCAGGACAAAAATGAGGTTTTCTACTTTGAAAAAGTTAGTTTTGGAAACCCGTGGGGGCAGTTCTACTCTGTCCTGTAGGTTCGCTGTGAGTTGACATGGACTCGATGGTAGTGAGTTTGTTTTTGGTTTACTGGCAGTGAAAACATGGATATGAAATGGAGGTATTTGACTTAATAGATTGGCAACAAATTGGAGTGAGTTGCTTAATTCTTTGGCATGGGTATTGAAATAGTCATAGTCATAACTTAGGACACAATAGTTTTTGCAGGGTTGGGCAGGGGGAACAATTTCTTGTGACTGTCTGTGATTTAAGGTTACCAAGTCCTGTTAGATAGTCCACCCTTTAGCTAGCTTAACATTTAGACATCTGCCCCACTCTTTCTAGATAGTTTTTCAGGTTCACATCTAATTTGAGCCATGGGATGGATTTAAGAATCATCTCTTGAATAAGGTGTGAAATGACAAACAAATTCAAATGTTTTATGAGTATTTTTAGAAGCCCTTGATTTCACCAGTACAACAAATGTAGCTGTCTGGTTAGTATTTCATTATACCAGAAAAACAAAACAAAGCAAGATGCACTCACTAGGGTGGAAACCAACGTATATGGTTGTTGGTGTTGTTAGGTAATTGAGTTCTGCCTTTCGGAGACCAGACTATACCTAAAGCAAATTGAATGCCTTGTTCCGGATGGCTCGGTGGCAGGGTTTATCATGTTTGACTTGCTCCTAATGCCACTGAACTTCAGTGGTGTTCCTGCCAGCTTCGAACCTCCTGGCTGGCTTTGAACTTAAACAAGGGACACCTTGTGTCTTTGCTCCTAAAGTTTGGCAGTGAGCATCCTGCTTCAGCTTCTCCTAGGGGCTGAGAATGATGACTGCCTTCGGGCCTTCGGTCAGAAATGGTTAGTTGACATTTTGGGGTTGGGTAAACATGTTCACTCACCTGAATTTCAGGTGCACCCTGCGCTGCTTCGTCGTACATGCATGCAGCCACATGTCCAAGGTGACCACAGCTCCTGCTTTGCCCTTCCTGGTGTTCATACTGTTAGGGTTTATTTTGCTTGTATACTTGGCACTGCTCTGGGGAGATGAGTTGGGGGTAGAGGGAGGGAGAGGTGCATGTGAGGTGACATCTCCTGGTTTTCTGGGAGCTGTGACACCATGCATGTGGCTTCTTGGCGTAGGTAGTGTGTGTTCTTGTGGCTGCAGGACGGTGACTGAGGGCCTGTCTTCAGCTCACATGTCTGGGCTAGCCAGTGGTCCAGCAGGTAATGCTGCTTTTCCAACATGGACTTGGTTTGGTGGACTTTTTGAGTAAGTATTTTATAATGGACATTTGGTAATTTAGTACTGAGAGCAGTTATTTAAAAAATGGAAGAATGAGCTTTTAAAATGTTATTAGAAGTTGATCCCCTCAGTTTCCCCCACCCTCTATAGTTCAATGGAATGAATTAAGACACCTACATCTTGTATAAGACACACTAAAACAGGTGTTTTACACAGGGAAACCCAGCAGACACAGTGAGCAGTCTACATTCACCATGTCATGAGACCAGCCCTTGTCCACAGTGTATTCTTGTGTCTGGAACACAGAACTAGCGAATACGGAGTCGTTGCTCCCAGAAGAGAACAGGCTTAGGGCCCTGTGAGCCCACTGTCATCCCATCCACTTGTCAATATAGAACCTGGCTCGGTGTGTGCTTCTGTTTAAGGACACCTCATTTAATCTGTAGTTAATTCATGAGCATTGAGCTCACTGCCCACAGCACTGTAACTTGGGCCCACATGGAGCTTGCCTCACACATGCATTTTCTCTGTTGGGCACATCACAGCCTTCCTGCACATAGGAGCACCAGCCAGCACTTTGTTTGGCACTATGCTTGGGGATCATTTTAAATAGCAAAGTTGCTAACAGAAAGCACAAAAATGTGAACAAGTGGCATCAGATAAACTCCTATAGGGCTACTTGTGTATAGTTTGAGAGCATAAACAAGAAGGCAGAGGGTTACCTTGTTCAGCCTCAGTTGTAACACAGGTCAGGTGACTGATTTTTAAAGCTCTGTGTTGTCTGTGAGTGACACTGTAAGTGCTGTGGGCATTGATTCTGGTGTTATAAATACATGTTAGCAAGTAGGCAAATGCACAAGTAAGCGATACTGAGAATGAGGATCAAGTGTAGTTCCCAAGCTAATCACTCAAAAGAAAGCACCATAGCCATTAACTAGGTATTTCTCAAGGGAAATGAAATCCTTGACAACTTTGATCTTGATGATATAGATGATAGTATTGTTTGATAGCTTCCCCTTCTGCTCCATCATCCTTCTTTGAAAAAGGCACACCTGGGACCTCTTCCATTTGTCCCATCTGGCAATCTTCTGAAGTCCTCTTGGCACTTCCAGCCAGTCGTCTTGGCACTTCCTGAGAAACCTGCAGGACATTTCATATGTTTGCTGAAGCCTCTCCCTTGGTCATCTGTCATTTCCTGGTGCCTTGTCTTTGGCCATTGTCTTCAGTGCAGCTTAGATTTCTCCCTCCCATGCTGCTGGTTCCTTATCTTTATCATGTGCTGCCTGTGGCTCAGCAGTGAGGGAAAGATGGATGGAATCCGCCTCCATTTTGCTAGCTGAGGTGCTTGTCCACTTCGGCTGCCCGGCGTCCATTTCCTCAGGGCAGACGTGTGTGGAACGTAAACATGTGGAGAAGTAAGGAGTGTCTACCACCAGATTTGAAAGTAAGTCAAAAAGGGCGGGCACAAAAGCCAAGAGGCAAGCCTTCATTAAGCAAAAATGACAATATGTGAAGCTGTTGTTTCTCAAAGTGCCCTTCCTTTAGGCCTCTCTTGCCTGGGAGTCTGCGCGCTTAGGTTTACACTGTGTCAGAATGGCAGTTTGGACACCTTCAAGGGGCCCAGGTCATGCTCCTTCAGAGTGTGCTTTGAGTTTGGGGGGGTATCGAGAAGACTGAGGGACAAGCTCAGGCTGCAGGTGTCCCAGTGAATTGGCCTAGGACAGCCCTGGGGACCCTTGGAGAACGAGCAGCTTTGTTGTAAAGGAAAAATTCCTCGGTGCACCTTTCCTGACCTTATTCGTTTGCACCAGTGCAGTTTTTCAATTTTGTAAAACTTAACAAGCCCTCCACGTGTCTTTTGAAAAAAAAAATTTAAATGACCATCTTGGAATTCCAAAAGACAGTTGCCATAGCATTCTGAGCCTTGAATTATCTGGCAGTCGATACTCTCAGAAGTCGCTGTCTTGATTGGACCTGGTTATTGCACCCTTCGGAGAACAAGAGCAGTCCTGCTCAGAGGACTTGTCTGCAGCCAGCCGCTGATCGCACAGACACGCTTAAACATGTTTTCTTTGGAATAATCAACCTGGGCATGTGTGCACTGGAATGCTGGTAGCAGCGACTCTTTTGTGTGTGTGTGTGTGTGTGTGTGTTTGTAGCCATATTTAATTTTACATATAAATAAGCTTATTGCAGGACACGGGGTTGTTTGTACCTTTTGCCTACTAGTGACTAGTGCTGTGGTGAATATATGTGCACAAGCATTTGAGTACTTGTTTTCAATTTGGGGTATATACTTCAGAGTGGAATTGTTGGGTTATGTGGTAATTTTATATTTAACTTCTAAGGGAACCACCATGCTGTTTTCCACAGCGGTTCCCATTTTATATTCCCACTAGCAGTCTCTGAGGCTTCGAATCTCTCCACATACTAACACTTTTTTTCCCCATTTGTTTTTTGATTATTGATAACATATATTCTTAATATTGTCTAATAGCTGTAAATGTTCTAAAATTGATTTGAAAACTAATCTTATCAGTCTAAATTGTCTAGAGCTATGCTTTATAATAATGTAGTTGTTTACATTTAAGATGAGATTTAGAAATCTGGTGTGTCCATCACACTAGCCGCATTTCAAGTGCTCGGTCACCCTCTGTGACTCCGGCCACCAGGTGGGCCAGCACAGAATATATTATTCCCATCATCTCGGATAGTTGATTAGTGATGCTGATAAGTTGAACATTTCATGGTTATTCTTTGTCACAGTTAATACAGAAGTCCTGCTCCTATGATTGGGGTGCATCATAATACATGGACGATGGGTACCGCTGACCACATACCATGACGTGTGCACTTAATTCCTCAGGTGGAGAGTCTTTCCCAGTGGTGCTGTTGAGCAATATTGTGAATAAGGTTCTTTGAAAAGCAAATAGAAGTGACATTTGTTTTGTTTTGTTTTGTTTTTTTTTATTTTTTTGAGAGTCAGTGAGAATGAATGAGTAAGAGTGAGAGAGTGAGTGAGTGAGTGTGAGAGAGTGAGTGAGTGAGTGAGAGAGAGAGTGAGTGAGGGTGAGAGTGAGTGAGTGAGAGTGAGTGAGTCAGTGAGTGAGAGTGAGTGAGTGAGTGAGAGTAAGAGTGAATGAGTGAGTGAG
>NW_022103915.1:7799669-7801135 GCF_000313985.2 Echinops telfairi
GAGTGAGTCAGTGAGTGAGAGTGAGTGAGTGAGTGAGAGTGAGTGAGTGAGAGTAAGAGTGAATGAGTGAGTGAGAGTGTAAGAGAGTGAGAGTGAGTGAGGCAGTGAGTGAGTGAGGCAGTGAGTGAGTGAGAGAGTGAGAATGAGTGAGTCAGTGAGTGAATGAGAGAGTGAGTGAGTCAGTGAGTGAATGAGAGTGAGAGAGAAAGAGTGAGAGTGAGTGAGTGAGAGAAAGTGAGAGTGAGTGAGAGAGTGAGTGAGTCAGTGAGTAAGAGAGAGTGAGTGAGTGAGTGAGAGTGAGTGGGTGAGTGAGTGAGTGAGAGAGAGTGAGTGAGTCAGTGAGTGAGAGAGAGTGAGTGAGAGTGTCTGAGTGAGAGAGAGTGAGTAAGAGTGAGAGAGTGAGTGAGTAAGAGTGAGTGAGTAGTGAGAGTGAGAGTGAGTGACAGAGTGAGAGTGACTGAGAGTGAGAGTGAGTGAGTGAGAGTAAGAGTGAGAGTGAGAGTCGACATTTGTTTTTGAAAGTGACTGTTTAGGACCAAACTAAATAAAAAAGATCTTGAAGGGGGATGGATGGCTCCGCTGCAGGTCACTGTAGGGTTGGAAAAATCAACACTCTAAAGCAGTGGTTCTCGACCTTCCTAATGCCATGCATGATCCTTTAATACAGTTCCTCATGTTTTGGTGATCTCCCAACCATCAAATTATTTTTGTTGCTACTTTATAACTCTAATTTTTCTACTGTTATGAATTGTAAATATCTGATATGCATGATGTATTTTCATTATTACAAATTGAACATAATTAAAGCATAGTGATTAATCACAAAAACAATATGTGAAATATTTATTTCTAATTACAGATAAATGAAATTTTGTCTTGAAGCCTGGTGTAGCATGGGTAACAGTCCTGACGCCGGGTACTCATATGTGGGCGTATCTGCATGTGGGTGGACCCGCCTGGAGATGGATAGAGGAGGGGTGTCTCAGTTAAGACCATCGGAAATGTGTTTTCCTATGGTCTTAGGTGACCCCTGTGAAAGGGTTTTTTGACCCCCAAAGGGGTTGCGACCCACAGGTTGAGCACCGCTGCTCCAAAGGTTCAGTCTTGTCTCATCAGATTTAGGGCCCTTCTCCACTGAGGTGAACACTCCACATTTAGGTATCGACTTCACAGGTGTGCTGTTTGAAGTCCTACTGCCTGCTGATGCACTGTTCCTTTTTAAGCCGTTTTTCTTTGTCCTTTTGCAGGCTCTTTATTGCCGTGCTGTTAAGTGTACTACTCTTTTCTTCTTCATTGTCTAACCTGCCTTTAATCCTCATCTGGTGCATTTCTCATCTCAGACTTTGTAAGCTTCATAGATATCTACATGCTCAGTTTGGGACTTTTTTTTTTAAACATTTTATTAGGGGCTCATACAACTGTTATCCCAATCCATACACACATCAATTGTGTAAAGTGCATTTGTA
>NW_022103915.1:7803365-7835244 GCF_000313985.2 Echinops telfairi
GAATTGGTTACATTCTCTTTCCTGCCGTTGAGGCAGCATGACTGGTGGGGGACACACTGTACAAGGAAACCGGAGTGGAGTGCTGCACATCCTGCGCCATACCCAAGCTCAGTGGTGGGCTTTTGTCGACAGATTGCCAGTAGTGGACCTCTGACCTCTTTTCCTAGTCTGGTTTAGCTTGGAACCTTTGCTGAAACCTGTTTAGCAGCAACACCAGCCTCCACTAACTGGTGGGTGGTGGCAGCTCAGGAGGGCCGTTGGCTGACACTCAAACCTGGATCCTCCTGTATGGCAGGTGGGAACGCCCCTCCCGTAACCGCTGGTGCCTCACTTCATTCAGTGGAAAATATTCACAAGTTTAGTGGTTGTTTCTCAGCCCCAACCTATTCGGTTTCTTCTTCCAGTTGTTAACAGCGTTTCATCTTTAAGATTTGGGTTTGTTTTCATGGAAATATCCTATAACTGGAATCATAAGGTTTTTAGACACCAGAGATCCAAGTTCTATATGAGGAGCTACCCCCCAAAACCTGCAATTTTTTCCCTTCAAAACTATGCTTTTTTTTTTTTTTTTAACAAAACATTCTTTCACCTTCAAAATACTCTACATTACACTTCGTACATTTGTCAGATCTGCGATTCCATTTTTGGAAACATTTTTCAAACTCACCTGTTTGGATGGTTAACACCTCCCTTGTTTTTGTTTTTGTTTTTCACCTCTTCTACGTCATCAAATCTCAAATCGCTGTCCTTTCATGTTCCTCTTCATTCATGGCGATAAAAAGTCATAGATCAAGGTCAGGTGAGTGAAGGTGCCTGGGTTAAGAGAGGCATGCTGGTTTTTTGCCCAAAACTGGCGCACTGACATGGCTGTGTGAGCAGGTGCCTGGGTTAAGAGAGGCATGCTGGTTTTTTGCCCACAACTGGCGCACTGACATGGCTGTGTGAGCAGGTGCATTGTGGCAAAACCAGTCCCCCATCTGCCACAAATCAGGCCTTTTTTTGTTGCACAGTCTTTTCAGAACCTCAAACTAGAAAGCTTGATGAACAGTCTGACCTGGTGGAAGGAACTATGTACCATGAACTATGTGTACTATATACTACTCATAGTAGTAGAATGTGCTATGAGTAGACATTTTAGTCCGTTTGGGAAGTTGATGGATATCCAGTATGAGGTTTGTCATCAATTGACATTTCACCTATTTTGAAATGAGAAAACCACTTGTACACTTCAGTTTTTCCCATAGCACTGTCCTTGTAAGCTGTGTTCCACATCACAACAGTTTCTGCAGCATTTTTCCTGAGCAGAAAACAAAATTTCGTAGCTGCACACTGTTCTCTTAAACTGGCCATCACAAAAAACGAGATTTGAGTGAAATTGCTTTTATGGAAAAACTCGCTGTGACCAGAGAGAACCTTCCAGGTGACACCACTGGCTGCACTAACTCAGAGCGAGTTGCTTGCTGCTTGCTGCTCGCCTAGTGGGAAAAATGTGTACTATGAAACCTCCGCTCTGCCCAACGCAATTCCGTTTTTTTGGGGGATGCCCCTCGTATATTTATATAGCCAATATTCATTTTAATATTTGGCAGGAAATACTCAGTCTGATGATTCTGTTACCAATTCTCTTCCAGAATCCCCAAAGGAGGATCATATGTTTGAATTAACTATTGTTTAAAAGATTAATTCACTGCTACTTTTGTTGGTCCATCGTGGACTTTTTTTCTTCCTGGGATGTAGTGCTTGTGTGTGTGTTCTTTGAATTTCTTACAGAATTTTTATTATTTGTGTTTTTTTCCAGCTAAATGTTTTCAAATTTTTAACAGTTGGTGCTTTTATGTACCATCTATCAGAACTCCCAAATGGAATTAGGACTTTATGTGTCAGCAGATGAACTCTCATTTGGAGCTGCTGCTTGGTGGCCCTGCCTGCCTGGCAACAGGTCAGTTTCCATGGCAGTGCCATTTTTGTACTGCATTGTTATTGGAGCCAAGAGGTTGGAGGTGGGGAGGGGATGTAGATCCCTTCCCCAGCTTTAACTAGAATGGTTGAGCTCTCATCCGGCTTTGCATGTTAATTTTTGCTTTTTTTTTTTTTTAAAGTATGGATGAGCTTTAGTGCCCATTAAAAAAAAAAAAAAGGTTGCTAGCCCACATTTCCTGCCTTTTAAAGAACACTTAGCAATAGAAAAAGTGAAAGTGTTTTGATACCAGTGATTTGAAGTGTGGGTTCCATAAACTGAATGCAGTTCAGACAAAACTAATGATGAACAAGCATGCTAAAAGCATGAAACTTCAGCAAGAGATGCTCATTGGTTGACTATTTTCAATTGTGAAGGAAATAACACAATTTAACAATCGAGGTATTATAGAGGTATGTAACCAGGTGCAGTGGGAACCCAGGAGTGGTCCTAAGTTTGGGGATTCTCTGATAATTCTCAGTAAGTGGTCACTGAATAACATGTGCACATATTACATATAAACTGAAAACACCTGTCTTCTATATTCCAGTGAGTGGTGCCAGCTCACTTAAGCCTGAAATGTACATTTCTTTGTGCCCTTGTGTCACATATCCAGATTGTCGTTAAATTCTCTTTTCTAACAGCGACAGTGCTTTCAAACCCCTCCTCATTTCTCACCTGCGAGACTCTGGCAGGGATCCTCTCTCGAGAACTGACTTGCCTAATGCTAGTACGTCTGTCAGTTTCATGGCTGCACACACAACACTTAGAACACTGCCTGGCCATCTCACTGCAGTCAAATCCAATCTGACTCCCAGCAACCCAATAGGACAGGGTAGAACATTCCTGTGGGTTTCGGAGACTGCAATTCTTTAAGGGAATAGAAGCCTCATTTTTCTCCCACAGAGTAGTTGATGGCTTAGAACTTGCAGTTAGCAGCCCAACCTGTAACCCACTACACCACCAGGGCACCTTGCTGTGGGAATGAAAAACCAAACTCACTGCTGCAGAGTCGATTCTGACTCATCACGACCTTATAGGTCAAGGCAGAACTGCCCCTGTGGTTTCTGAGACTGCCTCATCACAGGAGTAGGAAGCCTTGTCTCTCAGGAGCGGCAGCTGGTGGTTTCAAACTGCTGATTTTGCAGTTAGCAGCCCAACACACAATCCACTACAGCACCAGGGCTCCTTGCTTTGATGATTGAAAACTCACTGCCATCGAGTCAGTGCTGACTTGCAGTGACCCTATCGGAAACGATAAAACTGCCCCTGTGAGTTTCCAAGACTATTTATGGGGTTAAAAAGCCCCATCTTTCTCTCAAGGAGCAGCTCGTGGCTTTGAACTGCTGACTTTGCAGTTAGCAGCCCAATGTATAACACACTTATACCACCAGGGCTCCTTGCTTTGGTGCTCGGAGGTGCTAATTTTAAAGTTTCTGAAGGAATGGTTGTCTTCTTTGTGAGTCTTCTTCACTGTTCAGTCCCTCGATGTGCATAGCACCTCTGGCTCCAAGCCCTCCCGGGTCACTCACTCACTGGAGAGCAAGGACTTGTAAAGGTGAGGTGATGTTGTTGGGTGCCATTATGTCGGTTCTGAGTCACAGCAACTGACCTCACGTGACGTGACAGAGAAGTGCCCCAGGAGGCTGCCTGGCTGTAATCTTTATGAGGGCTGAGCACCAGGTCTTCTAAGCAGCTGAGCACTTAACCCTTGCTTTCCTGTCCCTGTGTGCAGCACATGCTCCCCGGGGCCCCCCACCTCCCCAGTGGAGTACTGTGGTTTAAAAAGGAGTGGTCAACATCATTTTAGATTTGATAGAATACTATACTACTACTTTCAAGCAAACATTCAAGAAGGGTGTGATTTTTTTAAAAAACATTTGTCAAAAAGAGACATGAGTCTTTAATGGTTTCTAAATCTTGACATTTAAAATAAATTACAAATAGGGAGTGTCTGCACACAAGTGAGAATGCAATTTCTTGTGAGATAACGAAATGTGAATTCGTGAAATTAGCCCAACTCTGAATATGCTGAAAACAAAACAAAAAAAAGCACCAAATGGTACAATTTAAAAGGGTAAATTCCCATAGCACACAAATTAAATTCAAAGCTGTTACTGAAGAAATAAATTAAATTCCTTGATTTGACTCATAAGGCCTGCCCTCCACTGTTTGGCCTTCCTGTCTTGGCAGTGTCCCTGCCGCCACTTTCTCACCTCGACCACTCACGAGCCTCAAAACAGTCAGTCCAGACTCTAGCCGTAGAAGTCTGCGTCTGCACAGGCCACTCCTGGACCCAAGTTCCTTTCCTTCCACACCCTATTTCCTCCACCCCCTGCTCCCCCCAGGACTTTCAGGGTTTATCACAGATGAGGCATATATGATTTTAGAAAATCATAGGTGTCCAGTAGGTGGATTATGTGTAATATACAATTTCATTTTCTGTAATGTGCAAAAACCACTTAAAGCACACTTGATAAACTTTAGTCAGAAGGTTAAAAACAATTTTTATTACTGAGATAAAAATATACATAAGCTTCCCCAGTTCCAAGTTTTCCATGTGAAATTCAGTGATGTATACAACGACCCTCACTCTTCCTTCCAGATCCTCCATCCTCTTAAAGCAGGAGCCTAGTGTCTTGGCATCACAGTTTACTCTACTGGGTGTTCCCCTTCCTTTCTCTTAGAATTTATTTGTTGAAAAACAAATTATTTTGTTGAGAGCGATTTTTTATTGACAGCGAGCTTATTGATAACTTTCACATTATGGACTTGCCAATTGCATTCCTTTGTCCTTCATGTTTCCTGTCAGCTGATAGTAGACTCAAAGGCCTTAAAGTTTAAAGTTTCTGGTGAAAATAATTTGGAGGGGGGAGGGCAATGAATGTACAAATGTGCTTTACACAATTGATGTATGTATGGATTGTGATAAGAGTTGTATGAGCGGGACCACTCCGCACACACGTCTGGGAAATGGCTTCTCTCAACTCCCGCCATCCCGCCTCCAGCAGCACCTGCCTTCCTTTTGAATTTGCAAAAAACCTCGCCCTGCCCTTGAAATGAAAGGGAGAAAGCTGAAATGGGTCTCTCAAGAAAAAGACAAGGAAAAGTCCAGCAAGTCTGTTAGCAGCTGGAAATCTCACTGAAAGATCACAAAACAACGTATTGCTCCCTCTTCTCTGTTAGAAGTCATATCCTAACGGATTACCTATTATTGGATTGATTGCTTGGCACTGTTAGTGAATTTACACAACCCAGGAAAGAGTTCTGTGCCGAAGTGTGTGTCACCAGAGAAGGATTGAATGTGACAGGCGCTGGTGATTGATTGCAAGGGACCAAGCAACTGCTTCTCAAAAACGCTTCCATAATTCTCTGAAAGAGACGCCTGCTGGGTTCAGACTCCGCCTGGAGAAATAACGATAGTTCCCTATGATTTCCGGACACCGGGCTGCCTGATCTGACTGCGAAGGGACTGGACGGGCACCTTCTGCGGTCTGCACAGCCTCAGGGAAGCGAAAGGGGACTGCTGGGTCACTCCTGCTCCTAGGAAACTTTGAGCATAGGAATGAAGATGGCTGCTGGGCAAGAGGAAGACAATTACATCAACTTTATAGAAATGAAATTTATTAACAATTCGCTTTACTTTCTGTCTGATAATTATTACAACATGGAATCAGATTACTTCAGCAAGCTTGGACCACCAAAATTTGCAATCATACGAAACGTGAAGGACCAAGTTCTCTTCATTAACCAGGGGAAACAACCACTGTTTGAGGATATGCCTGATTATGACTGTAGAGATAATGCACCCCAGACTACATTTATAATAAAGAAGTATAAAGATACCAAACCTAGAAGTCTGCCAGTATCCCTCTCAGTGAAGTATATGAATAAAACCCATACTGTGTCCTGTGAGAACAAGACTATTAACTTTAAGGAAATCAGTCCTCCGGAAGCTATCAGTGATACAAAAAGTGATGTCATATTCTTTATGAGAAACGTTAGAGGACGTGATAAGTGTCGATTTGAATCATCCTTGTACCCAGGGTTATTTTCTTGCTTCTCAAAAAGACAGACCTTTACAAACTCATTTTGAAGAACCAAAATGAAGATTCATCTGTAATGTTCACTGTAAACATCCAAGAACTAGGTAATTGAAATAAAATTGACAACAGTCAACTAGAAAGATTGAATAGGAAAGTTAGGGGCAAGCAAGTTCATGCCAATGGGAGAGGAGACACTCAGAAAAAACAAAGGATGAAATGTTACACAACTAGAAGAATGTAATCACTGTCAGTGAATTATGCTTGTAGAATTTATTGAATTTGTCATTCTGAACACATTAAATAAAATGGATTATATATATATTTTAAAAAGAGTTGTATGAGCCCCTAATAAAATGATTAAAAAATAATAATTTTGGGCAAGGATAATTCTTGGATATTTCAGCTACCTATTTTCATTGACAATTTCTATGACATCTCTTTATTTTCATCACTTTTTTTTCCTTTTTTTTCATTGTTAGAATTTTTTTTTAATCATTGTATTAGGGGCTCATACAACTCTTATCACAATCCGTACATACATCAATTGTGTAAAGCACATTTGTACATTCATTGCCCTCATCATTCTCAAAGCATTTGCTCTCCACCTAATCCCCTGGCATCAGCTCCTCATTTTTCCCCTCCCTTCCCGCACCCCCCTCCCTCATGAACCCTTGATAATTTAGAAATTATTATTTTATTATTTCTTGCCCCGTCCGATCCCTTCACCTGCTTTTCTGCTGTCGGTCCCTCAGGGAGGAGGTTATATGTAGATCCTTGTAATCAGTTCCCCTTTCCAACCCACCCTCCCAGTATCACAACTGGTCCTGATGGGATCATCCGCCCTGGATTCCTTGCGTTTCCAGTTCCTATCTGTACCAGTGTACATCCTCTGGTCTAGCCATATTGGTAAGGTAGAATTGGGATCATGCTAGTGGGAGGGGGGAGGGAGGAAGCATATAGGAACTAGAGGAAAGTTGTATGTTTTATTGTTGCTACATCGCACCTTGACTGTCTCCTCCCCAAGACCCTTCTGTAAGGGGATGTTCAGTGGCCTACAAATGGGCTTTGGGTCTCCTCTCTGCATTGCCCTCCTCATTCACAATGATAGGATTTTTGTTCTGATGATACCTGATTCCTTCGACACCTTGTGATTGCACAGGCTGGTGTGCTTCTTCCATGTGGGCTTTGTTGCTTCTGAGCAAGATGGCTGCTTGTTTACCTTCAAGCCTTTAAGATCCCAGACGCCATACCTTTTTGATAGCTGGGCACCATCAACTTTCTTGGCCACATTTGCTTATGCACCCATTTGTCTTCAGCAATTGAACACTTCACTTTAAAGGCGAGACAGGCAGTGCTGTGGGAAAGCATTGGTCTGCTAACCACAAGGTCAGTGGTTTAAACCAGCAGTTTTCAACCTGTGGGTCACGGCCCCTTTGGGGGTGGAACGACCCTTTCACAGGGGTTGCCCAATTCATAACAGTAGCAAACTAAGAGTTAGGAAGTAGCAACGAAAAAAATTTTATGCTTGGGAGTCACCACAACATGAGGAACTGTATTAAAGGGTCACAGAATTAGGGAGGTTGAGAACCACTGGTTTAAACCCTCTGCTTCTCTGCAGGAGAAAGTTGAAGTTGTCGCTTCCATAAAGATTTCTGGCCTCGTGAAGCCTACATAGGGTTGGTATGAGTTGGGACTGACTTGATGGCAGTTGGCCAGGCATCCTGGTGGCTCTGTGGATTAAGCACTGGGCTACTAGCTGGCTGCTGACTAACTGCAGGATCAGCGATTCATACCTACCAGCTGCTCTGTGGGAAAAAGAAGAGATTGCCTGCAAAGATGTAGTCTTAGAACCCGGTGGAATAGTTCTCACTCTTGTTGGGTTGCCATGCAATGGAATCAGTGAGGTAACAGTGGTTTTTGTATTTGGGGCTTAATTTAGTATAAAGTTATATTACATGGATATGTTGCATTGTTTAGTATCTGTACTGTATACTAGCATCTAGTATTTAGCATCTAGTATCTGTACTGGAATATAAACTTCACAAGGACAGAGATCTTTGTTTTGTTTTGTGCTATATCTTCAAGTACCTAAAACTTTTCCTTTTTTTTTTTTCCACATAAACAAACAAACCCCATAACACATTGCCATCATATTGAATCTAAGTCAGGTGACATTCTAGGACAGAATAGAACTGCCCTTAGAGAGTTTCCAAGACTGAAATCATTTTCAGGAAGCAGGCTACCACCTCTTTCAGAGAGTGACTGGTGAGTTCCAGTCACAGACCTTTTGGGTAGCAGCCAAGCACCTTAACCACTGCATCACAGGGACTCTTGTTTTAGTTGAGTCTGTTCCTCCTCATAGCTAGTCTACGTACAGCAGAACTAACACTGCCCGGCTCTGCGCCACCTTCACAATCTTATTGCATTAGAGCCCATTGTTGTAGCCACTGTATCAGCCTGTCTTCTCGACTCTGCTGCTTTACCCAGCATGAAGCTCTTCTCTGGGCACTGGTCCCTTCTGGTGCCATATCCAAAGTAACGCTCTGAGGAGGGTTCTGACTACATTTCTTCCAACACAGATTTGTTTGTTCTTCAGGCAGTTAGGTGCCATAGAGTTGATTCTGATTCATAGTGATCCCATTGCAACAGAACAAAACACTGCCGCCCTCACCAACTGTGCTTATGTTTGAACAAGCCACTGTCAGCGCTTCTGTATCAGTGTATCTCGTTGAAGGCCTTCCTCTTTTTCGCTGCCCCTCTACTCTAGCAAGCATGATGCTCTTCTCCAGAGACTGGTCCCTCCTGATATATGTTCAAAGTACATAAAGTCTCGCCATCCTTGTGTCTTAAGGAGCCTTCTGGCTGCACCTCTTCCAAGACAGATTTGTTTGTTCTTTTGCCAGTCCATGATACTTTGAATATTTTTTCACCAGCATCATAATTGATTTTTCTGTCTTCGTTATTCATTGTCCATCCAACTTTTACATGTATATGAGGCGATTGAAAATACCATGACTTGGGTCAGGTGCTACGTAATTCTCAATGTAACATCCTTGCTTTTCAACACTTTGAAGAGGTCTTCTGCAGCAGATATACCTATGACAATGTGTTCTCCGTAGTCTGTGGTATATTTAGTATTTTGGGCCAACTCCATTTAGTTGATACTAAAATCTCCTAAATAAAGAAATGAATAAAATATAGAGGTCGACAGGTTGTTCTACCCCTCACTAGTGTGCACAGAAAAGTAGAACTTTGTATTAGTGCGTGTTCGACACATTACTAGAAAACAGTGTAAGACCCTTGGGCGATTAGAAACTCCTGAGATGCATCTGGCGGCAGGCCCTGAAGCCAGCGCTGCTCCTTGAGGCTGTTGTCGGATGCCACGCAGTGGGTTGTGACTCACAGCAGCCCGTGCATGTGACACGGTGGAGCTGCTCTGTCCAATTTTCTTGGCTATAATCTGCAGAGCCTCTTGCCAAGTCTTTCTCCTGAGGAGCCTTTGGGTGGGTTTGAACGACCAGTCATTCCAGTAATACGACCAGAGAGTCTGCACCTGGTGGGTCCCTGGGGCTCTCTGTTTGCTAGCTCCCAGGGGTTTATTGGCTCTTTAAAATTCTGTCTCCATGGGAGACTCCCTGTAGCAGAAAGGAAGAGAAGGCCACTTTGCTTAGAGCAGGACAGTCAAGCTACCAATCTAGAGGCTTCCTAGAATTCCAGTGGAAGCCCCTGAACCTTACCCAGGTGCCCAGCAAGGCCATTTCCCACCCAGCCTCATTGCGCACACTCAGAGCCTCACCATCCTATTTGCTTTCAGACCATCACTGTTAATGTCATCATGTATTTTTTAAAAATTGTGAAATGGAAGTAATACCTTTTGCCATTTTAAGCATAATATTTGTCCTTTTGTATCCGATTTGTTTTGCTCAGCAGGTTTCCGAGGGTTATGCACGTTGCGGCTTGTATTAGAATCACATGTCTCTTTATGACTGAGTAGTAGTCTATTGTATGAATGTCACATTTTCATTTGTCATGTACTTATCAATGACTGCTTGGGTTATTTTGATCTTGTTGCTTTTGTGTCTAGTGCTGCAATTAACAACTGGTATTTAAAAAACCTGTTTGAGTCCCTGCTTTCCATTTTTGGGGTACTCATCTAGGAGGAGTGGAGTTGCTGGGGTGTCCAATTTTGTTTCACTTTTGGAGGAGTCTCCAAACGGTTTCCACAGTAGCAGCACTTTTACATTCTTACCAGCACGGCAGGAAGCTTCCGGTTTCTCTGTATCCTCACAGATGAATAATTTACATGAACAGGATCAGCACAAAGCTGGCTCCTGTAAGGCAGAGGTTAAAGACGTCTTCCGTGTCCCATCCAACTTTTCTAAACTGTCCTACCATCCATCTCCTTCCCTCTGTGCTTTCTTTGGGTTCTGTAACTCACTGCAGCGTCTCGCAGAAGTCACAGCTGGCGATGGGAATGGCTCGCACAGCCAGGGAGGCTTTTTAAGTTCCACCAAGTCTGTGCCAAGTCACAGCTACCCTTATGCACAGCAGAATAGAACACTGCTCAGGCCCGCGCCATCCTCACCATTGCACTCGCTGTTGCAGCCACTGTGCCCATCCATCTTGTGGAGGGTCTTCCTCTTTTTCTCTGCCCCTTGGCTTTCCCACCGTGCATTATGCCTCCTGGCAACACACCCACAGTGTGGGAGACGAAGTCTCACCGTTCTTGCCTCTAAAGAGCATTCTGGCCATACTTCTCGCAAGACACATTTGCTTGTTCTTTTGGTAGTCCAGGATACTTTAATTATTTTTTGCCAGCACAATAATTCAAATACATAGCTGCTTCTTTGGTCTTCCTTATTCACCATCCAGTTTTCACATACATGTACGGTGATTGAAAATACCACGGCTTGGGTCAGGTGCACTCAGTCCTTAACTTGACATCTTTGGCCTTTAACACCTGAGAGGGGAGGTCTCTTTTGCAGCAGATGTGCCCAATAAAATGCGCTGTTTAATTTCTTGACTACTGCATCCTTGGGCCCTGATTTCAGATCCAAATAAAATGAAGTTATGCCCTTTTAACAATTTTATATCTTTAAAATTTTAACCTTTTATCCACATATCATATTTTTATTGTTGGTCCAGTTATGAGAATTTTTGTTTTATGTTGAGGTGTAATGCAGATTGAACGCTGTAGACTTTGATCTGCTCGTTAAGCTCTTCAAGCTCCTTTTGTTTTTATCCAGCAGGGTTATGTCATATTGCAGGTTATACCACATTCATATTGCAACCTTAGACCACATTCTTCATATAGTCCATCTTCTTGGACTATTTGCTTAGCATACTGATGGATGAAAAACTACATTCCCGATGGACTGCATTCTTGATGTTAAATCACACAGAGTCCCCTTGTTCTGTTCAAATGACTGCCTTTGCTTACAGACAGACAGCAACATTAAGTAAGTGTTCTGGAATCCCCATGCCTCGAAGTGCTATTGGTAATTTCTTGTGATCCACATACACGGATCCCTTTGCATAGTTGGTAAAGCACAGGTAGACATGCTTGTGTTAGTCTCTGCTTTCAACCAATATCTCAACCAGGATATCTCTCTTTCCATGTTCTCTTTTGGATCTGCCATGAATTTTGGCTGTTCTCTGTCAATGTACTGTTGCAGCCATATTTTGAATTATCTTCCAAGAAAGTTTTACTTGTATATGATATTAATGTTATTGTTTTAGTAATTTCCACATTCTGTTGGGTCACCTTTTTTTTGAATGGGCACAAATGTAATTTTCTTCCTGTTGGTTGGCCAAGTAGCTAGCTAGCTGTCTTTCAAATTTCTTGGCATAGACAAGTAGATGCTTCTAGTATTGCATTTGTTTGTTGAAGCATTTCAGTTGATATTCCAACAATTCCTGGAACTGTGTCTCAGTGCAGCTTGGATGTATCTCTTTCTTCAATACCATCACTTCTTGATTGTATGCTTTCTCCTGAAATAGTTGAACATCAACCACTTACTTTTTGATACAGTGACTTTGTATATTTCTTTAGCCTTTGTGTTGTACATATGTGTTGCCAATACAGTTCTTCAATAATACAACTCAAGAATTGAAGTTTTGTCAGTTGGAGAAATGCCTGTGTTTCTTTTTTTTTTTTCCAAGGTAGGGAAAAGGCTTTATTTCGACAAACAGATGCTAGTCATTTCTGTGTTTCTGGACATCAACCAAGAGTTGGTTCTGGTTAAAGGTAGCTGTCCTTCCTCTCTTCTCCAAGAACTGCCTGTGTTTCTTTCAGTTGGAGAAATGCCTGTGTTCTTTTCTTTTGGTTTTCCGACTCTAGGTCTTAGTTCATTTTGGTTAAAATATTTTAACTTTGCAAGCCATCCTCTGAAATCATCAGCTCGGTTCTTTTGCTTCATTATTTCTCCTCCTTTAGCTCTTCTGCAAGTGTCAGAGTTTGGCATCCATTTTGGTCTTTTCTTTCGTCTTTTAAATGACGTGCTCTTCTCTTCATGTGTCATGTCCTTGATGTCATAACTGCGTCAAATCTATTCTTCGTTTACCACAGGCATGGAGGCTAGGATTTGCAGCATTGCTCAAAAACGGAGGATTATTTCAGCATTATACAGCTGCCAAATCATATCACTACATAATTGTCAAACACAAAATCATGCCCCTGCCAAGTTGACACATAACCTTAACCATTCAGGTTCCAAACCCCTTATTTGGATTAGCAGCAAGCTGTTCAATCCCCTTGGTGAGCCATAAACACATGATTTGCATAGTCCCATTCAGTCATTGTGTGGAAGTCACAAAGACCGTGGCTAGAAGGACCATATTAAGAAATTCACTGTACTGCATCTCATTTTCCATTTTGCTAGTAAGAGACATTCTAGGGTCCCTGTGAGTTGGCACCAACTCAGTGGCAACGAGTTGAGTTGTATGAGGAGTGCTCTGGTGCCAAGTGGGTTATGCATTGAGCTGGCAACCGCACGAGATCAGGGTTTGAGCCCACCAGCACTCTGGGTGAGAGATGAAGATGTCTACTCCTGTGGAGATGTAAAAGGCTCCAAAACCCAAAGAGTACTTCTCTGCCCCACAGGGGCCTCAGGAGTCGGAATTGACTCAATGGTCGCGCCTTTTTGTTTGTTTTTTTGAGTGGATATGAACTTACTGGTATCTCATTGTGGTTTTGATTTGCATTTTTTGGTGACTAAGATTGTTGAGCATCTTTTCAAGTTTTTATTGACCATTTGGAGATCTTCTTTGGTAAAATGTCTGTTCAAGTACTTTGTCCTCTTTTAAATTGAGTTTGCCTTTTGTTGCAGTTTTTTCTAATAGTTTAGATATTACCTTACCAGGTATGTGGTTACCAAATATTTTCTCCTATTCTGTATACTCTGGCTGATGGCGTAGTGGTTACCCACTCGGCTGCTAGTCAAAGTGTCGGCAGTTTGAAACCGCTCAGCAGGAGAAAGACATGGCTTTTTACCCCAAAATATGTAGTCTCGGAAACCCACAGAGGCAGTCCTGTGGGGCTGCTGTGAGTCAGAATTGGCTTAATGGCAGAGTTTGGTTTTGAGTTTATTCTGTACAGGTTGACTTTCTTGTTACAATCTTGCTTTTGTGCAAGTCCAATTTGATTTTGATGAAGTCCAATTTAATTACTGTATATGCTCAATTAAATACCGACCCAAATATAAGCCAAGGCACCTAATTTTACCACAGAAAGCTTATTGATTCATGTATAATCTTAGGGTGGGAAATGCAGCAGCTACTGGTACATTTCAAAATAAAAATAGATACCAATAAAATTACAGTAATTGAGGCATCAGTAGGTTAAAATGTTTTTGAATATTTCTTTCAAAGAAAAACAGTAAACTAGCTCTGTAAGCGGAAAAGAGGGTCAACAAAAGCAATGTGGTATCAACAAAACTTTAAAAGTACAAAAACCGTAGCTGTGCCGGAGAACAGGAAAGTGGGACCCTCACTTGAGTATAAGCATAAAAACATGCTGGAAAACTCGGCTTATACACGAGTATGTACGGTGTCTGTCTTCTGGTGCTTGTGTTTTTTTATGTCATAGCCTAAGAATCAGTTGTCACAAACAAGAACTTGAAGCTTTACCCTAATATTTTAGGCTTAGCATTTTGTGGTTTTAGTTAATGCATTTAGGTCATTGATTCCTTTAGGGTTCATTTTTTGTGTTTGCTGTGAGGTAGGGTTCACCTTGACTCCTTTTCACGTGGAGCTCTAGTCCAACCATTCTGCCCGGTTTCCTCCTTTGATAGTAACCAAGAAATCCAGGACTCCTAGGGCATCCCTTGTCCCATGGACTTGGATTTTCCTTTCTGATCCCATCTCCTGCTTCGATCTTCTCTTGAAACTCTTTTATTGCACTTTCTGCAACTCTTGGTGCATCAGCAAACCCCCTCCCCGGGCCTCAGTCTTCTTTGTGCATTCGCCCGCACAATCTTGTTGTAACTGACTGGATGATCTCCCGATGAAACTGTTTGCTCTGCAGCTTTCTTAGCTGGGGAGGAAGTTGAGCCCTCTGTCCCCTATCCTCACCTCACTGCTGTTTCCTACCACGTCTCTCCCCTCCTTAAACACACGAGGTTGCCAGTGTCATGCACTTAGATTATATTCCTCATTACAGCTCCGGCTGCCATTGATTTTTTTCCCCAGATCATTTTTTTCATTCATTCATTGAACACTTTTTGTGTTCCTGGCTCTAGAGCAGCAGTTCTCAACCTTCTTAATACAGTTCCTCATGTTGTGGTGACTGCTAACCATAAAATTATTTTCATTGCTACTTCATAACTGTAATTTTGCTACTGTTGTGAATCGAGGGACCCCAGTGGGGACCCACAGGTTGAAAACCACTGCTCTAGAGGGTCGGCCCTTTCTCACTGTGAACTCTTTCTCTTTGCCTCCAGGACCGTGTCTTGCTTAACGTCTGCTACGCCTAATGTTGACACAGCTTTGCCAGTTTTCTCTGTGCTAGTGTTTCCATGGCATCTTTTTGCCCCAGTGTCTCCGTCGGTCTGAAGTTGATGAAAGGCTACAGCTTTGTACACGGTGGGCCAGTTCTACTCTGTCTTCACTTGATGGCTTTGCTTTGGGGGCAGCAGGTTTCTATCCAAATCTTAAAAACAAAATTTTGCATTTAGTTATATTTAAAATCTAAATTGATGTCATTTCTGCTGTATTTACATTTGGATCTTGCGATTCAGTGTTTCTATTTTGTCCTACCTGACCGTATTTCTTTTTTTCCTTGTTCATTACTCAGTGTTCCATTTCCCTCCTACCCCAGTCCTTTAGCCGTATGCAGTTGTTTCAAAAATACATACTATTAGTGCTGTCGTAGGGATTATAGTTTATATGCTTGATTTGTCACTGTAGTGCTATTTTATGTCAAAAACAAGAAGTTGAGGTATTATTTTAGTATTTTCTGCTAAGAATTTGTGATTTGGTGGACAAGGCAACCGTAAACTCCAAATGCCTTCCTTCTTTCCCCAAAAGTGCTCTCGTTATATATTTTAACTTTTACATATTTTCATTTCCATGAGAAGCTTTTATTTCATTGGGTTTATCTACATATTTATCTTTTCTGTTGTTTTTATTCCTTCTTCAGTTTCTATCTGGGTTTAATTTTTTTCTGTCTACCAAACACCCTTTGAAATTTTAATTTTTTGTGTGTGAACCTGCTTATCTGTGAACATACTTTTACTTTCACTTTGTCCTAAAGGCTGTGTTTGCTAGGGAGAATTCTAGCCTAGCAGTTCATTTATTTCACTTCTTTTGCTTTTTCCCTAGTGTGAGGAAAACTGTCAATATAATTGTAATCTGCCCTCCCCCCCATCTTGTTTTAAGTTTTTTCCTCATTGACTTTGGTTTTATTATGAAGTACCTGAGTGTGAATTATTATTTTTTTCTTTTTAGTTTACTCTTGTCAAGATTCTTGATTCTGTGGCTTGCTGACTTTCATTATCTAGTCAAATATTGTTTCTGTCCATTTTCTTTTTCCTTCTTTTCTGGGATTTTAATAACAAATGTTCGGTATCTCTGACTCTTAACCTCTAGTCTGTGTTGCCTAGATTTGTCGATATCTAGGCCTCATTTGACATGTTATTGCGGGACTTCTCCTTTTGTCTGTGTTTACTCCCGTCCCTGAGTGGCACAATAGTCACGCATTCAACTACCAACCAAACGATGGAAGTTCAAGTCCATCCAGGGGTGCCTTGGAAAAAAGGCCTGGATATCTAAACCCTAAAACCAGAAACAAACAGGTATTGAGAACCCTGTGATGCATTCAGAACCCAATTCTGCTCTGAAGCGCATGGGGTCATAGTTGACTGGCTGGCTGCTGGTATCTTGCTGTTTCATCCATCCATGCAGGCCATTTCAGTGGGATAGTACTGCTTTTTTTTTTTTTCCCGTTTTCGTTTTTTTAGTCCTAGAACTACTTTTTTTCTAAAATAGCTTCTAGGTATCTGCTATGTGAACATTGTCCTTTGTCTCTTCTTTATGTGTTCTTGAACATGGTATATACAGTTATTGTCAATTCTGGAGCTCTATTATCTGGAACTTTTGTGAGTCTGTTCCAATTTTTTTCTTCTGTTCCAATTTTATATTGTTTTTTTGCACATGATATTTTGCTTTCTCATGCATTTGTTAGTTTTGTGTGCTGTATGTTCCGCTTATAAATTTGTTTATAGAGAGAGTTTAAGGCCCAGGATAATGCCTGCACCAGATTGGATTTCTGCTAGGCACTAGCTAGCACCCTTAATCCAATTTCAAGAATTAAGATGCTTCTGAGCTGCATTGCAGTCTCTTGGAAGGCCCGCTTTCTTTTATTTTATCCCTAACTCGTAGGGTACAGCTTTTTAACTGTCATCAGAATGGACAGTTAGCAGGTTGCTGTTCTTCTCCGTTCTCCCTAACAGTGGTCCTGGGAATCCAGTACTTTCTCCCTTTGCCCCAAGAGGCTATTGAAGTATTCCAAATTTCTCAGCCTTTGTAGGTTGAATCCACCCTGGAACACCGTGGAAGAAAGTCCTGGTGATCAGTTTCTGAAAGGTCACAGCCTTGGAAAACCATGGGGCATGCTTGTGCTCTGCACTCATAGGTGGCCTGGGATTGGCCAACACCGGGGTTGGGGATAAGTGTCCCGAGGCTGGACTTGCCTCCCTGACCCTAGTATTTCCTGCAGTTTTATGATGCCTTCAAGCATGAATTTAAAATACTTGGCTCAGCATCTCTCATGTCCTGGAAGGAAAATGGCTCCTGCCTATGTGTCCAGCACGAATCTGGCCCAGTCCTTAAGTGATTTCAGTGTGCCTCAAAAGAGAATATTCAGAAGACATAGCTCTTTAGTTCCCTGACCCCCTCCCTGGACCCCCTTCCCCTTGTCTTCCCATGGTCTGAAACCCCTCCATGGAATCAATTTCAAACTTAACCCTTTGACCACCTCTTCTTGACCTTTTCAACTCACACCTTCCAACCTCCCAGATCATGTGGGCTTCAGCTTCCTCAGAACATTTAGTTCATTGAGCTGACCACTTTTCCACTGACCATTCTTAAGGCCCAATGCCTTCTCTTTACTCAGCTTAAATGCCATAGCTAGTCGTTATAATCAGGCCCTTATATACATCCTCTCTTGTAGCTCCATCATTCTGTCACTTCACACGCTAAGCCACAGCCTACATCTTGGACCAGATTCCCATGAAGTTTCTGTGCTGGACCAAGAAGGGAAACAGTGAAATTAGGAAGGAGGGAAGCAACTACCTCCACGGTAGTTGCACAAGAAAGCTTGCTGGTTGCTCAGTCACGCTGGCAGTCCCTAGGGGTGACACATCCCAGAGAGCAGGTCTGTGGGGAGCAAGCTGGCAGCTCTGTTGGTCACAGTTGCCACCTGGGGTCTTGCCTGCCCTGCACTTTGGGGTTGTGTCCCCTGGCCTTTCAGGCTGGTAGAGGAACCATCTTGGACGTGGGCCTGGGAGATGCTGGGTCTTCTGCATCCAGTCCTCCCATCACCCCTTAATGATGGGGAGGTGGAGTGGCTGCCAGTGGTGGGAGATAGAACCTGAATGGGCTGTGGCCTTATCCAGCCAGTCCTGTCAGCCCTTGTTGGGCTTGCTCCAGCAAGAGACCAGCAGGCCCGAGTGCATTTGGTGGTGGTGGTGGGGTACTATATCTGTTCCATCCCGTGTAACCCTGTGTTTTGCCCATTCTGTCGTAATACCTGGGTAAAGTATGCTAAAGACCCTGCTGTAAAGTCATAGTCACCTAATCAAGGCAGCCCACGGCGGTTCCAGCCTGGTTTCCTGGTCCAGCTACTCTCCTAAACCCCTTACCTCAGACCTCCAATTCTTTGTCCCCACCTTCCCTTTCATCCATTGGGGGAATAGCCGAAGGAATGGGAAGAAAACGACCATAGGCTCCCACTGTCATGGGTGCCACCTGTCCACACCTGTGACTCACACTATGCCACTGTTGGTGCCTCACAGAGGCTGACCCTCCCCTTACACCCACTTGAGGAGGCAGTCCATCATTCAGCCTGTATTTGGGCCATTAAGCTTTCCTTCTCTATCAGTCTATCAGCGTGTAAAGTCTGTTCTTTCTGCCTTGTTCAAAAACATGCAAGAACACCCACCCACCCACCCTGGAACATGTCTCTTTTTCTCTTGTCTTTGAACACAGTCCAGTCAAACTCTTGCCCACATCTTTCCTCCCCAATGAGCTCCTTGTTGCTAAATCCAGTTATCAGTGTGCAGTCCTTGACTGACCTCACCTATGGTCTCAAAAACCTCCGTGTGTCACAGTTTTTGAAATTAGCTGGACCTCCAGAACAAGATGCCAGATCCCCAACCTCAGCTCCAACTGCTCTGCTTTCTCCACCGAGTCACAGTTGCTGTGTGTCATATTTCTGGGTCTTTGCTGCACATGCTCCTGCCTCTGGGCCTTTGCACTGATCATTCTGTTGCTTGCAGGGCTTTTTCTCCCTTCTGGAACATTCTGCTTCAGAATGTTCTAGGCAAGACTTGTCCTGGTCAGTCTATCTGAAGTTTCAGCTGCCCCCTTCCCTTGCTGTCTTTTTTCATTAGTTCTTATCTCCCTCTAACATACTTCCGTATTTATCTTGTTTATTGTCGGTCTCCTCCAACTAGAAGTTCTGTGAGGTGAGGACTTTTATCCAGTGGCTGCTTGACCATCAGCTTGCAGGAGAGGGCGTGGTGCCAGGCCGGCTCTCAGTGTCCGCTTTGTACAAGCAGGGACAGAAACATTTCCCAGGAAGTTAACAGAATACAGGCTTCTGACCTGGAATTCTCAGTAAGGAACATCTTTATTGGCTACACATGCCTTTTATAGTGGAACCATGGAGAAGCTGATGTCATTCTGAAGGCACCTTGCCAACCTTCTCACCTCTTCTTTTAACCATTTGTGTGCGTGTGTGCAAGAACCAGCACTGTGCTAAAGAGCTTTATAGACATGATCTTATTGAATCCTCATAGCAATCCTTGCCCCACTGTAGTAACATCCCCCTTGTACAGATGAGGAAACTGAAATGTAGAGAGTTGAAAGCCGCCTGCTTGAGGTCTCAAGTAGAAAGAGTAAGAGGCCAAACACAGAGTGGGGTGTTTAATCTGAATTCTGTATTTCTTAGCTGAGGAGGTAAGGGTAGGGTGGTGGGTTATGACATAGTTGGGCTGCTAACCTCAAGGTTAGCAGTTTGAATCCACCAGGCACTCCTTGGGAGAAAGATGAGGCTTTCTGCTCCTATAAGGAGTTACAGTCTCAAACCCACAGGGGCAGTTTTACTTTGTCCTATAGGGTTGTTGTGGATCAGAATCGATTTGATGCCAGTGAGATATTCTTGGCTTAATTACAATATGTACTGCCACCCACCTAGATATAAAGATGCCATCGTGTGTGTGTGTGTGTGTGTGTGTGTGTGTGTGTGTGTGTGTGTGTGTGACAGAGTAGAGATTGATTTAGGGACTAGGGAACTTCAAGCAGGTTACTTAACTCCTTTAAGCCATACTAATGGACCCACTTATGCAAGGGGGCCATCAAAATGTGTGTGGAAAATGGAATGAAAAAATCATAGCATTTACCCATGAACTTTGTGAATCCCCTGCAAATATTTTCAGAGGACCTGCTGAGAATGCCGGGTTCCCAGCTTGGTTCGCTGCCATCAGGAAAATACTTGCCAGCTAACTCCAGGCTCCTGCTCTCAGCTAGCTTCTCCACCTCTGGGCTGTATTTCCCAGTAGCCCTGCTCCCTCAGGGAAAGATAACTACCCAGACTGAGATCTAATGGCTTAAAATCATGGTGATGACTGCATGCTCCTTGCTCAGCTGAGCAGTTGTGCTAGTCTGACTCGGAGGGTCTCGGGCGTTTTTTTGTCAGAGCGCAGCTGGAGGTTGGGGTCGTCTGATGGCTCCACTGCACTGCTCATATTACTGGGCCCTCCTTTCCTCAGCCTCTAGTCTAAGGGGTCTTCTGTTCCAGTGGAAGAGGTCTCTAGATGGGTAGCCCCACTTAGATGGTGGCTCAAGTCTCCCACAAGCAAGCCTTCCAATGGGAAGGAAGCTTCAAGAGCAAGGAAGTGGAAATTGATAGACCTTTTACATATCCGTCATAGCACTTTTGCCCTATCCCTTTGGTAAATGTGCTAGTCCAGATTCACTGTGACTGGGCTACATGGGGCCTGGCTCAGGGAGAATAGACTAGCTACATCATCCAGACGGCTTCTGAGAGTGAACATCCTACACAAACCTCTGCCACCAAGTATATCCTGACTTACAATGACCCGGTCTTTGGTTCCATGAAGGCTGAGCACGGTGGCCACCAGCAGTGTGTTGCACGGTCTGTTTTGCCATGTATGCCTGCTCGAACAAGACAAATAGATGAATTTAGCAGGCAAACAGTTTACCCGTGCTCAGTACGCTTGTTTCCAGCTCCTGTCGAGGTGCGGCCTTCCCTGAGTTCTCTGTTGTGAGTTCTCTTCATGGCTTTGCTTCATCGAGTAGGGTTTTTACGGCCTTCTTATCAACTTTGGAGACATTAGCACTCAGCGTCATCTGTTGTAAATATGTACTCTCTGATTGCTTGCCTGTTACATATGCACACAAATCTGTGCTCGTGTTTCCAATTTCAGAGTTCTCCTTCCCCGGCCCAGTTCTTCTAGTTTTTCTAATGCATATACTTGATTTTTTGCCCTTTATAGATGTTTTAAAATCTGCTGATACAAAAAAATACTGAAGCAGATGTGTTTATTAAAATGTGTGTATGAATGTACAGAGATAAGCTAAGGGTAGCAATATTTCTTCATAATAATTATGTAGAGTGTTTAGATGTTGATAGACACTTTCTGGTGTCCCACATCGCTTATTATAAATAACTCCGGAAGGGATTGCCCTTCTTGGGTTAATTGTGCTGTAGGGTTGATTCCAAAGGGTTGATGTGTATTCAAGCAGATCTGTGCTCCTGAGAT
The DNA here is from genome assembly GCF_000313985.2 of Echinops telfairi. Lineage (NCBI taxonomy): Eukaryota > Metazoa > Chordata > Mammalia > Afrosoricida > Tenrecidae > Echinops > Echinops telfairi. The sequence continues at coordinate 7,824,872 of NW_022103915.1, forward strand.
CTGCTTTTTCATAATTAGGTAGATCACCAGGCCTTGCTTCTACTGCACCTCCAGGTGGACTCAAAAGACCAGCCTTTCAGTGAGCAGTTGAGTGCTCTGTTTGACAATCCACCCCTCGGGACTCCAGAAGTGGGATTGCTGGATAAAGACATAGGTCTCAACTGCCAACTCTCCTGCTGTGGAGACGTTCATTCCCCGCCAAAGGAAATGCTCAGTCCTTTTAACGAGTAAAATTGGGTGTCTTTCCATCTGTTTATGGTCCATTTGTAGTTCTCATTTGTGAGCTGCCTGTCTTTGACCTTTGCCTATTTTGCTGAGTTTCTTACTGATTATAAGAATTCTTTGTATATTAAAGGAAGTAACTCTTTGACATAACTTGCAGGTTTTCCTGAAGTGATTTTATTGTTAGACTGTACAACTAAGCTGTAAATTTTATGTAGGCAGCCATAAATGTTCATTTTGGGGGGTGTTAATCCTTGGGTTTTGTCAATCTGCTAGAAGGTTTTTTTGCCCTTGTCTGGTGCCGTTAATGAGATGTTAACATTCAGGAAAATCACTTGAACAAGGGAAGAGTGGTGCCCTTAGAGTGCGTGCTGGGAAGGGGCGACCCTGGCTTTTCTCTGGTGAGTTTCTAGGTTTAGTCAAGTGCTGGAAATACATACATAAATGAAAATTCATTGTTTTCACAACTTGGAGTATGCATTCCTTTCCCCCCCAAATGTCAGTGCCTTCAAACAGAAATCCAGGAAATATATTTCCCCAGATGATAGATTTAAAATGTACACTTGGGTTCCTCTTCATTCTAGCTAGTGAGTCTGATTTGCCGCATCAGAGTGATTAAAAGAACTTGGGGCGCCACACTGGGAGTAGCACACAGACAGGCAGATGGCCAAAGGGCACTACTGCCAGCTTGGGGCCAGTATTTTCCCGTGGAGTCTTGTTGGGAGAGATGCTGAGCTTGGGCAGGTTTCGGGAGGGGGACTCTCAGGGAAGCCTGCTTGGGACTGTGGGGGCTGGGGTGGTGATTTTGCTAGGAAGCATACTCGACAGGATTCAGGCTTTTTCAGTATTGTTTCTGATCCAACTTTTAAATATGATTTTCTTGGGATTCTTTTCTTGATTTGTACCACTGCCACTGTATTGCCACTGTAGTCATGGGAACATAAGTAGGATGACATGGGTTTAACTTGTTGCTAGGCAGATCACGCATGGAATGTATTAAAATTTTCTCATTAAAAAGAGTGACTGTTTTACCTTTTGGGGAGGAAGGTAATAAACAGGGTTGTTTGGAATTAACAGCTGTGCGATTGTATAAACCCTGCTTGGTAGAAGGGACTAGTCATTAGTTTAACCAATTGACTGAAATTGAAGAGAGCGAGTTGAAATAATTGATTGTGTCTTGGCCCCACCAAGAGATGGGAAAGGGTTAGTATTAAGATGTGCATGGGTTGGTGGGGGGCACTTGAACCATCCTAGCATCTGTCTTGAATTCCTGGTTGAGTTTAAAGACTTGGAGATCCACAAAACACAAGAAAACCTCATGGAGTTTGAGACACCTGTCCCCGACTTTGGGTGTAATTTAAGTTTTAAAAATTTAAATTTCTATTACAATAATGAAAATTTCAATAGATAATGTGTTGCTGATAGAAAATGCATAATTTTCAAAAGGTGTGCAGTGAAAAGTAATTGGTCTCTTAGGTGTACCCTCCAAGCCATCCTTTCTAGTCCTAAGTGACACACTAACTCCTGCTCTGATCAGAATATAAAGGATTATTTCACTAGTTACTTAGAATAGCTAATATTTGTGCCTTTCTGTGTGCCAGCCACTGTGATCCAGCCACTGTGATCAGTGCTTTACAGGATAATGCTAGGAAGTAGATGCTGTTCGCATCATTTTACTGATAAGGAAACAGGTTTGGGGAAGTTAAATAACTAGCATATGACTTAATATAGCTTGCCTCGTAGAACTTAGGTTACCAAACAATTTGGCTTACAGCCTTCTTGTCAGGAAAAAAAAAAAGTTCAATTGCCCCCCTGGCAAGGAAAACCTTTTCGTAGGCTAACCCTTCCTCCAGGATAGAGGGTAGCACTGTGCCGCCACAGCTCTCCTGTACGTTCCAGCACCTCCCCCAGGGGGCGGTGTCGCCTACTTGGGGAAATATTGTACCAGCCTATGTTATGCTCTTATTATCCTAAAAACCCAGGCTGTGGTTGTACCTCTGGTATAGTTATGGTAGTGAGTCCAGTACAGTGTAAGCTTGGTTTTAAAATGTTGGTGGGTTTTCTCCATTTGCTCTGAACTTGGTGGCGCTGTAACTCAAATTTCGCTTTGTAGAGAAGGAACATTAGAGACTGGAGCAGCAGTTTTGCTTGTGTATCAAGGGAGCTTGATTCCTAGCAGTCCTGGATTTCATGTTGGGCGTGGCTAGGAGAACCTCCTTTGTGATTTGATATGCCAGTATTTGGTAGGGGCTTGTTGCTGTCGGGATTGGTAACATCACTGGCTTAGTGTTTTTCTCCGTCCCCTCACTCCTGCCTCAGCTGTGCCCTCCTTCACTCAGCACCTTTTCAGTCTCTGAATCCTAGTAGAAGTCCAGTCGGAATGAAGGGATGGAATAGAAGAAACTGATTTCTTTGTTTGCTGACTCTAACAAGTATCTGTTTGTGACCTGAATGTCTACACGTAGTACGAGTTGCATGTATGCCTCCAGTTTCTTACTTTTGAATTATAGAACGTTTCTGTGGGTGATGGGTCAGGTTATTGGGATTATTTGGCAAGAAGATTGAGGACCAACTCAATTCCATAGTTCATGGCAGTGGATTACTTAATAAGGCTCTTCTGGCCGTAGTATTTGTAACTCTGGTTAAGAGAAGGTGGGGGAAGACACGGATAGGATTATATGTATGGTTCTGCTAGGAGTGACTGTTCACAGGCTAATTGTGATTATAGAAACTTGGAACTCTTAAGGAGGGGATTGGTCAGTTTTACCATCCTGCTGGGCTTAGAGAGTACCATCTCAGAAACGGGAAAGGAAGATGTCAGCTACCACCGAGTAAGAGGCATGGAGTGTCTTTTGGGACTTGATCCCTGCGCTTTGAACCTCTTCCAGATTGAGGATGAAACACTGTGACACAGAAGAGTGACAGTGGCAGCAGACCGAGACCTGAGGCAGAGCAGGGGCCTTCCTGCCAAGGCCTGAGTCACCTTGAGTAAAGCTTTGGGCGGGAGATTGGCTTGTGGCGCGGGGTGTCTCCAGGCATTTAATGGGTAACAATACGATGCTTGCAGTGGTGGTGGAATTCAAAGAATTCAAGTTTAAAAAATGATATACCAAAGGTTATTACTTATACAGTTAATACTTAAATAAGAATAAAGGAGATACTAGATAGGCTATAAGAAGTAATTTAAAAAATATTAATGAAAAAATAAAACTAAGAAAATGTAAAAAATATTTTAGAACTTTTGATTGTAAAAAAATTAATGAAAAAATATTAAATGATGCCCCACAAAACAATAAAACTATTATTTAAGATATTTCCACATTGTCTTTTGATTGGTATTCTTACTTGCAATATTCTTTGCTATTATCTGAACTTCATTGCCTGTGTGCTTGAACCTTAGCCATCCTTTCATTGTAGGAATATTGTGTAGGATCCCATCCCTTTAAAGGTAGGCCAGTCAGTCAACAGTTACTGTGTTTGCTATGTTAGAAAACAGGCAACTTCTCTTCTCTGAACATAATTATGTTCATCTTTGCAAAAACCCTTTTTGCTTCTGCTGAACTTAACATCAGTGGTTCTGGCAATATTTTTTAGCTCTTTGAACATGTGCAGGAATTGCATAATTGCATATGAGTGGATTGCATAATTCACTCATAAATGGATGGGAATTTGGACCATAACAGAGCTGAAACGAATGACAGTGTTGTTTGACGCTTTTTCTCCAGATGGTTTGTGTACATTATTACAAGGGACTAAAATTTTAGTATTTCATCAAAAATATAACGAGCTTTATGAGATGAATAAGTAAACATTACCAGAATTATTCTAATTTTTATACCTATGGACAAAATGAACATTTGCTACGGGTGCATAGAATACACTGTTGTAAAGATGAACGTTCAAAAAGAATAAGTAATGTAAATTTGTCATTTCTACATTGGACGCCTGCCCAGTTGCCCACCTTAAAGAGAACTCTGATTACAAGTGCCATTTTAACAACCATTTACCAACTCAACAAAAAATTTGGGTATCAGTTCTGTTGAAGCAGTGTGAGGCAGCTGAATCCCACCACTGTCCACAGAGTTATAAGTGAACACCTTTGGATGGAGACTTATGGCGGCGGAGTGGAGTGTCTTTGGGGCATTTATCAGCAATGCTAAAAGAGCTTGGTAATATTGCCTGAACAGGACAGAGACCAGACCAAAGGGCTAAGGGGCACAGAGAGGCAGAGGCCTGTTTGTGGTCATGGGAAAGAAGTGGCTGCCCTGATTAAAGAACTGTACCTTGAATATTTTTTTATCCTGAATTGTAACCTGTTAACTTCCTTATAAACTCCATATTGTGAGTGTTGTTGGTGAATTCTTGTGGACGTTGCCGTGAGTTTTTGAACCCATGGCAGTAGAGTGCTGAGGGGATGGATGATTGGTGGCAGACTTGGTGAGAAGGGTGGAGAGGCAGTTTGATGCGGGTGTGAGGTCAGCGATCCTCAGACATTGCCCTCCATGCTATTTGTACACGTGGATAAATAACTCGAATACATTTTCTTGGTTTGTTAAATAGGGTAATCTTTATCTCAGGGTCCACTGCCATTGAGTTAATTCTGACTCATAAGGATCCTGTGTAGGATTTCCCAGGCTTTATAAATCTTTAGAGGAACTCCCAGCTTCACTTATCTACCTTGGAGTCCTTGGTGGGTTTGAACCACTGACCTTGAGGCTAGCAGCTCTTAACAGTGTCATCACGGCTCCTCTGTGAGGATTAAGAGGTGATTTGTATAAGTCTTCGGATGACTTTAATGGTAGTAGTAATAGCTAAGGAGCCTTGGTGGGCTACGCACTGGGCTAACTGCAAGGTCAGCAGCTCAAAACCACCAGCCCACTCTGTAAGAGAAAGAAGAGACTTTGCACTTCTATAAAGAATTATAGCCTCGAAAACCCACAGGGGCAGCTCTACCCTGTATGTCCTGTATTGTCACTGTGAGTTGGAATTGACTTGGTGACAGAGTTTGATTTGGAGTAATAATTAGATTTACTGAGCATGTAGTGTGGGCCAGCAGAGTATGGAGAGACACAGGGTAGTGAAGGGATTGGAACCTGGGGAATGGAGTCAGGACAGTTGGTTCAGGATTTTATAGTGTTCTGAACTTAGGAGGTGAGGAAGGCGGACTAAACATTAGACATAGAAAGGAGGTCAGATTTGAGAGGCTGTGAACAAACGGAACCAGATGGCAGGAAGGTGAAAAGATCGCGCTTTGATGCCTTGGGTAGTAGGATACTGTAAATAGTAGAGCCATCTGATGTCACTGGTATCTTAGAAATGGAAACATGGGTTAGTGTATAGTAATCACCTGGTCAGACTGACCGACAGAAACCTGCATGGGTGATGGCAGGAAAAGGCCTACAAGTGAAATACTGGGATCCTCCAGGGGTGAGTTGTGATTGCGGCCATACTGAATGAATGACTGAGTCCTGTCAGAAGTCTGTAGTTCCCCCAGCGCCTGCCCGGCTTCTTCCAGGTGCTGGCCGGGGACTGGCTTGCTCTCGGTAGAGGCTGCACCCGGGACAGTATATTTCCAGGGGGAATGGAGAGAAGCAGAGATGAGTAAGCGTGTGTGTTGAAGGGTCTGGCTTGCTCCCGTCTGCGTTAAACTCGGTGATTCCTCTTTGGGAGTAAAGAGGTCCAGATGTAAATATCCACAGTTGACAAATGTGTGTCACCCTGAATCTAGTTATTGCTGCCCAACAACTATTGCCATGACATTGCCTTGAACCACAGTCTTTGTATTAGCACTCTTGGTTTCTGATGGGTGCAGAGTTTAGGAAGGACTCTGCTGGATAGCTCTGCTTGGGTTTCTGGCCAGGTTGCAGTTGGATGGTGGCTGGGGCTGGAGCTGGCGCAGCAGGGGAGTGAAGCTGAGTGGGCTGATTGTCCATCTTTCTGCCTGGGGCCTCCAGCCTCCAGCTGGGCCCCCAGCAGGGGCTCCTCAGTGCTTTTGACAGCCTCATGGCCTCTGACTTACAGATCAGTGCAGGCATCCAGTCAGGTCGCCTTTTAGGGCCTAGCCTCAGAAGTCACACAGTAACTTTTCTGCCTTGTCCCAACCAAGTCCAGTTCAGCTTTAAGGAAGAGGTAGGGAACCTGGTTGATGGCTCACTTGGAGTTGACTCAAAGTCACATAGTAAGTAGTGTGCTTTGAGAGCTGTTGTTGTGTCTGCCTTTGGAAAACAGAGCCTATACCAGTCTGCCATTTGATCAATAATTCACATCTCTTCTCTCCTAGTATCCCCACCTGTGATAGCATGAGTTCCAAGATCAGGATCTTGTCATGTAAATCTGGTCCTGCTGTGGCCAGATGTGGCCCCTAGAGATCTGAAGATACCTTTCTATGAGTCATTCTTTTTTTTAAAAATCATTTTATTGGGGGTTCGTATAGCTCTTATCACAATCCATCCATCCATCCATTGTATCAGGCACATTTGTACATTTGTTGCCATCAGCATTCTCAAAATATTTTCTTTCTACTTGAGCCCTTGGTATCAGTTCCTCATCCCCGCCCCCCCACAAACCCTTGGTGATTTATAAATTATTATTATTTTGTCATGTCTTATACTGTCCAATGTTTCCCTTCACCTACTTTTCTGTTGTCTGTCCCCCAGGGAGGGGGTTATATGTAGATCCTTGTGATTGTTTCCCCTATCTACCTCACCTTCCCTACACCCTGCCAGGATTGCCACTCCCACCACTGGCCCTGAGGGGTTTATCTGTCCTGGATTCCCTGTGTTTCCAGTCCCTATCTGTACCAGTGTACATCCTCTGGTCTAGCCAGATTTGTAAAGTAGAATTGGGATCATGATAGTCAGCGGAGGAAGCATTAAAGAACTAGAGGAAAGTTGTATGTTTCATTGTTACACTGCACCCTGAGTGGCTTGTCTCCTCCGTGTGACCCCTCTGTAAGGGGATGTCCAGTTGCCTACACATGGGCTTTGGGTCCCCACTCTGCACTCCCCCTCATTCACAATTATATGACATTTTGTTCTTTGATGCTTGATACCTGATCCCATCGACACCTCATGATCACACAGGCTGTTGTGCTTCTCAGCTAGATGACCGCTTGTTTACCATCAAGCCTTTAAGACCCCAGATGCTATATCTTTTGATAGCCGGGCACCAAAGCTTTCTTCACCAATTTGCTTATGTACTCGCTTTGTCTTCAGCAATCGAGTCGGGAAGGTGAGCATCATGGAATGCCAGTTTAATAAAACAAAGTGTTCTTGCATTGAGGGAATATTTGAATGGAGGTTTAATGTCCATCTGCTACCTTAATGCTAAACCTATAAATAAATGCACATAGATCTATTTCTCCATCATCATATATAAATGTATTTACATATGCACATGCCTGTATTTAGACATCTATAAATGCCCTTTGCCTCTTAGTTCTTTCCTCTACTTCTGTTTACTTTCTTCCTCTTGTCCCACTATCATTTTCAGTCTCCATTTGGGTTTCAGTAATTCCTCTCGATTACATTGCCCTGGATCAAGCCCTACCAGGCCTCTTACACCCTCCTCGCCACTGATTTTGGATCACTTTTTGTTCCCTTGTCCCTGGGTTTGTTAACACCCACTTCCTTTCCCCCTCCTCCCCCTCATCCATGCCCCGCCCCAGCCCCTGCCATTGGTCCCGTTGTCTTCTCTGCCAGATTGTTCTTCCCGCCTATCTTATCTAGATAGACCTGCAGAGATAATAATATGCACAAAAAAACAAGACAGAGCAAAACAAAGCAACAAAAGAAAACAAAACAACAACAAAAACCAATGACCAAAAACAGAAAAGCCTGTAAATAGTTCAAGGTCTGTTTGTTGACCTTTAGGAGTGTTTTAGGAGTCTGATGGGGTGCCACGCCCCAGCCCCAAAGTCTATTTTGGTACTCCCTCGGGACTTCCTTGCTCTGCTCCTCTTGCTTTCTGCTGCATGCCCTTAGTGTTTTGCCTTGGTATGGTGGGGTCATATCGGGTGTAATTCCCACGCTGTGTCTCCAGTCTTGTCCCCCGTAGGGCTATGGATCAGTGAGGGATGTCGTGTCTTGTTATGGGGCCGGCCATGTGGTCTTCTCTGTGCATTGGCTGCTCTGAGCAGGGATATCGTCCTCAGGGCTTGGTGGGCCAGGATGTGCTCCACTCTCTCTTCCTCCCCCTTCCTTTGCTCCCATGTGCTCTGATCAGACATGTCCTTCTCCCTGAGCTGTAGCTTCAGTGCTGTCCTCTGAAGTAAATTCTTTTTGAGGGCGGGGTGGGGGTGTGTGCCCTCTGAGTCATTCTTTTCTATAAGAAATTGCTGGTGTAGTTTTCTCTGTTGGTCACGCTCATAGTACTTCAAGCACAGCGCTCAAGGCAAGTATTCTTTATTAAGCTAAACTGTTGTTTGATTTAAAGGTCACTTCTGGGGATCTTTTTGGCCTGTGATTTAAAGATTATACAGGGCAGCAGTCTTGAGGGTTCATCCAGCCTCCATGACACCAGAAAAGTCAAGTTCTGTGACAGTTAGAACTTCTTTTCTGCATTTCCCCCCTTTTGATTAGGATTCGTTTCTCTCTTGGCGCCTGAACACCATCCAGTTCTGGTCTCATGACAAAGAGGCCTTTGTGCATGGAGGCAGTTTATCTTTCGGAGGTCCTAAAAAAGTTTTAGAGCCTGACCAAATTTGATTTTTTCCCATGTAGCCACTTCTTACTTTGAGAATCATTTTTGGCCTCTAGAGAAGCTGGAGGGAAGATAATAGTCTTATAAGGGGGCTTTAAAAAGTTGGCGGAAAAATTCCAGTATCTTACCATTTCACTTTTCTGCAAACCTTTTGAAGCCCCCTCCCCTCCAGTATTTTCAGACTTAGCAAGTTTTGGCTAAGTTTCTTTGTAACAATTTGTTTTCCCAAACCTTCTCACTGCCCTCCCATTTTATCATGGGCACTGTGAAGGTGCAGTGTGACACATTTCACTTTCAGTGGTCTGCCGGGAAATCTCCCTGGGTTCAAGGGACATAAACTGCATCCCACAGGGCAGGAATGCCACTGGTTACATCATAAGGAGATCCTGTGGGATGGGAATACTGGGGCCAGCTTTAGAAACGATAATCTGCTGTAGTCCTTAGCAAAACAGCAAAATCTGTGTCACATCATTGAGGGGTAAGCTGTGCCAGCTAATAAGCACCATATGTGAGAGTGAAAAGGAAACCAGGTATTGCTGCGGGTTAAGCATTGGACCGCCAGCCATAAGGTCAACTGTTCAAGCCCACCAGCTGCTGTTTGGGATAAAGATAGGCTGTGTACTCTCCTAAAGATTTGTCATCTCAGAAACCCAAGGAGCACTTCTCTGCCCTATCAAGGACAGCATGAATCGGAACTGTCAGGGTTCATTGCTGCCCTTTTTTTGGTTTTGGTGAACATGAAACCCAAACCTATTTTTTTTTTGTTAGCACTTTTTTTAGCACTTCTTTTTTTAACCTTGACTGATGATCAGTCATGGATTACCAGAACACATGGAGGAAGCCTCCTACCAAGGAAACACAAACAGATAAAAAGAAATGAGTGAGGAAACAGGAAATCAATGTTGCAGAAGGAAACTTCAAAACCAAAAGTTCAAAGAACTGAGATAAGATGTGACCTTTAACACACACACACACACACACGCATAAAATTGTGCCATTCACAGAGGAGAGTAAGAACTCCTGGAAAATCGATTGTGGGAACCTAATTTCAATAGGACACTGGGGCGCCTTTTAGAAAGTAGTAGACCAAGACAGATGAAAGAGAAAATGGCAGGTGCCAAACCTTGGTTGGATACTTGATTGAAAAATAGTGTTTGAGGTAGGAAGAGGAAGTATAGAAATGTGAATATGGATTGCATATTAGGCTATGATGATATAAAAAATTTTTAAGTGTGATAATGGTATTGTAGTTATGTAGGAGAATGCATTTATGACTAGAAGTTAAGTATAATGAAGTCTGCAGGGACAGCAGTTCGAAATCACCAAGCTGTTTCAAGGGAGAAAGATGGGGCTTTGTATTCCTGTTAAAAGTTAGTCTCGGAGAATGGGTAGGAAAGAGGGAACCGATTATATGGAACTGTTTGTGACCTCCTCCCTGGGGGACAGACAAC
>NW_022103915.1:7837076-7847486 GCF_000313985.2 Echinops telfairi
ACTATATGTGACCTCCTCCCTGGGGGACAGACAACAGAAAAGTGGGTGAGGGGAGACGTCGGACAGGGCAAGATATGACAAAATAACAATTTATAAATTATCAAGGGCTCATGAGGGAGGGGGAAGCAGGGAGGGAGGGGGAAAATGAGGACCTAATGCTGGGGGCTTAAGTGGAGATGAAATGTTTTGAGAATGATGAGGGCAATGAAGTACAAATGCACTTTACACAATTGATGTATGCATGGATTGTGATAAGAGTTGTATGAGCCCCTAATAAAACGATTAAAAAAAAATTAAGTCTCGGAAACCCTCAGGGGTAGTAGTTCTACCTTCGTCCTACAAGGTTGCTACGAGTCTGCATTGGCTTGATGGTGATGAGATTTTTTTTTTTTAGTTAAAATGTGTGTGTGTGTGTGTGTGTGTGTTCGTTAGGTGCTTTCAAGTGGTTATGACTCATAGCAACCCTATGTACAACAGCAACAAGCACTTCCTGGTCCTGTGCCATCCACACTGTTCTTCATTTGCGCCTATTGTAGCAGTCATTGTGTCAGTCCATCTTGCCAAGGACCTTCCTCTCTTTTTCTGCCCTCTACCAAGCATGCTATCTTTCTCCAGGGACTGATCTTTACTCTGATAATATGTTCAAAGTATGTGAGCTGAAGTCTTCCTCACTTCCAAGGAGCATTCTGGTTGTACTTATTCTAAGACAGATGTTTGTTCTTTGGCAATCTGTGCTACTTTTTATATTCTTCACAGCACCATAATTCAAATACATCAAGTCTTTGTCAGTCTTCCTTATTCATTGTCCAACTTTCAACATGTATATGAGATGATTGACAGTTCCATGGCTTGTGTCAGGTGTGCCTCAGTCCTCAAAGTCACATCTTTGTTCTTTGATGCTTTAAAGAGGTCTTGTGCAGCAGGTACCCAGTGCGAGGTGTCATTTGATTTATTGATTGTGGATTCAAGCAAGATAAAATTCTTGTACTTCAGTCTATTCACTGTTTTTTTGTGTGTGTCAGGGTGGGGGTGGGTATAGGTTATTTTTTGGGAGGGGCCGAAATTCAATCTTCAATTTCCATTTTCCATGAACTCTTTGAAGTCCCCTCATATATTATTTATTCGTGTGTATATAGAGAGAAATGAGACTGACACCATGAAGTTGTGTGTGTTCGTGTGAGAAATAATTAAGGCAATTATATAATAATGTTAATAATTGACAAAAATTCAAAGCAAAATAGAAATTAAAATGTCAGTTAATGGATCATTCCAGGGGCTCCAGTATCTGAATTAATAGGCACTCCAGAGAAGGAAAAGACAAAGTGAAAATTGAGAGGGATGATGATTAAATTAATAAATTATTCTTAATTTTCCCCCCAGACTTAAAAGACATATGTCTTTAGACTGACCAAACGCAGCATAATGAATGGAAGGGGGGAAGAAAGATTGGTACATCACAGTGGAATTTCAGAATTTCCTTCATCTTCTAGAGGCAGAAAAAGTCAAATTTTGTACAAAAGGATCGAGAATCATATGACACTGAGCTTTATAATGCAAGAATATAAGTGAGAGTGGAGTAAAGCTCTCAAATTCTAGGAGTATCACTTCCAGTCTAGAATTCTATGAGCACGTGTCCATGTGAAGGATGAAGATAAGACCTCTTGGAGGGACATGTATGATATTTTCAGTGGGGGGGAAGTACTTTATCTTCTTCTTTCTTCATTTTTCTGTCGTTCGGTGTGGTCAAGTCTGGTCAGGCAGAGGGAGGCGGTGTACTAAACGCACCCAGTCCTTCACCGCTCACAGTTTTCCTGTGTGTGCGTGCACTGTTGTAGTTGCGGTGTCAGTGCATCTCATTAAGGGTCTTCTGGTTTTTTTCTCTGACCAAGTGTAATGTCCTTCTCTCGGGACATTCTGGATGTGCTTCTTCCAAGACAGATGCTTGTTCTTGGGGCAGTCCATGTGTCCTTCACAAGCACCACAATTTGAGTCCATCACTTCTTATTTGTTCCTCCTGGGGTTTTCCTTGTCCAGCTTTTGCATACACATGAGCCAAATGAAAATATCCTGGTGTGGGCCAGGCACACCTTAGTCATCCTCAAAGGGACATTTTTGCTTTATAACACTTTAGAAAGAGGTCTTTTGCAGCACATTTGCTCAGTACAGTGTGTTGTTTGGTTTGTTGACTGTGCTTCTTCTGTGATGATTGTTGATTTGTGGATCCAAGTAAAATGAGCTCCTTGGCAACATCAGCCTTTTCTTTATTTATTATGATGTTGTCTTTTGGTCCAGTTGTCATGATTTTTGTTTGGTAAGATGTAATCCATACTGAATGTAATCCATACTGAAGGCTGTAGTCTCCCATCTTGATCATTAAGTGCTGCATCTGCTCATCATTTTCAGGACACGAGGTTGTGCCTTCTACATAACACAGCTTGTTAATGAATCTCTCTTCCATTCTGGTGTCAGTTTTCTTCATATTATCTAATTTCTCGGATTATTTGCTCAGTATGCAAATTGAGTAAATATAATGCAAGGACACAACCTTAGTGCATTTTAAACCGTGTTTTGTCCCAGCAAGTGCCTCTTGATCTATGTGCAAGTTCCTTATGAGCACAGCTAAGTGTTTTAGAATTCCCATTCTTTGAAATAGTATCAATAATTTTTTATGATCCACATAGTCATAATTCCTGAGCCTTGTTTTTTGCTAATGCATTCAGAGCTGCTTGAACGTTTTCCTTCAAAACCATTGGTTCTTCACTACCATCATATGCTACCTCCTGAAATATTGAGTGTCATCCCATTCTTTTGGTACTATGACTCCACGTATTCTTTCCATCTAATTTTGCTTCTTCCTGTGTCATTTCATATTTTGCCCATAGAGTCCTTTGGTATTTCTAGTAGAGACTTGAATTTTTTCTTCAGTTCTTTTACTTTAAGACATGGAGCCGTGCTCATCCTTCTTGGTTTCCCAACTCCAGGTCCTTATGCATTTCAATATAATTACTCCTGCCTTCTCCAGCTGCGCTTTAACTTCATCTTTTCTTCCATTTGCTTTAGCAACTCTAATTTCAAGAACAAGTTTCAGAATCTCTTCTGATAACCATTTTTGGTCTTTTCTTTCTTTCCTGTCTTTATAATGATCTTCCTTGATGTCACTCCACATCTTGTCTGGGTCATTAGTGGTCACTGGGTCCTATCTGTTTTTGAGATGGTCTCCACATTCAGGTGGGATGTACTCAGGTGGGTTGTACTTGGACTGTTGTAGATTTGCTTCAGTTTTCTTCAACTTCATCCTGAACTTGCATATGAGCAGTTGATGGCCAGTTCCTTAGGCAGCATCTGGCCTCGTTCTCACAGGTAATTCTAAGCAGCTGCTTCATCTCTTTCCACAGATGTAATTGATTTGATTCCTATGTATCTCATCTGATGGGGTCCATGTATGTAGTTGTTGTTTCATGTTGTTGAAGGAAGGCATTTACAGTAAATAATTCCTTGTCTGTGCAGAAGCCTATTGTGTAATCTCTGGCTTTGTTTCTGTCACCAAGACCATATGTCCAGCTACTAATCCTTCTTTATTTTTGACTTTTGCCTTCCAATCACTAGTCATAATCAGTCTTGATCAACTTCAGAGTACAGAAATTGGTAGATATCTTCAATATCATCATTGGTATTAGTGGTTGATGGGTATTAACTGATCCTTCTTGTAGGAGTATGGATATTATCCTATTGCTGATGGTATTATACTTAAGAGTTGTGATAGGTTTATATGTGACTATATAACTCCCATAGGAACATGTGGGCGGAGCTTAGCCTATCAGGTTGCAACTTGATTGGAGGGCAACCAAGATAAATGGCTCTTTGAGGCCGCCCCCTTCCTCTTTCTCCTGGTGATCAGACTAGCGCACTACTACTGCCTACTCCGTGCTACTTGTGGGCTGAGCCAACTGGTGGATCTTGGTGGATCGCATTGCTGTGCTATGCATCACTCCATCGTGACTTTCCTGTTGTTGCCACCCCACCATGCTGAGCCTGCTGCCTCTGGGCAGACTGCTCATCTTGCCTAAGGGCAGACTCCTCACTTCCTGCCAGTCACTCGCTGTCTGTTTCTTTGACCTTGGACTAGCAGCCTGTGTGAGTTGGCTGCTTCAGTATATTAACTGTCCCAAGAAAGTGAGTTGAACTGAGCCATCTGTACTGCTGGGTGGACTAATTAGCTGTTATATTCCTTCTCATTATGTAAACCTATCCTTTTATATTAGAATCATAATGTCCTGGTTTTATTTCTTTAGAAAACTCTGCCCTACACAAGAGTAGACCTTAAAATATTCTTTGTAACAGTGACTGCAACACATTCTTCTTCAATTTGTCATTATCAGCATCATATGTAGACTGTGTGATTATCTGATTAAAAATGACCCATGCCAGCCCATTTTATCTGACTAATGCCCATGTTAATCAGTCTTTAACTGTTCTGTTTTTACAACTTCCAATTTCCTTGATTCATACTTTGTACATTCCATGTTTTAATTATTAAAGAACATTTGCATCTACTTCTTTTCCTTTTGTATCCAGGCACATGAGCAAACTTGAGTGCTGAAAATTTTACTCGGTCCATTCATTAAGGTCGACTCTACTTTGAGGAGTCTGCTTTTCCCAAGTTGTATATTAATTGCCCTCCAATCTGAGGGGCTCATCTCCTAGCACTGTGTCAGAAAATGTACTGCTATTATTTATGTGTTTTCACTGGCCCCCCTCACCTCCCATTTGGATTGCCAGGTCCCGATACTCATTCCCAGTCTGTCTTAATCTGGAAGCTCCACAGAAACCTGTCTGCCGTGGGTGACCCAATGGCGTTTGAAATCATCAGTGACGTGGGCTGCTACTGTATAGCTAACTGGCAGACAAGTGGTAGTCTTTATATATATTATATGTTTTGTTTTTGTTTTTCTGGATCATTTGAGGAAGTAAATTGCTGAGATGTTGCTCCATTTTCCCCCTGATGTTTTCTAATAGCTCTGAGATATAATTCACATACACCATACATTTCACCCACTGAAATGTATGATTGAAAAGTTTCTATCTAGTTGGAGTTATGTACCTATTTATTGCCACATATCTTGGAACATTTTTATTACCCAACAGAGACCTGTGCCCATCAGCAGTCACCCTTACTGACCTCCAGCTGCCCAGCCTTAGGCAACCACCAGTCTGTTTTCTGGCTCTGTGGATTGGACAGTTCTGAACATTTCCTGTAAATGGAGTTACATAGTAGGTAGTCCTTTGTGTCTGGCTTCTTTCCTTAGCACAATGTTTTCAAGATGCATATCCAGGTTGTAGCATGTATCAGTACTTCATTCTTTTTCATTGACAAAGAATATTCCATTATATGGTTGTACCACACTTTGTTTATCCATTCATCAGTTGATATGAAGATGAATGACATTGAAGATGTTTCTACCTTTTGCCTCTAATGAACAATGCTGCTACTTTGTGTGGACATCTCTGGGAAATACGAGATGTGGAATTGCTGGGCCACATGTTAACTGTGTCCATTTGAGGAGCTACTGGTCAGTTTTGCAAAGTGGCAGCATCATTCTACATTTCCACCAGCACTCTCTGAAGCTTGTAGTTTTCCTGCATCTTTGTCAACATGTGGCACCTCCCATGCCCATCTTTTTAATCATAGCCATTCTAGTGAGTGTGAAGTGGTACGTATTGTGGGTTTGATCTACATTTCCCTGCTTGGGAAGTGCACATGGTCAACATGCTCACGTGCTTGGCTGCTCATGGAAAGGTTGGCAGTTCAAGTCTGCCCAGAGCCACCTCAGAAGAAAGACTTAACAAAAGTCCATGAAAAAAATCCAGTATCCCATTTTATTCAGAGGTTGTAATCAATCCACATCTCTCATTATGACTTTGACACTCAAAATGACCTCAGATTTGTCCAGTGGGAACCCCATCAAACTGACTCTTGTGTCCTTTTGACAAATCTCTGTGATGCTCTGGGCACTTCCTTTCTTTCAGGTGTGCCAGAATATTCCAGGTTTCATCTTTTCTTTTCCCTGCCCCGTCCAGGAACTGGCTTCTCTAAGGAACTGTTACTTCCTTTTAGCAGAGACGAGAAGGGCCCTTGATGTGCTCATTACTGCTGGAGTGCTATTGCTTCTAGGGGATGTATCTATGTATGTGCACCTAAACATCCCTGTTGACTTCCTTCTCTGTCCATGCATACGTAGTAGGAAACATGAGCTCATGCCGTTCCAAGGCCCCAGGGCTCATTCTCCCTTTCCTCCTCTCCGTATTTTAGGTGACAGTGAGAACCCTGCATCTCATTACCCTTAACATATCGACCTGTTTGCTCAATCTCCCTGAAAACTTGGCCCAGAAAGGGGGAGTCCAACCAGGGTGAAAGGTGATGGCAACGAGAAGTAGTGGGGATGGTGGCTGTGCAGGTATTGACCAGCCAGCCAGTCTGGATGAGAAAATGAAGATAGGCCTTCAGAGGGACATCTTCAAGAAACAAACAACTGAAAAACCTGCTGTGTTCAGATTCCCACTCTGGTGGAAGTGTGGCTAGCGAAGGGTTAGTGATGTGTACACAGAAAACCAAGCAAGCAGGAAAACGACCATTGTTAACTCTAGTAAACCAAGTGTGCCAGAAGGGACTTGATCTGGATCAACAGTGCCCCACAGGACTCAGCTGTGACCTGTGTTTTTATAGTCCGAAACCATGAGAATACTGATGGAATCAACATGACAGACATACTGTGGGGTGAGTGGCGTCACCAGGGAGGGCTCCGTAGAAATCCTAGAGAACAATTCTGCTGTGTCCTACCGAGTAGCTTTGCGTTGCAATCACTAGACCAGGCAGCTACTAGGTGACCAAAATTCTACCATACAACTGCTTCCGTGGGACCTCACTGCAGTTCCCAAGCTCAGTCTGGCCTTGGTGCAAAGAACAAGTCACATGCCAAAGGCAAAACCCCGAGACGGTGACTTGCGTACCAAGAAGTAACAGCTGGGTTTGTCAGGCTGGCTCTTCTCACTGGTGTCATGGGCCCTCTTTACAGGCCAGTCAGAGACAGTGCCGCGGTACCGGACGGGATGCAGTCTCCATGGCTAAATGTCAGATGATTTGCCTTTCTACTGAATAGCTTAATTACCTTCTCACTAATAATTGCTGTATTAGGCAAGGAGACTTGGACTCAAAATAGAAACCGAGATCTTAATGAGGATGCTCTCATTTTTCTGAGTTAACTCCTGATTTATTGACTGTTCCTACACAGGAATGAGGTGGAGCATCTTCTGTCTTGGCCCTTCAGCATTGCCTTTGGTCAAAGGTCAATTTAATTCCGTTGCTCCTGTTTTTTTGAGTGCTTTTCATCACTGAGCATGTTGTTGTAATATGCTATTTCATTTACTATTAAAGAGAAGGTATTGCTTTCCTTTATTTCAGAGAGGAGAAATCAAGCCTGATGAGGTGAGGCGTGGTCGGGCTCCTGCAGTTGGTGGAGCTGAAATCCCGTCTCAGGATTCCCATGCTCCGTTCCCCTTAGGAAGCAACTTCTGCATACCACACCCGTGATTGTGTGAAGTCCCTTTTGTCCGCTGCCTTTCTGGTTACAGTCACAAGCTTTGCAAGCTAAGTTAGGCCCTGCCTCCTGTGAGATTACATCGTGTATTTGTGGTCGAGGTTTTGTCCCAGTCTTCATTTCGTCCCCTGGTGTGGTTGATGTTTTTAAAGTGTACATGCATTCAAGATCACTCTGCTTGCCTTTTATTGTGAACATTTTCAAATGTGCAGAAGAGTTGTAAAAATAGAACAGTAAACACCCATATGCCCCCTTCATCTGGGTTTGCCAATTGTTGACATTTTGGTATGCGTTCTGTTCTCTCCATATAAGAACAGACTTGCAGGCCTGAGGACTTCCTTCCAGAGCTGTGGGACAGCAGTCACCTTCGGTCACCATCAGGTGCAGCGCTGCCCACGCTTGTTTAATGCAGTCCGTGAACAGAGTTCCTCAGCTGCCTCTCGCAAGCTCCTTCCAAGCTGTTGTTTCTCCTCTTCCGTAATCTAGGATCGCCCCCACATTTGCTCTCACATGGAACATTTGATTTTCAAAAAGTGCTTTATCCTGTCTTATACATGATTTAAAAGTTACATGTGCAGCAAGTGAAGGTGATTGTGATGAAGAATTTGTTGTGAGTTGGGGCTGGTTTAGTCGTTTTAAGCGAGGGAATATTTATATCATTTTAAAGGGCTAGTAGGAATGTTTTCAAATCATTCGTAACCACGGTCTGCCTGTACGTAGTCTTCCCAGCCTTTCCCAGGCGGGTTTCATGCAGAGCAATACAGAGCCCAAGGGAGAGCCACTGGTAATGCTTTCGTATTCATTTTAGCACACCCAGGCACATGCACTCTACTTTTTGGAGTACATGTTGTTATTGTTGTTTGGTGCCATGTTGTTGGTTCTGACCCATAGCCATCCTATGTGCAACAAAAGAAAACACTGCACGGCCCTGCACCATCCTCACAGTCCGTCCCATGCTCAAGCCCATGGCTGCAGCCACTGTTGTCAGTCCATCTCATTGAAGGCCTGCCTCCTTTTCACTGGCCCTCTACGGTTCCACACAGAATGACCTCTGGGGACAGCTCTCTCCTCACAGCTTGTCCAAAGTATATAAGACGAAGTCTTGCAATCCTTACCTCTAAGGAGCACGCTGGCTGTAGTTCTTCCAAGATAGATTGGTCTGTCCTGTTAGCAATTCATGGGACTTTATATATTCTTCTCCAGCCCCACAATTCAAATGCATCCATTCTTCTTCAGTCCTCCTCATTCATTGTCCAGTTTTCCTAGGCACATTCAGACAGTGAAAACACCATGACTCAGTCCTCAAAGTAACATCCTTTCTTTTCAGTATTCTAAAGAGGTCTTGTGCAGCAGATTATTTTAAAAAATGCTTTTATTGTGGGCTCTTACATTTCTTAACACAATCCATACATTCATCCAGTATGTCAAGCACATTTGCACATATGCCGCCGCCACCATTTTCAAAGCATTCTCTTCCCTCTTGAGCCCCTCATAGCAGCTCCCCATTTCTTCCCCCTCCTTCCCCCGCCCGCCCTCCCTCACGAACCCTTGATAAATTATAGATTATTATTTTCATATATTACATCATCCTCCATCACCCCTCACCCTCTTTTCCATTATTTATCCCCCTGGGAGGGGGTTCTAGGTTGATCCTTGTAATCGATTCCCCCTTTCTCCTCCCACCCTCTTCTAATCTTTCTGGTATCTTTATTCTCTTCCTTGGCCCTTAGGGGTTTATCTATCCTGGATTCCTTGTGTTGCCAGCTCTTATCTGTAGCAGTGTGCATGCCCTGGTCTAATCTGATTTGCAAGGTAGAATTGAGGTTATGATAGTTGGGGGAAGGAAGCACCAAAGAACTAGAGGAAAGTTGTGTGTTTCATCGGTGCCATACTGCACTCTGACTGGCTCATCTCTTCCCTGTGACCCTTCTGTGAGGGGATGTCCAATTGTCTACAGATGGGCATTGTGTCTTCACACCATGGACCTCCCCCCAACCCCCATTCACATTGGGTATGATTTTGTTCTGGCTCTTAGATGCCTGATACCTGATCCCTCGACACCTCATGATCACACAGGCTGGTGTGCTCCTTCCATGTGGGTTTTGTTGCTTCTGAGCTAAATGGACACTTGTTCATCTTCAAGCTTATAAGACCACAGACGCTATATCTTTTGATAACTGGGTACCATCAGCCTATGCAGCAGGAAGGCAACACGTGTTTTGATCTTGACTGCTGCTTCCATGAACATTGATTGTGGATCCAAGTAAGACAAAATCCTTGACAACCTCAACCTTCACTCCATTTATTTATCATGATGTTACCTATCGGTACAGTTGTAAGGATTTTGGTCGTCTTTACATTGAGTCAGTAATCCACACTGAAGACTTCGATCCTTGATCTTTAGCAAGTGCTTTGTCCTTACTTTAAGCAAGGACAAAAATATACTTGAGTATAAGCCGACCAGAATATCATCCAAGGCACCTAATTTTACCACAAAAACGGCATTAAAAATGTCCTGGAAAACTCGGCTTATACATGAGTATATGCGGTAGTAAGGTGTGTCATCTGCATATTGCAGGTAGTTAATAGCCTTCCTCCAATCCTGATGCCATATACAAGGAATACATGCCACATCCAAAGGAATACATGCAAGGGGACTTTAAAAAACTCATGGGATGTGCCTATATTTATAGGTTTAGTATTAAGGTAGCAGAGGGACATTGGGCCTCCACTCAAGTACTCCCTCAATGCAAGAATACTTTCTTCTATTAAATTGGCATTCTGTGATGCTCACCTTCCCGACACAACCGCTGAA
>NW_022103915.1:7848314-7865052 GCF_000313985.2 Echinops telfairi
GACAACATAATAATTTATAAATTATCAAAGGCTCATGAGGGAGGGGGGAACAGGGAGGGAGGGGAAAATGAGGACCTAATGCTGGGGGCTTAAGTGGAGAGGAAATGTCTTGAGAATGATGAGGGCAATGAATGTACAAATGTGCTTTACACAATTGATGTATGTATGGAGTTGTATGAGCCCCTAATAAAACGATTGAAAAAAAAAAAGTCATGGGAAATGGAATTCTTCCCTAAACATGTTGAAACCCCCTCATATATATTTGGCTTTCTGCTCCCCACATGGAATCATGTTATAGGAATTTTTTTGTAACCTGCTTACTTTACTTTGTATTTGGCCTCCCCATGGCATACATACATGTCTACCACCTTGTTCTGAGTGCTGGCACGGTTCCTACCATTCTGTTATGCCACACGTTGAGCATTGTATTGGACATTTGACTTCTAATTTGTTCCCATTTTCAGCAGTGACCTTATAACTGAATTTTGCACACATCAATGGCTCACTTGTTCTTGGCTAGCTAGAGGCTTTGGTAAACTGTCTTTAGAAAGGCCAGAACTAATTTACAGTCTTGTGCTGCGGCCAACGTTTTTTGGTGGCCTTTTTCTATATTCTTTCATCATTCTGCTCTGTCATACTTTTGGAAAGAGTTCTGTGTTGTTTCTCCACCCCCACCCTCACCCCCACTCCGCCAACTCAACTCTTTCTCTTTTTCCCCCCAACTCAACTCTTTCTAAGGAAACTTCCAACAGGGGCATGGTTTTGATGATATGACCTCTGCTAATGAGTGTCAGTGGGCTTGGGAAGACGTGCTGCAGGTGATGGTAGGATGGTTAGAGACGGCTCAGAAAAAGTGCAGCAGTGTAATTGACAGCTCCCAAAGACTTGGCAGCTAGACAGGGAACTAGGAGGTGGTCCATGATAATTTATAGGAATCTGACTGCAGGTTGGTGACTGAACGAGAGTTTTTGAGATAAGAGAACTTGGTGGTAAAGGAAGGAGAGGGAAATAAATTCAGTTTTAAAAAGTTGATTTGCTGCCGGTGCTTGTTAAGTGGTAGTTAGATTTGGAGTGTTTTGCTCTAGAGATGCGGCTAAGGAAGTCATCCGGCCCGAGTATGATTCAGAGAGTAAGGAGTACCTACTAGGAGAAAAGAGGAATTCAAAAGACACCATGGGTAAGAAAGAGAAACTGGGAAAGGTCAATTTAGGTTAAAATGAAAACATTTCTACTTAGTAGTCATTGGCCATCTAATTCCTCGCCATTAGATTCTGCAGTTGTTCACCCTGTAGGGGTAATAAAAGGACAAAACACTATTCGTGTGTAAAACTTTCTTCCTGGAGTAGTGGTTGCTCTGCTGATACCAATCAGAACACATTTTGCTAGATTTGAGGCTGTCCCAACGGCACTACTTTGGGCCCTCAGCGGTGGCAATACAAAGATGGGAAAATGGGTCCTCTGCTCCCAAAGAGGTGACATTATGGATGGGTAAGTTACTAGGTAATCAACGACAGGTCCAAGGCAAGCAGTAATTGGATGTGTGTATCCATGACCATATGTGACTTGGTAATGCCTAACTTGACTGTTACCTAAGAACCTGTTGAAACCCTTTCTGTCTTTCTTCCCTCCTCCCCGTCGTCCGCAGTGTCATCCCGTTCTAACCAGTCAGTTTTCTCTTTGTTTATTTCCCCTCCCCTCTCTTCTCTTTACACCTGTGGTAGCCATCAACGAACAGTTACTTAAAAACAAAACGTCTTTTTAAACTGTGAATTTAGGTGAGGGTTTTACATTTCAGATGATCAATTTTTTATTCAACAGTCTAAACTAAGGTGACTAGACGTCCTGCCTTTTGGCATTTTCGAAAAGTCCCGATTTTTGGAAAGAATGCACGACAAGCTAGGGAATGGTCTGTTTGGTCCATACAGACCAAATGTTTAATCAAGAACACCCCCCCCCCCCATCAATGGTGTCCCGCTTTAAATCTGGTCACCTTAGTCTAAACTTTCTCAATGAATATTTAATGTGAAAACCTTTTTCTTGACATTTTTACAGTATTTGTCCTGTTGTGTTTGGCTAATTTCACTCAGGCCTGCAGGTTTATCCTTATCAACAAGGGCTTTCAAGATGCATTCTTACTCGTTCAGTGTTGCATATGTAGTGTTCTATTTTGTGCATGGACCCGAGTTTCTGCATCCATTCTTCTTCCTCTGATAGACAATTTCAGTTGTTTGCAGCTTTTTGATATTGTGAACGGGGCTGTGTGTATATCTTATTCCTGTCACGTGTCTTATTTCTCTAGGATATATACAAGTAGAGGATTACTGGCCCATATGGTATTTTAACCCCAGCATCAGAGGAAGCGCACCACACCAGTTCCCATAGTGGTTGCCCCATTTTACAGACCCACCAGCAGTGGCCATGAGGGCTCCTTCCAGTCTCTCTCCACACCTTACCAGCATGTGTGGTTTTCTCTTTTCTTTCTTTCTTTCTTTCTTTTGTGTGTGTGTTTCCATTAATGATAGGGTGACGTGATATAGTATTGTTGTCTTGATTTGCATCTCTTGAGTGGCCGAAGATTGCAAGCATCTCTTAAGTGTGGTGGCAGCCTCGATGTCTTCTTCTGTGAAGTTCATGCCCTCTGTGTTTCTTGTTGAGTTGCTGGGACTCCAATAAATTTTGAAGATTTGTCTGTTTTCCGATTTGTCATTGTCAAAACATTTCCCATTTTTTGAGTTTTCTTTTTATTCTTTTGAGGCACATAGCCCAAACCAAACCCATTGCCATCCTAGCAACCCTTTAGGACAGGGTAACTGCCTCTGTGGATTTCTGATGCTGTAAATCTTTATGGGAGCAGAAAGCCTCATCTTTCTCTAAAGAAGCAGTTGGTGGGTTTGAACATTTAACCTTATGATTAACAGGCAATGTATAATCCATGACACCACCAGGGCTCCTTTTTGATACACACACACACACACACACACACACACACACACACACACGTCTAATTTTCTGGAAGTCTCAGTCACATAGTTTGTCTTCTATTTGTGTTTCTCTTCATGTTTGATAATGCGTTTATGCCATGAATTAGGACTCTCAGGTTTGTCTCTTTTTTCATTGATTATAGTTCTGGGTTTTACATTTAGGTCTTTAATCCATCTTGAGTTTGTTTTTGTATATGAGGCGTGGGTTCCAGTTCATTCTACAAATAGGTAGCCGGTTTTGCCAGCACTGTTTAGTAAAGAGACCTCTCTTTCCCATTTCCCTCAGCCTGTTGTCAAAGATCACCCCTCTGCAGGAGGATGAATTTAGTCTTCTGCTCTGAGTATCTATTGTACTAGTTCCAGGCTTAACCTGCCATGCAGCCAGCATTCCTAATTTGCCATCTCAGAGTAAGAAATAACTGAGGCTTCAGAGCAGAACAGGAAATAGGTTAGGAGAACGTTTTCCTTAGTTTGGGCCAAGGTCATTTTAATTTGGAACACATTGTATTAAGTTTCAGCAAATCATACACTGGTAGCTCCTTTTGCCTTAGTTCTCTTTAAAAAGGTGGGGTTTTTAAAAAAACCGTTTCATTGGTCTTCCTCCACGTATCATACAATTCAGTAGTTCACTCATATTGAGATGCGTTGTACAGTCTTTACCACAATTCATTTTAGACATTTTCTTTCCCCCCATACTCATTGTTGTTATTCATGTAATCTTTTTAACAAAGGTTTTCAAATTGTACAAATATTAAAAAACAAACCAGAAAATGGTTTTTGCATACCATCCAGATTTAGCATGCATTATCATACCACCCCACCCCCATGCGGGCCGCATGCTAACCAAAAGTTGGAGAATCTGGACTGTATGAACTGTTCACGTAAAGCTGTGAACTAGGTGTCTGCATAGAGGCTTGTATTAAAACCACTTGCTCCCACTGCCTTCATGTCAATTCCGACGCAAGGGAAACACATCCTTCTCCCATCCTCCTCCCACATGATGCTTCATAATACAGCGACTGCTCCACGTGGTTTTCAGTGGCTGGCCTTGTGGTTTAAGTGTTAGGTTGCTAACGGAAAGGTTGGTGTTTCAAGCCCCCCGTTGCTCACTAGGAGAAGGAGGAGGCTGTTTGCTTCTGTAGCAGCCTTGGAAAGCCTCAGGAGCAGGCCCACCCTGGCTGAGTCTGCGTTCACTTGATGTCAGTGCGTTTGTTTTGAGTTCTTTTAACCAGGCTTTTCTTTCATGGGTGGGTTCACTTACCAACCTTTTGATCAGTGCAACCATCTGTACCAGCCCTGGACTTGTTGTATGTGTGCGTATACACAATTTCCAGGTGTCCCAGGGGCAGTTTCAGTCCAGGGGTGGTACAAGTCAACCTGTATTTCTCTATAGCCTAGTATGTTAAACATTTGTGGTATATGCAGTGGTTTGTAATAATAAATGGGCACTGCTCTGTGATACCATCAAAACGTTGTTTTGTTATGTTAAGATATCTGGAAGTCTCTTCTTAATGTATTTGTATACATAGAGAGATAGCTGATATTGGATACACATTATCACACCTGCCACATGTGTCTAATGCCAATGGACAGATAGTAAAAACCTACAAAAGTCAGAGCCTCTGCGAGGCAGAAATGTATCCGAGAAGGAAAACGCCAATAGTTTCCTGAGTGTTAGAAATGTGGCAGGTTCTGGTGCACCATGATTTTAGGAACCTGCCAGCCCTTTCCCGTCAGCAAGGGCCACTGTGCTCACTCCCACCAGCAGTGAGCGTTCCAGCGCCTCACTTTATCCCTGTCATTCGGTACTGTTGTTCTTCTTAATCTCATACACTTAAACAGGGCTGTTGTGGTCTGTCATTTTTGTTTTAATTTGTTTGAAACCACTAGCTGATCTGAGAGAGAACCATGAGGCTTTTTGCATCTGTAAAGAGGGACAGTCTTGGAAACCCACAGGGGCACTTCTACCCTGTCCTCTAGGGTTGCCATGCGTCAGAATTGATTCTGTGGCAGTGAGTTGTTTGTTTGTTTTTAGAGTCATGATTTTGAGCCCTCACGGTGTGCGGTGAGTTATGCATTGGGCTGCTGATTACTTGGTTAGTTGTTAAACACCCCGCCACCCCGTTACAGTCAAGACAGGCGACCTTGGGAAACCCACAGGGCAGTTCCAGTTCTGCTTTAGTCCCAGAGAGTTTTTGCTTGTTTGTTTGTTTTCCAGGTTCCTATTCTTTGGCAAAGTGCATTTTGAAATAATTTGCTCCTTTTTGAAAAATCGAAGTTTTTTTGTTGTTCGGTTTTGAGAGTTGTTATATGTTCTGGATCTAAATCATTATCGATAGTACGATTTGTGATTATTTTCTTTAGTTTGACTTCATTTTCTCATTCATGTTGTTCAAAGAGCACCAGTTGTTCTTTTTAATGGGGTCTAACTTAGAGGAGTCTTCTGTCTTCTGGACTGTGCTTTCAGTGCATCTAAGACTTCGTTTTCTAACCCAACCTCAGATTTTTTTTTCTTTTTCAGTTAATGTTAGGTCTTCTAGAAGTCTTATAATTTTTGGTTTCACAACTAGGTCTGTAATCCGTTCTATTGTACAAGTTAATTTGTGTGTTATTTGTTCCAGAATTAATTTTTGAACAAACCAATTTTCTTTCATAGCACACTACCTCTGCAGCTTCTTTGTGGCAAATGAATTGATCATATGTATGTGATTCTATTTTCATCTTGATTCTATTTATTTTTTTTGCCCATAACCTCACTGTCTTGAGTACTAAATCTCTGTAACTAGTCTTGATTTGGAAGGTGAAATCCCTGTCCTTTTTCAGAGTTGTTTTGGTGATGTTAGACACTGCATTAATGTAGGAATTTTAAAGTCAGTTTGTCCGTTTGTACAGAGAGGTGCACTGGGATTTTGATCGCGGTTGTGTCGAATCTGAGAGCGATGTGGGGGAATTGCCATCTGAATAACATTACTGAGTTCTTTGAGGAGTAAACACGATATAATCTTGCTGTATACGTAAGGGCATGCAATACTCCCAGTGGTACTTGTAACTTATGGTTAGAGCCTTAAATATCATTTGTCAGACCTCGCAAGATTTTCATGTCTGTGGTATTTTAAAATTCTGATTGTTCAATTATTAGCACGTTGAAGCACCAACTATTTAAAAAATATTAGTGATTGTTTTTGACAAACTC
This sequence comes from Echinops telfairi, assembly GCF_000313985.2. Taxonomy (NCBI): domain Eukaryota; kingdom Metazoa; phylum Chordata; class Mammalia; order Afrosoricida; family Tenrecidae; genus Echinops; species Echinops telfairi. Next base: position 7,854,489 of record NW_022103915.1, read on the forward strand.
AAAAACTCATTTTTAAAACCAGTGGTTCTTCCTTTCTTGATTTTTTTTTAAATATGAGAGACTTGTTTGTTTTTAATCCCACTCAATGCCCCTATTCTTCACATCTCGATTGATTAGAACAATGGGGGGGGGGTTAACATTTATTACTATTAACTGTTATTTTATCAAAGATGGTCAATGCTAGACACGTTCTTACCTTTTTACTTGTAACAACTTTAAAGAGGGTCAAAAGGGAGATCAAATGATAAAATACTACATTTTAACCCAAGTGCATCTGTCATAATCAACTTTACAATGCTCTCTGTCTGATAGCAAGGCTATTGACATCCCTGGACTCTGGTCAGAGGGAGTTACCGGAGGCTTAATTTATGTGGAGACCTGCCAATGGATCTGGGGCTTCCACTGTCATCCATAGCCTTGTATTGCTTTCTGTTGTACCCATCTTTTATAGCCTGTTCTTGACCACCCCATAAATACATCTTATAACCTTGTCTAATACATAGTGTGTCGCTTTGATTTTTTTCAGAGGAGTTAATTTTTTTTATAAAGGTAAAAATACCTTTAGAAAGAATGAATTTGTGTCTAATGCAGTCATCAGTAGCTGATCCTTCCTTCCTTAGCTTCTTCTGTGGCTTTTTAAAACAGTTTTACATCTCTCTGTCTAATCTATGTCTATGTCTTGCACCTAATGTACTACACTTGACACTTGTCAGCCTTTTGCCTACTGGTTACCATCATACAGAATTTTAAGCATTTGTATGTGTTTCCTTTTAGGTTAAATTGACAGTCTCCCCTTCCCCCCCCCCTCCCCCCAAAAAATGGTGTTAAAAGAAACATTGGCTTCTTGTTGTCAGTGAAAGTCCTGTGGCAGGGAAGGAGAAGGAAACAATGCACACACATAGGGTGTCTGGGGCCGGGACTTCAAAGCAAACTCTGGGAGATTGGCGAGGAAAGACCCACAGGGAAACAAAGCACTGGAGTTGAACGCTAAAAAGAATATCTTAGAGTTGCACTTGCTCGGCCATGCCAGCTTCCTTCTGGGATGTCCAGGAGCAGCAAGTAGATGTGTCGGGTCCAGGAGCCACTTGGCCTCAATTGAATCCTGGCTCTGCCATCCACTAGTTGAATGAGTGCTTCAGTGCCCTCATCTGTCAGGCAGGACTAACTATATACCTGCTTCACAATTAGCCGGCCCGTAACTCTCTGTCAGTTTGTTGTGCTTTGCTGACTTGTGTGCTGTTGTGAGGCTGGACGCTCTGCCCTCAGTGCTCTCAATACCAACAGGGCCACCCATGATAGGCAGGGTTCAGGGGAGCTTACAGACGAAGACAGGTGAGGAAGAAAGACCTGGTGACCGGACAAACTGGCCAGTGAAACCCCCTAAGAAGCAGCAGAACATTTCTGGTAGAGGGCTGGAAGGTGAGCTGCTTCTTTAAAGTCCTGCTTATTTAATGATGTAGATGAAACGAGCTCTTGGGACTCAAAATGAGAGCCTGCTGCAAACATCCATTAGTAACAGACGTTGTAGATGTGCACAGAGGTCACTTTGAGGACCGAGGTGCACCTGACCCAAGTCATGGTCTATTCAGTTGCCTTAGGTTTATGAAAGCTAGACCATTAATAAAGAAGACTGAAGAATTATTGCCTTTGGATTAACGGTATTGGTGAACAATATTCAGTATACCACGGGCGGCCAGAAGAACAAACAGCGGTCTTGGACAAACACATCTGTCTTAGAAGTACAGCCAAAAATGCTTCTTAGCAGGGAGGATGGTGAGACTTTTGTTTTCAGCACTTTGGACACGTTACCAAGGAGGCACTAGTCCTTAGCAAAAGGACAGCAGACATCACACTGGGAAAAGCAGAGCGCCAGCAAAATGAGGAACGCTTAAGACAAGACGCGTGGACACGGTGGCTGCAACAGTGGGCTCAGACACAGCAATGATTGTGCGGCCAGTGCAGGACTGGGCAGTGCTGCCCTCTGTAATATGCAGGGTCCCTGAGTCAGAGCCGACTCAGGACACTAACAACCTCTATACCCGTTCTTCACTTTAAAAAGTAAAACAGAAAAGAGCTTGGCAGCAGGACTGTTTTTGCTGATTCAGGAGCCTCCCCCATCTGTCCCCTTAGCTTGGATGCTAATTGCCTAGGCTCCATTCAGGTTGTTCTGAGGCTGAAAGACCAGGGTGGTGGTGGTACTTGTTGGGTGGGGATGTTACTCATTGCTCGTTAGATCTGTTCAATCATTATAATTACATAAGGATTTTCTTTTTTATTTCTACCAAGCTAAGCTGGCAAGGCGCAGTCAGGAGAGAGAGAATCTTGGCATGCTGGTGTGGTCTCCTAACCAGAACCTCTCGGAGGCAAAACGTAAGTCTCTCAGCCCTAGTTTTCTACCCTTTCTCTTTGACCTAAGGTTAGAAAGGCACTGGGTGGGTAAAAATCACAACATAGATCTCATTTCCCATAAATTCTCTTTCATTGCTTAAATAAACAATTTATGAAGCGTCTGGAAGTTTATGCTCCACTCCCCCCACTGTTGGCTGATATACCGTGTCATAATTTTCCACTTTTCTAACATGCTTGGTAAGCTAATTAACTGGAAGAAAAGTTCACAGTGGAAAGGAAATTATAATGCAGCATATCCCTCCCCCCATTGGGAATTTATAGATTTATAAAGACAAAGAAATAAACACCTTTTTAATTTAAAGGATTGCAAATGCATATTGTAAAAAATAGGCCCTCCGTGGAAGTAAAACTTTTGAATGGGCAGTATATTTTCCTTTTGTCTTTGAAAGTTTATGACAGTGCCTCTTCTGAGCTGCTTTGAATTTTTCGGGGGCGACAAATGTGGTCCTCTAGCTTAGTAGTAGTATCAATTGTGCCTTTACAGTGTGATTTCTCAGCTTTTCTGTCTCTTCTGTTTAATTGATACAAGATTCCTTTTATATCTGATACATTATTATGAATTAAATTGCCATTTTGAAAGCCTTGATTTTTTCCCCCTAAGTTCTTAAAGAGAAGAAAAATGGAATTCCCATTTGAGAGTTTTCAGCAGGGTCTCATTGGAAAGCACACATTTATACACATGATAAATTTTTTCTTTTTCTGGAGCAAAGACATTGACTTCTCTAAGGGTCTTTGACAAAAATATTGTGAAGAACCATTGCTCCGGAACGGAACGGCGGGAGGGGCTTAGCAGCATCACTGGGGAATGGCTGGAAAAGGCCCAGCCACAGCTCCCAGCAGGCTCGCCCACATTGTGGTGTGAAGGATTAAACTCCTTGTTTAAAGATTTCCTTTGCTGGATCAGCAGGTCTGGGAATGCGCACTGTCTCCTGCTCTTGCACCTTCAGAGTCCTTGTACTGTGTTCAGGGCCCTGAGGACTCCTTGTCCGAGACACCTGCGTCATCTTCACCCAGAAGGACCGCAGTGTTTTAGCACTGCGTGCTCAGTGGAACGCAGGGAAATGGCCTGGCTTTCGCCATGCACTCTTCTGCAATGTCAGGTAATCTCCTCAGGCTTACCAGCTTTGTCACAGAAATCTCAATGTGATTGTGTTCAGGCTTTTGCTTTATGCCTTTGCCTTTATCTCGTTGACGAGAGAAGCGGAGAAGGAAGTGTATTTGCATTCCCTGGCTCCTTTTTCCAGATTAGAGAAGACCTCTAAAATAGTTCCCAGCTTGCTTTCTTTCCTTCTCCTTTCCGTAGTTGGCAGTACGTACAGAAGCCGTCTATCTGTTCCATTCAGAACATGCTGCTCCTTGAGCAGAGCGAGACTCTGCCTCCCTGTCGTTTAAAGCTTCCTTTTCCTGATAGCTGCTCATAAAGTCAGCTTCCATAGGAATTTGATATAGTCACTCATCCTGTCTCCCTTAAACCAACCTAGTTGCACAAGGGTACCCCCACTACCACCCCCACCCCCACATTCTGGGCCCTGTGACATCTCTCTTGCTCTCTTGGATATATTCCAGGAGGTCACAGTGCCCATCTTAAATTATGGTGTCCAGAAGCTGAAAATGAGTCATCATGAGTGAGTGAGTGAGCCTTTGTACCAAGTTCTAAAACCCTCCCTTCCTGCTTCTGCATCCTTCAGGCTTTGGAATAACCACAAGGAAGTTTTGGCCTTTTGTTTTACAGCTGGGATTTCCCAGTTCAATGTGGGCCGAAAAAGTAACCCAGCATGTCAGTCATTTGCTACACATAGCACACCCCCTCCACACCGCCCCCACACCCCACCGCCAATTGCGTTTGGTAAGTCTCTGTTCCTCTTCATCCACACACACACTGTGTTGTTAGGGTTGGAGAGTCTTTTTAGTATCTTCTGCCGCCATTTTACCCTTTGGAGTCACGACCTAATGTTCATTTATCTCATTTTTACTAGACCTTAAAGAACAGAATTTGAAAAGGTTAATGTAAAAGACTTTTAAACAATGGCAATATCTAAAAGAAAATCGCAGTTTGTAAGCCCCGCCAGTATAGGCCAGAACTTTAAAAGCCATTAAAGGTAAAATTTATATATTATTGAATGATCAGAAGGCACAGAGAAGTGTAAAGAAATGAATCACCCCTGATTCCATTTAGAGAGAACTGTTATTAAATGAAGTTTTTTATTGCTTTTTCCTAATCTTTCTTTCTGTGCAAATATGCATCATTGAAATGGTATTATGGCTGCATGTGAATGTACGTCACTTTTCTAAACTTGTACTAAGCATGTCTTTGTGCTGTTAAAAATCTTTTTAAACACATTGAAATGGCTAATATTCTATCACGATCAGTGTGTTAATTGTTCTTTTGACTATTTAGGTTATTTCTAATTTGTTACCATTAAAAGACAAGTGCACTGAAGGAGTCACCATCCACCGCCCTCTTCGTGGGGCGTTTTAATTTTGGCCCGTTCTGAAAACACATTGGAGAGGGGAGGACTGGCCTAGTGCCCGAGTGCAGGGTCTTGAGCCTGGTGCGGGCCCTTCGTTCTTCGTTCTGCCGTTCTCAAACTGCTGACTTTGCATACCCACTAGGCCACCAGCGCTGCTTTCTCGAGTCAGGCCTCAGCATAGTTCACATGTAATTGTATGGCTCATGCAGATGCCTTTTAAGGCATTCTTTTTTCCTGCTGTCTGCTCACCTCCCAAGATTTACAGGCAAAAAAAGAAGAAGAAGAAGAAGAAATGTTTTCTATATGCCCTTTCATTTTAAAAAAATGTGTAGGTTTGGGTTGTTTAGCATTTATTCTGACTTTAAGTACGTAGAAATAAGACATAACATGGGAGGCTTCCTTTATCTCCTAATCCCAATTTCCTCAACCCTTTGAAGCCTCCTTGTGTGTAGAGGTTCTAGCAGATGTCCCAAATTTTTTGTCAGGTTGTCTGTCCATCCAGCTTAGTTTCTTCTCAAAGGGGCTCTTTAGAATTCTGCCCTAGTGGGTTACTGAAAGGTTTACAAGTTACCCTGTGATTACAAAGATAAATGCGCATTATAGATAATTCACAAACAGTGCAGGTTGTATAACATAGCCAGTGAGAGCCTTTTATGGCCACTGTTGGCAGAGCATGCATTTTCTCCAATTCTTGGATGCATGTTAACCAGTACTTGAAGTTTTCATAAGAAGAATTATTTAGCAATTTGCTCCTGATATATTTGGGTTTTGTACCACCTCAGTGGATTTACCTAATTCCAATAAATACAGATATAACCCTAACCCTAATTGCAGTACTAACTGCAATAAATATGGATGCCCAATCATTTATATCTCCTTGTTTGGAACAGATACTTGAATTCATTTTATTATTTTTTAAACCTTAAAGAAAAGGTGTTAGTGAACATTCACATTTGTTTCTTGAGGATAAATTCCTAGAACTAGAATTCCTAGGTGAAGGAACAAAATGTCTTTGTGTTAGGACTGATTGAGTAGAGAAACAAATCCAGTGGCACTTATATATGTATAAGAAAGAGCTTTATCTCAAGAAGTCATTATATATCAAGAAAGCATCCCAGCTCAGTACAGGTCTCTAAGTTCGGTGCTAGGCCATGAGGCCCTCTCAGTGATGCAGAATGCAGGGAGGTCATAAGCTGATGGGCGCAAACCTGCATGGATCTGAGATCATGGAAACATGGCAGGGCTCCAGCCCTTGTGGGTGGCGAGCAGGCAGGAAGGGAAAGGCAGAGAGAGGGAAGGTTCCTTGGGCCCTCCTTATGAGAAGGCCACACCCACAAAGAGGCACCGTCAGCCTGTGACCTGATTGACAGTTTGGATGTCACCCCTACACTTTCATACATGAAGTTTACATAAATTCATCTAATTACCACTGTCTCTTTTAAACTAAAAGAAAAAGATAAAACCAATGTTTTTAAAAGTTAAAAAAAAATCCTAATTTTTTTATAACCACTGTTAAGTTTTCTGGCTGGGTGTAATCCCCTTTAACTGATTCATGGGAACTCCATGTGTATGTGTGTGTGAACATGCATGAGTGTTGGAGTAGACCTGTATTCCATGCAGTTTTCAGTGCGGTGGGGGGGGGGTACCAACTGGATCACCTAAGCCTTTCTTCGGAGGGACTTCTGGGTGGCTTTGAGTTTTTCCAACCTTTTGCACCACTAAGGAACTTGTTAATCCCTACCCATTTACCCCTACACCCCACCCCTGCCTGAAAAAAGAAAACCAGTAATTAACAACAACATAGGTTATGTGTGTTGCGTTCATGAAGCACTTCTAACAGGGCTGCAGGGAACCTTCTGTGAGTCTGTACCACACATTCTGATGGATTTTAGAGGGGTTAAAAACAAGGTCAGAGGTTGGGCTAGGGCTAGGCTTGGTCTTGAGTTAGGGGTAGGGTTAAGGCTGGGTTTAAGGACTAGGATTAGGTTAGAGTTCAGGTTAAGGTTAGAATTAGGAGTTAAGAGGGGTTTGGCTAGGGTTAGGCCTAGGGCTTGGTCTAGGGTTAGGGTTAGAGTTCTCATTAGAGTATTAGGGGTTGGGCATGTAAATAAAATATTTTTCCATGTAGACATATTAGTATATTTACTCTGTGTGTGTGTGTGTGTGTGTGTGTGTGTGTGTGTGTGTGTGTGTGTGTGTGTGGTTCCTGGTATGTTCTCGCACTGAAAAAGTTCGCACTCCCACCACCACAAAACAAAACAAAAGCACATACCTTTTGTTTCTTTGCTTTCCTGCCCCTCTTCGCACGTCAAGGTGTGCTCTGACTAGAATGTATTGAATCATTTCCTTATGCTTGTGGTCACCTCACAGGTGGTGGTCTGGCCTGGACTCTTGATTGTCTTTCATTGAGCTCTTGACTACTGCTTCTGTATCATTTTCATTGTTGGCAGTTTATCAGGCTCACATATTTCTTCTTCTAGGTGAATCTTAGCTTCTGGTTTGGTTTCTGCCAAAGTATCTTTGTTGTTTAAGAAATATATATTATTACTGCCTTTTATTACTGGTGTCTTTGTAAGTACAATCCACGTTTGTCTTTGGAGCTTGAAAGCATTACATGTAAACTTAACATCCATGGCACCAGCAAATTATGTAATCTACTGTGGTAGTCCATAGTTAGATGTACCAAACACTGGAAACAGGTGGTCCTAAGTGTGGTGTGCCGTGTCCTACGCCGGGGACTGCCTGTGGGTTGGATTTGAGTTCTCCTCGCGAGCAGTGATTTTGACCGAGTAGCAGCTTTGTGTGTGCTCGGCAGTGTGCCAGTTGTTGGGGTTCTAGAAGCTTATAGTCATAACAGTGGGAGAAAGAAGAAAAGGACCTTGCAAACTGGAATTTCCTCCAGCAGAACAGGTCCAGGAAGTTAGTCAAGTTTGGGCTCCATCTCTGGTGCCTCGGTGATGTTTCATTTCCGCTCACAGCTCTGCCTTTATGTGAAGCTTCCTGGTGGAAGAATCAAAGCATCACTGATGTTACACTAGTTGCTTTGAGTGATGTCTAAGTAAATGTTTAATGGAGATACAACACAGGTGTACCATGGGATGTCGTTGGCCTGGAACTGTGGGCCTTGTATGTATAGAGAAGGTGTAACTGAGTCTGCGGAACACAGAGAAAGCCAAACCTGAAGAGACCCGTAGGATTGCACCATCTCACAGGTGTCCCAGGCTGTAAGTCTTTGCAGATGCAGCTTGCCACACTTTTCCCCCATGGAGCAGCTGGTGGGTTGAACAGTGATCTTTCTGTTAGCAGCTGAGCACTTTAACCACTGAGTTACCAGAACTCCTCCTAGATGGGAACTCCAAAAACAAAACAAAACAAAAATCCCCTCACTGCCAGAATCAGTGCCACCTCATAGCAACTCCCATGGGTTTCTGAGATTGTAACTGTTGATGGGAATAGAAAGCCCAATATTTCCCCCATGGAGCTGCTGTTAGTTTAGAACTGCAACCATGTGGATCGCAGCCCAGTGTGTAACCCCTACACTACCAGGGCTCCACTGGATGCTTTAGTAGTATTTAAGTGATGGTGAAAATTTAACTTGGTGAAAACTTTAAGGAAACAGTGGCATGAGATTAAGGGATAGATAGATGAGTGAATGAAATACATAGATAACTTGTTCCAGAGTTAGCAGTGAGAGGCGGGTGTCCATTCCGTGTTTGATCGCTGCCAGCAGCACCTAGTGTAAGACTCTTGAATTTTCCCGAGTAAGGACAAGGAAAGCTTTGGAGACCATTGGCATTTAAGTATAATGCCCAAGCATGATAAGGCGCTTACAGGATGGACAAGGGCTACCAGTGCACTCTAGACACAGCCATGATGGCATTTGTATTGGCAAAACTTGGGGGTTGGGCAGGTCAGAGGCCATCTAGTACTCTCATTCAGAAAACAGCTGCCTGCTGTCTTTGGGGAGTGAGAAGGAAGGAAGCCAGGAAAGCAGGCAGCTTAGAGAGGCCAGTGTCCAGAAGGAAACAGGAAGGTGACCCGAGAAAGCTCCGTGGCAGCACTGTGGTTTAGTGGAGAGTAGGGGCTAGCCAAGGTCCAGGAAGAAAAGCAGATGCCCTGACCAGGCCAGTGCTGCTTTAAGAGCTTTGGTGGCCATTTAGAAGTCACAGCACAGCAGTAGTCAGGAGGGTTCAGACAAGATATGGAGCTCATAGCAAGTATGGTTTGATGGATGGTCAGTATACTGGCTAGCCAAAAAGGTTAGTGGTTCGAACTCACCAGCAGAAAAATGGCATGGTTGTGTGCTTTTTAAAAAGTTTCCAACCTTGGAAACTTTACTGTTGTACTCTTTCCCGTGGGATCACTATGAGTTGGTCCCACTGCCCCCAACCCTCTCCAAGGACGTGCCACGCCTCTTCCCTCCCTCCCCACAGGCATCCTTTCTCACCCTCCCACCCTACTTCTGTTGCTCAGCCCCACTTGGCTTTTGGGCTGGCCTGTTGGGGAAGAGGAAGTGGGAACCCTGATTGTGACAGAAGGACCTGAGCCAGTTGCTTTGGGGGGGGCTCTTTATGGGTCAGAGTAGAACCGGCTCCCGGGGTTGTCACTGGGTGAGGTTTCAGAAGAGATCACTAGGCAGCTCCGGCTGACCTCAGATTCACCACCAAAAGCTCCAGAGACACAAGGGTCCCAGACCGTACCCTGTGCCACCCAGTCCCACGTGACTGGCCCTCCTGGCCCCCTTCTCTCCTGTGGGCCCTGGTTCTCTGGAGGTAGCAGTGGAACTTGCCACACCCTTGGCATGGAGAGTGCTGTGGCGAGGAGCGAGGGGCACCAACTAGATCACCTGGCCTTCCTGCACATTCACACCCTTGGGCCAGACCTTTGCCTGGACTGATGAGTGGAAAACAAAAAGTTCACCCATGTCTTGCAGTCTGAGAACAGGTGAGGAAAGGGCAACATCGAGGAGGCCAGGTTTCTTATTTGCCTGCTTTCAAAAACCAGGCACATTGGAGCTGGGGGTGGGGCAGTGCTCAGGCAGGACTAAACCACCCCAACCACTGCTGCTGCCACACTCGGGCCTCTCAGGAGACAGTGTCCACAGGGAAGCCCCTCTTGGTGTCTCTGGCACACCAAGAGTGCATTGCTTAAACATTTGGTTACATTGCGTTTTCTTTTATGAAAATGAGGACTAGCTGGTACAGAGCCAGAAACAGTCTCTGTGAAAAGGGACAGGCAGGGTCATTGGCTGTGGCACAGCCACCTCTGGGGGGCTTGGTGCTGTGGTTCTTTGTTGCCAGGGAGTCAGTTATACCACCTGGATAGCAGAAGGGCACAGGCAAACCCTTAAACTGTTATTTTCTGGCACTTTCTTTTTAGAGGCGCCCTGGGGAGACAGCGGCTGACATGGAGCTGGTAACCATAAGGCCCAGTGGGCGTGTAGAGATGGAAAGTCTCAGAAACTCACGGGGCAGCCATGTTCCCTTCCAGAGGGTCACAGAGTGAGAAACCGCATGATGGTGGGGGGGGGCGGGGGCGCGGTATTGCCACTTTATATATACTCCGATTTTAAATGCCAATGGAGCGCACATGTAATTTTTTCACTAGTTAAGCGGAGTTTTGATGTATAAGGATACTATGTTCCATTTTGTACCTTAACTTACTTTTAGCCAAGACTTGGACAG
>NW_022103915.1:7865169-7899979 GCF_000313985.2 Echinops telfairi
GCCTACCCCAGGTCTCCATGTTGTGCACCTTCATAGTTCTTTTTCTCTGGCTCTGAAGCATTGGGAATTCGTTACCTGCACAGTTCCTTCTTTTCCTTTTCCCAGTCAAGCTGTAAGTCCCATGCAGCCAGAGACAGAGGCTAATGGGAGTGGCAGGACGTGCAGTGAGGAGTGCTGCCCCTGCCAGCAGGCAGCCAGACTTGGCAGTGCCCTCCCTTCACCCCCTGGGCCCTCAGAAGTGGGGGTGAGTGGGACTGTCTTGTGTAGTATGGCCTTCCTCTGTGTCTCCTTCATACATACACATGTGCACACACATGCAGAACTGGGCAGGGTCTGAGATCAGGTTTCTGTATCTGATCATCGAGGATTGGGAACACTAAATTGGAAAGCTGCATTAATGGTGTTAGAGGGCTGGGTTGGGGTCCTCGGGTTAATCCAGTGGTGTGGTCGTGAACCCGGTATCCCACCTCTAGTTGAATCTCCCAGACGTGTGGAAAGGAACTCATTGTACTACTATGTTACGTTTATGCATTTGGACTTCCTCCTACTCCTTTGTCCGAATTGTGGTTCTGCCTGCAAGTTCTGGGCAAGAACCAGCAAGAATTTTGACGTGAGATCCAGTCCTCTGCATAACAGGCTTCTGGGAGGTTAGAGGGGAGTCAGCAATGCCTGTGTTCTTTACTCATTCTCTCCAGTTTAAAGAGCCACTGCCCTTGCTTTTTGAAGCTGAACACAATAGGAGCAGATGAGTCATTTTGAGCACCCAGTTGTCCTCATAGGGCCTCCAGCTTCAGCGGGTTGACTTGATATGAAAGAGATCCAAGGAGTGAATACACCACGAATTGTGGGTATTTTGAGGAGGGGAGGTGTCAAGTCAGCCCCCAGTCTCTGTACTACTGATTCCACACCAGCAGTTCGAACATATACAAAGGGAAAAAGCAATGAAGTAGAGCCATCCCTCGGAGGCTCAGGAAGAACAGCGCCGTGCACACAGCATTTACCTGGCACTAGGTATGACCAGTAATCTAGAGATGCTCCAACATGTACCACAGCTTGTGTGCACAGAGGACCTGAGCATCCCTGGAGAGCCCTGGAACCAGCCTTGCCCGGGTACAGAGGGCTGGCTGGTTGCCTTGATGAGTCACAGCTCAGTACCATCCTAGAGATGATTCAAGGGCCACATGTTACCTATACATCTTAACCAGAGGCTCCGTTAAGAAAGGCCACATGGACACTTCCTTCAGGGGAACACAGACAGTGCTGACTGGGGTAGAAGGGAGCAAGCCTTTTTAGAGTGCGCTCTATTTTCTTAATGCAGCATATGAACACACACACACACACACACAGGTTCGAGTTTGCTATTTAAAAGTGTTGATAATTACATTGTGGAAATTGTGTGGAGGGCACATCTGACCTCATCCTTGTGAGTAGTGAGAGAGGAGGAAGCAAGCCAACACCGGCCCAAGGCCCCTTTCTCTGAGGCAGGGGTCAGACACACCGCCACCCCCAGGTTTCCCCTCCCTTCTCTGATTCCACCCAGCCCTCCCACCACACTCAGGAGTACAGGGCTTTGTTTGGGAAGTTAACAGGTGACGAGTCAGAAGCAGAAAGCTTTAAGGAGACAGTTCTCTTGTCTGCATTGGCTTGTCTCAGTTATAGCAGCAGGTGCCTCTCTCTCTGGTCCTCTGCCATGCAGCCCCTTAGCCTCTGCCCTGCTCAGGCAAGTATCACAAATTCCTTTCATGCTGATGAATGTTCAAAGGGCACTCAGCTTCACTCCTCCCATGGGCTGCAAAGCCTGCTAGCCCATCTCATGGTCTCTGCTGCCGCCACCCACCCCGTACCCCATCTCTTCTCAGGGACCTGGGGCGTGCTCGGTTCTGTAGGTTGTTCTCTTTTTTGGGGGGGGATGGTGCAGATAGTTGCAGTTACTGCTTCTGAGATGACCCACTCTACCCGGCAGGATGGGGAAACTGACCGTCTCTAACTCATTAGAGTCCCTTCACCCTACTTGTCTGCTCCCAGTGCCATTTGTAACTATGTGGTGGTTACAAAGACTTGGTAGACATGTCATCTCTCTTCGCCACACACATAACATAACACACAAACCCTGGAAGAGACTTTTAAGACCACACGGTCGATCTGTTTGTTTACTGGTAAGTAAAAACAAGGCATAGAGAGGGCATAAACAGATAGCACGCGTCCAAGGGCATAGAACTCTATACTGGATGGAAGATACAGTGTGTGATTTAGGTGGAAAATGCCAGAAGCAGAATTGAAATGTGTATGGTGAAGTATTGTATTCATAATTCTTAACTCCATCAGATCATCTTGGTTGAAACGGAGTGGGATTTGGCCTTATCCTATTAGGAGATGGGAAGAATTCCTGAGTCCGTGGCCCCGAGACCCCCTTTACACCCTGTGCAGAAACCATCTCTGGAAGCACTTTTGAAGGAAAGAGCAGGTCAGCTCCCAAAGTAGAAATTCACCCTTTGAAAAGTGCCCGTGGAGGCCCAAAGGCCAGCGAGTGACGTACAGGGCCTCAAAAGTTGCATGAGAAGTGTGGGGGCCGAACAACAACAGAAGCAAACCTAAACCCAGTGCCACTGAGTGGATTCCAGTTGAAGGGGGATAACTAGATGGAAAAACTGAGAAGGCAAACACAACAGAGCAGCATGGCCAGCACCACTGATCATTGTGTGTGGACCTTTTTCACGGGATCCTATTTGGCTGTAATGTACTCTTCCCAAAGATTTGTTTTTTTTGAAAGAAGGAAAGACAAGTGTGTGTGTGTGTGTGTGTGTGTGTGTGTGTGTGTGTGTGTGTGTGTATTGCATTGCTGTCTTCAAAGAACTGGTGGATGGGATTGAAAGCTGAGGCCCTCTATCAGCCTGGCTAATGTTGGGTGCTGTGAGTCTCTTGGCTGCTGCATAGGAGCACAGCACTGACACCCCACCCCACCCCACCCCCGCAGTTTTCCTAGACCTGGCCTTTGTGGAAGCAGAGCGCCAGACCTTCCCTCACAGAGCTCTGGTGGCCTCCAGCCAGCAAACTTTCAGTTAGCAGTTCCCAGCTTCCCAAGAGCAGCATCAGAAAGTTCTTGGGTGCTTGCATACCTCTGTGTGAGTGTGTGTTTTGTGGCTTCTTCACAACCCTTAAAGATAGGTTTAATGAAACAAGGTAATCATTAAGCTTTGTTGTAATGCTTCTTAAATATAGTATCAAACTTGAACATGAACATCTTAGCGGAAAAATGGATTTAAGGAGCTCTGGTGGCGCCGTGAGTGTGGCATTGGGCCACTAACCAGAAAGTCAGTGGTTTAATTGTACCAGCCACTCCTCAGGAGTGGTCATTGGGAGTTAGAATCCACTTAATTTAGGCAGTAGGCTTGGGATCAGTGCAGCGGTTGAGCACTTGGCTGCTAGCATGGCTCTGTGGTGAGCTACCTCTGTAAGGTTTACAGTTAAGAAAATCCTGTGGGCAGCTTACTCTGTCCACTGGGGTCACTGCAACTCAGTGACCCCGTGGTACACAATGACAGAGACTCAGAGAAATTACAATGTTAACTGTAGTGCTTTCTCTGGCCACCAGGTGGCATCATGGTTTTATGTCTGTGATTTGAGTGGGTTTTGCTGTGCAGTTACCAGTGAGAACTCAGAACCAAGTGAGAGGAGATGCTGCTATATATGTTATGTTCGCAAAGGAAATGTTGGCATGCTCAGTTGAATTACGAGAGCAAACAAACTGCACATGTTAGGATAATTTAACAAGCTGTGGCTCTGTCCTCCACTGCTCTGAACAGAACACGCAAGGTGCTCTGCACCTCTGTACAGGATGGAGGTGGAGGAAAGGTGAGCTGGCAGGGCAGTTTTCGTGGCATTCTTCCTGGTCAGCAGTTGGATTTGAGCCTCGGACTCCTGGGTGTTGAGTTCATTGGGTTCAACTGTGAGGCTGAGCCCAGGCCTACATCTGCCTCTAGCCCTTCACTACTTGCTCTTTCCTCATTAACCATTAAGCTAGAGAGAGGGTGGCGTTCAGCCTTTCTGACAGCCTGTCTCATGTTTCAACTGCTCTCTCTCCCTATGTAAGGCCTCATAGGTCAGACCAGCTACAGATATGGAGGTTCTGATTTGGGATGCGGGGAGAGGGAGGTGGGGGGAATGGGGAGCCTGTGCAAGTTACCTAACTTCTTTGAGCTTCCCTTCTCCCATCTGTGAATGGGGATAATAATAGAACCATTGGGGAGAATTAACACGATAATCCCTGGAAAGAGCTTAAACCCATGGTTGGCACATAGTCAACTCAGCCCTGAACAGCATAGCTGTTGGAGCTCTAGGAAGCGCCCTGCGGCCATCTCTGTGATTGACAGGCTGCTTGCTTTCCCAGGCAGCCCCCTCCTGACACAGCTGGGCCCTGTACCACTGTTCTCATCCCCTACCTGAGCACCATCGTAAGCTATTCTGAGAATCAGTCAAGTTTTGCTTTGGGGTTTGGGCCTGGTTTAATGTCCTGGTTTGTATGTAGCCAGTAGAGTGTAATAGGTATTTAATGAGGCTCTCGGACTTTTAAAAATAGGAACAGGAGCATGCACAGGCACCGTGTGTTCACCTATCTGCTTTCCCCATAGCGAGTTCTTGTCTCTTCAGAAACACTGGGCTTAAAATTGTACTTATTGTATAGTCAGAGTTGGGGATTTGTATCTGTATCCATCATAATTTAAGATTAAATATTGGCGTGACTGGAACTTCGAAGTTTTTTTTTTTTTTTTTTCCTTTTAGTTTTATTTTTTTTTTTTTTTTTTTTTTTTTTTAACATTTTATTAGGGGCTCATACAACTGTTATCCCAATCCATATACACATCAATTGTGTAAAGCGTATTTGTACATCATTTCTCAAAACATTTTCTCTCCATTTAAACCCCCGACATTAGGTCCTCATTTTTCCCCTCCCTCCCCGCTCCCCTCTCCCACATGAGCCCTTGATAGTTTATAAATGGGTATTTTGTCTGGAACTTCGAAGTTTTTAAACAACACTGTGCATGTGCGATAACAGACTTGTCAGCAAAGTAGTGGACAGGTGACCCGAGGTGGACTCTGTATCTGTGATAGGAAGACCGTCGTTAAATGACACAAGGCAAGCCTGCCCTTCTCTTACACAGGGTGCTCCCAGGGACTGCCCTGAGGGTTGGCTGGCAGCTGGTTTGGGCACATGCCCAGGCCCATGGGTTTCCTGGCATTTTCTAAAACAACGCCACATGGACCTTTGCTCATTGTGCTATCATGGCTCGCCTGACGATCCTCTGGCTCACCAGGACACCATGCCTCCCAGATTGCGGTTACTAAACTGCATTGCCCCTGCCCCCCCCCCTTTAAAATTCATCATTCATTGGGAGTAATATACTTATATCATTTCATAGTTTAATCATGTCAAGCAATATTGTACAATTGCTACCACAATCAGCCCTTTTTGCTCCACCCTCCTTCCCCAGTTGTTATCTTTAGTCTTTGTAGTGAAATCAAGATTACTGCCCCCCGCCCCCCCAAATGCAAACCAAACCCACTGCTTTTGCAGTCTGTGCGTGCTATGCGCTTGCAGCGCTCACCTGAAGAAGAGAAGGGAGATAAAGGGCAGTGGCTAGGCTGGCTTTCCCCCCCACTCTGCGGGGAGGCATGGTTGAGGGTATTGGCCGGCTTTCCCCCCCCACTCTGCGGGGAGGCATGGTTGAAGGTATTGGCCGAGTGTAAGCATACCTGGGTGATGGTCTGTGGCTGGTGCCCAGCATTGTGTGTGGGCCCAGGTTTAACTTCACCTTTGCCTAGGTGACTTGTGTCTCAGCATGCTCAGTTCTGGATTTCCCCATAGGTGTCTTAATTAGTGTGCCTGATTTCTTTCCAACCCCTTTATTGTGGCATGGGCAGCTAATTTTTTTTTTTTTTTTGCGCAGCTAAAAAAGACAACTGCCCTTTGTCCCTAATCTAATGACCTGTCAAAGGCAATGAGAAGAATGTGTTTGCAGATGATCACAGTTCTTCTACAGGTCATAAGGCTTGCCACCTGTCCACTCGTTTCATTACAACTTTCAGCGCCCCTGTCGGGATGGCAGCAAGTAACCTCACCCCAAAGTAGCTCTGACTGCACCTCCACTTTCTGGGTGAGCACCCAAAACACCCAAACAAGACATCATATCTGAAGGCTGTGGTTGTCTTGGACTCCGTCGCCATGAGAATGGCAGCTGGTTCCAGCATGGCAGTCATCATCTCTATCCCACGAGCCTGTGTCGCTGTCCCTGAACAGGGAGACCAGAAGAAATGCAAAGACGCCCGTCACTGTCAGCAGTGTCCGGTTGGAGACCGTAGGGACCGGCAGCTGGGCAGAGTACGATGTAGTCAATGTCTACTGACATCAGACTCCCGGCAGCCACTAGGGCTATGCGTGGCGGAAGTTTTGCTGCTGCCATTGTTGGCTCATTACGATCACCATTCAGAGGAGCCTTGAAGGCCATGAGCAGACAGCTAGGCTAGTAAGCCGGCCTTCTCCAGACTGGACCCTTGGCCACCATAGATGGTCTCTCAGGTCCTTACCTAAGTCCTTGTCTGGCTCTCCTGGGCTGCCCTGAACCTGCAGGTCTCCTCCAGCAGGACCCCAGCCTCACAGAGCCTGAGAGGTCCTGTTATGGAGTAAAAGCAAGCGACAGGGTTGGAAATAATCCCCCTTCTCCCACCCTTTTGTTATTTGCTGCTAGTTTCCAATTTTTGTAACAAACTGAGACCATTTTGTTTGTGATTGGGTGACTTCCAGGTAAGTTGGACTGGGACAGGACTGGGGTGAAGTAGCCAGGCAATTAGCAAGCATGGTCCCTATAAAGGCGCTGGAATAAAGACTGACCTGCACCGTAGGCGATCACTATCAGAATTGGATTGGCTTTCTCTTTTGTTAACGGAAACATTCTTTCCCAAATTATTAGAATACATCCTAATAGAAGAGTTTGAATTCTTGTTCACACTTGATTTCTTTTTCTTAAGTTGATTGTCAGTATTTTACAATTAAGATGATTGTTATGGTAGAATTGAATATCATAGTGGAATTTCGAAGATCCGACTTTTAATTTATTAGGTCTCTTCTGTTTGTGCTCAAGGAGTCTCAGGGTAGCCTAAATGGTGTCTTAATGGGTATGCCAAGACATTCAACTGTGTGCTTCATGAACTATGGATAACCTTGAGAAGAATAGGAGTTCAGAACACTACATTGTACTCATGAGGGACTTATATATACATGGATCAAGAGGCAATTGTGGGAACAGAACAAGGGAATACTGCATGGTTTAAAATAAGGAAAGGTGTACATCAGGGTTGTATCCTCTCACCATACTTATTCAATCTGTGTTGCGCAAATCATCAGAAAAGCTGGCTTATGTAAAGACTGGCACCAGGATTGGAGAAGGCTTCTTAACCTGCAATATGCAGATGACACAACCTTGCTTGCTGAAAGTAAGAAGGACTTGAAGCACTTGTTGATGAAGGTCACGAATTGCAGCCTTTAGTATGGATTACAACTCAATGTAAAGAAGACCAAAATGTTCACAACTGGACCTCACATCTTCGACTTTCAACATGATAAATGGAAAATAGGTTGAAGTTGTCAAGGATTTTGTCTTGCTTGGATCCACAATCAATGCTCATGGAAGCAGCAGTCAAGAGACCAAAAGATGTGTTGCATTAGGGTAAATCTGCTGCACGAGACCTCTATAGAGTGTTGAAAGGCAGGGCTATTACTTGGAGGACTAGGGTGTGCCTGGTCCAAATCCATGGTATTCTCCACTGCCTCCTATCCATGTGAAAGTTGAACATTGAATAAGGAAGACCGAAGGAGTCTGTGTAGTTGAATTGTGGTGCTGGAGAGGAATATTGAAAGTACCATGAAAGTGCTGAAAGGACAAACCGATCTATCTTGGAAGAGGTATGGCCAGAGTGCTCCTTAGAGTCAAGAACGGTGAGACTTCTGATATACTGTATTTTGGACATGTCACGAGAGACCATTCCCCAGAGAAGGACATCATGTTTGGTAAAGTAGAGGGGCAGGGGAGGAGAGGAAAGCCCCCAGCAAGCTGATTGACAGCGTGCCTGTGACAGTGGGCTCAAGCGTGGGGGATAGTTGTGAGGATGACACAGGACCCAGGTAGGGTTCCGTTCTCTTGTGCAGGCGGTCACTATGGGTTGGAACTGACTCGATGGCACCTCACAGCAACAACAGCAATCCTAAAAAAGAATTAAAAGGGACCCCCGTTTTCTCCAACTACTAATAGTGGAGGAAAATGATTGTGTTGGCACAGTTAAATTCCAGGACCCTCAGTAGGGAGGAGCCCACGGGCTAGTGTCCCCTTCTTGTAAAAAATGATGTGACCTTGATGGAGCTTGTGTTGAAAAGTAAGTATATGTTTTTTTTGTTTTATTTTGTCTTTTATTTCCATTTTTTTCACAAATTTTTCAGTGCCCCCTCACATATAATTTGGAATTCATTGCTAAGGTGTTTTTATACATAACAATAGCTTGCTTGTTCTTCACACTCAACTGTGACTAAAAATGAATCCCGATTTTATGTTTCTTTTGACTTAAAATAATTCTTTGTTCCAAATAATGCTGTTTGTCGTAGGAAATCACGGTGAAGCCAAGTTTGTTTGTTGATTGGTTGGTTAAGAAGAGAATGTAATTTGACCCTCTGGCCAAAGTGAGATTCTTTGATAAGAGTGCTCTTTGGTTTTCTTCTGGTCTCTGCATATTAGCCCAATACATGGCAGATTTGGGGAGGTGGTGGAGGATGGTTGTGTGTGTGTGTGTGTGTGTGTGTGTGTGTGTGTGTGTGTGTGTGTGTGTGTCTTTTCCAGGAGGTTAAGGACACCCTACACCTCCATTTTTTGACTCATCCCACATTTTGTTTTTCAGTGGACGAATACATTGCCATTGCTAAGGAGAAGCATGGGTACAACATGGAGCAGGTAATAACATGAGTTTTTATTGTTAAAAGTGGGTTTTATAGCCAACCCATTTTATTTTCTTCTTCTTTATGTAGAGTAGTAATGCTTCCTAATTAGCCACGTTGGGGTGGTTGGTTACTAGTGGTATAAGGCGCTTTTGGTGTGTAGTGTTTCTCATTGTGCTATTAACCGCAAGGTCAGCAGTTCAAAATTACCAGCTGCTCCTCAAAAAAATGATTAGGCTCTCTGCTCTGCTCAAGGGTTACAGCCTCTGCCACCCACAGGAGCGGTTCTTCCCTGTCCTGTAGGCTCCTGTGGGTCGGAATGGACTTAGCACAGGAGCTCTGGCCCCGCTTGCTGGGAGGAGAGTGGATGAGGGCCCTACATTTCTGCGGGTCCCAGAAGAGGACAGTGACAGGTGTAGGTGCCTTGTCCTGTCTCATCTCTAATGGGCACAGGCCTGCCAAACTTCTGCTTGTGTGATCTCCCCACCCAACCAGCCTATGATCATATTCAATAATGTGGAGTGTTTTAAGGTTTGTTATTCTGAACCTCATTTAGGTTAGAAGACTCTGGCCGCATTGTGGAGTGTTGGTGGGAGCCTGTGGATGAGAAATCCACGAGAGGCTGTGTCTTTCTCCGTTAGACAGATTCTTAGCTACAGCGGCGTTCCTGATGGTTATGGCAAGCCCATAGGTTAGGGCATCGACCTCGGCCCTACAGCCTGTCTGCTGTTGCCCTCATGTACCTGTCCAAAGGACAGAGGGCCCGGGATTCTCGGTTAGCTCCAAGTGTGCTCTCTCATTCATGCTTGGCCTCACTTTCAGTCATTCTGCCGTGGAGCAAGAGGCCATTCCCAGGGCCTTCCCAAGCAGACAGTGATGTTTCAAATGCTGTCTCTGACCCTGCCCCACCAGACTCTGAAATCCGGTTTAGAAAGTGTCAATGGGTGGGGGAGGGCGTACAAAACACCTGTGGGAATTGAAGGAAATGGGTTTTCAAAGGCGTGGGAAATTTTCTCAGGACAGTGTGGCTGAATTATACTTCTTTTGTTACTCATTTGTTCCTGACCCATTTGTGTGTGTGTTCTCCTTTCTGAGCTTAAAAAAAAAGTTTACATCTGAAGTGGTTTTTTGTATTTTGTATTTCCTTTTACAAAAGGAGCCATACCATTGAGAATGTCTGTCATTGACTTGGCCCTTTCATAGCAGAGGCTGGCATGTGACAGGCAGAGGGGTATGTAGCCACTGATTGGGGTTTGGCTGCTGCCACTTGCCAGGAACTTGCCTGGCCCTTCTGTATTCTAATCTGAGACATGGGGATGATGGGACTTACTTCGCTCACGGTGCTCGTGAGCTAGACAGACCGTGTAACCATGGCTGCTGTTGAATGCCAGCCAAATACCAGTTAGCTTTTTCTTAGTTTCTCTGGATGTGAAAGAATACATGCTCCTCTACCACCTGCATCTTCATTTCAGTGTTTCATTAAAGTCTGTATGTGCTAAAATGTCACTGGCTTCATTTTTCCAGGCTCTTGGGATGCTGTTTTGGCATAAGCATAATATTGAAAAATCATTGGCTGATTTACCCAACTTCACCCCCTTCCCTGATGAGTGGACAGTGGAGGATAAAGTCTTGTTTGAGCAAGCCTTTAGTTTTCATGGAAAAACTTTTCATAGAATCCAACAAATGGTGAGTACAGAAGATCACCCCTTGCCCCTCTCTGCCCCCTGCTCTGCTGACCTGGGAGTTGGGGGCCCGATCCTCAAAGCCTGAGTGGGTCCCCAGCTGTTAATAAAGCACAACCAGCTAAATGGAGCCCTAGTGGCTTGTAAATCACATGTTGGACTGCTAACTGCAAGGTCAGCAGTTTGAAACCACCTGCTACTCCTCAAGACAAAGATGGAGCGTTCTGTGCCTCCTATAACGTTACCGGCTGTGAAACCCCAGGGACGGTTGGTTCATCCCTGTCCTTGGGTGCCCGTGGGTCGGAATCATGGACCCCTTAGAGTGAGCAGCTGTCTGGTGGACGCTCTCATCCAAGCTTCCTGCCGGTTTGCATGAAGCACGCAAGTGAAACATTTTGAGATGAGAGGAGCCGAAAACTATGCTAAAAAGATGGAGAGTGGAGACTGATTTCCTTTTGAGTTATAATTTGTAACTGACTTGGCCCTCTGAAATGGAATGACTGAAGAAAGCCTCTTTTACTCGGGCTTTCTTGCTTACAAAGGGCTGTGACTTGCTCCGGAGTGTGTGAGTGGCTGCCAGTAAAGTAGCCAGCCGAACACCCTGGATTTTTCCAGACCGGCTTTAAATCTGGTTTAGATTTACATAATTGGTGTGACCCTTTCCCCCTTTATTTTGTACTTAGCTTCCTGACAAATCTATCGCCAGCCTAGTGAAGTTTTACTACTCCTGGAAGAAGACCAGGACCAAGACCAGTGTGATGGACCGGCATGCCCGGAAGCAGAAGCGTGAGCGTGAGGAGAGGTCAGCGTGGGGTGGGGGCTCCCCCATGTGCCACTAGAACCCTCAGCAAAGGTGGAATGACCAGGCTTCTCCAGAATCCAGTCCTTGTGTCTGAGCTAGGCTAGGTCCCAAGGGCACCTCTCTCCCTGGGCTTTCTCTGGTGGCTCTGCCCATGGTCAGGGGCTCCTTTCCACTGGAGTGCACAGCTCCAGGGGCCACTGGTGTGTCTGCTCCTAATCCAGAGCAACTGGTTCTTTCTAGGTTGAAATGTACCTGTCGTGTCTCAGACATGCCCAACATGTTTTTATGTTTGCCGTGTAAAAAGAAAACCTGCAAAAACCGGCAGCCATTTATTCCTGGCCCACCCTGTGTTTCATGTCTGGGAGGAAGAGGGGCGTGTGAGAACTCTGGTCAGTCGTTGGACCGTCTTTAAGGAGAGCTGACTCCCTCCTGAGCGTCACTTTCTCACGGCCCCTCTCTTGACTTGGTCCCAATTCCCGCTGCACCGAGTAGTGGGAATCACTGAGCTCACGTTCCAAAGTGATCTGGGGACCCTGCGTGGTGCAGTGGGCATGTCAAGACTTCGAAGTTTCTGCGTACACACTCACAGGCATGTGAGCCTACTACTGTCCCTTCGCCCTGACCGGTTTCCTTAGCTCGCCCGTGAAGATGCTGAAGCCCAGAAGGCAGGCTGATGCTGGCTGCCATACTGATCGGTGGCGGGGTG
The DNA here is from genome assembly GCF_000313985.2 of Echinops telfairi. Taxonomy (NCBI): domain Eukaryota; kingdom Metazoa; phylum Chordata; class Mammalia; order Afrosoricida; family Tenrecidae; genus Echinops; species Echinops telfairi. The sequence goes on from NW_022103915.1 coordinate 7,877,337, forward strand.
TGAGAGTGTGGGTGACTCAAAAATGATACTGTCCACCACATTTTCACACTCTGGTATTTTTATAAAGTAATAATATGAGACCGGATGGCAAGCTCAGAGCCCTTATCTTCTCAGAACATTATTTTATGATCTCAGCAGAGTGTCACATGAGGATGGGTGGGAGACCTGAAGTCTCTCTGGGCCCCAGTATACGATGAAGAATATTGCTTTTTCCATCTCTTAAAAGCTCTTTTGAACTTTCAGTGTTTAGCACAAATGTGTCTTGGTCTGCAGCAAGCCCCCTCTGGCGGTCTTTGTGAGTCAGCACATGTCCAGCAGAGGTGGATACAGTAATTCAGGTGTTCTGCAGCAACCTTTGATTGGTGGAAATATTTTTGTCTTTGCTCATAATAGATTGAGTTTAATGTTTCTTGTAAGTTGGACCTGTTATTAGAAAGAGGCTCCAGTCTGCTAAGCAAAAGTCAGACTTAAATCAAGAACTAAGAATGGGCTTTGTTATAGCTCTTGCTGCCCAACGGCTTACCTTTGCTGGGAATCCCTCCTCCTGGGGCCCTGCACCACAACACACACCCGAAGGCGCTCTCGGGCGGGGACAGAGCTCCCTGAACCCAGACCTTTGTGTGTATGCTGTGCCCCAGGAGGGTGGGACAAGGGGGCAGGTGAGTGCCCAGGTTGGACTTGGCAGCCTGCGTGCCCTGCCACTAGCACTTCCCACTTGTTTAAGCTGTCTGTGAGCGGATTTTGCAGGCAGCGGCTTCCGGGAACGTGGGCGTTATTGTTTTTTAAGTAGAGTCCCTGCTTTTGGAGGGGGTGGGGGTGGGAGTGGGAGTGATTTAGTACAGCATGGAAGGATGTAGTGTGTATACAAGTGTGTGAAGTCTCACACAAACGCCTGCTTACGCAGGCTCCTGTGGGGAGCCGTGCATGGTCCTCCCTCGGTAGACAGCTGGGCCTTCTGAACATGGGCTTCCCCTCAGGCAAGTCTGTTTCCAGTGCGTTTGGGCTTCACCCTGACATTGCTTCTGCCTCAGGTACCATGGCCTGGCCCTCCCACATGTAATTCTGGGGAAACAGAAGATATTTCTTTTAAATCTCGTGCACTTAAAGTCCGGCCCTTCAGTGTAAAAAACACTTTGGAAGTACTAGGTACTCTACACCTGGTTCGGGTAGTTCAACCCTTTCGTAACCTATGGTCACTCCTTGCTAGAAGAATGGTGGAGTTAGTATTCGTCATAAAAATGCTTGACTCTCAGCAGTCCAATAATCTGTACCGGCGTCCCCCGCTGTGTGAAGGTAGAGCGTGGCTGTGAGACTGTTATAAACTGGCACAACCCAACACACAGAAATCTCGGTGACTGTATGTGGGAAACCTTTTGGTGCTTCCCTCTACCCAAAAGTGACCAGTGGATAACCAGTGAGATCGAGGACAGCACTAACTCATGCTCGTGGCTCAGGTGAAGGCACTGGCGGCTTGTTGCCAGCCGGCACGTGGAAGTGACTCCCGGGGATGGAACGGGCTGCGCCTCTTCCTCAACAGCTTGCTGCAAGCCACACCGAGAGCGCTCTGGCCTTTCTCCGTGGAGCGCTCGTGGGTTTCTTTGGGTTATCGAGCAGGTACGAACGGAGGTCTGTCGTAAAGCAAGAATGGCAAGGCGTGAACTCTGGAAAGTGGGGATGGGATTCCGGTGTGAATTTCATGACATCTGCCGTTAAATCAGTTTTTGTGCTTGTATTTTTACAAATAGAATTAGTGCAAAATGATTTTTCAGTAACTTGTTCTTGTCTTCCAGTGAGGATGAACTGGAAGAAACAAATGGAAATAACCCCATTGACATTGAGGTTGATCAAAACAAGGAAAGCAAAAAGGAGGTATTTTCTTCTGCATTGTTCAGATGATGACATTTTATTAGTAGTTCAATAAGTAAAGCATTCCTCTTCCTCAGTCTGATTCATGTCTCAGTCTGTCTGTATAGGCATTGTGGAATGACTTCATATTAACTTGGCTGTAGAGCCCTTGGTGGGGGGTGGGGGTACAGGTGGTTCCCTTACTATGGGTTGGCAGTGCAAGGTCACTCTGAGGGACCGCAGAAGACAGGCCTGGCATCAACTGCCCAAACCAGTCCTGGGAAACACTGTGCCGCAGAGTTCTACTCTGACACACAGTGGCTGGCCAGGAGTTGGAATCGACCTGACAGCAGCTGGATAAACTGCAGGACTTGCCGTGTTATTTTCAGGAGAGAGATGAGGCTTTTTACTCCCTGAAAGAGTGACTGTCCCAGAAACCCACGGGGACAGTTCTACCCTGTCCTGTATTGTAGGGTGGCTATGAGTCTGGATCAACTCAGTGGCAGCGAGTTTTTGAGACCACATTAATTTGCCACAAAGATACAGTAACAGAAGCCGTAAAGGACAATAGAGCGTGGCTGACAGGGAGTTACATACATTGCCTGGGAGGTGGCAGAGCTGCTACCACCAGCTCACTGGTTAGAAAGTGGTACTAGGGGGGACCCAGGCACCAGTGTCCCCATGAGAACTGACCTGGTTCCTCTCGGGGCCTGCTGGGCACTGCGCACTCTGGGTCCGGCATGAGTGTAGAGGCTGGTGGGTCCAGGCAGGCCTCCCAGTCCATGGACAACAGTGAAGGGCAGATGGAAGCCAGGACCATCCCCACACACGGGAAAGTTGTCTTCCCTCACATCAGGAAAATCTTCATGCCAAGGAGATTTTAAAAGCATGTTTATTATTTTTTGAGAATAGTAAAATACACAGCAAAACTTAGACCACATCAACCCTTCCTACGCATACCAAAAACCAAGCTCCCTGCCATCAATTTGACTCTCACTCATCATGACTCTAAAGGACTGGGCAGAACTGCCCCTGTGGCTTTCTGAAACTGTGAAACTCTCCGGAAGTAGAAAACCTCATCTTTCACCCTGGGAACAGCTGGTGCCTTCAAACTGCTGATTTGTGGTGAGCCCAGCACGTAACATCCTATGCCACCAGGGCTCCCTCTACACGCACTGTACATTCTGTGAGCTGTGCGCTTTCTCCCCCTCCTTTCCAAGTGGTCCCTCTCCCCTTAAGGGAAGCTCACTGCTGCCCCCTAAGGGTCCTGTCCAGTCTTTCAAGGTGTTTTCAAGGTTCAGTCCCACAGAGCTGTAATGTTTGCTTTCAGGAAGAAGGGATAATTTTGGTTTAGAATTTTAAAATTACCCTGAAGTTCATTTAGCTTCCATGGCTCCACAAAGTTGACGGGGGTGGGGGCGGTCTGTGAGAATTAGACATTCCATTCTCCGTATCCTTCTCCCACTTGATTAGGAGTCTTCTTTAGAATCTGGTCCGAATGTTCAGTCAGGGTAGCCAAACACTGACCAGCTCTTGTGCTGGTCCCATGTGAAGGAGGCAGGTATTCAGGGAGGATTGGCCTGACACGCCATCCTGTGGGGCTCAGGCTAGGTCGGTGTTTAAGCTCCGGTTCTAGGGGTGCATTGAGCCTTTCGTTTGTTTGTATAGATATTTTTCTGAAGATGGTCTGTAGTTTCAATAGAATTCTACAGGATTCTTAGTACTACAGAGTGAGAACAGCTGTTGTAGATCTAAAAAGAAGGGAAAATGGATCTAAACCTATTTAAAGTCTAAAATTATGTCAATAGTAATTTTATAGGCAAATTAGGAACAAGAAGAAAATAAAATTGTTATTACTCATAGCCATCAGGGTGACTTCCCACAGCTCCTTTGTAAACTGTATGTACTAGTGCACATAATTCTGATGCCCCCTCATGTCGTAAAATACTAAGTGGGATCTGAAGTCATATTTTGTAACTTTTAAGGACTTACTGTGTTGAATGGCTTTTTATATCAAATATAACTTTATACGTAGCTGCATGTGATTCCATCATACTGATCTAACTAATATAATGTAGTTGATTAATCCTGTGTGGACTTCTGTACCCCATAGCCCCCTTTGTGCTGTTATAAACAACACAAATATAATCCTATCACTAATTAGTGGCATACTTAGTTTTACCAATAGAATTCATTTTTGCAAGTTGACTAGTTGGATCCCAGTGTTGCATATTCATTTGAAAAGCTTTGAGCTTTTATTTTTAAATACAATACCGCCCCATCAGAGGCTGGTGACCTGTGCACAGCACACGTGACATTGGTTTGTGGTGGTGTGGTTGTTGGTTGCTTTCGAGTCAGCTCTGACCTGTGGCAACCTTAAGTACACCTAACAACAGAACTTTGTCCAGCCCTGTCCTCTTCATGATCCTGGGGGTGCTGTGATCAGTGCTCTGAGTCTCTTGTGGCTGTTGTGTCAGTCCCCCTCAGAATGATTTCCTGGTTTTTGCTGACCTCTACCAAACTTGATGACATTTTCTAGCCATCAGTCTTTCCCAATGACATGGCCACGGTCCACCATCCTTGTTTTTAAGGAGCATTCTGCTCGGTTTCTTCTGAAACGGTTGGGTTTACTCTTTAGGAAGCCATGGTCAGTACTCACTGCCTTCTCCTTTTTTCACTGTTTTGGCTTCCCATGCATGTGAAGAGATCAAAAAGACCATGGCTTGGTTCAGCTGTGCAGTAGTTATCAAAGTGACATCTTTATTTCCTAATGTAACACACCCTTTGGTTTCTTACAGCCCGCTTCCCCAGGGAGCAGGCTGTTGATTCACGTAGAGCGAGACTGTTGAAAGTCCACCCCTCCCCCTTTTACCATGATGTTGTATTTTGGTCCTATTTTGAGGAGTTTTGTTCACATTCACCAAAAGCGATAGTGCTTGACTTCGATCAGTAAGTGCTTCAGGTCCTTCTCAGCCAGCCAGACTGTTGCTTGCGTATCACAGGTTATTAACGCGTCATCCTCCAGTCCTTGTCCGGCTCTTGGGTGATTTGTACTGGTTGAATAATTAAGGTAAAAGGGTACAACCTTGGCAAACACCTTTTACAATTCTGAACCTCACAGTGCTTCCTTGATTATTAGAATTACTGCCTCTTGATCCAGGATCAGATTCTTCATGACTACAATAATTAAGTGCTTATAATATCTATAACTTGTAGTCCATACAATCAAATGCCTTTGTATAGTTCATCAAATACCAGGGGTGAGCATTAAAAAGTTTATAGGTGAGTGGAGTTAAAAGATAATGGACTTTCTGAAGTTCCTCATACAAGTGAACTTCTGGTAGTCTCTGCTTTGGGCCAAAATCCATCTCACATCCACATTGAAAAATGCCCCTCCTTCCATGTCCTCTGGATCTGGCTTGAGTTTTGACAGTTCCCTGTCAATGCAGGACGGCAACTCTCTTTGAATGACCTTCTGCAAAATTTTGCTTGTGTGTGATATTAATGATTTTGTTTGATCGTTTCCACATTCCGTTTGATCGTCTCTCTGGAACAGGAAGAGACATGCATCTCCTCCAGATGGCGGTCTTGGGAATGTACTGCCAGAGGTGGGTGAGCACCCCAGTGTGTGTCCGCTTGCTGGAACATCCCAGCTGCTCTTCCCTCTGTTCCCGAAGCCTGGATTTTTGCCAGTGCCTTCTGTGCAGCTCGACTTCTTCCTTCACTGCCAGGTCTGGATCATATGCCACTGCCTGAAATGGCCGAAAATGCTGAATGGGGACTGATTCCCTTCACGATTTTCTTTTTTTACCAATAGTATCCTTCATTAACACAAGCCAGAGGCTTGAATTTCTCTCTTCAGTTCTTTGAGCTTCAATCGCTTCTTCTCTCTTGGCCGTCTAACAACAAGTCTCATACATTTCTCATCATTTTTGGCCATGTCTTCTTGAGCCACTTTTACAGCAGTGGTTCTCAACCTGTGGGTCGTGACCCCGTTGGGGGTCGAACGACCCTTTCACAGCGGTCTTCCAAGTCAAAACAGTAGCAAAATTACAGTTATGAAATAGCAATGAAAATAATGTTTTGGTTGGAAGGGTCACCACAACATGAGGAACTGTATTAAAGAGTCGCAGCATTAGTAAGATTGAGAACCACTGTCCTACAGACATATCTCGGAGATCCTGCTGCAGGTTCGGTTCTAGATCACTGAACTAAAGCGAGACTTGCAGATTTTTTTGTTTCCCAGTGCATTTAAAGGTTAGGCTTGCCCTGGGCTGTCCTGTTGAAGTGTACAGTAGCACTGTGGAAGCGTCTGCAGTATCAGGAGAGGGATGGAAACGTGACGCAACTCTGAACTGAGCACCTGCTGTGGGAAGGGGGCGCCCACAGGCCTGCCCCAGGCCTTCAGATGGTAAAGCCTGCCAGACCCGTGGCTGGCACTCCATCAAGCGAAGCATGCTGAAGTGAGGTCTGTCTATGTTCAGCTTGCTTACTCACCATCGCTTCTGGAGAGCACGTTTCAAAGTCTCTTTTAACACCCATTGTAGTCCTGTCCGTTTTCTTGTCTTTTTAATGACCTTTCACTTGGTTCAAGTCTAGTGCCCTTGTTGCCTCCCCACAACTTTGCTGGTCACTAGTGTTTGCTGTGTCAAATCAATTCCTGAAATGTCTCTGGGCTCAAGTTGGTTCCAACTCAGAGACCTGTGTGCTGAAGAACAGAGCCCGGCCAGTCCTGCCTGCAGCCCCCACAGCGCTGCTGTGCTTGAACCCACAGCTGCAGCCCCCTGCCCATCCATCGCATCAGCGTCTTTGCCTGTTTTGACGAGCACCCCACTCTTTTAAACTTAGGAAAGATGTTTTCAAGGTCATACTTTGGCTCTTTTGGACTAGCTTTGATTTTCTTCAGCTTCAACTTGAACTTGCACATGAGCAATTGAAGATGTCTTCCTCAGTCTCAGTCAGTCCCTGGCTGTGTGCGACTCGGCTGATGATACCGAGCTGCTCCAGTCTCTTTCCACAGGTGTAGTTGAGTTGATTCCCGTGTAATCCATCTGGTGAGGTCACATGCTGAGTTTTTGATTGTATTGTTGGTGAAGTATTTCCACTGATTAAGTTGTTGGTCTTAACAGCTCTGTCATGCCGTCTTTGACATCATTTCTGTTACCAGACAGTACTTTGCAACTACCAAACCCTCTGTGTTTTCAGTCACTGGTAGCTAACAGTGCATTTTGAGTGCACTCAGAGTTTAACATAAGTAGATTTTAGTGCATTTTGTTTTGATGCATTGTTACTTATTAAGTTACCTTCAATATTACACTTAGATTTAAATATTACACTTAGATTTAAATATTACACTTAATTTCAAATATTACACTTGACTTTATACCAATTTCTTCAATGATTTTATATATATGAATTTCTAATTTAAAAATAAAAATTGTTAACTTAGTTTAACTAGTAGTATATTTATTAAAGAAATATGGTTGACAGGTGATCTGTGTTAAACAATGTAGTGCTATATAGAACCTAATTTATTGCTTACTAATTTATTGTATTTTGTTCATTGCCCCTTGTTCAGGAAATTTGTCACTATAATCCTGGATTGTATTGTATTTTTATCTCTCTTTTTTTTTAATTTGAAACCGAAAAACAACCTATTTTCAATTGTATCAGCAAGTGTTGGTGCACGATGAGATTGTGAACAAAACAAAAGCTTCTTGTTCTTAAAATGGCTATCATTAACACTTAATTCTTTGCTTGCCAAGAATTTTACTGCATTTTATTTCAAAGTTTTGTTTTTGGAGAAAACATTACTCCAAAAAAGTGAATAGCAATTATCTATTTAAAATGAAGTGCAAGTACGTATCTTTTGAAACAAGTGGTACATGTTGCTCTAGAAGTTAAGCATGACCCAGAAAGAAAGGGCATGTGAAAAATCATAATTTCACATCAGAGTTTATGTTTCTTACAAGCCATTTCTAAATCTATTACTGTGGAACTTTCTACATATGCAGAAACATAGGTTTCCATTATTGACACTGTGTCCGTCTGTGTTTCCAGGGACTGTTAGGAAAAAACAGTTCCCTGTTCTTACAAACGGTGAAATCCGTGCAGCACCATAGACCTACAAGTAGGGGCGGGTCCCCACGCATCCCCCTCCTCTCCCCGCATTTCTGCAGAAAGCCAAGAACGCTTATAACTGTGCTTGAGAGTGTCCTTACTGTAAGAGGCTTACAGCGGGAGAGTAAGCATGTGGTTTGAGAAGGCTGTGGAGGCCACTTTGAAATGGTTGGTCCCAGTGCAGCAGCCAGCTTTGTTTGTTGGTGATCAGAATGGTGTGGTCTTTGTCTGCCATCGCTAGTGTCTCATCAGTGAACTGTGTGTGTGTCATGCAGGTGCCCCCAACTGAGACAGTTCCTCAGGTCAAAAAAGAAAAACATAGCACACAAGCTAAAAACCGAGCGAAAAGGAAACCTCCCAAAGGAATGTTCCTCTCTCAGGAAGATGTGGAGGCTGTTTCCGCTAATGCCACAGCTGCAACCACGGTGCTGAGACAGCTTGACATGGAATTGGTCTCCATCAAGCGGCAGGTAGGCTGTGGTCAGCCCCACCTTGGCTACAGTTGTCTTCTGGGCCGTGGAGGGGTTTTTATTTACGTAACAGGTGGGGCGGGGGGATGGTTCTTGTGTTCCACAGTACCCCACTCTGTTTCTGAGGAAGCCACTGTGAGACTGGGGACAGGCCCTGGGTTTTGTTTCTAAATGAACCTTTAAGTGGAAGTATTTTATATACACAATGGGACTCCAAAAAGCTCATGGGAAAATTCCCTTCATTCCATCTTCTCTCAAACTTTTTAAAGCCCCCTCATAGGATTCAAGACAGTTTGACAGAGTGGATATATCCCAGTAACACTGCAAATCCAGAAATGGGCCATTGGGCCCTGCCAATCTCTGCTCTCCTCCAGAAATGCAGCACTGCACCAGAGGCTGCTCCTGCCCCTCCCTCACACCCTTCCTCTACTCTTCATGACAAAAGCCAAGCCACTTGCCTCTGAGTCCCTTCCAATGAATAGGGAGCCTCTGTAGAAAGGGCCCATTGCCTTTACCCAATTGTATAACTATACACTGCTGCTGAAGATTCCAGCCGGGGCCTGGGACTGTCCCCTCACTCGTGTTCTCTCCATCCTCCTCCATGAAATTCAAAGCACATTGTGGGCTGGTGGTTCATTGTTGGGTTTTGCCACTTTTTACTTTCTGGCTGGTCTGCTGGTTCCCTGGGCAGCTAGCTGCCTTTACTGGGGCCTGTGTCTTCGCCTCCCCTCAGGCTTCAGGAAGTACGGAATTTAGTAACCTTCTTTCTCATCTGGGCTGCTGGCCCAGCTGCAGTCTAATCCGCAGAAGCACGCTTAAGCTTTCTGGGCCTCTGTTAAAAGGCCTGCCAATCTCTCAGGACAGGCGGGCCCAGTTTCCTCGCCATCCCCGTGGGAAGAGCTTGGTGGGGATGTGCACTCTGGCTCACTGGCCACCTGCCTCATTCCCTCCCCTCTGCTGAGTGAGCTCCTGAGGCTTGTTGGGAGGTACTGACACATTGAGGTCAACCCCTTCATCATGACGCTGCAACATGGACCGTAAGAGCCTTGGTTTCTCTGAGCAGGGCCAAGTGCAGACGTTTTCTATTTGAGACTAGCTCTATTCAGGTTTTACAGGAATGAAGCAGGGTGTGGGGCTTGCTGATGAAGAGATGAGAGAATTTTGTACAGCCTCGGGGCTATGGGAGAAGAATCTGCTCCCTGCCAGGTATACTTCTAGACTCAAAATGACCACTGCTTGCACCAGGGCCATTTTAATCTGGACGCCCCCAGTGTGGGGAGTGTTAGAAGCTGTGGCCTGAAGCTACCATAGCAACAAGCACCTCAACAGTTAGGTTGGCTCTTCTCAGCTAAGACGGAGTGCACTCAGCAGTCATGCCAGCCTTAGTCTTTGTGCCCAGCTCCCATTTTTCTACTGCCGCCTCTTTTAAGCTGCGGAAGCCCATTCACACCTGCATCGGGCCAGTTTGAAGGGGTGGTGGAGCAGGAAAAGCAGCCGCCGTACCCAAACCTCCCATCTCTAGAGGAGGCATTGAGGAACGTTGGCTGCATCAGCCAGGGCCTACTGCACTGGGTCAGAGTGTCGAGCACAAGGCCTGCACATAGGAAAGGGGATAAAGAAGCGTGTCAGTTCGGGCAGCCTGCACCTGGGACGGCAGCAAGCAGGCAGTCTCCTGGCTAAATGCCACTCGGTCTTCCTTTTGAGTTGGCCTGATGTTGGCCCCTGGGCCCTTCTGCACTCTCAGAGTAATACTGTATCTTTCTGATGTGGAAAGTACAACAGGAAGAGAGGTGCAGTGCAGGCTGATGAGAACAGCTAGTGTTTGGTTCAAAATCAGTAGATGCTTGGCCTTGTGGCCATTCCTTAATCTCTGAGCTGCTTGATTGCTTTGAAGCAGAAATTGCATGTGTGCTCAGTGCTTGGTGACCTGCTTAGAGAGTGTGCGATAGGGTGTCATTCACCTGCGGGGGAAATCCTTGCCCAGTGCCTTCTTGCCCGGGCCTACCTGCCTACGATGCACCTGACATCTGAGCACTGGCTCATTCCCTGCCGGGTGCTGCTGAGGTGAGCTTTTGGCCCTCAGGGCATTCAGTGATCGTAATTTGAGCATTTTGCAAAATCTTGTGAGCTGTTGGTAACCGAAAGAGCACTCAACGATAATCCTCCAGATGTGCCGGCCAGGCCCCAGGCTGCATAATGACTGTTCAGACGTCAGTGGAGGTGAGTGAAATCTTAAAAAATGAGTTTCTCTGCCACACTTCTCAGGTGCTCAGTAGCAACACGTGGCTTCTGCTCTGAGGAGACGTAGAGTTTGTTCTGAGTTACAGGGACCCCATGCATAACAGAGCAAAGCATCACCCAGGCTCCACCATCTGCCGAATGGTTATGTTTGAGCCATCCTTGCAGCCACCGTGTCGGTCCATCTCATTGAGGGGCTTCCTCTTTTCCACTGACCAAGCAAGATGTCCTTTTCCAGGGACTGTTCTCTCTTGATGGTATGTCCAAAATACGAAAGATGACATCCCGCCACCCTGCCTCCAAGAAGCATTCTGACTGTCCTTCTTTCAAGACATTAGATTTGTTTGTTCTTCTGGCAGCCCATGGGCCTTTGAATATTCGTGGCCAACACCATAATTCCGATACATCTGTTTATCGGTCCTCCTTATCCTTTGTCCAGCTTTCATGTGCATATGAGACCATTGAAACACCAGGGCTCCTGTCAGGCCCACCTTCGTCTTTAATGGGACATCCTTGCTCTTCGACACGTTATCGAGGTCTCAGGCAGCTGTTATGCATGGGGTCCCTGTAACTCAGAACAAACTCTACGTCCCCTCAGAGCAGAAGCCACGTGTTGCTACTGAGCACTTGAGAAGTGTGGCAGAGAAACTCGTTTTTTAAGATTTCACTCACCTCCACTGACGTCTGAAAGTCATCATGCGGCCCGGGGCCTGGTGCAACACGTCATTGGATTTATGGCTGCTGCGTCTATGAGAATTGATTCTGGATTCAATCTTTTCTCTGTTGATCGTGATGTTACCGGTGGGTCCAGTTGTGAGGATGCGGTTGTCTTTCCATTGAGCTGTCATCCAACTGAAGGCATGTCTTTAGTCTTCTTCAGCAGGTGCTTCGAGTCCTCAGTTTGAGCAGGCAAGGTTGTGCCACCTACCATCGCGGGTGGTTACTCAGCCCCCTGCAGCCCTCCTGCTTCCTTTTTCTTCATAGAGGCCACTTTCTTGGATTATGTGCTGAGCACCAGGTTGAGTAGTTTACTAGTACGGGAAGGAGATTGCCCTGGCACACACCTTTCCTGATTCCAACCTTGCTCGGTTGGAAGGACTGCCTCTTGTCTCATGTACCTTTCTGACAGCTCCCTGATGGTGTGCCGCTGTGAGCATATTTGAATTATCTTCAGCAAAATTTCACTTGAAATTGATAGTAGTGATACTGTTTGATAATTTTTGCCGTTTGCTGGGTCACTTCCTATGGAATGGGCGTAAATAGAGGATCTCTTTCCAGTTGGTTGGCTGGGTACTTCTCTTTGAAATTTCTTGGCATAAACAGGTGTGTGCTCTCAGGGATTCATTAGCTTGTTGAAATATACCATTTGGTATTCTGTTAATTACTGGGTAGGAAAGCAGTTGCTTTTTCACTAATGCCTTCAGTGCAGCTTAGAATTCTTCCTTCAGTACCATTGGTTCTTGATCATATGCTACCTCTTGAAATGGTTAAATGTCAGCCCTTCTTTGGGTAGAGTGATTCTCTGCATCTCATCTTTTTTTTCCCCCCTTGAGAAATTCTGAGTTTATTCCTGCAAGCACTCGCAGAAGGAAAACAGCCAGGTTTCTCTGAGTTCAAGCTTGACCCTGCAAGTTAATGTACAAGAGACAGTTTGTTACCATGGGTGTAGGAGGGGATTCGAGGGTTTACAATGTCACAAGATGCAACCGATATGATAAAAAGGCAGGTTCTACAGTAATCATTACTAAATTACCTATACTTACACTTCTCCAGGGACCATTAGATCACCATCCCCCGAAGCGTCATGCATCCCTGTTTATCCAAATTGGAGTGCACCGAATCCCATCCTCTTTTGACACTTCCTGCCTCGTTCACTGTTTTGCCCGAACAGTTTCTGCCCCTGTTCCCATGTGACATGTGCGGAGGGGCCTCTTTCTCCCTTTTGAGCGCTTCCATGTTTCACTCGGTAGAGACCACTGATTCTCCCCTTCTTTCTATTTGCTCGCAAGTTATTCAAAGGGGACCAGTGGTGAGGGTCACTTGGAAAGGCCCCTCTGCTTGGAGCAGAAAGGAAAGGGCAAGGTGTGTGGCCACGTGGTGCTGAAGCCCCCAGTGGGAGCTAGGTGGGAGGGAGGCTCAGTCGAGGGTGGGTAGGCACTTGATGAGGCTGGGGCAGGGCGAGAGCCATCAAGTCTCCCAAGTGATGTGAAACAGTGAGGTGTGAAAGGAGGAGAGCAGGTGCAGTTGACCCAGAGCGGGATCAGGGCAAAGCCACTGGCATGCCGCTCTCCTTTCTTTCCCACTTATGAGGGAGCCTGCCCCTCGGCCTTTCTGCCGTGGGTAGAGCCAGTACCACCCAGGCCTGAGTCTGGACCTGTGTCACGCCAGTGATGGCCCAGCAGCGCCCCCCTGTGGTTCTGCCACCGGCACTCTCTTCCTGGACCCTAGTGCCTCCTCTACCTCCTGGACTGTGAGATCGGGAGCCCAGACCCTCCACGTGCCACAGGTTAGGCTTTGGGCCCGAGGCTGCTCTGCTCAGGTGATTACTTCACACCGTGGCCTGGACAGTGTGCCGAGGAGCTTCCCCCACCCATCTCACTGCCACCTTCCAGCAAGGGCCCCTCCAGCCACGGCTGCCCCTCATCAGGGGCTCCAAGGAAGCCAATTTTTGAGTTGGGGAGTCCTCTCAGAGATAGCGGAGAGGTCTTCAATTTTGAACTGTCCTGCCCTGCGTTTTGTTTGCTTTAGTTTGTTTTTTTAATTGATACTCTTGTTTCCCCCCCTGCCTTTATAGAAGTGGTTCATTCATAAAATAGAATATTTTCTCCTTAACAGATTCAGAATATTAAACAGACAAATAGTGCTCTGAAAGAGAAACTTGATGGTGGAATAGAACCATACCGGCTTCCAGAGGTAGGTTATGTTGGCATCACCTCCGAGGTCCTATCCCATTTGTACGAGTGTCATTAATATCCTGGTAAGGACCTGAAGCCCCTGGAAACTCCATGCGTTAATGCAAGTTATCTGCGTGTCTAGGTCATTCAGAAATTTAACGCCCGCTGGACCACAGAAGAGCAGCTCCTCGCCGTACAAGGTATGGACCCATCTCTCTCGAGCGGGTTAGCAGCTGTGGCCCCTGCCCTGCTTTCAGCACACTGATGGCGGAAGCAGATTCTTAGAGGGGTGTCCCCTCTTTTGCACGATCTTGCCTGATGACTGCATTCCCACTAGGCTGGCCTTTTGCTTTCTCATGCGTGGCTCACAAGTGTGTAAAACCTTACTTGGGAGCCTCAGCCCAGAGCTGATTCTGATTCATAGTGACCCTGGAAGACAGAGGGTGCCCTGCTCCCTAGGGTACCCAGGGCTGGTGCTTCTCTACAGAGGCAACCCACACACCAGCCTTCGATGAGTTTGTGTGACCAGCCTCTTGTCCATTATAAGCACTTCAAGCCAGGGTCCTCTTCAGTGTAGCACAGGCCTGTTCAGCTCTGAATATTGAGTGCGAACAAAACCCTGGCAGAAGTCGAGCTGTGCCAGGATCACCAGGTTGGACTGTCGGAGCCTGGCACGGAGGGGCTGGTTGTGGGTGACTTCCACTGCCCTGGCCCCCACCCCACCCGGCTCTCACACTAAGACAGCTGCTGCTCAAAGCCAGCCACTGCCCTTTTGCCTGTTTGCCCCTTTGGTCTCGAATTCTGTTTTTCTCCCGTGTCGGGGACCAACAGTGCTGTCTCTCCTCTTTAGCCATCAGGAAGTATGGCCGTGACTTCCAGGCCATCTCGGACGTGATTGGGAACAAATCAGTGGTGCAAGTGAAAAACTTTTTTGTCAACTACCGACGCCGTTTCAACATCGATGAAGTTTTACAGGAGTGGGAGGCTGAGCATGGCAGAGATGAGACCAACGGGCCCAGCGACCCGAAACCCGTCAGGTCCCCAGACAGTGCTGTCAAGGTGCCTGCGGAGGAGGACGAGGTAAGTCAGCAGCGCCACACTCTCATCTCTGCCAGCTCCTCCCCAGAAGGACCACCTCTCCTCTGGGAAGTCATCTTAGCAGTTAGCCTGGCTTTGACCTGGAGACACTTATGGGTGAAGGTGTCTCATAACCTATGGATAAATTCCTAATTCCAATCAGGCCTTTTGTAGCCACGTAGGAGGGTGTGGGGGGTGTGGTGGTGGTGGTGGTGGTGGTGGTGTGTGTGTGTGTGTGTGTGTGTGTGTGTGTGTGTGTGTTGGGTGAAGGTGTCTGATAACCTATGGGTAAATTCCTAATTCCAATCAGGCCTTTTGTAGCCACGCAGGCGGGGAGGGGTGTTGTGCGCCCCCCACAACTACAGTAAAAACTGCATGGAACAACAGGCTGGGTAGGACATGTCCACAAAGCTCCATCAGGTTAACTCTAAGTTTACCTGGGAGTCTGCCAGCGAGCCCACCAGTCCTCCAGGCCCATCTGCCCCCTGGCTCTCCCGGTCCTTGATGCTGCATGGGGCTAGCTGATCTCTGTGGATGGGCAGGTGTGAGTCCAAGGGCTGACTGCCAATCCAGAGCCAAGGCCGATGTTCTTGCCACCTCGGGACGGGACACTGGCTGCAGTGTCAACAGCAGAGATTAGGCAGGAAGATTCCTGAGGCTTCAGACCCTCACCTGCTTCCTGTCACAGGCTTGCCTGCCGTTTTCTCATCTAGCTGGGCCACCCCCACTTCCCACAGAGCCCAAGAGTGAGCCTGGGCACAGGCAAGACCCGACCTCTGAGGCCTGCCCGGCTCAGTTTGCTCAGCAGCACCGTTCTGTGGGCTGGATGGGGAAGCGCTTTCTCATCAAAGATCCCACACCATGCGGGGGCGTTGAAGTGGTTTATTGGGATGTCTGTGCCTCTCCTTTGCTTTCAGAGCCCCTTTGACTCCACCTTGGGACACTGAACCCACCGGGGTCTCTGTGGTTAGGAGAGGAGGACCTCCAGGGACCCACTTCTGTCAGGAAAATACTGGGTCCGCTACCTGTGTTAGATTAGATTCCAGAGCCGTTTCCAGCACTGCTATGGGGATAGTAGGCAGGGTTTCTACTATTGACACTGAGTGGTCCCCCACCCTCCGCCATACTGCCCCAAGTCACCGAGCCTAAGGCCCTGGAATAGAAGATCAAAATGCACTGTGTCCACTGGGTAGCAGTGTCTGCCCTGGTGCTGACTGCTCCTTTAGCACCAAATGAACTTCTCAAGAGTCCTGGGCTTACTGTTGGAAGCACTGCAGAGGTGGGCCTTCCTGGAGAGCTGGTCAGCCCTGCATGTTTCCACACTGGGTCCCAAGTTCCCTGGCAGCATAAATGGAAGGCACAGCCATGTGGGCTGGTGTGAAAAGTTGGAGGGACATCTAGAACTAGCATCCTCTCCTGTCTTCTGACTGGCTGACAGTCAGCCCTGGGGCATCCTGGCCCGTTCTGCTCCCTGATGACTTGTTTGGGAGGCTCGCCTTCTCGGAGGGCCCCCTGGCCCCCCGCTGACTGCACAGTAAAATAGCCCCGGGGGGGTGGGGGGGGGCTGTCATTCATCACTAGGCACTCCCTGTCCCAGCTGTCTCCGCAGAAATAGCAGGGGCTGTGTTGGCTCACCCATCGTCTAGATGTGCCCTTTACCACCCCTTAAAATTGCCCCAGCTTCTCAGTCATTTAAACACACACACGCACACTAGTCTGTGGTGCACACTCTCCCACCTCCCCTCTTCTTTAACTCTCTTCTTTCCATGCTTCCCACAGCAGGTGCCTTTGCTCTGAGAAGGAGCCCACTCTGTAATCCACGGCCCAAGGGGGCCGATTTGGAACTATTGTAGTACTGGCTGGTTGTCTTCCTGGGCCGAGCTCAGATCTTGGAGCCCTTGTAACTTCCCAATTGTGTGTATCCCATGTGCCCTGCAGCTAGGAGAGAGAGGCCTTGGCAGGGCCAGTGCCAAGGGGCAGGTGCATCCAAGCGGCCATGCATCTGTATAACATCAGCTACATCCCTGCTGGGATAAACCTGGTTTTCTTTAGGACCAAGAAGGGAAGTGGTCCAGGGCTTACTCAGTTGGAGACCCTCATGGCAGGGCCTCCCTAGCCTCACAGCGAAGGCGGGGACAGGTGTGGAGGGGGAGGAGAAGAGGAAGCCGGACTTCCCGTGGCCTCTCCCAAGTGCGTCCCTGCAAAGGCTGGGGCAGTGGCAGTGGCAGCAGTTTTCTGACCTCGGGTCCATTGGCTGGTCCAGAGTGTGCCCAACAGTTGGACATGGCGGTGCCCCAAGAAGGTGTGCACTCCTACCCTCACCGGCTTGCCTCTCTGAGGTGCTCCTGGTGGCCAAACCCAGACCTAGCGTGCTGCCTACTGGGCTTCCCTCCTGTCCTCACTGTGCCTGTGCTACACGTGGCACCCCTGCGGCCGAGGAAGAAAGCCAGCAGGTCCTTAGCTTACACAGCCAGGGACATGGGCTGAGGTGTGAGCCTAGACTGAGGCCTTGTCCCCTCCCCAGCCTGGTCACCACCCCAGACCCTGACCTTAGGAACGAGTCGGGTGCTTTGGGGCCCTGTGGCCATGCACACTGTTGCCCTGCCCTCTGACTCTCTGTTTTTCCCTCCTTAGGCTGCTTCCGTTCTCGACGTCAGATGTGCATCTGCCTCATGAGTCCCTCTGGCCCTTCAGACACTGGGTGTGACTACTGCATCGTCAGGACATCAGGTATTACCGGACATCCCTAGCCGTCTGCATCACATCTCTCTGGACAAGCAGCTACTACCAAAAAGGCGTCTGATTCAGTCCTGGGCTACACCTGCCTTAATATCTCGCTCGTTCCTCCACACCGGAGCGCGCCGCACCGCCCGCGCTCTTGGCCTCTTGGGGCTCCCTGGTGCCCCATCCTGGCCCCCATGGCAGCTCCTTCCTGGCAACAGCTTTGGAACAGGTCCACCTACTGCCTAGAGACCCGCTCTGTTCCTGCATGGCCTGCAATTTCTACTTTGAGCATAATGTCGTCTTCAGAGCAAACTGACCCCCAGGTGGCCTTCTGGAAAGTTTGCCGTGCTCTTTCTTAAACTTCCCACCTAAGTGAGATCACGTGGCTTTGGAGCGCACGATGCCCTGGCCGGCTGCACCGTGACCTTGACCGTGGCCATACCAAGCAACCCAACAAGACACACGCTGCCCTAACCTCAGACACAATTATGGCTTATTGGTTTCATTGGCGTACATCTCTCCCTTCTCCTGCCCCAGTAGAAAGCTTAGTCAGGGCAGCTGTCTTGGGACACAGAGCCTCAGCTTTCTGCCTTCCCGTGTCACATTGTTACCCCAGTTGGGCACCCCCACCCCTTCCAGACCCCACCCAACCCCCACCTCCAGGAGCTTTGGTCCCAACTGCCGTACTGGTGCTTGTTCACCTGGAATTGGTGCCTTCTCCTTTGGCAGCCAGACTTCCAGCCTTCCTCCTGTGGTAGTGTCTTATCTCTCCTCTAAAGCTTATCCTTGCCAAAGATGACGTCACTGGGACTGGGACCGGGACCCAGGAGAGCTTGCTGCAGACACGGCAAGCAGGTGGAAGCGGCAGCTCAGCTCAGTGGGTGGGGGTGGGGGGGTTGCGGCAAGGGCCCATGGGTGTGGCTCCCAAGAAGCTACACACTGTTGAGGTTCTTGGAAGCCTGGCCTTTGGCACACTGCGTCGTGTAGCCTTCTGTGCCCTCCACACACTGACATTACAATCACACACACACACCATTCCCTCCTTTTCCAAGTTGTAGCCGTTTGTCTGCTAAGTAGGATGTGATGTCTTTGGTTGGACAAGAAATGTTTCTAGTAACCATCGGGAAGTTTCAAGACTTGTTTGGGTGTCTGCCAGCTTGTGGCCTAGTGAGGGCTGAGTGAGGAGCCAGGCAGGCAGCCCTCCTTGTGTGTTGCAGGAGGAGGGGCCTTTTCCCTTGCTTTTTCTGTTACATCATTTAGCTCAAAATCGTTTCTGCTTTTAATACCAAAAAGAGAAAATGCAGATGCTTTAAGGCATAAACCGAATTCTGAGGAATTTAAAAATATGCAATTAAAATTTGATGTGTTTTGAGTTCCAAGCACCTTGCTTTTGTTTTTTTAAATAAGTCAGCTGATAAGTCTCTTTAGAAAGAGAGCCGGCTAGAAACCTAGGTGGTTTGGAGTTGTACACCCCACCCCCCACCCCCTTAAAAAATAAAGCTGGAGAAAGGTCTCGCAGCCTCGGGATCAGGACAGCCCCAGCCTGCCCTCCACCCCCCAGGCCCGGCACAGAGTAACACTAGCAGTGAGGCGGCCGCCCAGTTCCCCTCACTCACTACAGCACCACGGCGTCCTGCTGCTGCTGGTGCATTAGGACCAATGCAGCCAGTGGTGGCTTTCTCTGCCAGGGGAACGAGGAGTCCCCTGATCAGTTGGCAGCCTGAGAGAGAGCATGGTGATCCGGGCCTGTTGCCTTTGTTGTGGTTTCTGGCGTGAGATAGATAGCACTGTGTGTTCCCGGCCCTGTCTCTGCTATGATGTTGTCTGTGTGAGAAACCGCCTCGCTTTCAAAGTGAAGTGGTTTGGTCTTCATTCTGTGAAGACCCTTTTCCACATATCAAGACTGAGGGGCGTCAGCAGGTGGCGCTGGGCAAGTGTGAGGGTCCCTGGTGATAACTAAGTAGCGTGGAAAGCTCGCTTACACTTTTTGTCTTCTTAAAAATTTATCAATGTGAATGTCATAGTTATATATATTTTTGTGGGAAATTTCTCCGAAGTATAAGTTATTGTGCAAAATAGAGTATCCTTGACACAAATGATAGTTTAATTTTTAGTTTAGAGAACCTAAAAGAGAGAAATTGTATGGCATATGCATTAAAAGTTTGTTTTATTTAATTTTATGTAGATGTGTAAAAGTTGTTAGGTAAACCTTTTTTTTTTTCCTTTTTCCCCTCCACTTACCATTTAAAACACCTTGTTACTTGAATATTGTGTTAACTGGTCTGAAGCAGTGATCAATTTTTGTCCTGTAGCTCTTGGGCTGCAGGGGGCAGCCCACACTGGCAGCCAAGAGGTGGGCAGGGGCTGGGCATGTACCCGCTGCCCAGCACGGCCTGGTGGTCCTGCCAAGGCTCCCGCTCCTCCAAGTGGGTTTGCTGAATTCTTTCCACCTGTTGGGTCTCTGGCTGGCCACACAGCTCTCATCAGAAGCGAAACAGCAGGGAGTGGGAAGAGCTGCCCAGGGTGGCTGAGTGATGCAGACATTTTCTGTGTGCATACAGTTTCCTCAGATACTTCACCCCACTCTGAGTGTGCTCACTGTCACTTTAAATTGCAACTGCGCCCTATTTTTGTCTTTCTAAAGATCAGATGTACTGTTGGTATAACCGAGTACCAAAAATAAAGCCAAACAGTGCATTACACTAACTGGAGCCCTGCCTCTCTGAGCACGGGAAAGGAAGGCAGGGCCGCGTCCGGGGAGCCCTGGTGCGCCTCCTGCCCTGTCCAGCCTGCCCCAGAATAACTTGTGACCCAGGACTCGAGGGGGCTCAGGGCAAGGAGCTCATCGGATATGGTGGCCTCAGGCAGGCGGTGCAAGGAAACAAGCCCCAGGTGCCCCTCCCCGGGCCTCTGCGGTGTGAAGCACAAGGGCAGCAAGGTCCTGGCTCCGAAGACGGTCAGCACAGTCTATGCATGTCGCGCCCTGCGCCTGTGTGCAGCTCCCACCTCCCACCGGACCTGGGCCGAGCTGGCCGCCCTCACCCACGCTGCAGACGTCGCACCTTGGCCAAGTGCTTTGTAGATTGCTTAACCTCCCCCACCCCACCCCCCAAGACTTTGAAAGCTGTCTAAGGTGAAGTTTGCAGATGGGATGGAAGTGCTGTCTTACCTTTGAAGTTAAGACACTCCCTGTTGGAAACGTTGAAGACTTGACCTTGTACTAATGCTGTTGGCGGGACTGTTTGAATGTCTCTCTGCCTGTCCTGTCTCAGCACAGTCTTTGTGGGGAAATGTTGATAGCATTATAACTGCTTAGCCACTGATGAGAAACCTTGGTTAGTGGAAACGGGAAAATTTATTTGTGAAACTCTGCAGAATTCATTTTTCTATTTCCAATCTTTGCTGAAGTTCAATAAAACTTTTCAAGCCATTGATGTAATAAAATCTGAAACAAAGCTGTTTTCTGCATCAAAGCAGTATCCATTGGGCTGCAGGGCCCCTGCTTCCCCTCGGGGCCACTGGGCCCTGGGACGTTCTTAGCCTCCTCTGCCTCTGCAGATGCACCCCATGGGCACACGGCCAGAGGCCCAGGGTCTGGCCATGTTGCTCTGTGGGCAGCTGCACACGATGACGCGTGTGAGAAGCTGGGGGGCTAGCGGGAAAAGGGGCAGTAGAATTTTTTCTTCCCCCTTGTGACAGGCCTTAACTTTTTTTTAAAATCATTTTATTGGGGGCTCATAGTGCTCTTATCACAATACATAGACACATATATCCATTGTTTCAAACACATTTATATATTTGTATTCATCATCATTGTCAAAAGGGGCCTTAACTCCCGATGCTACAGCTCCACCATCTGGGACTGGGAAGCAGCGGGAGCCCCACCACTGGCTTTGGCACCTCTGTGACTGTTGGGGGGCAGGCATCCGTGGGGCTCCCAGCCTCTGGTCTTGCCTCTCAGCTGGATTTAGATGGCTGGGAAAGCAGGGCTTCCACACCCAGTGTTGCCTCAGATGTTTACTCCCCTGGAAGTAGCCTGAGGGGGTCAGGGTGAGGGCTGTTTATCTATCATAGGGTCTGCCTTCTAGGGCACTGAGCCTGCCCCCTGGGCTGGGTGGCAACGGAGAAGGAGCATGAAGGCTGAGGCCTGGGATGGAGGTGGGAGGCCAGCTTCCTCTGTGAGAAGAGGGGCCAAGCCTTGGTGGCTTCCTTGCCAGGAGGTGGGGGCAATGGGGGCCATGGAGGGGGAGGGGCGCCAGACTGGGGAGGTGGCCCATTGTCAAATACCATAGACTGGCTGCTTGGGCGGGTCCTTTGGCAGGCAAGGAAGGAGAAGCTGGGTGGATCAGACGGGTTGGAGGACAGGGAGTGGGGTCATAGCCCAGGGTGTTCCATGAGCCAGTGCAGGCTGCCTTCCCCAAGCCAGGCAGGAGGAGCACCTCTGAGCTCACCTCATACCCTGCCTTCTGTGGTCATTGCAGCCTGGGAGGAGAAGGGGGGTCCTCTACTGGTGGGGTGAGGGGTAGGGACAGCCTTTGGGTAAGGGACTCAGGATGCCCCTCTGCTGTCCCTCAGGCAGTGGTTCCAGACATTTCTACCAAGCTGCTTCCGCCTCCTCCACTCTCCTCAGATCACAGGTACCCCTCCAAGACTCTTGCTTTGGTGGGACCTGGGCTAAGAACACGCCCTAGAGAAGAGTTTCTGTAGCTCAGCAGGGCTGGGGGACTTCTGGGGAGGGGAGACATCTTGGCTGGTTCTATCTTTCTTAAAGCAGGGGTGTTATGTTTAGTTTTTAAAATCATTTTATTAGGGGCTCATACAACACTTATCACAATCCATACACACATCAGTCGTGTAAAGCACATTTGTACATTCATTGCCCTCACCATTCTCAAAGCATTTGCTTTTCATTTAAGCCCCTGGCATCAGGTCCTCATTTTCCCCCCTCCCTCCCCGCTCCCCTCTCCCTCATGAACCCTTGATTATTTATCATTTATTATTTTGTCATATCTTTCTCTGACGTCTCCCTTCACACATTTTTCTATTGTTCGTCCCCCAGGGAGGAGGTCACCTGTAGATCCTTGTAATCGGTTCCCCCTTTCCAACCCACGCTCCCGCTATCACCACTCACACCACTGGCCCTGAAGGGATCATCCACCCTGGATTCCCTGTGTTTCTGGTTCCTATCTGTACCAGTGTACATCCTCTGGTCTAGCCAGACTTGCAAGGTAGAATTGGGATCATGATAGTGGGGGAGGAGGAAGCATTTAGGAAC
>NW_022103915.1:7900079-7904505 GCF_000313985.2 Echinops telfairi
CCTGGATTCCCTGTGTTTCTGGTTCCTATCTGTACCAGTGTACATCCTCTGGTCTAGCCAGACTTGCAAGGTAGAATTGGGATCATGATAGTGGGGGAGGAGGAAGCATTTAGGAACTAGAGGAAAGTTGTATTTTTCATCCTTGCTACATCGCACCCTGTCTGGCTCGTCTCCTCCCCGAGACCCCTCAAGCAGGGCTGTTTTATTCACCACCTTTGTCAAAGGACAGTGCTAACTCACCCCCACATACACTGCCACATTTTCTGCCTTTGGAAAAACCCCAGAGGGCAAAAACACTACAGTGACTGCTTGAGCTCCTCCTGGGAAAGCTGCCTTCAGGGCCCTGGCCTTACGAGGATAGGGGTCAAGTTTGACTGTGTGTGTGTGTGTGTGTGTGTGTGTGTGTGTGTGTGTGTGTGTATTTTGACAAGTTGGGTGAAAGTTGACAGCAAATCCTTTTTCCATCCAACAATTGCTAATTGTCTCAAGCAAGTAATACCCTTTTGATCTCCGTTCATTCTTCCAAGGAGTGGAACCACCCTAGTGTCATTGGCCCCCCTGGAGGCCTGTCATTCTGCTGCAAGTGAGTTCAGGCCTGAAGGGGGTGACTCGGGCGCACCATCTTGTGTGTCCCGCCGGTCTCTAGCCCAGCAGTCAACCTGGGCTGTTGCAGAAAAGGAAGGAATAACACCACTCTTGGACCTCCCAGCTTCCAGAACCTTCGTTCTGACCTTCAGTAAGAAGAGTGCTGCACAGCCTGAAGCCAGCTTGTAAAACTCCAGTCCCCCACCCATCATGCCTCCCAGGTCCTGCTGAGAGAGATGGGTGGGGGAGTGAGGGTGGGGGAAGGAAACTGCCCCAGTGCGGGTATAGAAGGTTGAATTTGTAAATGCATTTTATATACCGTATATACTCGAGTGTAAGCCGACCTGAATATCAGCCGAGGCACCTAAATTTTACTACAAAAACTGCATTAAAAATTATGCTGAAAAACTCGTCTTATACACAAGTATATACAGTATATTGTTTACAGTAAAATGGAGCTTTTTGCTAAATGTATCGAATCCCTTCCTGGCAGGTTTTAAGCCTCTCTGAAGCTGCATCTGTTGGCTTCGCTTGGGGTCAAGGATCAGCTCTGTGTGTGTGTATGTGTGTGTGTGTGTGTGTGTGTGTGTGTGTAAGGGGGTGGGGTGCTGATGTTCTCGTTGGTTCTGGGCTAGACAGAACCAGCCCTTGGGTAGCCCCTGAG
This sequence comes from Echinops telfairi, assembly GCF_000313985.2. Classification (NCBI taxonomy): domain Eukaryota; kingdom Metazoa; phylum Chordata; class Mammalia; order Afrosoricida; family Tenrecidae; genus Echinops; species Echinops telfairi. The sequence continues at coordinate 7,901,329 of NW_022103915.1, forward strand.
TACACTCATTCTCTGACCCAAGTCACCAGCCTTGAAGCAAATACATGGACTCACATGAGCGCATGCGCACACACACATTCTTCACACTGCCCTATCTCTTGGCCCTAGAGACCTCAGGCTTTCCACAGAAACACATTATCAAACCAAACCCATCGAAGCGATTCTGACTCGGGACCTTAGATAAGGGTTCTGAGACCATACATCTTTACAGGAGCAGACAGCCTCACCTTTCTCCCTCTGGACAGCTAGTAGGTTTGAACCCTGCAACTCCTAACTCGGCACCCCCAGCAGCAGCACACAGATATAAACCCTCTCCCCTTTTTACTGTCTACTTCATGGTACTCTTTCCATGGCTATAAGACCTTACTAAAGTGGTTGTCAGTTCATGGACAGAATTTTTTTTTTTTTTTCAGAATTATTTCAAATAGCAGGAGACTAGAGGTCCTAAGCGCTCTGCTCTTTGCACATGCAAGTGTAGTACAAGTTTCCGGGACTGAAGTTCATTTATCCAGAATGCTACACTGTTGCCCACAGGAGTTGTGCCAGGTTCCCTGGCATCTGCCCCTGGGCAAGGGACAAACACTGGGCTGACTGAATACTGAATGGGCTGCTCAGGCCTGCACAGAACCCCTGGCGCGCTGGGCTGCCAGCTGCCTCTGCCCCACTGCTGGCCGAGATGGGCTTCAGCCTGGGCCAGATCTGAACATGGCGCAGAAGCCCACGGGGCAGTTCTATCCTGCCCTCCAGGGTCCCTGTGAGTTGGAAACCAACGCGATGACCTTGAGCTTGGCCCTGGCTTGTTTACTGAGCAATCTGCTGTGCAGCTGTGTCAAACACACTGCTGGTGAATGGATTCTGAGTCGAATGCCCCAGAGGGTTCCCGGTGCTGTGATCGTTATGGAAGGAGCCCAGGTGGCCCATTGCGTTAACACATTGAACTGCTAACCCAGACCTCAGCGGTTAGCACCCAGCTTCGTGGGGTGGAGGGGTGGGGGTCGAAAAGGCTGCCACCTGCTGTGAAGACGGAGCCTCAGAAACCTCTGGAGCAGTAGCTGTGCTCAGCCCCGTGGGGTCATTGGGAGTCAGAAGCTGTTCAACTGCTGTGAGCTAAGCAGGCTTCACGGCAGCAGACTTCTGCCTCATCTCTCTCCTCTGGAGTAGTGGGTGGATTCGAACTGCTGACCTCTGTTAGCAGCCAAGCACTTTAACCACTGCACCACCAGGGCCCACTTGTATTGCAAAAAGTAATTGAAAATGATTCGAATGAATGACCTGGTGTTCGTGGGTCTGCATTCTGGCTCAGTCTCCCCTGCCCTCAGTGCATTACTTAGTGCCCCCTGGTCCCGCCCCCACAAGGAGGGGGCTGTATGATGTGTGCGATCCCCGGTCCCAGCTGCCCCAGCTGCTCCAGCTGTTTTGGCAGACAAGCCTTCCTGCTGATGTGCGTGTGGGTGGGAAATACAGAGCTGGGCAGGGTCATATCCTGCCGAGTGAGGAGGTGACCTTTGAAGAGTGAGCAGCAGCTGGCCCTGGTGAGAGCCGTTCAGGGACAGTTTTCCTGGATGGAGCTGGCCTTCAGAGGGTGAAGTCCAGGCTGGCTCCTTCAACCCAGGAGTCAGGGTCTCTGGTTCCTTGACCTGGTGACGCTGCAACCTGGGGACCTAGCAGCGTTCTTCACTGTCACCCCGGTGGCCAAAGTTTGGATTGCTCACTGCAGTTGGACCTTGCTCCAGGCCTCTCCATTAGCAGTCAGCTTTACCAGGCCCCTTACCCTGGCCGGGCAACCTCAAGGTAGGTGCTCAAAAGACCCAAACTCTATGGATTATCATAAGAGTTATACGAGGCCCCAATAAAATGATTTTTAAAAGATTAAAACAAAAAACCCCAAATGTCATGCCATCGAGTCGATTTTGACACATAGTGATCCTCATGACGGGTAGAACTAACTAACCCTTGCTGGTCTCCCACACGGTAACTACAGGCGCAGAAAGCCTCGTCCTTCTCGGCAGAATGGCTGGTCATTTTTCAGGCTGCTGACCTATTTGCGGCCCCCTGTGGAACCACTGTGCCACCAGGGCAGGTGCTCGATGACCGGAACCTTCGCTCACCTGTGTCTGACTGAGGCGGGAGCTTCACTAGGGCACCTAGTTTTAAAAAGCTAGCGACTCGCTAGCCCTTTCCAAAGTGGTGGCTCATGGCACTTGATTATGCCATTATATGTTATGAAAAATAGAGCGCACCTTTGCCAGTTCCCATGTTAAAGAGTCTTACACCGTGAGACTACTAGTTATGATGGTGAATTTTATCTTAGAGTCTCTCCCCTCTGAGGGCCAAAGACTAATTTTATGTAACCCTCTGCAGCTGTTTGTAGGAGAAAAGCACTTCTTGGAGAAGGATGTGCTGCTTGGGCTTGCACAAGCAGCAAAGGCTCGAGGCAGAACTAGGGAAGTTTGAGGCTCCACCTCAGAGCATACGTCTCCTCTTGGGCCAGGGATGCTGGACTGGCAGTGTTGTCCCGAGGGTTGGTGTCACCTAGTGTAGTAACTCCTTGTGTCACCAACCCACCCATTCCAGACCTGCGGAATCCTTATCAGATGCCATCAAGTTAGTTCCAACAACAGAATGGCACGTTGTGCCCACCTTACGATGGTTCCCAGGTCTGAACCCAGAGTTGCAGCCACTGTGCCGATCCATCTCTGAGGGCCTCCCTCATCTTTGCAGCGCCTCCACTTTACCAAGCATCATGTTCTTCTCCAGGGACTGGTCTCTCCTGACTGTATGTCCAAAGTCTAAGAAGTCTCACTATCCTTGCCTGTAAGAAGCACTCTGGCCGTACTTCATCCAATACCGATCAGTTTGCCCTTTTAGTAGTCCATAGTGCTTTCAATATTATTCTCCAGCACCATCGTTCAGATGTATCGATTCTCCTTCCATCTTCTTTAATGCAGTAACCAACTTTCACCATGCATATGAGGCATGGAAAATAACAGCTTGGGTCAAGCACCCCTTACACCTCCAAGTAACATCCTTGCTTTTCAATACTCTAACGAGGTCTTGTGCAGCAGATTAACCCTAAGGCAACACATCTTTTTTTTTTTTTAACATTTTATTAGGGGCTCATACAACTGTTATCCCAATCCATACACACATCAATTGTGTAAAGCGCATTTGTACATC
>NW_022103915.1:7905110-7908990 GCF_000313985.2 Echinops telfairi
ACCTGATCCCTTCGACACCTCGTGGTTGCATAGGCTGGTGTGCTTCTTCCATGTGGGCTTTGTTGCTTCTGAGCTTGATGGCCGGGCAACACATCTTTTGATCTGACTGCTGCTTCCATGAGTATCAATTGTGGATCCAAGTAAGACAAAATCCTTCATAATTTCAACCTTTTTTACCTTTATCATGATGTTACCTATTGGTCCAGTTGTGAAGATTTTGTTGTTCTTTACATTGAGTTGTAGTCCATATTGAAGGCTGCAATCCTTGATCTTCATCAGCACGTCTTCCTCATTGATAGCAAGCAATGATTCATCTGCATACCCAAGGTTCCCATCACCGCCTCTTATCCATGTACAAATTCCTCATGAGCAGTGAAGTGTTCTGCAATTCCCATTCTTCTCAAGGTTATCCACAGTTTATTATGGCCTGCACAGTCGAATGCATTTGCATAGTCAATAAAGCACAAGTAAACATCTTTCTGGCATTCTCTATTTTTAGCCAAGATCCATCTGACATCAACAATGTTCCACGTCCTCTTTTGAATCCGGTCTGAACCTCTGATAGTGCTCTGTCAATGTATTGCTGCAACCGTTGTTGGATGATCTTCAGCAAAATTTACTTGCATGTGATTTCAGTGATCTTATTCTATAACTTGAGCATTCTTTGGGTAACCTTTCTACAGAATGGATACAAGTGTGTTTCTAGTGAATTGGCCGACTAGCTCTCTTCCATGTTATTTGGCAGAGACAAGTGAGTGCTCCCAGCGCTTCATCAGCTTGTTGAGACATTTCAGTTGGTAGTCCATCAATTCGTGGAACCTGCTTTTGGCTAAAGCTCGAACTTCTTCCTCCAGTATCATTGGTTCTTGTTCATAGGCTACTCCCTGAAATGGTGGGACATTGAGCAGTTCTTTTTGGTACAGGGACTGTGTATTCTTTCCATCTTCTTTTGATGCTTCCTGCATCTCCAGCATTTTGCCCATAGAATCTTTCAATACTGCAACTCGAGGCTTGACTTTTTCCTTCACTTCTTTCTGTTGAAGATATGCTGAGCATGTCCTTCCTTCCTTCTTGATGCTCTACATCTGGGTCTTTGATATTTCATTATGCTATCTACTTTCCCCAGTTATCCCTTAAAACTTTCTGTTCAGCTCTCTTACTTGATCATTTCTTCCACTTTCTTTAGCTATTCTATTAAGAGCAAGTTTCAGAGTCTCTTCTGACATTCACTTTGATTTATTCTTTTGTTCCTGAGTTAATAACCTCTTGCTTTCTTCATGAATGATCTTCTTTCACATCACCCCACAGCTCACCCAGTCTTGTCATTCGTGTTCAATGCATCAGTTCTGTTCTTGAGATGGTCTCAAATTCAGTGGGATAGACTCAAGGTTGTATTCTGGCTCTCATGGATTGTTTTCTTCAGCTTCAACCTGAACTTCACATATGAGCAATTGATGGTCTGTTCCACAGTCGGTCCCTGGCCTGGTTTTAGCCACTGATACTAAGCTGCTCCATCTTTTCCCACATAGAGATTCAGTTTTATTTCTGTGCATTCCATTTGGAGAAGTCCACGTGCATAGTTGACTTTTGTGTTGTTGAAAAGATTACTTGTTATGAACAAGTCATCGTTCCTGCAAGATCCCATCAAGTTGGAGGTTCTCTCAAGTCTCCAACTACTCTTCCTTCCTCTGTTTCCAACGTTTGCATTCCAATCACCAATAATTATCGATGCATCTTGATTGCATGTCTGCTCAATTTCTGATTAAAGACCTTAGTAGGATTCTTCAATTTCTGCAGCACTAGCTTTCGTGTTTGGTGCATACGTTTGAATAAAAGTTGCATTAACTGGGTTTCTTTGTGTGTGGTTAGATGTTTGCTTTTCACAGATAGCATTGTACTTCAAGATAGACCTTGAAATGTCCTTTTTGACAGTAAACGCAAGGCCATTCCTCTTGTTTGTGTCATTCTCAGCATAGCCAACCACATGACTGTCTGACTCAAAATGGGCAGTTCCAATCTACTCTGGCTCACTCATGTCTAGAATGTCGACCTGTATGTGTTATGTTTCCTTTCTAATAACTTCCGGTTTTCCTAGATTCATACTGTGTGCATTCCAAGTTCCAATTATTAATCGAAGTAGGCAGCTCTTCTCAAGGTGAGTTGTGCCGCATCAATAAATGAAGGACCTGAAGACTTGACTCCGCGGGCTCTACTCCATCCCCATCAGTTGGTCAGCTCCACTTTGAGACGGCGGCTCTCCCTCAGCCATCTGTCGAGTGCCTTCCAGCCGGAGGGGCTCTTCTGGCACCGCCTCTTGAAGGTGCTCTGCTGCTGCTCAGGGTGTATGTCAGTGTGTTGGTGGTGTCCATAAGATTTTCAGTGGCTAATTCTTCTGAAATGGACAGCCTATTCCTTCTCTGTAGTCTGCACTTAGTCTTCAGCTAAAATCTGTTCACTCTGAGTGGCCCTGCTTGTATTTGAAATACCAGTGACATAAGCCATCCCAGTACGACACACTGACAAGCAAGTCTGTTTGGGTAGAGTCCCTCGGTACGTTCTTTCCATTTGCTTTCTTGCTTCCTGAATTGTTCAACATGTTGCCCATAGAATCTCTCAGGATTGCAATTCGAGGATTGACTTTTTTCTCTTTAAATTGTATGAATACCAGCAAAAATTGTTTTGTGTACTTTTTCCATGCTGAATTACCTTATTAGCTCCAACATTCTTTGTAACTGAGTGGACGCTGCCTTTGATATCCGATTTCTTTTCACTCATTCTCAAAAAAAAAAATCGTTGCTTGTTCTGGGTTCACAAACACGACCACAATATTGTAGCTAAAGCACCCCAAATTTTGACAAACTCAGTGACTACAAAAACAGCTGCAGCAAAGAAAAAAAAAACAAGCCCCAAAACTACGTGTGCTTGTCGCAGGTGCACGTGAAATCACATGACCCAAAACATTGTTTTAATTGGAAATAACACCAGTTCTCCTGGGCTCAAGACCTAGATTAGCACAGAGTTTTAACTTTGTGGGTATATTGATATATGCAAGCTGGGCTTCCAAAAAGTAAAGTTTTGTTCACACTTAACTAATGGGATATGTTGATTAAAAAACAATAATAAATTTCTGCTGGAACACAGCAGCCCTGTAGATAGTCATTTAAAAAAATAATTTTATTGGGAGTACAGCTCTTATCATAATCCACCCATACATACTACCATTGTGTCAAGCACATTTGTACATCTGTTGCCATCGTCATTTTCAAAACATCTTTCTTTTTAAAAAAAACATCTTTCTATTTGAGCCCTTGGCTCCTCATTTTCCACCTTCCTTCTACCACCCTCTCCTTCATGAAACCTTCATAATTTATAAATTATTATTATTTTTCCATTTCTTACACTGACCAATGTCTTCACCCACTTTTGTGTTGTCCGTCCCCTTGGGAGTGGGTTATATGTAGATCATTGTGATCAGTTCCCCCTTTCTCTTCCCACCCTCCCCTTACCCTTCTGGTATCGCCACTCCTGAGGGGTTTATCTCTCCTGGATTCCCTGTGTTTTCAGCTCTTATCTCTACCCATGTACATGCTCTGGTCTAGCCAGATTTGTAAGGTAGAATTGGGGTCATGATAGTGCGTGGGGGCGGGGGGAAGGAAGCATTAAAGAACTAGAGGAAAGTTGTATGTTTCACCGGTGCTATACTGCACCCTGACTGGCTCATCTCCTCCTTGTGACCCTTCTGTGAGGGGTTGTCCAAAGCCCAACGATGGGCTTTGGGTCTTCCCACTCGGCACTCCCCCTCATTCACATTGGTGTGATTTTTTACTCGGCACTCCCCCTCATTCACATTGGTATGATTTTTTACTCGGCACTCCCCCTC
>NW_022103915.1:7909259-7914424 GCF_000313985.2 Echinops telfairi
TTTAAGACCCCAGACGCTATATCTTTTGATAGCCGGGCACCATCAGCTTTCTTCACCACGTTTGCTTATTCACCCATCTTGTCTTCAGCGATCATGTCGGGAACCTGAAATGCCAGGTTATTAGAACAAAGTGTTCTTGCGTTGAGAGACTATGTAGAAAGTCATTTTGATGTCACCCTCTCTGATCGTGTGACCTGCACCCCTGGCACACCCATGGCGATGCCACTGTGAGTGGGCCCTTGCTCTACTCCATCTCGGCCCCTCCCCCACCTCACTGGCCTCTCCACATTTGTAAGGCGGGGATGTGGCCACCGGAAGGATGTTGAGCTTCGGGAGGCAACCAAAGCTTCTGCCCAGCCCTGGTGCTTGGCAACAGGTGTCAGTGGAATATCAGATGTGCCCTCTCTGTGGTAAGTTTCATGGTCCACTTGGTTGGGCCTGGTGCCCATTGTTTGCTCAAACAATCACCTTTCTGCTATCTTACCGTGAAGTCCAGTATCTCTCTGTGTGTAAGGTCCAGGAGGGCTCTGTGGTCACCCCAGGCCACATTCTATCCTGAGCCTAACGCCTCCCTTCCCGTGTGAATTTCATGTAAGCTGTGTAGGAGCCACAAGCCTCATCCCACCGTGGAGCCTCCTCCCTCCGTGTGTGGAGTCCAGGAACGCTCTGAGGTAACCACAAGCCTCATCTCTCCCTGAACTCAGTGACCCCCTCCCACCCTGGGCAAAGTCTGTGTAGACTCGGAGGTAACCACAGGCCACATCCCATCCTGAGCCCCTGAGCTTCCCTCCTTGTGTGGAGTCCCGAAGTCTTTATCTGGTTTCACTTCAAGAAATGCAGCCTAGCTGACAGGGTCATGACCCTCCTGTGAGCCACGAAGGCTTTGGGCAGTGGGAAGGCCAACCTGGCTGTCACCAGATAGGAACACAGAGAAGGAGGCTGGCAGCTCTAGGGATGGATTGAACCTGCCCTTTTCCATAGTCTCCCTCCAGACCCATATGTATGTTTTCTCACTTCTCACTGAAAGGAACCAGGCATTTTTGGAGAGATGGTTGGTTCCTGGTTGGAAGAGCACAACATGGGCCCCTGGAACTGTCTGCTGAAATCAAAGTCGTTCTCAGACTACTGGAGCCATGTTTACATTCAGGAGCCAAACTCACAGGACTACTGGTCTAAGATGGAGCAATTTGACTTCAAAGAACAGTGATGGATTCAATTAGAAAATGGCTAGAACTAATTGAAAATTTGGGCAATGTAGCAGGCTATGAGATCAACCTTCAGAAATCAGTTGGATTCTTGTGTATTAAAGAAGATGACCCACATCTTAGTTTTATCTCATTAATCTTGTTAGACCTGTGTATGTTCACTTGTATAATCAAGATTGTTCAATGCATGAAATACAAGATAGATAAGCCCTTCATAAATAATAATGGGAATAATGATTCCCTGAGGGTATGGGAACACATACTGATAACTGATAGTAGTGATGACTATATAACCCCACTGGGGGACAGATAACATAATTGTAGGTAAATGGATACTTTGGATGGAGTAAGATACAGCAAATATATATGTAAGTGTTCATGCAGGGGAGGGGAGGGAGGGGCTAGAGGGGAGCCGATATCAAAGAGTTAAAGAAGAAAGAAAATGTTTTGAAAATGATGGTGTCAGCAATTGTACAATTATGTTTGTCTAAATTACGGATTCTTATATGTAAGAGCTCCCAATAAAATGCTTAAAAACAAACCAACAAGAAAAATATGACCTAGAAAAAGAAATGAAAAGAACACTACTATTTACAATAAGCACCCTAAAGATAAACATCTGAGAATAAATCTTTCCATAGAAACAAAAGACTTGTACAAAGAAAACTACAGTTCATCTCCAAGAAGCTAAATGAGACTTACACAAATGGAAGAATGTCTTATACTCCTGGATATGAAGACTAAATATAGTGAAAATGTCAATATTACCAAAAACATTTTTTTCATTGTTTAAGCTTTTTATTACGATTTAAAATTTTGCAGAGTAAATTGGTTTTCCATTCAACAAACCAAAAACATTTTATGAATTCAATGCAATTCTAATCTAAAACCCAGCACAATTCTTCAGAGAAATGGGGAAAAAAACGAATCGCGATGGAAAGAAATCCAGGATAAACAACACACTTAAAAAAAAATCGAAAACAAATTAGGAGGCCTTTCGTTCCCAGGTTTTAAAATCTACCATATAGCTTCATCTTATGTACTTTGGATACATCAGGAGAAAAACATCACGCTTGATCAAGTAGGGAGGTAGTGAAAAAGAGGAAGATGCACTGACACTGGCTGCCACAATGGTCTCAGACAGAAGAACAATTGGGAGGATGGTGCAGGGCAGGCAGTGTTCGCTTCTGTTGTGCGCGGGGTCGCTATGAGTTGGAACTGACTCAACAGCACCTAGTAATATCTAATCCCAAACAGTCCTTAGTGGTACAGTGGTCGACATGAAAACCAATGGATTAAAATTAAGAACCCAGAAACACAACCAACTCCCTACAGACCCCTGTATTCGATAAAGCACTAACTGACACACATTAAGTGGGGGAAGAGGTAACCTTTTCAATAGAGGATGCTGGGAAATGTGGCTCTCCCCCAAAAAGGGAATGAAACAAGACCCTTCCCTCACATCATGTACAAGAATAAATTCAAGATAGATGAAAGACCTAAATCTAAACCCTATCCTTCAATGAAAAAAAAGGGACAAATTCACGGGCCCTGATACAAAGCATAAATACACTACAGGGCGTCGAGAAAAATGTCCACACTATAGAAGACAATAGAGGGTTGGGTCCTGGCCCACCAAGCCCTGAGGACTATACTGCTCAGAGCAGACCGCACAGAGAGGACCCTTGGACCGGCCCCACCTCAAGACACCACGTCCCTCACTAAACCATAGTGCTGCGAGGGACGATACTGGAGACACAAGTGTGGGAACCTCAAACAATTATTCTGGAACCAGAAGCTAAAGTGACACCCTCATGGTAACAAGTGAAAGCTATGGAGACTTTTTTAATCGACCTATCTGTTGAACAAGGACGGTCATTGCTGATGTCAGAAGTATCTTGACTGAAAGCAGAGAGTACCAGAAAGATGCTTGCTTGTGTTTTAGAGGGCACGAAAAGACATTCAATCGTGTGGATCATAACCTACTATGGATAGCATTGAGAATGGGAATTCCAGAAGACGTGAAACCGATCCACATGAAACCTGGAGGCAGCCATTCTAACAGAACAAGGGCATGCTGCATGGTTGACTACCAGAAAAGATGTGCACCAGGCTTCTATCCTCACACCGTGTTTATTCAAATCTGCATGCTGAACAGGTAATCAGATCATCCGAACTGTCTGAAGAAGAACTTGGCATCAACGTTGGACAAAGACTTACTAAGAATCTGATGTGCAGAGGACACAACCTAGCTTGCTGAAAAGTGAGGAGGACTTGAAGCGCTTGCTGATGAAGACCAAAGATTACATACAGCCTTCAATATGAATTCCAACTCGATGCAAAGAAGACAGAGATTCTCACAACTGGAGCAATAGGTCACATCCATGATCAACGGAGAAAGGATTGAAGTAGTCCAGGATTTCATCTTTCTTGGATCTACAATCTGTGTCCATGGAAGCAGCAGTCAAGAGATCAAACGACCCGCCGCATTGGGTCAATCTGCTGCACAAGATCTCTTTAAAGTGTTAAAAAAGCAAGGATGTTACTTTGAGGACTAAGATGTGCCTGACCTAAGTCATGGTCATTTTCAATAGGTTCACATGCGTGTGGAAGTTGGACATTGAATAAGGAAGGCCGACGAAGAATTGATGCGTTTGAATGATGGTTCTGGCGAAGAACTGAGAGTACCATGGCCTCCTGCTCCCTCTCCCTCTCTCAGTTTCTCTGTAACCATCACGGTCTGTTTCGGTATGAAAATCATTTGTTTAACCAAGATCCTTTTGATAAGATAAAGTTGAAGGGCTTACACTATCTGATGGCCAAGTTACAACAATAAAGAAAACAGAATTCAAGCATCTATAGACATTATTCATAATGAAACAGCAAAGTTCAGGAAGAGACCCCCACATACATGGTCCTTTGCGCAAAAGTGGCCCTTTTTAACAAATGGTAGTTGAGCCATCCCTGTGGCGAGGGCAAAGGAAACTTGATCCTCCTCTTACCCCATGTGCAGAGATTCGCCTGGGCCGTCCCCCTAAAGATCAGAGCTAAAATGAGAGAATTTCCAGAAGAAAGGTTAAGAGAAAAATCCTTGTGACTTGGGAGTGGGCCAGGACTTCTTATAATGCAAAAGGCACGGACCATAAAAGAAAACAAAATTTGATCAATTGAATCTGAATTCAATTGGACCTCTAGACAAATTTAACTGAGTCCTCAGTGAGATGGATGGACACAATGGCTGGAACCACTGGAACCACGGGCTCAGCGCAGCACAAATGGGAGGACGGGGCAGAACCGGGTCGGAGTTGGTGCCCTTGTATGTGGGTCTCTGCGTTGGAGCCACCTGAATAGCACCTGACAGCAACCGAAAAAACCCTCAAATCCAAACCAAACTCTCTGCCACAGGGACACCAGGACAAGGTAGAACTGCCTTAGTGGCTTTCCAAGACTAACTCCTCCGCCCCACCCCAAAATAGCTTAATTTATTAAGCACTACTGACTGAAGGAAATTTGTGTTAATTGATCACACCCTTACAATCCCTGTTATCAAGTTGCTTCTGACTCACAGCAATCTTATAGAGGGTTTCTTTTTTTTCTTAATCATTTTATTGAGGGCTTATACAACTCATCACAATCCATACATCAATTGTGTAAGGCACATTTGTATATTCGTTGTCCTCATCATTCTCAAAACATTTGCTCTCCACTTAAGCCCTTGGTATCAGCTCATTTCCCCCTCCCCCCACACCCCCCACGTTCATGACCCCTTGATAATTTATAAATTATTATTTTGTCATATCTTACACTGTCTGACGTCTCCTTTCACCCACTTTTCTGCTGTCCATCCCCCAGGGAGGAGGTTATATGTAGATCCTTGTAATCGGTTCCCCCTTTCCACCCCACCCTCCTGGTATTGCCTCTCTCACCACTGGTCCTGAAGGGATCATCTGCCCCGGATTC
>NW_022103915.1:7915151-7925349 GCF_000313985.2 Echinops telfairi
TGAGCATCATGGAATGCCAGTTTAATAGAACAAAGTATTCTTGCATTGAGGGAGTACTTGAGTGGAGGCCCGATGTCTATCTGCTACCTTAATACTAAACCTATAAATATATGCACATAAATCTATTTCCCCATCCTCATATATAAATATATTTACATATGTACATGCCTTTACTTAGATCTCTTATAGAGGGTTTCTGAGGCCGGCAATCTTTTTTTTCTTTTTAGTCATTTTATTGGGAGCTCTTACAGATATTATAATAATCCATAATTCAATTATATCAAGCATCATTGTACAATTGCTGCCACCATCATTTTCAAAACATTTTCTTTCTTGATCTCTTTGATATCAGCTCTCCTTTATCCCCTCTCTCCCCAACCCTACCACCTCCAGGAACCTTTATTATTATTAATTTTATTATACATTATTATTATTTTGTCATTATTTTACACTATGCAATGTATCTGTTCACCCACAATTCTGTTATTTATTCCTCTGGAGTGGGGTTATGAAAGACTGTGACTCTCTATGGGGGTAGAAAGCCTCCTTTTCTCCCTCAAACAATAGCAACAGATACCAGTTTACACAAGATGAAAGACAAGGGGACATCTCAAGAATCCAGCTTGAGTGTGGGCTGTTCCCTAGGCCAGATAATGTGATTTTCCTCAACAAATTAGTGGTTTAAGAAAAGTGGGGGTGGGGGACCCAGAAATATAAAGGGTAAAGGGACTCAAGGAGCAAACCCAATCTCTGGACTTCATTTTGGGTCCTGAGGGGAACAAACCTGCTGTAAAAATATACGCAGAAATCTGGGTTTAAGAAGAGGTTTATTGTATTAGTGAGGCGTTCTGGTGGCTCTGTGGGTTACACCTGGGGCTGCTAACTGCAAGATGAGCGGTTCGAAACCACCAGCTGCTCCACAGGAGAACGACGAGGCTTTCTACTCCTGTAAAGAGTGACAGTCTGAAACCCACAGGGGCAGTGCTGGCCCGTCCTGCAGGGTTGTTGTGAGTTGGAAGGCAATACAAGGGCAGGGGGTATTTTTGGTTTGATATGGACCCAAATGGTTAAGTTAAAATATAGAGGAAGACTGTAAAATATCAGAAGTAGAAGGATTTGCGGGGGAAGAACATGCACAGGGTTTGGGATTTGCTCTAAATGCTCCCTTGGGAAGATGAGGCCAAGGCGCGGCAGCTGTGGCTTTTTGGTTGTTTTTGTGATAACTGTAGATTCAAAATGCCGCTTTCTCCTTTAAAGTGCGGCACAACCTGCAAAACGTAAATTAACCTTGCGGACACTGTTCCAAGGCGAATGATCCCACAGGGATTCCTACGGTCACGGTGTTATGCACGCCACCTCCATCTAGTTCCAGAACATTTCCACCAACCCAGAATCTGACCCGTACCCACAAAGGAAGCCCTCCCCAGTCCCTCCATCCCCCTGCCTCTAGCAACCACCAACCGGCAGTTTCTATGGAAATCGTTGCCCAGTGGAAGCTGAGTTTGTGGCACGGTCTTCTCTCTGTGTTTCAGTCATCCTAATAGGGATGGGGGGGGCACACAGGCCAGATGGGTGTGTGGTCCCCGGCACCCTGGTGCCTGTTTCCAAACACATTGACGCGGCCGCGGGACAGGCAACTCTCCTTGAGGGCTACTGAGTCCCAGAAGCCCTGCTGGGCAGCACCCTTGCGCATCAGTGCAAAGGAGTGCTGACGGTGCAGAGCCCTATGTGGTACTCAGGTGGGGGTGGGGCACAGATACTGCTGTCCCTGCAGGGCAGCACCTGTGGAACCACTCTGTGTCATTGCCAGAAGGCTGGTCTCCCACTCGGGGAGGGGGAGAAGGGGAGGCCTAGAGGGCCGAGACCACAAGAGTTGCGGTATATGCAATATCACCCCTCCCCTACACCCCCCACGCCCCAGCCAGTCTGAGAGCCCCTCTGGGGGCAAGTGAGGACAGTGGGGGCTCAGGGAAGGGGAGCCCATGAGAGAAGAGCCCCAGAGGAGTCGGGGTCAGGCTGCGGAGGAGTCTAGGCTCTGAAGAGACCCTACTGAACAGAGGAGAACAAACAGTCTCCTAGCGTTGCCCAGGCTGCCATGTTTACAGAACCGGATGATACCTCCTGCTCCCACGGGGCATCCGGTGGGCTTGAACCACCGACCTTTCCGTTAACAACAAACTATTCTCCACCGGACCTAAGGGACTGGCCAAAGAGCTGCCAGTCTGGGACTTGCTGGAAGGCGGGCTGGACTGTGTCCTGCAGTTTGGCCCCCAGACCAGGATGCCCGCATCGCCTCCCCTGTCACCCTGGGAAGGCTGCCACCTGCCTCCTCCCCCAACCCCTCCTGGGGCCAGAGGGTGAAGAACTGTCCACACACTGAGGGCCATAGCACAGAGTCACCTCGGTCAAAGGTCCTCCAAGCCCAGCCCCTGATGACCTTCATGTGCTGGGAAGAGCAGGGCGGGTCCAGGCCCTCAGCTTTGAGCCCCAGAAGGAAAGAGCCTGAAAGCCTCCTCCCTCCATTCCTCAAAGCCCTCGCCTCCGTGGCCTTCTCCATGGCAACCGCTGTGTGCCGGAGCCACCAGCTGAACGCAAATTGCCAGAGGAAGTACATTGGAGGGGCAGCCCCAGGGCTGAGGGAGGCCAGGCCTCGTTCTCAGAAGAGTGACTCCAGGTGGCCGGCCTGGTGGGTCTTGCTCTAATGGTTGTTCTGCTTTCCAGGGGCCCCACAAAAGGGCTAGAGAAGCCTGTGGGGGGTCCTCCCTGCCTTCTTGCTGAGCCCCGCTGGAAGGCCCACCTAGCGCCTCTGCCCCAGAGGGAGAGTGGGTGCAGACATTGCCTCTCCTCAGCGGGACTTCAGGTGACCATGGTTGGTGCCCTTTCTGAACTCCCCACAACACCGGCTGCCTAGGTGGCTCCGGAACAAGGGGACGGTTTTCCAGGGTACAGAGGGTTCTGTGCTCAGACCAGGACAGACCTAGGAAAACTGGGTGTGGGAGTTAGATGATTAGGTGCCAACCTGAATTTGCATGGAAGTCTAGGGGTGGGGTCCAACCTGTCAATCAGGTCGCAGCCTGATGACGCCTCCTTGGGGTGTGTGGCCTCCTTGCCTGCCTCCAGGGACAGCCCCATGTAGGGCGGCCCATCCCTGAGAGCCATTGGCATCTCGCCAGTTCTACTGACCTTGGATCCAGGAGACTCTGCACCCATCGGCCTGTGATCTCCTTGCTTCCCAGCTCACCACCCTGTGTCACTGCAGCTGCGTGAGTCTGGAGAGAGACTAAGGGACCACCGTCAGACCTAACGACTTGAATTGGACTGGGCTGGGCTGCCTTCTTGATCTACAATTACTTCCCGATATAAAGCTCTCTCTCAGACGTAGGTGAGTGCCCCTGGATTTGTTCCTCTAGACAGCCCAGCCCGCCACAGAGGGCTACCCTTGATTTGTCAGAAACCGAAGGACTGGTCCAGACTTAGGAGCCCCAAGACCCTTGAATGAGAACCCTCAAAAGTCAAGGATGGCGGATGGGTCCCCCTCCTTGGTTGTCTCCATTCATTGGACCCCAATGCCCTCTCCCACGGCCTCCTTTTTTCCTCTTCTGGGCCCCAAAGGAGCCCTGGTGGCAGCGTGGCTGTACATGGGGCTGTCAGCTGCAAGGTCTGCAGTGGGAAACCACCAGCCACGCCTCAGGAGGAAGGTGGGGCTCTCTACTCCCGCCAAGAGTTGCAGTCTCAGGAGCTCACGGGGGCAGTTCCGCTCCGTCCTACAGGGTCACTATGAGTTGGCATGGACTCGATGGCAGTGAATTTGGCCTTTTTATTTGCCTCTGAGCTCACCCTCAATGGATAGGAGAGGGGAGAAGAAACAGTACTTCCTCAGCTCAGGTTCAAAGCCAACAGACTCTCTCTTCTGGGTGTCCGGCCCCTCTATTCTCTAGAGTACAACTTAGGGTGGTCAGCTTTGGGGCCCCAGGCCCAGGCTGGAGGGCATGAATGGGGCTAGATAGACAGGCTGTGGGCCAGGCAGGGTGACGCAGACAGGATACTCACCTGCAGCCAAATTCCAGCACCAGGCCGGGGCATGCAGCTGAGCTCCTGGCCAAGGCCCTGTTCTCTAGTGCTGCCATCACAGAGAGACCACACGAGGGTGTTGTGAACACACAGAACTTCATTTCTCATGTTGGCTCTCGAGGGAGGGTCTTGTCTCTCTTCAGCCTCTGTTCCATGGTGGTCTTCTCCAGACTTGGCCTCTGCAGGCTCACCCGCCCTTTCTTTGATAGCTCAAAAAAGATGGACCGAAGATGCAGCCTCATTTAACACAATAAAGAAAGCTCCTTCCCAGAGGGGATTGGCACCATGGGTAGAGGAGTTCAGATTTACAATACATCTTGGGGGACAGGACCCATGCCATAACGGAGGTGCTCAGTCGATGTCCCTTATTCGAGGACCGGCTGGCTCTTTATGATGCCCTATTCCAACCTTTGCCCCAAGCATACCCGCCTGCCTCCCTCCATCCTCCTCCTATTGACTTGCCTGTTCCTATGAGCGCCCACCAGTCCAGGTGTGCTGCCCCAGCTGCACAAGAACACCTTCCAACAGTGACTCCCGCACACCTGCACTGGGCACCCCTTGCTTCTGTCCCTGAGGTTTCCGGTGGTGGCTGAAGTACAGGACTCAGCAGGATCGCTCCCCACACACCTGTGAACAACCTGCCCTGGCAACAGGCACTGATACCCTGGGGCGAGCAAGACAGTGTCTTGAAGCGTGGTGTAGCATGGGTAACAGTCTTCACGCCTGGTACTCGTGTGTGGGTGTATCTGCATGTGGGCAGACCGCCTGGAGACGGATAGAGGAGCGGTGTCTCAGTTCCTAAGACCATGGGAAATATGTGTTTCCCGTGGTCTTAGGCCACCCCTGTGAAAGTCGTTCGACTCCCAAAGAGGTTGCGACCCCCAGGTTGAGAACCGCTGCCCCACATGCTCTTGTGCCACCCCTGTCGTGTGCCCCTGTCTCTGCACCCCGGCCACCAGCAGGAGTTGGCATGCAAGTTTTTGCCACAGGCTGTGCTTTCTAGAAAAGTGGGCAGTCCACCGTCCTGCTGGGTTAGAAGCCGGGGCGGTGGCCGTGCCTCTGCGTGGACACCCCCCCACCCCACCCCCCGCTTGTGGCAGAAATAAAGTCCAGCCACGTGCGGCCCAGAGGGGGCGTGTCCGAGGCACAGTAGGAACGGCAGATTTCTTGTCACGGTGGTGAGGTGGTTTCACGACCCCATTGCTAATTAAACCCCCAAACCAGAAAGCACCCCACTGCCATTCAGTCGATGCCACCTCATAGTGACCCTCTCAGCCAGGGTAGAACTGCCCTGGGGGTTTCTGAGAAGGTCACTGTTGATGCAAATAGAAAGCCCCGTCTCTCTTTCGTGGAGCCGCTGGCGCTGGTTTTGAACAGTTGACCTTCTGGTCACAGCCCGATGCAGAACCATGACACCACCGGGGTTCCCGTTTGCAGGTCGCAATGGCAGAATCTGGACAGAGTACTGAAATTCAAAAGAAACCCAAACCAGCAAACTATTTAAAAGAACCGGAAAGCACCCAATGGAGATGATGCACCTTCCTTTTGGGGAAATACTGCAGCTAGAAGGGAGAATTGTATGTTGGGAGTCTCCGGGTTTCCTTGCCCGAGGCGGGCCCCCAGCGCCCATTACCAGGGTGCTGGAAAGCAGAAGCGCCCGGCCTTACTATGTGAGGTCACAGGGACCAGCTCAGAGCCGGAAGAGAAGCTGGGGGGCAGCTCTGGAAGGGAACAAGCCACAGTGGATCCGGGCGGATCCCAACACCTACCCGTGTGCTGTCCAGTCGAAGGGGGCACCCCGGAGTGTGGCCGAGAAGAATCGACCCTGAAAAGCAGCTGGAGTGGTTGAGAGGTGTGACTTTACCTGTGACTTTCCCCAAAGCAGACAGGTGCCGTCTGCATGGCGGAGAGCTGGGGCTTCACTGACTGGCGGTATCAGAGGCCAGAACTTGATGCTGGAGGAGAGTGGAGGAGGGGTAGCGCCGTTGAAAGAATGAGCCGCCGGAGGTGGACAGGAGCTGCTAAACTACACAAACGCAAGAGAGCCCTCCGCGGGCTCAGGAAACCTGCGGCTGGAAGCTGAATGGCTTGGGCAGGGCTGCCGGTGGTGCACTTACACCACGAGGAAGAGACGCCGGGTGGTTTCTACAACAGTCAGCAGAACAGAATCCATCCAGAGTCGCCACAGTGTTGCCCACAAGGTCCCGTTTTTCAACCCCCAAACGAACAGATCAGCAAAGAAACAGGGAAGTGTGGCCCAGGCCAGGAAACAGATAGCCAATAGAAAGTCCAGCAAGTCCAGGGGGACCCGGATTGGGTCTGTACTTCGTGGACAGAACCTTCCCGGGCGCTGTCACTATGAACAGGTATCGGTGGTGAAGGGGAAGTTATGTTAATGGCTAAACAGATAGGGAATCTCAGGAGAGAGTCAAAAGCAATTAAAACGGGATGTTTTAAATATGAAAAAAGAATAATCGCTAAAATGAAAAATTCATTAGATGGGTTGAAGCTGTTTCCAGGTGGCTGGAGTGAGAAATGAGGCACTTCAAAACAAATCAGTAGAGATGAACTGATCCAAAAGAAGAGGAGGAAGAGGGAAAGAAAGTGAGTAAAACCCTAGAGAAATGGGGGACAGTATCAAGTAGCCCAACAGATAAAGGCGTTATTGCCCTATAGAGAGAGGAAATGGAAAAAGGAACAGGGGGAAAAATTGGAAACTACTATGTGTAGGAAACATTATATTAGAGACCCAAGCATCTCAGTGACCAAGTCAGTCAGTCCACACACAAGGGACACCATGAGACACCAACCATCCTGTGATGCAGAAAGCCAACAGGGACGAGAAAATCTTGAAAAATAACAATTATACAGTTGGCAGCCAACTTCTCAACAAAGCCAGAAAACAATGGACTGATGTAGTCCAGGGGCTAAAATTAAACCGAAAACTCTATGTGCAGTGAAACCATCTCTTCAAAATGCAGGTAAAACAAGCCCATTTTCAGGTCATCGAGAACCAAAGAGACGCTTCACCTTAAGAAACAACAGAACAAGTCCTTCAGGGGAGATGGAGGCAGGTCGAATCTCTGTTCTGCAGCTGGGATGGAGAGCGGCCAATAAGGGTACTATGGGGGTCAGTGAACCAATTAGCTCTCCTGGTCAGGAGACAGAAACTGTGACTGTCATTTGAACAGGGAGGGGGTTTTCTGGTCTTAAAAAACAAACCCAGGGAGGAGGGAACGGGGAGGGAGGGGAAAAATGAGGACCTAATGTCGGGGGTTTAAGTGGAGAGAAAATGTTTTGAGAATGATGTACAAATGCGCTTTACACAATTGATGTGTGTATGGATTGCGATAACAGTTGTATGAGCCCCTAATAAAATGTTTAAAATAAAAAAATTTAAAAAAGAATTAAACAAACAAACAAAAAAAACCAAACCCAGACTTTATTTTTAGAGTAGTTATAGGTTGACAGAAAAATTGTGTAGGAAGTATAGAGTTGCCACTTGAAGGAGAAGGGTGAGGCTTTCTGTTCCTGTGTGGATTTACAGGCTGGGAAATCCAAAGGGAGTAGTTTGTCCCTGCCCTGTAGGGTTGCTATCAGTCAGAATTGACTGGGTGGCAGTGAGATTAAAAACCAAACCAAACCTGTGCATTGCTTCTCTTTGAAAGATCTTGCATCCCTGAGGCACATTATTACAATCTTGATGCACTGTTATTGACAAAAGCCTATAATTCGGACGGAACCCTGACCAGGACTTCTAATCGTTTATACTGATCCGTATAGTTGCTGGATCGGCTGCCCTCCATCTCCACCTGTGGACCAGAGATGCCCTCTGTGTTCATTTCGCCTAGGTAACTTGTTCTAGTATTTCTTAAAACAAAGGCGTGCTGGTGTGAAAGCCTCTTCAGTTTTTGCTTCTCTAAAAATGGGCTTGTTTTGTCTGTATTTTAAAGCTTTCATTGCTGATGTCAGATGGACCTTGGCTGAAATCAGAGAACACCAGAGAGATGTTTACTTGTGTTTCATTGACACTGCAAAGGCATTAGGCTGCGTGGGTCATAGCAAACTATGGATAGTCTTGAGAAGAATGGGAATTCCAGAACACTTCATTGTGCTCCTGCAGAACTTGTACATGGACCAAGAGGCAGTTGTGTAAACAGAACAAGGGAATCCTGCATGGCTTAAAATCAGGAAAGGTGTCAGGGTTGTGTTCTCTCACCATACGTATTTAATCTATATGCTATATGCAAATCGTCAGAGAAGCTGAATTATAGGGAGTCAAGAATGTGGCATCAGGGTTGGGAAAAGGCTTATTAACAACCGGTGGTATGCAGATGACACACCGCGCTTGCTGACAGTGAGGAGGGCTTGAAGCACTCTCTGATGAAGATCATGGGTTGCAGCCTTCTGTATGGATTACAACTCAGTGTAAAGAAAGCCCAAATCCTCACAACTGGACCTATAGGTAACCTCAGGATAAACCAAGAAAAGACTGAAGTTGACATAGAGCGTCTGGGGTGTTAAAAGCTTGAAGATAAACAAGCGGCCATCTAGCTGAGAAGCAACAAAGTCCACATGGAAGAAGCACACCAGCCTGTGTGATCACGAGGTGTTGATGGGGGTGAGGTAGCAGGCATCAAAGACCCAGAAGAAAAAAATCATACCAATGTGAAGGAGGGGAGGGTGTAGTGGAGACCCAAGCCCATCGGTAGGCAATTGGACATCCCCTTACAAAAGGGTCACAAGGAAGAGATGAGTCAGTCAGGGTGCAGTACAGCCCCGGTGAAACATACAACTTTCCTCTAGTTCTTTAATGCTTCCTACCCACCACTATCATGACCCCAATTCTACCTTACAAATTCAGCTAAACCAAAGCATGCACATTGGTACAGATAAGAGCTCTAAACACACAGAATCCAGGACAGATAACCTTCCCAGGACCAATAATGAGAGTAGCGATACAAGGAGGGGAAGGGGAAGATGGGGGAAGAGAGAGTTAATCACAATGATTGACATATAACCCCCTCCCAGGGGAACGGACAACAGAAAAGTGGGTGAAGGGAGACAGCAGATGGTGTAAGACATGCAAAATTTAAAAATAAATTATCAAGGGTTCATGAGGGAGGAGGGAAATTGAGCTGATAACAAGGGCTCAAGTAGAAAGAAAATGTTTAAAGAATGATGATGGCAACAAATGTACAAATGTGCTTGACACAATGGATGGATGTATAGATTGTGATAAGAGTTGTATGAGCCCCCAATAAAATGATTTTATAAAGAAAGAAAATGATGATAGCAACATATGTACAAATGTGCTTGGAACAATGGATGGATGGATTGTGATAAGAGCTGTAAGAGCCGCCAATAAAATGATTTTTTTTTAAATGAATGAAGTTGCCAAGGAGGCAGGAAAACACAGCAGATGTTGGCTACACTGGTTTGTGGGAGGCACCTCTTTGGGTGGCCAGGAAACTCTTAGAAGGGGAGCACCAGAGGGCCTCCGGGAAGTTGCTGGCAGCTGTCTGGAAGGCAGTGGAGCCCTTGGGTTGTAGTGGTTATGGGCTGGCCTGGGATCTGCCGTGATCTGCGTGGTTGGCAGTTTGCAACCACCAGTCTCTCCTCGGGAGAAAGACTGGGTTTTCTGCTTCCGGGAGCCGTCTCAGAAACCCACAGGGGCTCACTATGCGTCAACATCGACTTGATGGCCGTGGGAGAGTCTGGGCAAGCGCAGGTAAGGGCTCACGGGAAGCAGGAAGACAAACGCCTCCCTTGGTTAGGGCCTTGCAGTGACCTTCTAGTGCCCTCTGTTGACCATGTCTAGCATTGCTCCAGGAAAGGAAAAAAGTTAGCATGGTCCAGCTCCTTTACCACAAAGCAGGGCAAAGAAGGGTGAATTTAGAGTTGAGAGGCAGTCAGTTGATAACGGATACGCCCTTTATTGGCCGCTACTTCTTTTCTCCTAATTTTCTTAGAAGACATCACTCAAAAACAAAAACAAAAAAAATCTCTCCCTGCCATCGAATCAATTCTGACTCATAGCATCTGAGTTAGTTAATTGTGCCAACCTGGCCGATAATCACATGTGGGGCTAATTGAAAGGCGGAGGGATAAATGGGTGGTGAGCCTC
>NW_022103915.1:7925716-7932082 GCF_000313985.2 Echinops telfairi
AACTGTCTTATACATGAGTTGCTGTGGATTTGTTTCTCTAAAGTACCTAGACTAATACAGCATCCCTATGGGGCGGAGTAGAATCCCCCTTGTGGGTTTGCAAAGCTTTAACCTTTCAGGGGAATAGAAAGAAAACCTTCTCTTTTCTACCATGGAGCAGCTGGTGGTTTGGAACTTCGGACCTTGTGGTTAGAGGCCCAATGAGTAACCACTCTGCCACCAGGGCTTCATTTAGGAGTCAATAATGCTGAGAGGAACTGTGATCACAGTGCATTGTTTGTGGCCTGCGGACGTGAGGTTGATGACAGTGGCCCCCAGCGTGGGGTGCAGTACATAGAAGCGTTCTGGTGCTGGTTTTCTAGGTTCTACATGGGTTTTGTCAATTCAGCATTCTAGGTAGATTGAGATAAGATTAGAGGCATGTTTAGTTTGCAGAGAAATTATTCTGTATGGCTGGGAACCAAATAGAAAAATCATGGGCTACTATAGAACATCATATTAACACAAGGAAAGGCAGGAAATAGGATCAGAGGACCCAAAGGAAAAGAGGCGAGAACATGCTTTGCAATAGTAACATTGAAACCTAAATCCAAAAACGTATCAAACTAGTAAAACCGCCAACGAACTCCAACCTAAACTACAAGTACCTGGAATAAATCCCCCAATGAAAAGTCCAGTGGTGAGACTCGGTAGAGGAGCAAGGTCCTGCGGTGCTCTGTCTGTGAGAGGCACACTTTAAATATGAAGCCGCAGGCAGGCTGGAAATAAAAGTAGAAGAGAGCTGGAGTGGTTATAGCATCGTCACACAGGTATGGGGGCGAAGTGCATGGCTAGAGTCAAAGAAGGACACAATTATGAACACGCATGTGCCCGATAACAGCTTCAAAATATACGACGCAAATGGTAGTATTAGAACCCAAACCCACCAAGCCATTCATTCCAATTCAAAGTGATCCTCCAGGAGAGAGAAGATCTGTCCCGACGGGTTTCCAAGCGTGGGGTCTGCACAGAAGCACCCTGACTCCCACAGAGTGGCTGGCGGGCCCGATTGCCAACCTTTCACTTTGCGAATGAGCATTTTAACCATCGCACCACCAGCACTTTTAATTGCTACCACAGCCAGATTTTTTTTCCCTTGCAACCAGTGAGAATATAGATCTCTAGAGAGGAAAGAAGAGTCGTACAGACTCTGAGATGCAGAGAAATCAGGAGGAACTGAGGTCAAGAACAGCCCTGGACACTGGAAGAGGACCTCAATTTCGGAGTTCCTGGTCTTCGCATCTCCTGCTTTGGGTTCTCTTTCTGGCTGCTCCTCTGAGCAGACACAGCGCTGGGTCGGCTCCCACAGTCCACTCCCCACATGGGCGCCACTTCACAAACCCCAGTTATGGATGAGACAGAGGTTTGGAGAGGTGAGGGGCTTGCTCCCATTCTGCACTGAGGAAGTGACAAAGGCAGGATTTGAACCCAGGCCAGGGTGACCCCAGGACCCAGATCCTGAAAGGACTACTCTACTGGGATTCCCTCCCTGCTGATTGACACCCATCCGAACTGGCTTCATCCCCCACATCTAGGTCAGGGGAGGTCTTGTCTGAAGGGCCCTTCCCTCTCCCTGTCTCATCTGCAGCTGCTGGTTGGAAGGTGAGGCTGGTGCAGCAACTCTGGGCCTCTGGGTGGTATAATCGGTGAACACGCTGGGCCAAAAGGTCGGGGTTCCCCTTGAGGCCCCTCTGAAGCAAGGCCTGGTGATCTGTAGCTGAAAACCCTGTCATTGAAAACCTGCTGGGGTGGGACATGGGAACAACAAATGATCCAAAATCAGTGGTGAGGAGGGTGTAAGAAGCCTGGTAGGGTTTGATCAAGGGCAATGTAACCGAGAGGAATTACTGAAACCCAAATGAAGGCTGAGCATGATAGTGGGACAAGAGGAAAGTAAAAGGAAATAGCGGAAAGAACTAGGAGACAAAGGGCACTTACAGAGGTCTAAATACAGGCATGTACATATGTAAATATATTTATATATAAGGATGGAGAAATAGATCTATGTGCATATATTTATAGGTTTAGTATTAAGGTAGCAGATAGACATTGGGCCTCCACTCAAGTACTCCCTCAATGCAAGAACACTTTGTTCTATTAAACTGGCATTCCATGATGCTCACCTTCCTGACACAACCGCTGAAGACAAAGCGTGCGCATAAGCAAATGTGGTGAAGAAAGCTGATGGTGCCTGGCTACCAAAAGATATAGTGTCAACTGGACATCCCCTTACAGAAGGGTCACACAGAGGAGACGAGCAGTCAGGGTGCAGGGTAGCAACGATGAAACAACTTTCCTCTAGTTATTTAATGTTTTCTCCCCCGCCACTATCATGATCCCAATTCTACCTTACAAATCCGGTTAGACCAGAGAATGTACCCTGGTACAGATAGGAACTGAAAACACAGGGAATCCAGGACAGATGAACCCCTCAGGACCAGTGGTGAGAGTGGTGATACTGGGAAGGTGGAGGGAAGGTGGGGGCGAAAGGGGGAACCAATTATAAGGATCTACATATAACCCCCTCCCTGGGGGAGGGACAACAGAAAAGTGGGTGAAGGGAGACATCAGACAGTGTAAGACATGACAAAATAATAATTTATAAATTATCAAAGATTCATGGGAGTGGGGAGGGAAGGGAAACGAGGAGCTGATACCAAGGGCTCAAGTAGAAAGCAAATGTTTTGAGAATGATGATGGCAACAAATGTACAAATGTGCTTGACACAATTGATGTATGTTTGGATTGTGATAAGAGTTGTAGTTAAAAAAAAACGCAAAGGCAAAAAAGAAAAGAAACCCCCCTGGGGCACAGTTCCACTTTGAGCCACGTGGGGTCACCATGAGTCAAAGTCCACTGGAAGACAAGGGATGATAGTTGCTGGGCGTCTGCAGGGAGCCTGCGGTCTGGGCTCTCACTGGCTCAGTGCCGCCCGCTGCAGCACCCACCATGGTCCCACAGATGCTTGATAACTGGCGGTGGGAGAACAAGCCCTTCTTGGGGACAGGCCTGGGCTGTGGTCACACCCTCAAACCCCAGATTACTCCTGTGGTCACTTTAATAGCTTCTCAGGGGCACACGGGCCTCTCCTCCCAGCTGATGTTTGCAGTGTAGTCACAGCTGCACCCCCACCACCCCCAGCTGTCCACCTGCGCTTACCTGTTCCCAGGTTCCCAGAACTGCAGGGCTCTGATTTCAGGCCTGGGAGCCAGCTGCTCCTAAAAGGAAGAGGAACGGGAAATCCCCCCCCCCCAACACACACACCCACCAAGCCTGGCTGTCACGAGGTGGGGTATTTTGAAAACACGAGCTTCCAGGTCCAGGATGCCTGGCGCCTGGAGCAATGTGTTTTGGTGGCTGAACCTTTTTAGCCAGCAGAGCTGTGGCTTCTTAGAAATCTGGGATGGGAACCACACCAGAGGCAGCCAGCTCTCATTAGACAGCCAGGGGATGGAGGCGTGGCAGGCTCAGTGGGTCCCCTTCTCCTCTGAGCCCACCCAACTCACTCATTCCCATAGCCCATCCCCCCAGGGCTGCCCACAGGTGAGCGGGCTTTCCTTCCTAATTGCCCCACCATGCCCCAGTGGGGTGAGGGGTCTGGACCCTGGGGTCAGTCACCAGCTGGGCCCCTGCCTGGCCCCGAGGTTCAGGCAGCACTGCTTCCTCATGTCCCCAGTAGGCCCCACCCCCAAGGCAGGTCCCCCTCAGGGTGCTGCCCCTGACCACTGCCAGCAGGGCCCTGCTGCCCTCTCAGGGTCCCAGCCTATTCCTGTCCAGCCACCTGCCCAGCACCTGCCTGACCTCAGGGTGGAGCGGGTGCAGGGAGCAAGGCCCCCCACTATTTATAGCGCCTGTGTGGCACCCAGGCTGCTATCAGCACGTGTCCAGCCTCCCGGGGCCCTGGGGGCCTCCTTTCCCGAAAGTCAGTCACATGTCCCCTTAGGGGTTGCCTTGAGAGCCCAGCAGAGGAGTGCAGTCAGTGTGTCCCTGAGCTGCAACCTAGGCCCAGCCTGCCGGCGCTGCCACCAGCCGGTCACTGCATGCAGCCCTGGGTCTTTGCAGGGAACCTTCTGGAGGGCCCATTGGCTTACGTCCCTGGGTGCACTTGGAGCTGCCACCTGCCACCTGCCGCCACCCAGTGCTTGTTCCCACGTGCAGGTGGTGTCTACGTACTGGGTGGGGAGGGCCCTGGGCTTTCCCAGTGGGCCTGGGGATAGCCGAGCCCAGGGCTCCCAGGCTAATTTAATCTCTGTTTCCGGGAGCAAGCGTGTGGGGCAGGGCTGGCGACAATGAGGCCTCTCCCTGGGGGTTTTGCTAGAATCAGTCAAGGAATAGCAGGGAATGAGGTTTGAGATACCTGAATATTTACAGCTGTGCAAACCCAGAATCAACAAAGAATAATCAGCAAAAAAAGGTGGACTAGCGATCAGTCAATGCACTGAACCCACCAGGAGAGCTTGGCTCAGCCCAGGAGCCCCTGATGTCCTTCTGCGGCCCTTCCGGTATGGAAGGGGTCCCTGGGGGACCCAGATAGTTGGCAAGGGGCTGCTGGAAGCCATCGGCAGCACTGCGCAAGAAAGGCCTGGCAACCCTCACCCATCACAATCACAGTCAAGAAGGCCATTCGGAAGACGTCACCTCTGTCACGTTTGACCGTGGTTGGCCAGGGTGCAGCGTGGTCACACACCCCTTCCCTGAGGGCCCGGCCTGTCCAGGTCCCTGGAAAACAAGCTGAGCAGGAGCTAGGGGTGCAGTAGTTGATCTGGGAGATGACCCTCAACTACTCCAAGTAGTCACCAAGCGGGCTACTTCTGTGGGGCACCTCTGTGGATACCCGGGCTTAGGCCAGCTGGGTCCTCTGAGGAATTGGGCAGCATGTGGGTGGTGGTAAAGGAAGCGGAAGTCGGGCCTGTGTCTATAGCTCCTGGCCCTCCCTGGCTGGGGCTGCCCTGTGGTGGTCACCGTTTAGAGCTTTCTGCGTAAGGGAGAGGGGAGGCCTTCATCCTTCATGGCTTCACATCGTGCCTGAGACTGAGGGCTGGTGTGACCGATGGGGCTGACCACCCCTGCCCTCGTCTGTGCAGAGGCCAGCGCAGCAGACTTCTGTCCCTGCACATCATGTTTTCCAGGTTCACCCAGGGGACCCACGCAAGGCCCTCATGTCTCTGGGACTGGGTGAAACGCAGTGTGTGGGTAGAGCCCACTCTTGGTCCATCCATCAGCTGTTGATGACCACTTCGGCTGGCCCAGCCTTTCGCTATCCCCTCCTATGCAGACATCGAAGAAAAAAGACCAAAGCAGAATCGACGTGTTTGAATTGGGGTGCTGGAGACGAATATTGCAAATGCCATGACTGCCTCAAGGACAAGCAGATCGGTCTTGGAAGAAGGTACCTCTTCCAAGTAGAATGCTCCTTAGAGGCAAGAATGGTGAGGCTCTCTTTGTCTTACAGACGTTGGACATCCTGTCAGGAGAGAAAGATCAGTCGCTGGAGAAGGACATCGCACTTGGTAAAGTAGAGGGCAGCACAAAGGAGGAACTCTGTGGGAAACAGAATTGGGAAAAGTTATTCCCCAGGATGTCCCCCCATAATATTTGCCACACCTGAGGCGCTGTTTTCAAACATAGTCACTGATTGTACGCTTGAAGGTGAATGCTTAAAGGTTATCTGCCTGAAGGTTATCAGCCATCTAGAGCAATCAGACCCTATAGTCTGCCCCACCCTAAGAAGAGCCCACGCCCTTCTGGTAAGGATAGTGGATGGTTCCCCTGAAGGTGAACCCAAAGACACCAAGGTCAAACCAACTCAGGGACGGCCAAGGTTAGGCTGCATTCTTATTACCTGTATGCCTTCCTGTCACATGTGTGCTGCTAGGGCTTCCCTTCCTACGGCGTGTACACCCCTAGCTTGCCGCTTTCCTGTTACGTGTATATCTATTGTACAACCCCTTCCTTCCTGTTACACAGGTGGTTACCTGTAATTAGAGTGTTTATGTACCTTGGTTGGGAATATATTCTCTCTCCGCAGGGATCTGGGTCCTGTGGTCAAAATGGTCCCAGAGGTGAGCACTTGAATACTTTAGCTTGTCTGCTGTCTCTTTCATTTTACCCCTCAGTGACACAACCGCCCCTTGGACCCCTTCGATTGTGGGGGCTGGTACCCCACAGATGGATTGACACAGTGGCTGCAACAGTGGACAGGACTGGGCAGGGTTACGTGCTGTTGTGCACAGACTTGCTATGGGTCAGAACTGACTCAGTGGCATCTAACCACCACCACCACCACCTCCACCACCACCTTCACTACCATGACCACCACCACCACCT
>NW_022103915.1:7932581-7949472 GCF_000313985.2 Echinops telfairi
CACCTCCACCACCACCACCTCCACCTTTGGCTATGGGGAACATGCTGCTTCGAGCGTTTGCGTTCAAGTACTTGTGTGGACATCTGTTTTCAGGTCTTGGGGTATACGCGTAGGAGCCGGAATCACCGGGGGCGTCTGGCGGCCAGGTGAGTTACAGGCCTGGACAGTAACCTAAGGATGCTCAGAAGTCAGGCTTCTGGAAGGTCACAGCCAGAAGACCCCGTGGGGCAGCTCTCCTATGCACACACGCGAGGTGCGCGAGTCCAGTGGACTTGATAGCAGCTACACGAGGCCAGGCTGGAAGGGAGGGACAATGGCCCCTGTTTGCTGGTCCTGGAGGGCGGGGGCATGCGGCTGGGGGGCAGCACGGTGGTGGTCAGATCTACCCACGGCCCGGGCAGTGCTCACCAAGAGCCCTGCCTGGCACAGAGTAAGATGCCCGTATTCACACAGGGGAGCGCGTGAAGAAGGCTCTCATCTGGTGATCGCTGTCTTGGTTGGGTTGTGTGGTGTCACCGCCGACTCATAGGGACTCTGGGTCCCGCAGAAGGAAACACCGCCCAGTTCTGCGCCCTCTCCCCACGGTCGTGTTGCAGCCCGTCTGTCCAGCCCTCCCGGCCAAGGGTCCTGCTCTTGTTCGCTGCCCCTGGACTGGCCTGAACAGAATGGCCTTCTCCAGGGGCTGGCCCCTCCTAATAGCGTGTCCAAAGCACATGGCAGGAACCATCTTTTCTTTCTTTCTCTTTTTTCAAGGCAAATCCTTTTTCACTTTAATTTTATTTTTTAAATCATTTTATTGGGGGGCTCTTACCGATCTTATAGCAACCCATCATTCAATAGTATCAAGCACACTTGGACATATGTTGCCATCAACATTTCCAAAGCATTTTCTTTCTACTTGAGCCCTTGATATCAGATCTTCTTTTTGCCCCTCCTTCCTCCCTCACCCTCCCACCCCCATGGAACCTTGATCAATTATACATTACTATTCTTTTCTGTCTGACGCTGTCCGTTGTCTCTCTCTTTTTTTTTTTTTAGAGAGTGAGAATGAGTGAATTAGAGAGTGAGTGAATGAATGAGTCAGTAAGTAAGAGAGAGAGTGAGTGAATGAGTGAGTGAGAGTGAGTCAGTGAATGAGTGAGTGAGTGAGTGAGACAGTGAGTGAGTGAGTGAATGAGAGTGAGTGAGTGAATGAGTGAGTGAGAGTGAGTGAGTGAATGAGTGAGTGAGACAGTGAGTGAGTGAGTGAGTGAATGAGAGTGAGTGAGAGAGTGAGTGAGACAGTGAGTGAGTGAGTGAGTGAATGAGAGTGAATGAGTGAGTGAGTGAGACAGTGAGTGAGTGAGTGAGTGAATGAGAGTGAGTGAGAGTAAGTCAGTGAATGAGAGTGAGTGAATTAGAGAGAGTGAGAATAAGTGAATTAGTGAGTGAGTGAATGAATGAGTCAGTAAGAGAGAGAGTGAGTGAGTGAATAAGAGTGAGTAAGTGAGTGTGAGTGAGTGAATGAGAGTGAGTGAGTGAATGAGTCAGTGTGAGTGAGTGAATCAGTGAAGGAGAGTGAATGAGTGAGAGAGTGAGTGAGAGTGAGTGAGTGAATGAGTCAGTGAGTGTGAGTGAGTCAGTGAAGGAGTGAGAGTGAGAGTGAGTCCCATTGTCTCTCTTTACCCACCTTTCTTTTATTGCCCCCCGCCCACCCCCCTCTGTGGCTATATATCCAATCCTGTGATGGGTTCCCCTTTTCTCCCCCTTCCCCTCCTCCCCCATCCCCTCCGCCCCCTACCCTCATGATATCGCTACTCCCACCACTATTCCTGTGGGGGGGGGTGGGTGGGTGTTAATCTGTCCTGAATCCCCTGTGTCTAGAGCTCTTATCTGTACCAATGTGTGTACTCCGATCTAGCCGGATTTGTAAGGTAGAACTGGGTCAAGGTAGCGGGGCTAGGGGGGTAGGGGGTGGGGAAGTATCCAGGAACTAGAGGAATGATGTGTATTTCGTCGGTGCTATACTGCACCCTGGTTGAATCGTCCCCATCTTTTCTTTGAAGGGTATTCTTGCTGTACTTCCTCCTAGACAGATTAGTTTGTGCTTTTGGCAGTCCAGCGTCCCCTAGTCTGGCACAAACCCCGAAAGTGAATGGGAGGGACAGCGGGTCTAGCCCCCGGAACTGCGGGAAGAGCCTGCTGACAGCCTCTCTGGCCTCCTCTCTGGCGTCCATCACCCAGCCCCTCCCCACTTGCACTGGGCGAAAGGGAGGAAGAGACGGCGCCCAGAGGCCCACGGAGAGGCCTTGTGGCCTCACAAACAAGCTGACCCAGACCTCCCCTCCCCCAGGCGCAGGCCTGAGGTGCTGATCTCATCCCCCCCCCACCCCCACCCCCGCGCGCGGCTGGGCTCCAGACCCTAAGCATGGATGACGCTGCATTCTCAGAATATATACGAGTCCTTATTTCGGGATTTATATTTGGTGTCAACATCTGAGGTTGCCCGGTTTTTCTCCTGCGCAGACGGCGGGAATGGAAGGTCACAAACTTGGCCTGAGAAGAAGCACAGGCGTTAGGAAGCCCACGTGGACACCCTGGGAATCAGGAAGGAGCCCGACGCCTGGGGAAGTCACTTGAGGACCTCACAGACCCAAACAGCCCTTTTCATTTATTTTGATGGGTGGAACTTCATCTCAATTATGTAGGAGCATATCGCATGAGATATTTTCAAAGAGGGATGAGAACTTAATAACCTAGTGCTCGTTACAGCTCTGGGCTATGAAATCTTAATAAATCTGTGCGGGCGGGCATGGAGAGGCAGTGAGGTCTGGGGACACGGGGACTTGCGGGGGCGCAGTGAGTGAACAGCAGAAGGCTCGGCCTCCCCCTGGGCCTCTGA
Source organism: Echinops telfairi (assembly GCF_000313985.2). Lineage (NCBI taxonomy): Eukaryota > Metazoa > Chordata > Mammalia > Afrosoricida > Tenrecidae > Echinops > Echinops telfairi. The sequence goes on from NW_022103915.1 coordinate 7,935,463, forward strand.
GTTGGAGGGCTAGTGCGGCCCGCAGGCTGAAATGGCATTGCTGATGTTGTCGTTACCCTTGGGTGCCATTGAGGTAGTTTCAACTCAGAGCACCCTGTGCACAGCAGGGTGGTCCTGCGCCACCCCCACAACGGCTCTCTTGGAGCCCACTGAGGCAGCCGCGATGTCCATCCTTCTTGCCGAAGATCTTCCTCTCTTGTGATGCCCCGCTCCTTCACCAAGCATGATGTCCTTCTCCAGGGACTGGTCTCTCCCGACATGTCCCTAAGGAGCATCCCGGCTGTACTTCTTCCAAAACAGACCTGTTTGTTCTTTGGGGCAGTCCCTTGAAGATTCGATATTCTTCGCCAGCACCCTAATCCAAACGCATCGGTTCCTCTGCGATGTTCTTTATTCCATTTCCAACGTTCACGCGCATCTCGGGCAAGTGAAAACACCACGGCGGCTTGGGTCAGGCGTACCTTAGTCCTCAAAGTGACATCCTTGCTTTTCAACACTTTAAAGAGGTCAGGGGCACTGGATGAATCCGATACGATGTGTCCTTTGATCTCTTGACTGCTGCTCCCAGGCGCTCTGCGGGTGCCTCTAAGTAGCAGGAAGTCCTGGACAACTTCCGTCTGCTCTCCATCTATCATGATGTCACCTCTGGGTCCAGTTTGAGGATTGGGGGTGAAATGATGGGGAAAGAGCACTTCCAGCCATGCCACTTGACAGCAGGGGAAACTGAGGCAGCTGTAGATCCGGTTTCCTGCCTCCTCTGAGCGCCAGCATCCTCACTCCCAGGGCAGGCCAGATTTGGCCAGGCTGCCTGAGGGGACCAGCAAACTGTCCCTCACAGAGTGGCTGGGGCACTGCAGGACCTCATAGGAGACGTGCTGCAGCTCGGGCTATGCTTTCTCCCCTAAGTCATTGTCCCCCTTCTGGAGCCGGGGAGACACAGGATGGACACCAAGGCTAGCTGCCCAGCGCCCTGGAGCTGGTGAGTGGGGGAAGTCAGATTTGAACCCAGAGTCCAGGAATCTACATAGTGACCCCCAGTACCCATTTAGTCGAAAGCCCTTTTGAAAATTGAGTATCATTCACATACCACAAAATTCACCGGTTTTAAGTGGTAGAGGCGTTCACACAGGTTGGGCAGCCATCTCCACAATCCGTTTTGGGACAAGTTCATTACCCTGAAAGGAACCCGGCACCCCTTAGTGGTCACCCTTGGTCCCCTCCCCACGGCCCTAGGCAACTGGGAAGCAACCTCATGTTTCTGTAGATTTGCTGGTGCTGGCCAACCCTCTGACATGTGGCCTTTTGCGTCTGGCTTCTGCCACGGGACGGGATGCCGTGAGGACTCACCGAGTGGCAGCGCGGGGGGCGTGGAGTAGTGGTCCACCAACAGGCGCCCAGCCTGTCACTCTTCTGTGTGTATCAGGTGATGGGCATGTGGAGATGACCAGCCGTGTTTCATGAATGTTTTCCTCCAGGTTTTTGTGTGGATGAATGGACGAGCGTAAGTCGGAAGGTATGCTACGTGGTGGAACAATGTGAAATTGTTCCCTGTGGTGCAGGCCACAGCTCCACCCTTCTGATTCCCTGCACAGTGCTCAGAACACTTTAACACCCGCCCCCCACGTCTGTCTCTTAGGTGCGCACAGCTCCCACCCACCAATCACAGTCCTCAAGAAGTGAAAACATTCTAGGGCCAGGGAATAGTTAAAAAGGATTGCTACTAACAGAAAGAAAACATTTTGAAAATGATGAAGGCAACATATGTGCTTGATACAATTGATGTATGGATTGTTGTAAGAGCCCCCAATACAAAGATTCACTTATAAAAGTCCACCATGTCAAAGATCAATGGAGAAAAGCTTAAAGTTGCCCAGGATTTTGTCTTGCTTGGATCCGCAATCGATGTTCAGGGAAGCAGCAGCCAAGAGGTCAAAAGATGTACTGCGTTAGACAAATCTACTGCACAAGCCCTATGAAGGAACAAAGATTTTACTCTGAGAACTAAGGGGCACCTGACTCAAGCCATGGTCTTCCCAATGTCCTCATCTGCATGTGAAAGTTGGACGTTGCACAAGGAAGACCGAAGAGAAAGCGGTGCATTTGAGTTGGGCTGCTGGACCAGACTATTGAAAGCACCGCGGACCGCCAGGAGAACAAACAGCGCTGTCTTGGAACAAGTCCAGCCAGAATGCTCCTTCGAAGCAAGGACGACAAAATACCCATGTATAAACTATCAAGGGCTCATGCGGGAGGGGGGAGCGGGGAGGGAGGGGAAAAATGAGGACCTAATGTCGGGGGGTTTAAATGGAGAGAAAATGTTTTGAGAACGATGTACAAATGCGCTTTACACAATTGATGTGTGTATGGATTGCGATAACAGTTGTATGAGCCCCTAATAAAATGTTAAAAAAAAAAAAAGAAACTGTCAATGAATATACGTTTGGTTGTATATGTTGCCATGAAAATAAACAAAAGGAGAAAAGAAAAAGAAGCAAGGACGCGAGACTTCCTCTCACCCAGTTTAGTCCTACGATCCATCCGCAGAGACCAGTCCCAGGGTAAGGACATGATGGCCGGTAAAGCAAGGAGCATTGAGAGAGAGGCAGCCCCTTGACAAGATGGTTTGCCTGCACCCGTGGGCTCCCGCATGAGCGCAGTCGTGAGGACGGTGCAGGCCTGGGCAGGGCCTCATTCGGTTGTTGGGCCGCGGGTTGCCGTGAGTCAGAACCCACCCGCTGGCACCAACAACATCGCCCCATGAGCCAGCAGAGGTCTTCCGCCTGGCATCAGACCCACAGGTTTGGGACTTGTCAGCCCTCTGGTTGCATGCACCATTTCCTCGGAGGTCAAGCTCTCTGTCTCCGTGTACAATACCTACATTTCTGGGTCGGTCTCACGGGTCTTAGTCCTCTAGAGAGCCCAGAACTAGCTAGCCTCACATTTCTGGCACTTGAAGGCTGGTGGCTTGCAAGGCCATAGCTTCTCTCCACGTGGCCCCACCAGAGGCTAGTGTGGGCTCATGCTCCCGTCTCAGCATCCCTAGTGCAGCACAAGGGAGAGTAAGCCAGCACAGGGCATGTTCCAACCCTCTGCTTGCATCAATTTTGCTCAAGTCCCATTGGTCCAAGCAAGTCACATGGCCAAGCCTAGCTTTCAGGGGAGGGGAGGAGTCTCCTCAGGATGGAAAGAGTGCCAGCCCTGTGCAAAGAGCGCGACCACGCAGGCAGGGAGACTTTGTGGCCATCCTGCAGTCAGTCTGCTTCCGCGCCCCCCAAGCCACGCGTGCTCCAGCTGCTGTGCGTTACCTGCAAACAGCTCCCAGGGGCCCCCTTCCTCGGGGGACAGCTCACACCCACCAGCCTGCTGCCTGGGGGTGGCCCACAGCCAGGGGCAGGCTGCTGTGTGGCTACCTTGACCTGCGCCCATGACCTTGTTCATTCCTTTCCCTTTCCGGTACAGCTTCCTGGCTCCCGCATGGGGCCTCACTGAAGAGTATGCCCTTCGAGCTACCTGTGCCCCCGTGCCCCACTCAGGCCCCACTTCCCAGGAGCTGCACTGGAAGACAGTGTTTCCAACGATGGCCGCCATGATGATCCCTACCTCACACCCTTCCCATTGGGCTCTCGCCCCTGGAGTTTGGTGTTTGTGACTTGCCTGTAAGCAGTAGGGCCTGGTGGAAACTCCGGGGGGTGGTCTAAGAGGTGACACTGTTTCGGTTTTCTTGGCTGGTGGGTGAAGCCTCTTCCGCCTCCACAGGAGCCGTCTGGCACCCTTGAGGGCACCCTGTGGGGAGGAAGCCCAACCTCAACCCAGGTGCAAAGTGTCTGGCCGGCCTCACCTGGTTCCAGCCTCAGCTGTTGTCTGAGGGCAAATGAGGGAAGACCCTGTCCCTGGAAAACCCCCGCCCCTGAAGCTTGAGAGAGAATAAAGCAACAGCTGCTGTTGTGAAGAGCCTGAGTCTGGGTCTGGAGCGCTGGTGCACCATGAGTTAGCGTTAAGCTGCTGGCACTTCGAACCCACCAGCTGCCTTGTGGGCAGAAGATGAAGCTGTCCGCTTCTGGAAAGATGACCGCCTTGGGAGCCCTGTGGGGCAGCTCCACTCTGTCCGATGGGGCCACCTGGAGTCAGAAGGGACCGGACACAGTGCGTTTGGCTCGAACACCGGGTGCTAGGGGTGTCCGTCTCCTATTGCCACCAGGGCCATAAACAAGAAGAGCTGGCTGAGGACTTTGGACTGGGTCCAAACCACTGGTCCTCTCTTATCACTCTGTCTTGTTTAACTTTGTGTCCATCTGTCTGTCCTGTTGGCTTCATTTCCCTTTACAACCCCGGAACTTCTAAGGCCTGGCTCACAGCAACATCAACCTTTAGCAAAAGCCCCTACACAAGGGGACCTCATGTCCAGAAGCCAGACTTTCTGTGTTATTCAATGAGCCATGCGTTCCCTGCAGCCTCCCTCCCTCCAGATTAGCCAGGAGGGAAATTTCCAGAACAGTAGGAGGAAGCACAGTGTTAACGCACAGCTGTTAAAACACTGGTCTTCCATGGCAGGCTTGCTGGGGCCAGGGAGCTCCCTGTTGTCTGGATCTCGCTTAGCCGGCTGTTTGCCCCTCTAGCCCATTGTTCCCACAGGACACATCTGCAAAAGGGCCTTGAGGGTTGGGGAGGGCCAGGAGAGAGGTGGCGTCAGTGGGCGTTGGATTCATCCCACCCCCAAGGCTGCCTACTTTTGGCGGAGGATACCACTCAGCATGCCAAGAGTGGTGGGTGGTGGGGAGGGTGGAGGGTGGTGGGTAGGGTTGAGGGAGGAGGTGGGTGGGGTGGGCGATGGGGATAGTGGTGGGGCATTCTGGGGGCTAGTACTGGGATGGTGGTAAAGATTGGTGGTGGGCCGGCGGGTGGAGGGTGGTGATGGGGAATGGCCGGGGGCTGGCGCATGGGATGAGTGGGAGGGAATGGTGGGGGAGAGTAGGTGATAGTCAGGGATGGAGGTGACAGCGGTAGTGGGCAGCAGGAGATGGCTCGGGAAAAGTCCCAGCACTTTTGAGAGGATCCCATGAGACGGTGCTCCTGGCTTTTGCCTAACAGCAGGGGCTGTTAGAATCACCTGTGTAAATCTCCTATTTGGGAGGAGGGCGAGGTGGGGATGTCAGAGATTGGATTGCATTTTGTGGGCTTTGGGCCCTTTGACGACCCGCAGGCAGCTGGGCCCGGTGCGGGAGCCTACACCACCACAAGATCCGGACCGTCCTCAAGGGCTGCCCTTTCACAAGCCGTCCCAGGGGCTCCCGAGGCTCTGGTGATGTGCAGGGGGAGAGGACGCAGGGACAGACGTCATCTTCAGGGCATGTCACCAGCGCAGCACTGCTGGGGCTCGCAGGAGGGGCAGCTGGGAGATGCCCCTCCCCCGAGGCTGGGCTGGCTGTCAGAGCCCAGTGGATCCCATACCTCCAGTGTCCGTGGACGTTGTGAAAGAGTGGGGGGCGGGAGGGTGCATGGTGGGTGGGGATGAAGAGATTTCAAAGAGACACAGATGGATGTTAACTGGTGGTGGATGCCGGTGGCCAAACCATCACGTGTGTCACTAAAAACAGAAGGAGAAAACATGAAGGTGTGGCTCTGGGCTCACCCTGGGTGTCTCCTGGGGAAACATCTTGGAAGGTCCGAATTAGGGGAAGAATCACGGGTCCCACCCTACCAGCGTCCAACACCAAGGCCAAACCCTGTCTCCCAGCAGCAGCTCTGGAGACCTGTCCCAACGGCTCTCCCCTCCCCCAAGAGCACAGGGTCCCGTGGGGTAGAAGGTCTGTGAGTCCCTCTGGGAGGAGGGGTGTCCTGGAAGTGGCTGCCCAGGAGTCCTGGGTCCCCAGGGTGGGAGGGGCGCCGTCTCTGCAGTAGGACCCGCATGACCAAAATCCCCAGACCAAAGTTAGCACGCCCTATTTGGGCGCCTGAACCATCTGCGCGGACAATTTTTAGCTGGCTACACACTCAAAAAGAAACAGCCAGGCAGGGCACGCCACACCCCGTGACCTAGCTTCTTCCAGCAGCCACTGCTTGGCGCCTCGTGGGTGACTGGGACCTTCATGGGTCTGCCCGCCACCCTTGAGTCCTGCCTTGACCCATTATCACCCTTGCACCCTCCCATCCCCAAACAAAAAGCAAACACCAAACCAGCAGCCTCGCTCCAGATCCCTGACCCCTCCGATCTAAACATCGGTCTAAAAGAGGAGCGGATACCAAGAGCTGAAACACAGAGTAGATGTTTGGGAAAATGATGCTGGCCACGTATGGACAAATATGCCTGATACGATTGACGTATGGAATGTTGTAAGAGCCCCCTCAAAAAAGGATTTCAAAACAAAATAAATAAACATCGCTCTGAGTGGCTAAAAATGGAGACAAAACACACACACACAACCCTTTATCATTATCCCAGAAGGAGGAACTACGTCAAGCAAGAGGTGTAGGCACCTGCCCAAGGGACCTGGTCATAAGGTGCGGGGCCAGTAGGGAGCCCAGCTGGACGCCTCTCCAGCCCTTGGGTCTCCTCGAGGGCCCTTAGGCCTGTTCTGCACTGCCGTTTGGAAGAACAGCACCTCGGGTATTTAGCAAACCCTCGTTAAGCCGATGACACCACGCGGCCTATTTAGTCTGCTAATTCAAAAGAGACTCATTATTTACTTTTTAAAAAAGCTCTAACACCTTCGTTTCAGTACCAGCTTGTAAGCAGCGTGAGATGCCCGCTGTGAAATGAGCTCCTTCTGGGTCCCTGTTGAAAGATCATGGAAGAAAATTCAAACTTAATCCTTGTGAAAAATCACCGCCATTACCTTCGATGACGGGATTGGTCCCAACAGTGGATTTTGCCAGCAGGGGGTCCCGAGAACCTGAATTTGCGCATCTGCCAGGTGTTTGTTGTCATTTTTGTTTGTTTTCTGTTTTTATTTTATTTTATTAAAAAATCATTTTATTGGGGCCTCTTACAGCTCTTAGAACAATCCACACATCATTTATATCCAGCACAGTTAAGTCCCTGGGAGGTGCAAAAGGGCTCCGCTGCTAACAACAAGGCCGGAAGGTCAAGTCCATCCAGGAAAGCCTCAGAAAAAAGCCCTGGTGAACTAGCTGAGCAGACGCAGCGCTGGAAAGCCTTGGAGCCCAGTTCAACCGAGGTGCACACGGCCGCCCGGAGGCGCTCCGGGCTAGACAGCTGCGGCCCTGGTGGCGCAGTGCGTGGCCAGTACAAACGGGCCGTTCCGCCTTCTCCTATGGGTCACTTTGAGCTGGAATCAACTCGATGGCAGTGGAGTTTTGGTTTACTTACAACCGAGAACAGAGGGGCTCTGACAATCTTAGGTCCATTTAAGCCCCTAGCCTGGAACCTCCAGACCCTGCTCAAGGCAAGGAGAGGGCACCTCCTCTTCCTCTCTGCGAGAAACCAGACCTGAACCAGATCCAAAGAGAGGCTGGGCCTGTCAAGCCCCAGAAGTGGGTGTTCTGTTGCAGCTGGCATGACGGAGGACAGCAAGTGCTTCTGGTGAATGAAGCTGGGAGGCCGGGCAAGCTGGGGCCCAAGCAGGAAGTCAGATGGGTTATGGTGGCGACCCCAGGGGCACAGATGGGCATGAGTTTTGAGTGGACTCTTGATTAGCCGGGGACGGGCTGTTGCCAGGCGTGTGTGTGTGTGTGTGTGTGTGTGTGTGTGTGTGGTTGCCCATGCTCAAGGGTTGACTGAAGACCTCCAATCCAACTCGGCTTTGACGGAACATTAAATAAAGGCACCGGGATTGGGATGACACTCTGGGTCCAGGACGAGTTGCGTGGACCCCCGTCTTGGGTAGACATTGGGGAGCCAACCCCCTCGGAGTCCTGGGCTCGAGCTGTGTGTGATGAGCTTTGACCAAGTGAAACTGGGTGTCTGGCTTGGGGCAGGTGTCTCTGCATTGGCTCATTGACCCCTGCAGGCTTCCTTCACTGGCTGCCTGCTTGGTCCCCGCCCAGGACAACTTCCTCCTACGTCAGACCTCAAGCAGCCCTGCTGTGGGGTCTCCAGGGACTCGGATGAAGAGAGCAATGGCTGCTCAGAGCAAAGCATCCTGGGAAAGAAGTGGGATGGGGCGGGGAGGGAGGGGGGCAGTCCAGGAGGGAGTAGAACTCTCGGCCCAGTTCCATTTTGAATATCACAAACCTCATTCGTTCAGACTCTTACCATTTTTTTTTTTCCTGTTCTGAATTTCATTTGTGTTTCCTTTTTCTTTTTACTCACTTTTCCGGTGAATCAGGCGAAGGTTCACAGAGCAAATCCGTTTTCTGTCCAGTGATCCCGGCACGTTCGGTTTCATGTCCTTGGTTGCCACCCCGACAAAGCAACAGCATTTACCCCACGTTTCCAGGCCTTCTCTCCTCGCCCCTCCCCTGCCTTCTGAAACGTGTCCGTGGGCTATTTTGTCCCTTCTTTTTTGCGGGTGGTGGATGCCGTTACGTGGACTCACGGAGACCCCATGTATGCAAAGTCAGACTGCTTCCCAGCGTTTTGGAGACTGCCGCCTTCCGGACCAGAGCATCGGACTGTCACAAGACTTCCAAAGTGCTTCTGGGTAAGCTTGGACCACTGACTGTTCTGCTAGCCATCCAGCTGCTGACCTGTCAGTGCCACCCAGGGAGACCACCTGGGCTCAGGGGAACTTCACTGGACACACAAAAGAGAGAGACCGGCAGATGGAAGAGAAAGAGTCCCCCCCACAGTTTTGTTAGCGTATAATTCATATAACATACAATTCCATAGGTCAGTCACCTGAAGAAAAGCTATTCAGTCGTCACCGCCATCGTTCTAGAGCATTTTCTTCATTCTGGTACTCATCGTGGTTAGCTCCCCAGTCACCCTTAAACGGCGGTGCTTAGGTGCTTAGGCGCAGATTGCAGCAGACCTGCGTCTCCACTAGCATGGCGGTTCCAAACCTTTTCCCTGTAGTATTAAATAAAAAATTTGGCGCTGGGGGGTGAAGGGCCAGCCCCCACCCGCTGCTACTAAAACTACTCAACGGGTTCAGTAATGCACAATTGTACGGTTGAGGTATATAAGTATTATATTAAAGTCATCGAGAGCATGAGAGATATTACAATAATACAGTCAGGCATGTTACATGGTACCATTGCTCACCTCAGCCCAGCTTGGTGGTCCACGTGGAGAGAGGGGGAAGGGAAGGAGGGGAAGGGAACAAGGGAGAGGGGATTGACCAGGGAGTGAGCAGCAAGGAGCTCAGAGTCAGAGAGAGATCTATATTGCTGACTCACACCTATATACGTTTTTGGGGGCAATCCAGCCCACTAATTACAGGTAGAGACATACATCACAGGAAGGGGCTGCACTATAGGTTACACAGTAATGAGGGGGTGGTCTAGGGGCATACATGCAGTAGGAAGAGGGACAGCCGGTTTGGCCTGTCCCTGGCCCAACTGATGGAGACATTATCAGTAGGATGCGAACGCCTCCTACAGGAGCCTGTCCATTGTCCCCAGAGGCAGGGAGCAGGCCCACCCCTGCGGAGGGATGAGACAGCAGTCTGGCAACTGATCCCTCAGGGGGTGGGAATACCTGCGCATCTGACCTCCCCCCACATTTCCCCACCACCCAGAGCGAGAGGGACACAGGAAAGGAGATCCTGAGGTGTGCGGGTGTTTCTGTACACCCGCCCATCCCTGAGGGAGAAGCTGTGTGAACCGGTGTGGTAACCTTGTGCACAACGGGAGGAACTGGTCCCTGGTCCCACAGCGTCGTCCTGCTGGTTGGCATGTTGCCACGGTGACGGTGCCATCCTCACAGAGGACGCCCCTAGCAGTCCCTGCCCCTCTCCCGCCAGCGATGGCCTGTTCTACGGTCTGGCCATTCCCGATGGTGTGGCCAGAGGGTCCTCTCACCCTCCTTGCTTCCAAGGTCCATTCTGACCTTGTTTCTCCTCAGATGACTTCGCCCCTCCCCCCCACCTTTATTAGGTGCGAAATCGTCTGCCTGTCAGCTGTTACGCTCCTTCAGCTCAACGTTGACAGAAACGCTGGCCACACTCAAGCGGTCGGCTTTTCAGCACATCGTGGCCTGCAGTTGGAGGAAGACTGGCATTCCAGGCCCCGGATCGGCACAATCCTAGTGCCCTCTTCTGTGGAGCCGTGAGGACAGAAGATTTCTCAGAAAACACTCCTCTGTGGATGGAGAATGGAATGGGTCTTGGTACCCAAGAGCTGGTAGCCCTTAAAAAGAGACACACCCTCAACTCATTGCCGTTGTGACAGTTCTGACGCAGACAGAACAGAAGTGCCCCTGTGGGTTTCCAAGATGGCAAATCTTTGTTGCCGCTGGGTGCTGTGTTAGTCTGGGACTTTAGAGGAACAAATCCACAGAAACTCATGGATAAGAGAGTTTTATGTAAAGAAAGTGTGCATCAAGAAAACATCCCAACCCAGTGCTGCCCAAGCCCACAAGTCCAACATTAACCCATTCACCCAACTGTAGTCCACAAAGTCCTCCTCCATCTCACAAAGCACACGCAATGACGCCGACTGCTGGAGGAAAGCCGAGTCAGTGAATGTGTAAGCATCTCAGCACTGGCAGGGGTCTCCACACGGCTGCTCCAGCACCCAGGGCTGCATCAGGGTAGGTCCATGCGGCTTCTCCTTGGGGATGTCTTGCAGGAAGTGAGCCCTGCCAGCTGAAGCAGTGAATTGGCTAAGGCAGCTGCACCCTGGTCTGACCATCAGAAAGCAAGAGACCCCAGAACTAGAAAGGTGAGACTCACCACGCCATTTATCCCTCTGCCCTTCTTGTGTTTATCGGCCAGGTTGGCACAATAAACTACTTCAGGTGCCATCGAGTTGGTCCTGACCCGTAGTGACCATGCACAACAGAACCAAATGCTGCCCAGCCATGTGCCATCCTCACAATGGTTCCTGTGCCTGAGCCCATGGTTGCAGCCATGGCACCCACCCACCTCGTTGAGGGTAAATCTTGACGGGGGTGGAAAGCCCCATCTTTCTGCTGGTTTCAAACTGCTGACCTTGTGGTTAGCAGCCCAACATGTAACCCACGCCACCACCAGCAGCGCTCCTTTTGGTACCTGGCACACAGTGGGGCAGCTGTGATCATTGATAATGGCTGATCAGACACACCTGAAATGAACACAGCCCTTCATGCCTGCACAGCGTGAGGAAGGTGACTCTTTGACGGGTGACATCCACAAGGTGCAGGCTGTCCTGCACCTCTCTTTGGGGTTAAGGCGGCCCCTCCCAGGGATGTGCAGGCCTCGTGGTCCTCCCTGGGGCAGCTGCCTTCTGCAGCCCCTGGGGCAGGGCAGGCATCCGTATTTCCGTCGTACAAAAGGGGAAACCCAGGGCCCGGGGAGTTCAGAGCCATCCTAAGTCATGAGTTCTGCTTTTGCCATTTCTGGTCTAGAACTCTCTCGCTTCAGTGAACCCCTCTCGTTCACCTTTTCTAGTAAGTTTATCACCACGATTCTCGGGGGACCCCTGAGCAAAAAGAGCAGCCTGTGGAGCTTGCTCCGAGGCATTATTCATGATGTCAGGGCAAGGGTCCTGGAGGCCCAGTTTCATCTAGAATCACCCCAGCTGCCGATGGCTGGAAGGAGACAGGTGAGAACCTGGCCAAGCAGTGCAGGCAACATGCAGAAAGGCCTGGCTCTACTGAGGACCCGGTGGCCAGCGTGGCTGGAGCAGCTGGGCCAGGCTGGAGCATGAGTCAAAACACCCTTGGCCCCTTAGCTTCCTGGGGACTCCCCTCTGAGAGCAGGCGGCCAAAGGCTGCCTGCCACGTGGGGACAACAGGGCCATCACCTGAAGTGCCTTCACTCTTGGGCCTTGTGCCATCGGAGGCTTGCTCGAAAATGCATGAAAGAAAGCCAACACAACAAAAAACAACCAGACATCCTGGGATGGCATTTGGATAGCATTGCTGACGTCAGCTGGACGGTGGCTGGAAGCAGGGGACACCAGAAAGATGTTTGCTTGTGGTTTATTGACGATGCGAAGATGTCCGACTATGTGGAGCCTAACCAACCACTGATCACACTGGGAAGAATGGGAATTCCAGAACACTCCGTCGTGCTCCTGGGGAACCTGCACATGGGCCACAAGGCAGGTGTTCAAACAGAACTAGGGGATAGTGCCTGGTTTAAAATCAGCAACGGTGTGGACCAGGGTTGTAGCCTTTCACCGTGTTAACTCGGTCTTTATCCTAAGTGAATACGTAGTTTTGAGACGCCGGGCTAGAGGACGAAGAAGGTGGCATCAGGATCGGAGGAAGGCTCATTAGCAACCGGTGATAGGCGGATGGCACAAGCTGGCTGGTCCCTCTGCCTGGATGCTCTTCCTTCAAGGCCAAGTTCAACTGGCACCTCATTTGCATAAAATGGCTGCTCAATCCTGACTCCCCTCCCCTCCCCTCTTCTCTTTCTCAGCCTAAGGTTCCTCTGGTTACACTGCTTCCTTCCGTCCCAGCTGCTAGCATGCAAATTCCAAAGGGGCAGTCACTCTGGTGCAGTTTTGTTCTAGAAAGTGTTGCCCTGGCAAGGACATCAGGAAGCAGATCTTGAGCCAGCGAATGAAGAGGAGGAGTGGCTACCAGAGACCCTGTGACATTTCAGGATGGTTCAGGAACCATGAAAGGGCACGTCTCCTTCCCTGCTAATGAGATGGCATGTGGCAATTTTGACGAGTTAGAACGATTTCTGCCTTTTTCCAACATTTTACCCCATCAACCCAAGGCTCAACTTGGACGCTGGGAAGACCAGTCCCTAGACAAAGACATCACTGTTGTAAAGTAAAAGCTCGGTGGAAACTAGCGTGACGTTCCGTGAGATGGACACAGCGATCCAACAGCGATCCTCCCAGCCCTTGTGAAGAAAGCAGTTTTGTCCTGTTGTACCGGAGGCCGCTATGGGCCGGAGAACACTAGAAATAACTAGCAACCTACCCCCCACCCTCAGGTCTGATGTGCTGCGAGGAATGGCCCTCGTCTCCTGGTCTCCTTGGAGATCGCTCTGTGCAGGGGTTCTTCCTCCCAAGGAGTTGGGAGTTGAACAAGGCCCTTCTAGGAGGCTGCTCTGCCCACCGTTGGCTTCTGTTTGCTGAGTGGAGTCCCCGGAGGTCTGAGGCTGGGTCATTCAGGGGAAGACAAGGGGCTCTAGTGGCCCTCTTGGAGAGGGTCATTGGTGACACAGAGGGGTGATGTCTCAGAGGGGTGGGAAGGCAGAAACGGAGGTTCTCCCTGTGGGCCGTGTGGAACCTGATGTGACTCTCCTTCCCGGTCTTCCGTGACATCTGCAGTAGAATAGCCCCCTTTCTTAGGCATGTTGAATCTTTGCTCAGCTGTGTGATCTAAGGATTGTGAATAATAAAACCCAAATCCGAAGGAGGGAATGGTAGCAGAGCTTAAATTGTGAACACCTGGTTTGCAGAAAGCCATGGATAGAGCATTATGAAGTTGATTGTGGCAGATGCAGTTAGGTTAAAATGGAATACGCTACCATTTGATTTCCCTTTTTACCCATTTTAAAGTTGTTTCGGGTTTTGAATATTTTCTGCTTTCTCTTTGATTGAGTTTTTCTATGTTTTGTCTAGTCCTTGTTGGGTTTTTGCTTGTTTGTCTGCTTTATATGATCTTGTATGGTTGTGCTTTGTTTTGTATGATTTTCGGTATATGAAACCCAGGATAGGTGGAGCTACAGAGACAGTAACTGGATAGGGGGTGATAGGGGCAAGGGGGGAGCTATTAACAATGAGCATGAAAAGAAAATGTTCTGAAATCAATTGTGGTGATGATCGCACAAATCATCATATGACTGAACGATTCCACGGCACAATATGTAAAATAGATGCTAGTAAAAGTATTTAAAGAAATGCTAAAGAGGGGTCTTAAAAGCTTGAAGGTAAACAAGCGGCCATCTAGCTCAGAAGCAACAAAGCCCACATGGAACAACATATCAACCTGTGTGATCACGG
>NW_022103915.1:7950846-7956239 GCF_000313985.2 Echinops telfairi
CCGGAGGGTGGAGGGAAGGTGGGGTAGAAAGGGGGAACCGATTACAAGGATCTACATATAACCCCCTCCCTGGAGGATGGACAATTGAAAAGTGGGTGAAGGGAGGCATCGGACAGTGTAAGATATGACAAAATAATGATTTATAAATTATCAAGGGTTCATGAGGGAGAATGGAGCGGGGAGGGAGGGGGAAAAATGAGCTGATACCAAGGGCTTAAGTGGAGAGCAAATGTTTTGAGAATGATGAGGACAAGTGTACAAATGTGCTTTACACAATTGATGTATGTATGGATTGTGATGAGAGTTTTATGAGCCCCAAATAAAATGATTTTAAAAAACAACAACAAAACAAAAGAAAGGAAACAAAACATACTGAAGGTCCAGGTACCTGTGGGCTCCACTCAAGGCTGCCTGTGGGAAGCCAGTCACTGCCAGGCTCATGTGCTCCTGAAGGATTGTGGGAAAGCACCAGGGCCTAGCACATCCAGCTTTCCCACAATGAGGATGCCCTCTTCTTCCTGACTCGCCCACAGAGTTGAGAGAAAATCCCCTTTCTCTGTGGTCAGGCACCCACACTTCCCACCACCCTGCACTGCTTCTTCCTCACTGACTCCACACCCTGGCTTGTTCAAAACCCATCCTGATGCTGGCGGGTCAGCTGGTGGGGGCTAAGGGTTGCTGACTGTCCAGTGCCAGACTCCTCTGCGCTGGATTTCAACCGTCTCGCTCAGGTAAGGTTCTGAAGAGAAGCGACCCTGGAGTTGGTGGCCAGGGCTGGCTTGGGGACAAGGCCTGGACCAAGAGAGGTGGCTGATGTCCTTGATGTCCCATTCCAGCTGGGCCATGTTGGTGATGGACTGGTAGTGGTGGAGTGATCTTTGCATCACCACCACCCCACCTCCTCCACCCCCGTACTGCCCTCTAGAGCTTGTGCCGTTTAAAACAGAGATGTCCAATTTCAATTTCAAGTCCTGAACCCACCGGAAGCTTAGCGTTTGGAAAATATCAAAGTACAGCACATATTAAAGATTAGGTATTGTTTTAGATACAGGGCCACTACAAGTCAGAATTGACTCGGCAGTGCATTTGAGTTTTGTTTGGTTTTAAATAATTTTAGGAGAACATTTATTACATCTTAAAGAGACAAAGACAATACCGAGATACAGACAAATCCCCCAGACGAGGAAGGCCATTATCAATGGCGTCCCAGACACCGAGCTTTAAAAAGGGCACAGGAGGGGAAAGAAACTGTCACAGAGGCATGATTGGTGGTGGAGGAATACATCACAGTTGGGCAGGACTACAGCAGCAGGAACTGGACCATGATAGGGACACATACACCATTAGATAGGAGGGCTTACATGATTGGTCCAGGGCCTTCCAACCAAGGCAGAAGGGCACAAGGATAGGCTATAACTCATGAATATGGGACCCTCTAGAGCAGTGGTTCTCAACCTTCCTTAGGCCACAACCCTTTCATACAGTTCCTCATGTTGTGGTGACCCCAACCATAAAATTATTTTCCTTGTTACTTCATAACTGTCATTTTGCTACTGTTCAGAATTGTAATGTAACTATCTGATAGGCAGGATGTATTTTCATTGTTACAAATTGAACCTAATGAAAGCATAGTGATTAATCACTAAAACAATATGTAATTCTATATTGTGAAATATTTCTAATGACAAATAAATGAAATTTTGTCTTGAAGCGTGGTGTAGCATGGGTAACAGTCTTCATGCTGGGTACTCATGTGTGGGCGGGCCCTCCTGGAGGATAGAGGAGTGGTGTCTTGGTTCCTAAGACCATCGGAAATATGTGTTTGCCATTGGTCTTAGGCGACCCCTGTGAAAGGATCCCACAAAGGGATCTCGACCCAGAGGTTGAGAACCGCTGCTCTAGAGAGTCTATACCATCCCCAATCTGGTGACCTCCATTAAGGACAAACCCAGGCAAGCCCCTAAAAGAGAGACTTCCCCCCACCCCGGGCTGGCCAGAGAGGGACGGGGGCAATCCACCCCCCAAGGCATTCTGCCTGATGGCAAGATTATCTACACGCTAGAACCCTGGATGCCTAGTGGTTAGCATTGGGTTGCGACCCACAAGGTCAGCAGTTTGACACCACCAGTCGCTCCTTGGGAGAAAGATGGAACCTTCTACTCCTGTGTCAGTGAGTCTCGGACTCTCACAGGGGCAGTTGACTGGATGGCAGTGAGTTTGGTTTGGTTAAGGTTCATGATCAGAAAGCATTTTTTTTGAGTTTTAAATACACCTTTATACACACCTAAGAAAGATGAGGCTGTCTGCTCCCATAAAAATATATAGCCTTGGGAACCCCAAGGGGGAGTTCTGCCCTGTCCTGTAGGGTCACTACGAGTCAGAATGGACTTTCACACACACAAATACATATGCACACGTATTTATACAAATACACTTCACACCTATAGAGGAGTCCCTGGCTGGCACGCAGTGAGGCACGTGGTCCAAACACACTCAGACACAGCTCGGAGGAAGGGTCTCATGGTCTGGGTCCAGCAGCCGCTGCCATGAAACCCCTCTGGAACAGTGCTCCTGCACACAGGGCGTTGGGATGGATTCCATTGGCAACTGGTTGTTGTGTGTGACTCTGTGTGTGTGTGTGTGTGTGTGTGTGCTGTAAGAGCTAGCTCACTGTGAAAAAGGTATCCGCCAGTCTTCACTGGCTAGACAATTCATGTGACTGGTTTTGATTTTACCACATCGTCAAGTCCTTCTTGGGTACTTACTTAGCAAGTTGACAGTAAGAGAAGTTGCCAGTAGGGTTCACAGGCCCCAGGGCCAATGGTTTTTGTGTGGGAGGTGTCACTTGAGAGATTAAGCCCTATGTTGCTGGAGAGGCTGGCAGAACATCCTGTCAGGGGCCTGGAGACCCTAACCCCATACAACGCATACTCTTTCCTCCGGAAACCAAGTGAGATTGGCTTTCTGGGCCGTTGCTCCCACTCGAATCACTGGGAACATCTGCGCGTCCGGCATCCAGCGAGGCCACAAACGGACCGTGTCATGCTACCGACATCCCTGTGAGAAATGTCTTTGTCTAGAAACGGTGCCCTCGCGTGTGCTTCCACGTTGCCATAGGGAACAGAGAGCTCTGCTGTGGACAGGCAACAAGGTGGGAGCTCTGATTGGCTCTCCGTGCTGCCCATCACCTCGGCCCCTCTGCTGGGACCACAGAGGCGAGAACACCCGCCCTCGGAAGCAGATGCCCTGTGTTGGGTGAACTTCGTGCTGCAGCTTATATCCTGCCAAAGCCGGGGGACCCAGACCTGGAGATGAAAAAAGCAAATCAATGTGGAGGATGCGAAAGGAGGCAACGGATAGGGACAGGAGCAGGCTTGGGGGGGGGGGTGTAGAGGAATCTCTTCTTTCTGAGTGTCATTTAATATTGTCTGGGTGGAGAATAAAAACCCCAAACCAAACCCACTGTCGCCAACTTGATTCTGACTCGCAGTGACCCCATAGGGCAGAGTAGAACTGCCCCTTGGGTTTCCAAGGCTGTAAATCTTTAAGAGAGTAGACAGCCTCACTTTTCTCAACTTAAGCGGCACTGGGGCTTGAACTACTGACCTTGTGGTTATAATCCCACAGGCCTAACCCAGTACAGCTCTAGGGTTCCTTGAGAATATAAGGATCCTAGAACACCCCTCCGATAAGTCTTTGAAACTTCTGCCTTTTTGCTAGTTAAAAACAAAAGAACAAAGGGTGGAGGAGTTTCCTTTCCTGTGTTTGGCAAATTCTCCATTCCCATCCCTTGCAGTACGCGGTGCAAGGCAGAGAAGTGGGAGTGGACACTGTTGTCTCAGTTGACAGTGCTCTGGGTTTGTGGCCTGACAGGCCTCTGGGCCTGGACCCTTCAAGGTTGGTGTTGTTACCATTTTGGTCCAGCAGGAAAAGATACTCAAGACTCCAAAGAGAAAGTCACTTGGGGCCCAGGGATGAGTGAGGCTGGCCTGTCACGTTGGCATAACCCTAGTGTTTTGCGATTGGTGGCCATCTTGGGATGGAACGAAAATAACTGTGCCCTGGTGGCCCAGGTGGGGGCACCACTGCAGACTGGCAGAGCCTTGACAGCAGTGCCCGCTCAGTGACCCCTGGACTAATCCCTTTGGGGCTGATAGGGCCAGAGCCATGGTACTAGGAACCTAGTCAGACTCTCCTGGGGTTCTGGAACATTCCACGGGGTAATCTGCAGGAGGAGATGCCAGACTTCTTGTCTCCACTCCCATGAGTCATTGGAGAAATATAAGAAGGGGGGCTGACTTCATCTTGTCACATTGGTCTGAGCCCTGGACTTTGGAAGACTGGAGTGAACTCCAAAGCTCATTTGTAAGCATTCCCCTCAGCTGGGCCAGAGCGTCTGGGATTCAGGGCCCCACTTGCTCCTCATTCCCCCAGGCCCAATCCCTGTGGTCTTGGTAGATCATCAATGATTTGGGGGGCCAGAAGTCTGAGGCGGCCAGAGAGATGGGCTCTCCTGGCCCTGGAGTTGAGGGAGAGGAAGGAACAAGAGGACAACCAGCCTTCATCCAAAGGCTCAGCCAAAAACTCTGAATGCTGGCAGCCAACAGGCCACACTGTCTACACTTGACCAAGACACAACTTCTTGGGAGGAGCCCTTTGAAGAGGGAAAGGAAACCCCAACCAAACACATACTTAGACACTGCCCCATCACCCTCCTCACTGCTCCCATCCCGAAAAAAGAACAGCAGGCCCAGGCATCGAGTTAGCTTCAGCCTGCCACGGTCTGTGTACATGAGCGAGCATGTGTATAGGTGTGAGAGTGTGTGTGTGTCCTGCACATGTGAAGGAGCATGAACGTGGGTGCGTGTGTGAGTGTGTCTATCTGCGTATGAGAGAGGATGCGGGAAATGTCTGCGAGCTGTGTGTGTGAGGGTGAGGGGTGAATGTCCAGGGGACTACACGGACATTAGTGACCACGGGGGAGTGAGAATGTCCGTGAGCATGCGAGACTGTGTCCATGAGCCTGAGTCTCTGTGTCAGTCAGTGTGTGTGTGTGATGGGTGCCTGTGTGTGTGAGCGCTGGGAGAGCACCCATCTGTGTCTGGGTGAACAGGAGTGCGTGACTGTATGAGTATATGTTCCCGTGCGTGCATGCATGCAGGTGTGTGCACGCGTCTGGAAGAGATGTCCGTGTGTCTGACCAGGTGGACGTGTGCGGTCTGTGGGAGGGGGCAAACGTGTTCGTGACTGACTGCATCTGTGTGTCTGCGAGAGCCTGTCCCCTGGTGCACAGGGTGACGCCATCGGCTCCGCCCCCCCACCCCGAGGAAGAAGCCCGTCTCCTTGGGCCCGCGTGGCTTTTTGCCCTGGAAAGGCGGGGCGCGGGGGCTGTG
>NW_022103915.1:7957076-7970723 GCF_000313985.2 Echinops telfairi
CGGGCCGCGGAAGGGGAGGGGGCAGGGGGGACCCGGTCCCCGCAGCTTTTCAGGAAACGGGGCGCCGAGGCCTCTGGCGCACCGTGAGCCCCCCCTTCCACCTGGCGTCGAGAAACCAGCATCCCTGGTCTGGCCGGGCCGAGCCGCGCCTGCCTTCGGGGCGTCTGCACCGATCCCCGTGCACCCCCCACCCCCACCCCGGTCTAGTGGAGTCGTGGGCTTATTTAGAAAGATCTTATTTAAAAGTTTCTACTGAGTCATATCTCTGCAGCTGAACCTCTGATTCATAGGCGGCGAGCTGCAGTGGCCTCGCGGGCAGGCGGGTCCTGAGATCCAATGGGGCGAAATGCTGGCATTTCAGCTGGGATTAATCCCCGGGGTCAGGCCGGGCTCCCTGCGGGGCGGATCCGGGGGCCCAGGGGCCACCAGGGATTGAGTGTTTCATCTGGACGGTTCGTGTATGCACTGCCACGCTCTCACCCGGTTCCCCCCCCCAACAGTGTGGGGACGGCGATCTGATATTTAGACCTTTCCAGAGAATTCTTTGCTGGGGGCCCTGGGGTGCTGGTGCTTGGTGTTGGCAGCAGCAGGGGGTGAGGGGGAGATGCGTTACCCTTAATTTGAAAACATAGCGACGGAATGGCAATGGATGAAGAGTCGTGGACGTGCTTGGAAATTTAAGAAGCCTTCATGTAATGACGGGCTGAAGGAGGCAATTGGCTGCTTCACATTTTTTTTTTTAATGGTTTTAAGCTCTTGAATCAGTTTGCAGTGTGAGGGGTGTGTGTGTGATTTTCGTGAAGTCATACAAGCTGTGTTTAGTGGTAATGTAGCAGCTGCTGCTTCATTTATATTCACAGCATACAGTTGAAGAGGTGCCATCCTCTCTGATGCGCTCCCATTCGCCCCCCCCCTCCCAACCCCCCCAGTATTTGCTGCAAATACACTCATAAAGATTTGGGCCCTGTCTTATGTGTTATGTGTCTCTGACTTGCTTATTTGAAGAAACAAGGCAGACCGTCCGCGGGTCAGGAAATCAGCTTCTGCCTCACACGTCTTTGAAAATGGCCTGTTGAAAAGACTGCATCATGTATACGATGTCTGATTGAAAAAAAAAAAAAAAAGGCTCCAGTCTCTCTCTCTGCCAACGAGAGGCACTGCTTGCTTGTCTTTTGCACCATCTTGTGACCATGTACTTCGTAAAGACTCCCATGAAGTGGAAAATGTTTCTTTGGCCAAAAAAGAAAATTCGGCCCCATCAAGATGAAGGACTAGAAAATTCCCCGAGGAGGTTGGAACTCCCTGTGAAAGGTGCTCACTGTGCAAATCCAGACGGCCCCTGCATCCCAGCATCACTGGTTCTATCAGACCTGATGGTGGCGGCGGCGGAGAAGGTCGAAGATGGGGCTCACCCAGCCACTATCTGTCCCAGCTGTCACAGCAGAGGTCAGGAAAGGCAGAGGGCAGATTCTGGAGAGGTCTAGCCTTTTTTCTTTTTCTTTCTTTTTAAGACATCCATGTGATTTGTTTTTTCTTGTGATGGAAAAGGAGATCAGTTATTTTCCTCGGTGGCCCTTCCTTTTGGGGATTTAATAAGACAGCCTTCACTGAGAAGGTGGTTACAGGGGAGACTTATGCTAACTAGCACTGCCCAATGGCTTCACTTACTCCTGTCCAGATGTCCCTCTTGTTCCTGTCTTGGAGACAGTCCTGCATCTGCTGGAACCATCTGAGCTGCTGCACACTGCCCTGTTGCCCCCCAGCCCCCTCTCCCGTGTTTGGGTTTGGGGGTTCCGGTCTGTAAACCATCCTCTAGAATTCCTTTAAGGCAAGGGCCTTTTGGGGGATATTTATGGCCCAGCATAGATAATGCAAATGAGGTGAAAGAGGAATGATTGATCACACCCCTTAAAATCCTTTCCTAAGACGGTAGAGCTGTCCTCCCAGGAAGATAACACGGCCACTGTGGTGTCGCAAGTCTGAGCCAGCTAGCGCAAGCAAACAAAGGAAATTGCGTTAAATCTGCTCCTTTTGGTTCTGGCCAGACCACTCCAAACGGCGATGGAGTGATCCCATGTATCAGCTATTATGCAATAGCTGAATTGTCTTGCAGTGGTCAATGGAAGGACTAGTAACTTGGCAGAGGTGAGCTTGGTGACCATGTCCCCCTCAGTGCCATGTCCAGGGGATCCGGCCCCTCGCAGGCTGCTGAGGTAGGGGGGAGGGTTGGTGGAGGGGGAAGTGAAGTAGGGGGAGGGGTCCTGGTCCTGACTAAAGAGTCAGAGAAAGCCGGAGGTGAGGAAGGATGCCGATGGTTCCCTTCCATCCAGGCTGAGCGTGGGAGGTGATGCTCTGGTGGTGCTGAGCGAGAGGAACCAAGCCGGGTGATAGGGACCCCGCTGCTGGCGGCCAAGGGGACGGCAGAGAGAGGTGACCAGGGACAGGCCTGGCCTGTGCGTTGAAACAACAGGATTTGGGTCCCACGGGGGTCTGCATGGAATGAGAAGCAGCGATTTCAACAGAAAAGGAAGCGGCAGCCTGGGCTTGTGTGATGTCTGCTCTACAGACAGAATCAACGTTCCCACCTTAGGAGCAGTTAGTGGCTCCAGGTGTGCCTTACTTCACTGCGCTCCAACTGCTTGACTGTGCCCTGCAAACACTGTGTTTTTCACAAATGGAAGGTCCGGGGCATCCCCACATCGAGCAAGGCTGCCCGCGCCATCTTCCTAGCTGCATTCCCTCACTTGGCATCTCTGCGTCCCGTGGTGGTCATTCTTAGGACCTGCTGCACTTCTTCACTGTGCTGTGACAACACTGCACAACCCCTGGTGGCATAGTGGTTACCGGTTGGGCTGCTAACCTCAAGGTCAGCAGTTTGAAACCATCAGCCTCTCTGAGGGGGAAAGATGAGGCTTTCTAGTCCCATAGAGAGTTACTGTCTCAGAGACCTATAGGACTGACCTATAGGGTCGCCATGAGTCAAAATCTATTCGTGGGCAGCTTGTTTATGACGAGACTGTAGGGTCGTATCAGTAGCGCTGTTGTATGTACTGGGAGACCAGCAGAGGCTCGGGACTTACGTTATAATGGCACTCCCTTTATTGTAATCATCGGTTTATTGTGGTAACCACTCGATTGCAAACCAAACCTGTCACGTCTATCAGACCCGCCTATATCCATGTTTGACACACGGCAGGATGAGAGAGACAGACTAGGGAGGAGGCAAGGTTTTTCATAAAGCCGTGTGTGTGTGTGTGTGTGTGTGTGTGTGTGTGTGTAAACCAAATTGTTCCAGGTGGACAACTGTGTGTGTGTGTGTGTGTAAACCTCATCATCCCAGGTAAGACAACTGTGTGTGTGTGTGTGTGTGTGTGTGTGTGTGTGTAAACCGCATCGTCCCAGGTGGACAACTCTGTGTGTGTGTGTAAACTGCATCGTCCCAGGTGGACAACTCGGGGTGAGGCTGGCCAGAGAGCGGGGTGGTGACCACAGTGACTGTTGGTTTCCGTCATTTCCAGAAGTTGGGCTGGAATCTCGTGCTGCCTCCCTCTCTACTCCATGAGATAAGTAGATCATTAGCGGGGGCATGGGAATCTTTTTCGCATTTAATTAATGTTCAATTAACGGGCCTCGAGTTCCCATAATGTTCTGTTAACAGTGAGGAGTGAAAATCTGCACCTGCAAGGCTGGGCTGCGTGCGCCCTGTGTGCATGTTGGGAGAGGCGGCAGGGCTGAGGCGGAGGGCAGGCAGGGCAAGGAGAAGTGAAGCTCACCATCCTGCCTTCAGGGAGCTGCCCTCTCAGCTGGAGAGAGCCGACTCAGCCGGAAGAAGCCAGAAAGAAATAGAATCTATTTCGGAATGGGGGTGGGCTTGCGGGAAAGGGTGGCTCTTGGCTGGTTGGAGTGTCCCCTCCCCCCACCAGGCTCCAGGACAGGACCTGGAGCCTGAGCATCAGCAAGGCTCTGGAACAGTGAGCCACCCTTCTCTCTTGAAGGATCTCTTATCCCCCTTTTGGTTGGTAATAGGCTCTGACAGTTTCCTCTTGCTTCTTGCCAAACCATGGTGCTGACCGTATCCCGGGCAGTGGGTTTCCAGTGAAGAACTTTTGTGTGCTGTCCCCTGACCCTTTCCAGGCCCCTTTGAGACCAGGAGTGGAGTGGACCCGCGCAGTCTCCCTCAGTGACTCGCAGGGCCTATTGTGCGGAATAGCAGAGAGCCCTTAGCTCTGTGACCTGGTTGAGTTGGAGGCTGTATGGTGTAGACCAACGGTTCTCAACCTGTGGGTCGTGACCCCTTTGGGGGTCGAACGACCCTTTCACAGGGGTCAGCCAATTCATAACAGTAGCAAAATTACAGTGATGAGTAGCGACAAAAATGTTATGGTTGGGGGGGTCACCACCACAAACTATTAAAGGGTTGCAGCATTAGGAAGGTTGAGAACCACAGGTGTAGGCACATCACTGACAGCAGAACAAACAGCCTTGAGGACTTTCAGTGACGTCAAAGGGGCTAGTTCTCTGGAGCCTTCCCTGCCCCACTGATGCCAGGAGTCCCAGCCCTGCTGGGAGGGAAGCTTGCTCCGTTTGGATGAGGACAGCGTGGTGTTTGAAGCCTTATGGGGGCCCCGGAAGTGCGGGCCTTTCAGTGGGAGGAGGTGGAGCACAAGGGTCCCTAAGGGGGAGGCAGGGTCCAGCCCATTCGTTTTCTCCAGAAAATGGAAAACCACACCTGTTGCCATCAAGTTGCTCTGGTTCCTAGCAACCCGAGAGGACAGAGTCGAACCACCCGTAGGGTTTCCGAGGCTGGCATGTTTGCAGAAGCAGACTCCCACAGGCCTGCTGGTGGGTGCCAACTGCTGACCTTTTGCTTAGCAGCCAATTGCTTCAACCACTGGGCCACCAGACTCCAATCTCTGCGCATGCAGCGTGAGCTTGCCCTTCTATTCACTGACGGGCGGATGGTTTTAACGGAAACACATTTTTTCCCCCTCACACTTTTGTGTATAGTTTGATTCTCTAAAGATGTGTTTATCCTTGGCTTCCCTAGGATCCCCTAAGGGTCCCCTGGCATCCCAATGTGTACCCCCTGGAGCTGTCTGCACCCCAGCATGGTGAAGCACTGCCAGCTCTGAAGCTCTGGGCCCTAGCCATGTCATCTGTACTGGCTGGTGGGAGGATGTGGGCGTGAGGCCAGGTCTTTCTGCCTCTGTTTCCCTGTCCGTACAATGCCGTACAGGACTTGATGGTTGCGAGAGAGATGGACTGCAAGGAATTCCAAAGATGTTGGATGGAGGTCAGCTATATTCAGTATGCGTATTAGGATTTTTTTTTTTTTAGTATTAGGGTCTTAGGATGCAGTCAGACTGTGTTGTTTTCTCTCAATTGGGGCCCAAGAAATTTGCTAGTTGTATCCCTTCATTTTATATAGGAGCCACCTGAGGCCCGGTGTGTTTGGGTAAGTCACTCTTTCTGGTCGGATGGTGCAAAGCCCGCCTTCTGCCATGCACATGTCGTGCTGCGGAGAGCTGCTCCAGAGCGGCCGGTGCCTCCTGATTTTCGCTGGAAGGAACTGAGCTGTGATTCTGATAACAAGCCTTTGGAGTGCCAGGTGCCAGGTGCTGCTAGGTGCCAAAGCGAAAAAGTTACTGGAGGCAGTGGCATGGGGCAGCGAGGGCCTGGTGTTTCTGGAACCTTCCCTGCCTTTTCCCGGTTGGAGGACATTCTAAGGCACCTTGGATCCATCTCTGATGCTGTGACAACAAGGCTGACCTGTGACGCTGTGTGGTCACCATCTTCAAGGGGTTCCAGACAGTGGAGGAGAACATGGGACTGCGGCATGATATGTGAGTGGACGTGGGCAGCACCTAGTGACTGGGATCAGGGTGGTCTTCGAGGCCGCCCAGAGGCATAAGTAGCTCTAGAAGAGAAAGGCAGGTGGCTGGGCAGGGAGCAGTTTCCTTGGTGTGGCAAGCCTGCATTCAATACCCTCACAAATTCATCGGCGTTGCGGCTTACCCGAGGCGCTTCAGCTTCTGCTGCATCTTGCTGAGTTGCCGTCCCTAGCCGAGCTTACTAATGCATTTTCTTTCCCCTTTCTCCCTCGTAATTTGCATTTAAGCCAATAGTCTAGTGGTAATGATAGTGTTTAGTCACTGCGTCTTTATAGGGCTTTACGAATAGTAGCTTGTTAGTGTGAACAAGTCCCCAAGGCCTGGTCACTCTGTGGAGAGCGGAGTGGTCACAGCCCAGCGCAGTCGAAGCTCCACCTATCCATCTTAAATTTAATTATAACTACAGATTGCTTATGGGAATGTAAGTTGAAGGAAAAGGATTCTCCTTCCCAGTCAGCAGGGAAATGGTGTTGTTGGCTCTTTTGGAAAAGATTCATCCACGGTTCTCCTGGTAGAGCCACCGGGAAGTTTTTGTTGAGGAGCTGGCTATGGCCTGCGGAGGCGGGACAGGGTGTAGGAGCTTGTGTCATGGGCATGTGCCAGCTCTGAGAGAGGTTGGGGGTCCCGCTGGACCCCCCAGGGCCCAGGGTGGTGGTGGAGGTGGTGGTTGGTTGTCATTAAGTTGATCGACACCTGGGGATCCGGGAGGTAATAGAATATGATTGTGCTCTATAAGGGTCCCAAGGATGTGACCTTTCGGAAGACCATTGCCAAGCCAGAGCTGTCTTCTAAGAAAGGCATCTCAGGTTAGGTTCGAACCACCAGCTTTTGGGCTAATAGTCAAGCGCTTAACTGCTTGTGCCACTCAGGGACTCCCTGGAGAGGTCTCACCCCGTCATCTAGTAGATGACGATGCATGGCAACCCTCTATGGGTTTCCGCAATTGTAACTATGTACGGGAGTTGAAAAACCCGTCTTTCTCCCAAGGAGCTGCTGGTGATTTTGAACTGCCGACCATGCACATCGAAGCCCAATGAGTAACCACTATGCCACCTGATTGATTTCCATTTCCTTAAGGCTTTTCTGGAAGGAGGCAGGGCATGGGGCAGTGAGGGCCTGGTGTCTCTGGGACTTTTCCTGGCCTCTCCAGGTTGGGGGATGTTCTGGGCATCCTGGATCCCTCTCTGATGCTGGGACTGCAAGACTCCTGAGGGCAGGGCCCATGCTGCTGTATCTCCAGAGTGGCCCAAGGTATGGGCTCAGTAAACATGAAGCAAAGTGACGTATGGGTTTGGAAGTCAGACCCCGGTGAGTGAGCTACTCAGTCCCCTTCCCAGCTGCCATTTCTCATGTACACCAAGGCAATCGTGAGCATGTGAGCACCTCGCATGCCCCCATTGGCAGCCCCCCCCTTTCCTGCAGGGAAACTCGGTGAGGGCCCAGCCCTCCTGGAAGTGTAGTTTGGCTTCTGGCTTGCCACTGGAAGGCTGTCCTGCAGGTAGGGGCCGGGGCAGCCCCGTGTGGAACCAGCCAGAGGCGATTTGTCACAAAGGGTAAAAAGTACCTGAAAACCAGAATCTCCATGTATTTGCACAAAAAAGGGAACATTTCATTACCCCCCTCCCACTCACCCCTTTCTGGAAAATAATTTTCACATATGATGCATTTTTTTTAGATATGCTGCATTTTGATAAAATTTGAATTCTTTTTTTTTTTTTTTTGCTGTTACTTTGCAGGAGGAATAATCCTGCATTCCCTCTGGCCTCTGCCCACATGCCACCTTGGCAAGATTGTCACCGGGCACCTCAACTGAGGTCCCAGAGTGCTCGCTCTCCAGCTCCTCGCCAGGCTTTTTCTTCTGCAGGGCAGAACGCAGTAGTTCGTCTCCCCTACCCTTCATCTAGGATGATGTTGGTAGTGCTGCCCAGTTGATTTCCGCTCACAGCGACCGCGTGGGGCAGAGTGGAAACTGCCCGGGAGGGCTCGTTCTCTCCCTTGTCATGGCAGGGCAGTGGTCAGGTCTTTCTCCTGTAGAGTTGCTGGGTGGGCTTCGTCCCCTACCCGTCGCTCAGCAGCTGAGTGCTTCACCTCGGTGCCACCAGGGCTCCAGGTTCTAGAATGGTGCCTGGCATCTAGTGGTACTTGAGTACGTACGTGAATGCATCGATACTGTCGTCCAACCTCCTCTCGACAGTACGTGGTTTTGTCTTCAGCGTGCTGGGACTCGTCCCCCCTACCTCATTGGTGGCAGAAGGCTCTAGGAGGATTTAGCAGCA
Source organism: Echinops telfairi (assembly GCF_000313985.2). NCBI lineage: Eukaryota > Metazoa > Chordata > Mammalia > Afrosoricida > Tenrecidae > Echinops > Echinops telfairi. The sequence goes on from NW_022103915.1 coordinate 7,965,244, forward strand.
GGCAGGAGCCTCTTGGCCCTGGCGATGCACATGCTCTGTACTTCCCTGCCTCCCAGCAGCACATCAACATAGCATACACACACGTTCTGGAGAGCTTCTGCAGGAGGCACGGGGGTTAGCGCTCGATGCCTGAGAGCTGGGGGAGCGTCTCTTCCTGATGCCAGGCCCAGAGTGAGAGGCGTGCTTCTGTCATTTCCTGGAAAAGGCCTGGTTGGTTCCGGTTAATGTATGCTGAGTAACAAACCGCCTTAAAAATCAGTGACTTAAAATGACAGTCTATTAATAGACCTTGCTGTTCTGTGGGTGGATGGGACAGGGCTCTGGTGGGCAGTTCTTCTGTTCCAGGTGGCATTGACTAGGGTCATCTTTTGGCTCCTCTACCCTGCCTTGGCAGTCCAAGATGGTTGTCTTCACCCGATTAGCTGCGTGTGAGACTGGGCTCAGCGGGCACCTCCCTCTCCTGTCATCTGAGGTCCTTAGCAGATGGGTGCTCCGCTCCATGCAGGAGCTTGGGGCTGTTAGAGTGAGTGTCTAAGGGAGCGAGTCAAAGCTGCCAGTCTCTTTAGCTGGGCCTTCGGAACTGGTGTAGTCGTACTTCTGCCATGCTTTATTTGTCCAAGTGGCCAGGCCCTCCAGGTCTAAGGCAGTGGTTCTCAACCTTCCTAATGCCGCGACCCTTTAATACAGTTCCTTATGTTGTGGTGACCCCCAACCATAAGTCATTTTCGTTGCTACTTCATAACTGTCATTTTGCTACTGCTGTGAATCATCATGTAAATATCTGATATGCAGGATGTATTTTCATTGTTACAAATTGAACATAATTAAAGCATAGTGATTAATCACAAAACAATATGTAATTATATATTGTGAAATATTTATGCTTTCCGATGGTCTTAGGCGACACCTGTGAAAGGGTCGTTTGACGCCTGAAGGGGTTGGGACCCACAGGTTGAGAACCGCTGGTCTAAGGAAAGGGGACGGGAGGAATGTCTTAGAACTTTGGCTGTCTGTAGTATATATTTGGTGGTTAGAGTACCCAGTCCCATCTGCAGCAGATGCCAGATAAACTTTTCTTTTTTGTCCCAAAGACAGACTCTTGTGGGTACAATGGGAACCTCAAGTGTTGTGCTACCCATTTTCTCATAGAAATCCTGAACCAAGAATTCTTGAATAAACGTTTGAAATCCATCCGCCCCTAAATCAGTGACTGCCCACCTGGAGATACTAGTCATAGTTCATCAGTAGCATCCCGATCGCCTCATCTGGCAGCAGGTTTTCAAATCCAACTCTGAGCCCATGTAGCTCTCCCGCCTTGTTAAAAGTTACGAGGGAACTCTGCTTCCGGTTTCAGGAGGCCTGTGTTCTCTGAAACTCAGTGAGAAAGTCTTCATAAGCCTCCCTGCCCTCCAGTCCCTTTCCCTCGCCCCACTCGATCTGCCAGTAAACCTCCTAGGGAAGTGTTGGGCTGAAGCCCTGGATGTTGATGCGTAAACACAGCGGGTGATTTGACCGCTTGTGTGAGGTGTGCCACAGAGATGGCAGTTTTGGAAGTCCGGCCTTCTCCCTCCCTCTCAGCTGATGATTGCAACTGGGGGAGGTGGGGCCAATGTGATGAAGTCACAGAGGGAGGGGGAGGATTTAAATACTGACACCTGGAATCCATGTCTCTGGCTGCAATGGAAGCCACAGGACCCTGGGCTCCGGAGACAGAGTGAGAAGCTGTGTGTGCTGGCACCTGAGCCCAGGACCCTGCCCCGAGCAGCCCTCTGCCTGGCCCTGGGTTTCCTAAGATGCCCTCTGCCTCTGTGCCAAAATTACGTGTCCCTCCTGGGCCCCCTAGCCTGGTGTCCCACAGGCACACATGGAAAGCACTCAGTGATCCACAGAGGCTCTGGGGTGACCAGCAATTGCGTGGACTTCAGGGAGTTCCCAGGCCACTCCCCTGGTTCCTCAGGTTGGGAACTTACAGGGACTCTTGGAGCAGGAAAGTTAAGGGACACACAGGGTGGGGGGGTGGGGGGGACTTCAGACAGTTATAGGGGGAAATCCATGATCCTTTCATTTAATTTTTCTACGCACTTCTTGAAGTCCCCTAGTGTGCCCGCCTGTGAGTGTGTGTGTGCATTTGAGCAGTGGTCCTTAATCCCCTCGTGTTCTGAATCCTGGCTGTTACAAAGAAGATGATTCTCTGGGAGACCCTGAGCCAGTAGGGCGGCCCTGTTCACCGCCTCCTGGACCGTTACTCTCAGTGCTCTCTCTGCCCCTCCCTGTGGGTTGCTGTGTCCCAGGGTGAAAGGCAGGTGCCCAGATGGAGGCCTGGTGAGGGAGGAGGGCGTAGCTGAGGTGGCTGGCACTGTTGACCTGGTACTTTAACCTTTGTGAAAGAGACAAGGGCTGACATGGGAGCGGGCAGGTAGGCGAGTTAGCTAGCTGGTCCTCAGGTCAGAGTCTGGCTCTTCTTCCTATGCCTGAGGCACTTTTATCATGAGCCTCAGCGAGCTGGCACTGGTGGGTGACTGCATGGAACACACAAATCATTCAGAAAGGACCCAGTCGACATGGAGTATGGAAGCAGAATAAAAGAGTTTGGTGGCGGTAGAGGGGAGGCCACCAGTTACCACTTGCCACCTAGTCACGTCTGATTCGCCACCACCCCGTCTGCATCAGCAGAAACCTGTGCTTGTAGGATTTTCAGCAGCTGAGTTTGGGACTGTGGATCTCCAGGGCTTTCTTCCGTGGTGCCTCCTGGTGGACTCAAACCTCTCGGTTAGCAGGGCTCTTGTTGATGATTGGCACTACCCAGGGGCCCCTGGGGGGCGGGGCTGACCGAGGAAGGTGCAGAAGGCCACGTGAGCTGTGTGGGTGGGAGCTGGGCACCCAGAGTTTGCACAGTGGGAGGGGCTTGGACCACTCCCATTCCCTTTAATGCCGAGGGCTTCAGGAGCCTAAGTTAAACTTCCACACTTTTAGTGTGTGCAGTTGCACGACATCCAGGGATTCATACCTGGCGGGCGCCAGCACCCATGACTGATTATTAAATTATGAATGTGGGGGAGAGTCTGTTAGTCCCCCCGCCCCACCCTTGGCAGTCTCCCAAGTCTGTTCTCTTCGGTGTCGTTGGGGATGGAGTCGCTTCACTCAGCATGATGCTCTCCAGGTGCATCCGCGCCACCAGGTGCTTTGTGGGCTGCTCCACTGTTAGCCATGCACAGGCCGCCGGGTTCGGTAAAGCAGATGGTGCCGGACGAGATGGGTGGACACTGCGGCTGCACAGTGGGCTCAGCCACAGCCACAGCCACGCTGGTGATTATGGTGCAATTTCGCCGGCACCCAGCAACAACATAGCATTCCCTGTGTGCACACACCAGCGTTTGTTTATCCGCTCTGCGCCTGGTGGGCATCTGGTGGTCTCCATGGTCCTGCTGTCGTGAGCAGCGCTTCCCAGAACACTGGTGTGCAGATGTCTGCTTGAGTTAGGAGTCCGCCTCTAGGAGATGTACCCACCTGGGGGATGGCTGGCACCGCTGTTCCTAGTCTTTGGAGCTGACAACCCATTGCTTCCCACAGAGGCTGTACAAGCAGCACCACGTTTTAGATCTCCCCTCACAGGCCTCTGCTGCCTTATGTGGCAGCTGCCAGCTGGTGGGACTCACTAGCTCACCTGGGTGTGTTTCTGAGATGCCATCGCCAACGGGGTCTGGACTTCTGCTGGCCTCAAGGAGGGGGGCCTGGGCTGGCAGAGAATTGAGACGCCCGGTTGTCTTTGACGAAGCCCTATGGGTGAACGTGGTGACTCCAGGTGAGGCTGTGCTCAGGGTACCTCCCCAGCCTTCCTTTGTTCAGGATGATTTCTCCTCGGGGCTTCTTGTCTGCGATTCTGAGTCCCTGGGCCCACCTCAGGCAGCAGCCGTCTCGTGGGAGTCTAGTCGGGTGTGGTGGGAGTGGGAAAGAGCTTGAAGGGGCCAGGCGCCGAGTGGTGGGTGGGAGGAGTTCACATCCCGGGTCCCTTGGAGGTGACTGCTATCAGTGTCGCTTGGAGAGCCTCAGCTCACAGCCCATCCCTCTGCCCCCCCCCCCCCGCCCCCAACACACACCATACTCAGGTGTTTGACAGCTCACCCAGAGCTGGAGAGGTGGGCCCCTGCCCTGCCTCTCCCTCCCCAGCTCCAGAGAGCAAGTTTGTTAACCTAGACCCCTGCCCAATGGCCACTGAGGCAGATAGCTGTGGTCCTCCTCCCCTCCCGAACCAAATTCACTGCCATTGAGCCAATTCCAGGTCCTGGAGACCCCACATCAGGTGGAGACCTCACATTAGGTTTCCCAGGTGATAAATCTTTCTCCTAGGAGCTGCAGGATGGCTGGTGGGTTTGAACTGCTGCCCTTGGGGTTAGCTGTCTAACACTTGCCCAACGGCTCCAGATGGGGTCTTTCCCCGGGACCTCCTGAAAACAGGGTGATCTTTTGCATAGGTTGGTGTGAAGGCCTGGCCTGATATTTTCCATCTGTGATACTCCCACATTTAATTCATGTGGTTTATTGCAGAGAAGCCCTGGTGGTGGTAACCGAAAGGTCATCTGTTTGAATTCACCAGCTGCTCCACAGGAGAAGAACGAGGCTGTCCGCTCCTCTAAAGAACGACAGCCTCAGACACCCTCAGGAGCAGTTCTGCTCAGCTCTGTAGGGTCGCTAAGAGTCAGGGGGCTTGATGGCAGGGGGCTTGGTTTTGGGGGTTGCCCCAGTCTTCCCTGGGGATGATATATAATAGACAATAAATGCACGCGACATTTCTCTCTCCAAAATTGCAGTCATCCTGGGCTCTGTGGTCCATCTGGCCTCCATTTTGGATAAAGGGTTGTGGTGCCCATCAGGAGTGTGTATGTGTGTGAGCTCAACTGCTTGGTGCCAGGCGATCAGTCAGGATAGCGCTGTGGTCTTTCTCCTGGGGGCTCACGGGACCATCACCTTTCTATTTGGTCTGCAGACTTGCCTCTCAGACACAGCAGTATTATCTGTCCTCCAGGGGTCCACAGGATCCACAAACGAGTATCCCTCACTCCTCTGTGCCTGTCACGGGCCTTGATGCCACACACACGGGAAACACGCAGCTACTGTTATCCCTGCTGGCGCAGGTCTCCCAGGCTGGTTCTGGAAAGAGGAAACAGCTCACCCCACTCCGTCAAGTCCATGCTGACTCATAGCCACCTGATGTGGCTTTGCCAGGCTGTAAACCTTCATAGGAGCAGACAGCCTCATCTTTCTCCCACGGGGCAGTGAGGGGCTTTAAACTACCCACTTTGAGGTTAGTAGCCTGGTGCCTAACCCAAAGCACCACCAGGCCCAGCAGATGGAAATCTCTTGGGTCGTTATTTTTCTTTTTCTTTTTTTTTTTGTGATTAATCACTATGCTTTAATTATGTTTAATTATGTTCAATTTTTTTTTTTAGTATTGTCTTCTTTTTTTTCTTTTCTTTTTTTAA
>NW_022103915.1:7971646-7976419 GCF_000313985.2 Echinops telfairi
GATCACACAGGTTGATATGTTGTTCCATGTGGGCTTTGTTGCTTCTGAGCTAGATGGCCGCTTGTTTACCTTCAAGCTTTTAAGACCCCAGATGGGTCGTTATTTTTCAAAGAGACCGGTTGGTAACATTTTAGGCTGAGAATGGAAGACGCACAAGAAGGCGGCCACATTATTGGTACAGGGAATGAGGGCCCTGCCTGACGGGGTCCTTGTGGGGCACAGAAGGCCTGTGCTACCCATCATCATGGATTCCTAGGGCAGTGGTCTCCTGGAAGGCCAAGGGAAGTGGTGTCCTAGGATAGTGGAAGGCATGGAAGTGAGGGGTCTGAGTGGCACTGGGTCCTAGGCAAGCTTCTCCACCTCTTGTGTCTCTCAGTTCCTAGACCCCAAACAGAAGTGTCCTAGGATGCCTGCCTCCTAGAAGGCTGAAGACGAGAAGGCTGTGTCAGGGGAGCTCTTGTGAAGTGAGCACTGTGCTGCTAGGTGGTGGCAGGTTTTGCGAGAAGGGAGCACACGGTGTGGGCAGAGCCCAGGGCAGGTGCTGGTGGCCAGCTATACCTTTCACCTGGCAGTGACTTGTCTTCAGGGTTCTCCCCTGCGGGCCCTTCAGGGAGGACTCGTGATGTGTGTCTAACCGGTGCCCCATAAGAACCTGGTGGTGTAGGGGTTCAGCAGGGACCAACATGTTCATTAGGATGCTCCTGCCCAGTCTAGGACACGGGGAAACCGAGGGAGCCACAGAGCACTTGCTTTGTCAGTGCCCCAGGGAAGAAGTGAAAACCCCAGACACCCTGTGGCGACCTGATGTGGGAATCGTTCACACGGCTCCGGGCCAAGGACTGCATGGTTACCACCTGTTCCTGGAGGGGCGGTACAGAGGTGTAGTGACAGGTGGCAAGGAATGTCCCAAGGAGACAGACCTGTGGGTTCCAGGGTACGGGGGCCCCCCTTGAGTCTTGAGGAGGGCTGACCACTCAAGTGTGCTACTGAGGCTGAGCTATAGTGCCCAGGAATTCTGGACGGTTCTCTTGGCTGGTGCATAGCGAGGTGGCGGGCCAGTACAGAGGTGCCCAGGGAGCCGCCTACACTCACCCACCACCCAGATGTAGGTATACACAGGTAGCGTGTCACTCCCTTAGGCCACGTTTGTACAGGGCCCACGGGTCCTGGGTAACACAAGGGCTTTGCCTGGCATATCTCCATCCAGTAGGACTGGGGAAGTGGGCGAGGGTGCTCTCCAGCCGGAGGTGCTCCCTGAAACAGAGAGGTCGGCCTGTTTTGATGCCTGGGCTCTAGCCTTCCCCAGGCAGGGGGTGTGGGTATGGGTGTAAGGACCTGCTTTGCTTTTAGTTTCTCTAGAGGTTTGGGGGCCCCTTGTTTTTCAATGAATCTTCCCAATGTAACGGAATTTCATGTCTGTTTCCTCAGTTCTGTCCACGATGAAGCCTTCTTGGTCTGGAAGAGTGGGTCTCAAGGGGGTTCGGGTGGGGTTCTGGCAGTATCTGGTGACAGGACTTGGCGCGGGGGGAGTTGGGGCTCCTTGTGTTTTGTGAGACCCCCAGGGAGACTGTAAATGTCCTTCAGTGCATGGGACGACCCCCAGTGGCAGGGTCACCCCCCCAGGGGTCATACCCACTCCCCTAGGCAGCCTCATCTGGATGCTGTTCAAAGGGACTCTTCATTTTTTTACCTCTTCTGATTTGTAGGGTATAACTAATATGGCGAGGTTTTATAAGGTGAGATGCTTTCTATAGAAATTCAGTTTTGAATTGTTCAATGAGAGCTTAGGGGTTAGAACATTTGTGTGTGTGTGTAAATATCCATATATATATATTTACAACGGTTATATTGACATATAATTCTCATGTCATACAATTCAATAGTTCCGTCACATCAAGAAGAGTTGCACAATCATCACCACAGTCAGCTTTAGGACACTGTCTTCATAATAGATGTTTTGACCGTAGAGAAGTTCAGGCGACCCTGGTGGCAGTCTGAAGTGTGGGGCTGCTGACTACAAGATTGGCAGTTCAGAACCACCGAGGTGCTGTGGGAGCAAATTGAGGCTGTCTACTCCCGTCAAGATCTGTAGCGCTGGAAGGCCTCTCTTGGGTTGGTGTGTGTCAACGCTGCTGTGGGCAGAGTGAGGTTCCACTGGAGTGTGTCATTGCCCATGAGCAGAGGGAGCTGGGGGTGCAGAGGACCCAGATGGGTGGACAGGTGCCCACTAAGCCAGTCTGAATAAACCCTGAGGAAGATGTCAGCTTTGATGTGGAAACGGGTTGGTAGAACGGGAATGTCTGAAGTGCTATAGTTAGGAAAATGAGCTCATTTGATTGATGATTGATTCAGCCTTCGGTGAGAGCCGGGGATACACACAGTCTCTAGCACCCACATTCTCCTGAAGCCCGGTGACCAGATCGAGATGAGGGGCAGAACCCGGTGGGGCTGGCTGCAGAGTATGAGGGACGGGGTGGGGAGGTGGCGAGCGAGCGAGCAGCTCACATTGATGGCTTGGAGGCCCTGGCCAACAGGATGAGCCGGCAAGGTGGCGGTTTTGTCCAGCATTCCCCTGAAGGAGGGACCAGGGACAGTTGCAGGACAGGAAGAGGCTACCAGGCATTCACCTGGACATCACTTAGCCTGCCCCTCACCAAGCTCGTAGTTCTTCCTGGCCTCCATCTGGTTGTCTCGGAAGACCGAGGACCCTTCCTGGTCTCTGTCCTCAAGCCCTCCCTCCAGTCCACGGTGCCCACAACGCTGGGCCCGGCTGGTGCCAATGGCCCTGACACAAGGCTACCCTCTCAGCCCCCACTTTTCAGGCCTCTCACCTCCCTGGGAACCTCCCTTGGCCTCTCCCTGAACCTGGTAACCACAGGGCCCTGCCCTCCAAGCCCCTACCTGCTCTTCCTGACCCCACTCAGATCCTCGGACCTCCAACCAGAAGCAGGCTGCAGACTTGGCAAACTCACTTTGAACAACAAAAACGAGAACAGAAAACAAAACAAAACAGCAACAACAAAAAGAAAACGAGAACAGATCTGAAGGCATAAAATGTGGTATACTGGAATGGGAAAAATCACGGTCCTGGTACGGGAGGCTGGGAACCCCATGTGGGCTATTGGATTCTTGCCAAGACTGCCGAGGACAGCACACATTCAGAGTGGCGAGGCCGGCCCATTTCTGAGCTGGGCACTGTTGTTTCTGTCTATGCCAGTTAAGAGACTTGCTTGCAACGTGCTGTGCACGCTCCCGATGTTTCCTAAGAGGGAGACTAAATTCCCAGGACAGCTCCCCCACATTTTGCAGTTCAAATCTGCGCTCACTTTGCTTTGTGGGCTGTGGCAACTGGGCCACACTCTTACTTAGAAGCCCAGGCCACCAGAACTTCCCTCTCCCCACGTCCCTTCTCTCCTCACTTACTTACCTATCCCCACCTCAGCCACAGCCTTGGCCTTCCGCCCCACACTTCCATGGCCTGTCATCTGCAGGTACCCCAGGCACTGCTCACCATGCAGTCTGTAAAGACACCCTCTCACCTTGCTTGGAGGAGTAGATGATGCCCAGGGACCTGCCCTTCCTGTGGGGCTGGCTTGGCTTTGTCAGTTTCCCCTTACCTTTTGGAGTATTAATAGAAAGTGTGTGTGTAAGGGGTGGGGGGCAGTGGCCACACCCTCGGGCCTCTCTGACCCCTCAAGCATGGTTAGCCGTGTGTTTGCTGGTTTGGTTGCTGAGCTCTCTGAAGTGATACCTGGCAGGTTGGGTCTTCACGATGGAAGGGGAAATGGAGCCGAGTGCCTTGCCATGGGTTGGTGTGTGCACTGGCACTGGAAGGCAGTGCTTCTACGGTGTGCTGGTCCTTCAGCACGTCGGGACGACAGTGGAGCCCTGTGCTGCTCGCTGTGATAAACGGCCTGTATCGCTGGGCAGCCCTGGCTTTATTTGGCCAGTGATTTGGGTGCTAGCTCTCGGAAAGGGGACATAAAGGATCACTCTGACCTGTCCCTTATCTGCCACAGGCCAGTGATGGAACGTTCTTAAGTTGCCTAAAGGAAGACTTACAAGACACAAAACAAAACAAAAAATGGACCCCCCCCCCAAAAGCAATGTATTTAATTAAAAAATTTTTTTTACAAAACAACCTTATCACCTTCAAAGTACTCTCTGTGACACTTAACACTTCTGTCAAATCTGCGATTCCATTCTTGGAAACATTTTTTAAGTTCATCTCTTTGGTTGGCTGACAGCACCTCCTTTTTGCCCTTCATCTCTTCTATGACATCAGTGTCCTCTGTCCTCTCATGTCCCTCTGCATTCTTGGAAACAAAAAGAAGTCCATGGAGTGAGGTCGGGTGAGGAAGGTGCATGGGGGAAGAGAGGCATGGTGGTTTTTTTGTTTTGTTGGGGTTTTTTTGCCCAAAAGTGGCATACTTAGATGGCTGCCTGAGCAGGTGCATTGTCTTGCTGGCAAAATCAGTCCCCCATGTGCCACAAATCAGTCTTTTTTTGGCCACACACGGTTACACTATCTTTTCAGAACCTCTGAATAGAAAGCTTGAATAACAATCTGACCTGGTGGAATGAACTACGAGTGGACATTTTTGTCTGTTCAGGAAGTTGACATTCAGGACAATGTTTGTCATCAACGGACCCCTTTCTTTTTCTTTTTTTTTAACATTTTATTAGGGGCTCATACAACTGTTATCCCAATCCATACACACATCAATTGTGTAAAGGCCATTTGTACATCGTTCTCAAAACATTTTCTCTCCA
>NW_022103915.1:7978012-7995456 GCF_000313985.2 Echinops telfairi
GTCTCCAATGTCCACCCACATCATTCCCTGGGGATCTTGCTACTCCCCTCCCCTGCTGTTCCGCTGTACCCCCCCCCAGTGCCTTGCCTCGGCGTGGCGGGGTCAGATCAGGCGCAATTCCCACACTGTGTAATGGACCCCTTTCACAGGGGCCACATGATTCATTACAGTAGCAAAATTACAGTTATGAAGTAGCAATGAAAATAATGTTATGGTTGGGGTCACCACCACACGAGGAACTGTGTGAAAGGGTCCTGGCATGAGGAAGGTTGGGAACCACTGAATTAGAGGGATGTGGTGCGGTTCCTTGGTGCTATGCTACACCCTGGCTGACTTGTCCCTTCCTTGTGACCTTTCTGTGAGGGGATGTCCAGTTGTCTACGGATGGCCTTTGGGTCTCCACTCCAACTCCACTCGTTTGCCTCAATTAAATTGTTTGTTCTGGATCTTGTGATCCCTGATCCCTGCTTCTTCATGTGGGCTTTGTTGCTTCCCTGCTAAATGGTTGATTGTTTAACTTCAAACATTTAAGATCCCAGATGCTATTATCTTTAAATAGCTGGGCACCATCCGCTGTCTTCACCACATTTGCATATGTACCCATTTTGTCTTCAGCAATTGTGTCAGGAAGGTGAGCATCACAGAATGCCGGGTTATTAGAACAAAGTGTTCTTGTGTTGAGGGAGGACTTGAGTAGAGGCCCAGTGTCCATCTGCTACCTTAATACTTAATATATAAATATATGTACATAGACCTATTATCCTTATTGTTATATATTAATATACTTACATATATACATGTCTATATTTATACCTCTATAAATGTCCTTTGCCTCCTAGTTCTTTCCTTTCTTTCCTTTTACTTTCCCCTGCCCCATTATCATGTTCAACCTTCATTCAGTTTTCAATAATTCCTCTCAGTTACATTGCACTTGATCAAACCCCAGACAGTCTACGCCTTCCTCACCGCCGTCGATTTTAGATCCCTTGTTGCTCCCTTGTCCCTGAGTTTGTTGGCTCCCCACTCCCTTTCCCCCACCTCCTCCTCTCCCATGTCCCCTGGAACCTTCGGTCCTGTTGTTTTTGCCTCGGGATTGTTAATCCGGGCTATCTCATCTAGATAGGTAAAAGTGCACCCAATTTACCAGCAGGAAGGGGCGGGTGTCCTGAAGATGTGTTCTCCTGACAGACAATCTTGTGAATTGTGGCCCATTGCTGTCATTCGAACTCCCAGGGTCCTGGTCTTCGTTTGGGTGTTTTTGAGCTTGTCGAGGGTTTTTCTCCGTGTTGTTACAGTTACTGCAACAGTAGGCTCAAACATGACAACAGGACCGGGCCATGTTTGTTCCGTTACACATAGGGTCGCTATGAGTTGGAATCGACTGGATGGCTGCTAATAACCAGTTTACATGCCTCCATTAAACCAAATGCGTATGCATGAAGATTATTCTCAGGCTTTTTGATTTTTTACAGCAGAGGAGTCAGACGTGTGTGGACAAGAACAGGGGGCACTGGGGTCTCTGAGGGGACACCTGGGCTTGGGTTGACAGCTTGTCTAATTTCTAATGGGCAGTGACCCTCTGCAGGCATTCAGGAATCCCTGCTGTCATAATGGATTAGGCGTTGTATTGCTAACCACGAGGCCAGTAATTTGAACCCACTAGCACCTGCCATAAAAATAGCCAGCCTTGGAAACCCAAAGGGGCAGTTCTTCTCTTCCCTATAGGGTTGGAATTGACTTATTGGCAGTGGGATTGTTTTTGGGTTTTTTTGTTTTTTTTGTTTTCAAGAAACGGCATTGAATTGATTCATTCTGGTTCGACCCTCTGATGAGAATTTACTTTCGCATCCCAAGTATACTAAGTCAGAATCTTCATTTTAATGAGATCCCACCTCTTGGTAATCTTGTGGAAAGGTAGACTCTGACTCAGTATGGCTGAGTGGAGAGACAAGGGGGAGAATCTTGTTAAAATATTGACTCTGACGCAGTGTGTCTAGATGGAGAGCACATTCTCAGCAGTTTAAAGCCCTGGTTTAAGAAGATCATTAGAAGTCTATTTTATCAAAAAGCAAGCCCTTTAGCTCCTAACATGGAAACGTCTTTAATAATAAATTTAAAATCGCACACTCTCCCTACCTCCTAATTCTTGGCATAGTGCCTATAGTCTTACAAGGGCATCCAGAGTACAACGGTGGTCTCTATTTACCTGGTGCAACAGAGGCAGGGAACAGGAAGGGGACCTGGAGTGTATGGCCGATTGCTTCCAAGATCTGCCTCCTTTGCTTCGAGAGCAGAAGAATTGGATGGTGCCTGTTACCACTACTGCATGTGTTGAGCAAAGATTCTACAGCAGAATCATGATCAAAAGGAGGAAAATGCAGAACAGAATTTCAAATGCTCATGGACTCCCAACTTTTTGAAGTCATGGAAGCTACGAGAAGCCTAAGATAATCTTTAAACCTTAAACCCAAATCATTCTCCAAGTCTTCATAAAGCCAAACCATAGCTTAGCTATACCGGTAAAATAGGTCTGTGTTGAGTATGAGGCTCTTTTAGGGATCATTAACATCCTGTGGTGTGCAGATGACACAACCTCAATTGCTGAACGTGGGGAGGACTTAAAACGCTTGCTGGTGAAGATCAAGGATCGCAGCCTTCGCTGGACAGTGAGTAAGGGAATCGGTGCATTTGAGTTACGGTGCTGGCAAAGAGTATTGAAAGTACTGCCAAAACCGGAATGCCCCATAAAGGCAAGAACAGTGAGACTTCCTCTCACGGACGTTGGATACGTTGTCAGGAGGGACCAGTCCCTGGAGAAGGACATCATGCTGGGTATAGCAGGGCAATGAAAAAGAGAAGACCTCGATGAGATGGACGGACATGGTGGCGGCGCAGTGGGCTCAGGCATATCCGTTGTGAGGACGGCACAGAACAGGCCTGAGTTTCCCAGCTCCATGGCCCCTGACAGCCACACATGGGGTCAGATTGACGTCAAGTCACCAGAGATAAGATTAGAACCCCCAGAGGTACTGAGTCTATGAGGGGGCTTCATAAAATCCCCTCAGCTCGTAGTCCACTTTCTCTGTGAGAGTTTTGAAGGCCCCATGGAGGAGAAGGACTCTGAAGGGGGAAGGGGGGTGAGCTTGGTCGCACAACTTGAGGGACGTTGTCCTTGTCACCGAATGGCACGTCTAGAAACTGTTCAGTTGGTGTGTGTTCTGCTGTGTCCAAAGGAGCCTGGTGGTGAAGGGGTTAAGCTTTTGGCTTCAATCCAACAGGTCAGCAGTTTGAACCCACCAGCTACTCGGGAGGGAGGAGAAAGAGGTCATCTGCTTCCACCAAAATGACAGCCTTGGGGACCCTGCGGGCAGCCCTGTGTTGGAATGGACTCAACGACAGGAAGGTAGTGGGCTGTCGGTGTGTAGGCTCAACAACCACAGCCTGTGTACAATTGTTTTAAAAATCCCAGGAGTAAATTTGGAAGGTTCCTGGACCAAGCTGTGCGCGCGCGCGCGCGGAGGCGCAGATTATTGTAGGTGATGGCAGGTGAAAATAGTATCTCACAGTGGCCATCCGAGGCCATGCAGCCCAGCGAGGGAAGCAGCCTCACAGGAGAGGGCCCGGTCAGGGCGGAAGAACACCCACTGGGTGGGGGGCAGTTCTTGCCAGAGCGACTCTGACCCAGACGACAGAACCTGGTGTGGGTTTGGCGGCGGCTCAACAGGCAAACTGCAGGATTTGGATTTTTACCATTTTAAAGGCTTTAAAAATAAACAGAGTCTTAAGAATACGCAACAGAGGCCAGACATGTGCGCTGCAAAGCCGGAATACTGAAACCGTTGGCCAACCCCTAGGCTCCAGAAGGCTTTGCCAAGAACTAACATGTGGGCAGGCATATCTGGTGGGGCCACTGTGAACGAGAACCCACTTGAGGTCAGTGGGCTTTTTGTTTTCAACCGTTTGGACAGGAGTCGTACAGGATAAATATTCTGCTGCTGGCTGGTTGAGCAAGGGTGGGGTGTAGTGCAGATGGTGTTTCTCTACCTGAGGCAGTGGTCTGTGGCTGGTGCTTAGCCGTGCGTGGGGTGGGGAAAATAGATGGCAGGCTCAGCACAGACTGTGGCCTGTCTTCAATGCCAGAACTCGGTTCCGAAGTGTGAAGCGACCCATCAAGAGTTTTCCGAGTCGGGCAATGTCAAGGTGAGAGTTCATTGTGAGAAGCTTGAAGCGACTGCCCCGTTGTTTTCCTGTAACAGGCTCTCGGGCCTGTGCGAGAGTCTGGAAGAGATTCTGCCCACTCACTGGCCCTGGCCTGCTTGAGACAGGCTGTGTGGACGGCTCCCGGATCTCTCGCTTAAGCCCAAAGAATCAGCCTTTGGCGTTGCTTAGTTGGTTGCATTTTCTGATCAGCAGCAGGCATGTCTGGCGTCTCAGCAGCCTCATACATTGAGGACCCGGGGGATGCCCTAGGACAGTGGTTCGCAACCTTCCTAATGCCTCAACCCTTTCATACAGTTCTTCATGTTGTGGCGACCCCCCAACCATAAAATTATTTTCGCTGCTACTTCATAACTATAATTTTTCTACTTTTATGAATTGTAATGTAAATATCTGCTATGCATGATATATTTTCATTGTTACAAATTGAGCATAATTAAAGCATAGTGTTATTCACAAAACAATTTGTAATTATATATCATAGAATATTTATTTCTATTTATTTCTAATTTACAAATAAATGAAATTTTGTCTTGAAGCATGGTGTAGCATGGGTAGCATTCTTGATATAATATATGTTAATATGTGTTTTCTGATGGTCTTAGGCAACCCCTGTGAAAGGGTCGTTTGACTCCAAAAGGGGTCGAGACCCACAGTTGAGAACCGCTGCTCTAGAAAGACAGTAATCACTGACAAAGTCAATCATTGGCTCACCGTGTGTGAAGTTTCCAGGTGGAGGCTGACATTCTGTCTTCTCTGGCACACAACCCACAGTGGTCGTGGTGGGTTTGGACACACGCAAAACAACCAACCCAAACCACAAACTCCCTGTCCTGGAGTCCCTGCTGACACACAGCAACCCCTGTGGCTTTCTAAGACTGTAACTGTTTATAGTCTTTCCCCTGAAAAGTTCCCCAGAAAGTTCATGGAAAAATTGAATTTGAAAGATAATAGATTCCCCCCACCCTGGAACTTAAAAACAAACAAACAAACAAACAAACAAACATTTATTGGGACATATTCCATATAACATAGACCCAGTAGTTCAGTCATATCAAGAAGTTGTACAATCGTTAGCACAATCAATTTTAGAACATTTTCTTCTTTCTTGTATTCCTTGTGATTAGCCCATTTCCCCCCAGCCTCCCCTGCCACACCCCCAAGAAATCATTAATCCAGTTACTGTCACTATAGTTTCACTCATCCTGGGTCTCATATCCCATAACAGACAACAACAAAACCCAGGAACTTCGTGAAGCCCCTGGTATAGGGAAGCTCACACCAATTTAGCTGTTTCTGTTGACTACACCTTGAAGTTATGCAATTGCTCTCACCCTCTTGATCTGAATCATTCTTCCCCATTAACATAAATGTGTGCCCCCACCCACCCACTTGGATCTTTATAGTCAACTCTCATCGCCATCGAGTCAATTCTGACTCATAGCGACCCTAGATAGTCCTTGCAGACAGTTATTAGTTTTTTAAAAATACTAGTGAAGTGGTACTATTACATGGTTTGAAGAATCCTCCGGGGCCACTGTTCTGCTGGTGAGGTCAGAACCCTTGTCATGGAGGGTGAATGTGGCAGAGGCCTTCATTAAAGCCCCTTCGGGTGGTTTTCAGCTTGGTCAGAAGGTGCTACAGTGGACCAACGTGGCCAAACAGCACTTGCCCTTCCAGCAGAATCGTCTGTCGCGGGTTAGCCCTGAAGCTGAGAGCAGCCCAGGGGGGTGGATGGGTGGGTGAGTGGGGGGCTGGATGGTTGGAGGGGTGGATGGGTGGATGGGTGGATGGGTTGAGAGCAGCCCAGGGGGGTGGATGGGTGGGTGGGTGGGGGCCTGTGCCTTTGCACCTGGTGCCTCCTTACAGCCCCTCCCCTAAGAGTTGTCACAGTCCAAGGACTCAAGTCAGGCCCTCAGTGGTGCTACATTCCCTCCCCCCAGGACGCTCTGTGTAGAGGGGTGGCTAGACAGCACCCCGGAGAATTGCTCAGGCCCCCCTCGAGCTGGATGTGAGCAGGCATGTGCGGGCTTCCCATTAGAGGCGGTCATCTACAGGACCGGCCCCCCTTGCTGTGCTTCCCCAGGGCCACACTGCCCTGTACCAGACACGAGAGCTCCAGGAGGAAGCATGCATGTGCCTTCAATAAACAAACAAACAGTAACATATTTAGAAAACAGACATAAGCAAAAAGGAAATACTATTTATCGTCTCACCACTGTTAATTTTGGGGCAGGGTGTCATCCTTACCTGTTTCTACAAAAGCGGCCACATACCCAAATAATACTCTTTCTTAGAAAAGAGTAAAAATGTGTTTGTTAAAGCAATGTTTATTCTGCTACCGGAAAAAAAAAACATGCAAAAAATTTAATTAATTAGATTAGCTAAAAGATGGAAAAAACAGACACTTAGATTTCTGCCCACCTAGCTCATTATACTGTGTGCACTCTTCTAAATCATCTTTGCAATACATGTATCTACACTTTTATGTAAATCCAGGGTGATTTCATATAATGTTGTTTTATGACGTTTTAACTAACAGCTTTATTGAAATATAACTCGCCTGAAAATTTATCCGTGTCAGTGTTCAATTCAGGTGTGCAGTAGATTCACAGTTTTGCAGCGATCAAATGTTAGCATATTTTGAACCCATTTGTCATCCCTTACTCTCCCTCCTGGTGGTTGTTAAGTACAGTTAGAGTAGGTCCCCACTTATGGCAACGGGTAGGAAAGACAGCCGAGCGCTGCACCGGGCGCTTGTACCTTTCCTGAGTTAGGGCCTTCTACTTGGAGGGCTCCTCTTCTGGCACCCTGTCCCAGGTTAGTGGCTAGTTTCCCAGGAGGGGGCTGCCTGGCCCTCCTGCCTAGTCTGTCTGAGCCTGGAAGCTCTGCTGAAGTCTATCCACCAAGGGGGACCCTCCTGGCAATGGGATTACCGGTGGCATAGTTTTCAGCATCAGAGCAACACACAAGCCGCCACAGTAGGACAGACTGACAGCGGCCATTAATCTACATTCTCTCTCTATGGAGTTCCTTGTTCTGGAAACATCACATAAATGAAATCATCTAATACATGCTCCTTTGTGGCTGGCTTCTTTTCACTTGGCATAATGTTTTCAAAGTCGATCCGTGTGTAGCATGTTATCAATCCTTTGTTCCCTCCAGAATAAAGTTCCATCTCCCGGACGTGGTCCTCTAGTGCCACTGTAACAGAAATACAAGTGGGAAGCTTTAAGAACAGACATGTATTTTCTCACAGTTAAGAGGCTAGAAGGTCAAGGTGCCAGTTCTAGGGCAGGCTGTCCCCGGCTGTCAGCCCTGGAGGAAAGTCCTTGTCCCTCTGAGCTTCTTTCTGCCCCTCATGATGGGCATGTGATGTATTGCCCTCCCACCTCTCTTCCCCACCTCTGCTTACTCTCCCTGTCATCTCCTGTAAGACAGGGTGATGTGGGTCCCACCTTCGGGAAAACCCCTTAGAGCTGGTGGGCTCATCACATCAGCCCATATCAGGGACATGCTTACCTCAGTACGCAACCGCCAAACCACTTGGCATCATAGCCCAGCCAAGCTAACACATCATTCTGGGGGACACAGTTCAGTCCGCAATAATTCCATGGTACACTTATTGCCCCATTTATGTATTCATTCACCAGGTGGTAGACATTTGTTTGTTTACACCATGTGGCTGTTATGAACAATGTTGTTATGAACATCCTTATACATATTTTATATGAACACATGTTTTCATTTCTCTTGTGTACGTACCTACAAGTAGAACTGCTGGGTAATGTGCTTAAGATTTTAAGGAACTGCCAAGCCGCTTTCCAAAGTTGGGCATTTTATATTCTGACCAGCAAGGTATAAGGGCTTCCAATTTCTCCACAACCTCCTAACGCTTAAGGAGCCTTGGTGGCTGAGCAAGTAACTCATTGGGCCACAAGGTCAGCAGTTCAAACCACCAGCCACTCGGCGGGAGAAAGATGAGCTTTTGCTTCCTCAGAAACCCCAGAGAGCAGTCGCACTCTGTCCTTTCCAGTCGCTGTGAGACAGCATCGGCTTGATGGCCGGGAGTTTTGGGTTTTGAGCTGCCCAACACTTGCTATTTGCCTTTTTTTTCCCGTCATCCGAGTAGGTATGAAGTGGTGTCTTATTGTGGCTTTGCTTTCCCTTTCCCAAATGACTAATGACATTGAGTATCTTTTTACATGCTTACTGATCATTTGCATATCTTTGTTGGAGAGATAGCTATTTATAGCTTGTGCCTATTTGAAAACTGCATTACTTGCCCCGTATTACTGAGTGGCTTGCATATTCTTGATACCGTTCCTTTATCAGTGGTGCAGTAGTCATGCACATGCTGAAGGCTGTCAGTTCAAGCCCACCCAGAGATGCTTCAGAGGACAAGCCAGGTGGTCTGCTTCTAGAATAATGGTTCTCAACCTTCCTAATGCTGCGACCCTTTAACACAGTTCCTCATGTTGTGGTGACCCACATCCATAAGGTTATTTTCGTAGCTACTCCATCATTGTCATTTTGCTACTGTTATGAATTGGATGACCCCTGTGAAAGGGCCGTCTGACCCCAAAAGGGGTCGCAACCCACAGGCTGAGAACTGCTGTTCGAGAAGGTCACAGCTTTGCAAACCCTGTGGAGCAGCTTCTCTGCACACATGAGGTCTCCACTAGTTATATTCAACCCAACGACACTAACCACCCCCGCTCACTGCCACTGAGGAGACGACGGCTCACAGCGACCCAGTAGGACAGCCTAGAACTGCCCCTGTGGGTTTACAAGTCGGTCCCTCTCTACAGGAATAGACAGTGTTGGCTTTCTCCGAACTAGCAGCCAGAGTTCTTTATACAGGTCGTTTTCACGTTACAAACCCCCCACACTTATACAATCCACAGTTGTACACCACTCCCGTAAAGCCTTCTTACTCTATTAAAGATTCAAGGTGCATGAACTAAATGGGCACTACTTTTCAAAACATGATTATTATGTCAAAAATGTTTTAGTGTATATGGAAGTGTTTTAAAATAGTTTTAGGCTTAGAAAGGTACACTATAAGAGGCGGCTTAAAAAAGTTCTTGGGGAAAAAATGGAATTAGAAATCATGGAAACTTTTTAAAGATCCCTTGAATGCTATATACCAAGGTAAAACATTTGACTGATATGAGACATAAACTGCTTAACTGCACGACTTAGGCACAAATTCTACTTAAATACTGTGGAAATGCTGTGGGGGCCGAATTCCATCCCCCCTGCTTCCCTATGGCCACAAGCAGAGGTCAGACGTGCCTCCTCCCTCCATCCTTCTTGACCTATCCTGACACCCACGGTTCCTCCCACACCAGTCTGCGCCTCTGCTGGCTTCCATCACCCATCGCAACGCCACCCAGAGCTCTCCGACAGCATTCATGGTTAAAGGGTTTATTAGGGAGGTTAACAAGTTACCACAAGTCAGAATCAGGAAGGCAGTAAACTGCAGTCACTGGTCCACAGCAGCGGCTCTCTTCAGGCAGCGGCCAGGCCTCACGCTCGGGCCCTCAGCCTCTCGGCCACGTGATCTCTTGGCTTTTGTCTCCTTGGGCCAGGAAGCCTGCCCACCGCTTGGCTTCACACTCTCCTAGTGTCTGCACTGCTCCTCTGCTCTGTCTCAGGGTCTCCTTGCCTTCCCCTCTAGTTTTGGCCTGCATTCATTGCTCTGCCCCTTGGTCTCTGTGGGCAATGACAAAGAGGAAGACTCTTACTGAGGTGCATTGACACTGTGGCTGCAACAGTAGGCTCAGACCGACCAATTGTGAGAGGGACTCAGGACTGGCCAGTGTTTCGTTCTGTTATACATAGGGTTGCTATGGGGCAGAATCCACTGGATGGCACCTAACAACAACACAACAACACCAAGGTCTCTGTGCTACAGCCTTTGGTGCCTATGATCTTGGGCCTCCGCCACTTCAGACATAGCTCTCCAGTGTGCTCTAGCCTTTCATTCTCTTCCTGCTTCAGAGGCAGTTCATCCTTACAACCAGGGGGGTGGCTGCCACAACTGACCAATCCCGTTTACTAGTGTTACACACGTGTACCCTATTTGCACAGGCCACCCTGTTTTCATTTGGTGGGAGTTAGAGACGTGGATAGAAGAGCCATATTAAGAAATTTTACGCCGCCACAAAGAAAGAGTTAGGAATGGAACTCACTCAGAACCAGAAGAGAGCCTGTCAGTTCTGGATACAGTCCCTTTATCTGAGGAGACATTACTTGCAGGTCCTTCTCCTGTTCTCCAAGTTGTCTTTTCACCTCTCGGGCAGTGTCGTTTGACAATGAACAGTTTTTCTTTCTTTGCTTGTGGTTTTGACTCCTATCTAAGAACTCATTTATATAATCCAAGGTCATGAAGATATACATGGGGGTACCCCCCAAAAACCCAGATTTCCCCCCCTAAAGCTATATATTTAAATTTTTTTAAACAAAGCCTTACCACTTGCAAAGTACTCTCCATTACACGTCATATAAATCTGCAGTTTCATTCATGGAAACAACGTTTTTTAAACTCAACTGGATGGCTGACAGTACCTCCCTCATGTTTTTCTTCACCTCTTCTACATCATCAAATCGCCGTCCTTTCATATCCCTCTGCATTTGCGGAAACAAAAAGTAGTCACACTGAGGGAGGTCAGGTGAGTAAGGTGCATAGGGCAAGAGAAGCATGATTGTTTTTGTTTTGTTTTGTTTTGTTGCCAAAAACTGGCACACGGAGATGGCTGCATGAGCAGGTACATTGTTGTAGTGGCAAAACCAGTCCCCCATCTGCCACAGATCAGGCCTTTTTTTGTCATGCACTGTTAAGCAATCTTTTCAGAACCTCTAAAAGGAACGCTTGATTAACAGTCTGACCTGGTGAAACAAACTCCAAATGCACTATCCCCCTCACATCAAAAAACCAAATGAGCATCGTCTTGATCTTTGGTTTCATTTGAGGAGCTTTTGGGGGGCAAGGTGATGATGGCATCTTCCACTGGCTTGATTAATGTAAGAATAGCACCATGTCTCATCACCAGTAATGACCTTGGGGGAAAAAATCTGGGTCACTTGGGACCTGTTCTTTCAAAGCACGGCATGTTTCCACTTAGAATCCGAGGCGCAAATTTCACAAAATTCACCCTTCTCATTGCCAAATCTTCTGTTAAAAATCTCTGAACCGAACTCTAAGATAGTCCAGATAACTTCCCCATCTCTTCAGTAGTCCGTCGCAGGTCTTCAAGCACAAGTGCACGAGTTTTGTTGACATACTTGTCCATTCGGGAGTTGACAGACATTCAGAACAATGTTTGTCATCATTCAAGATTTTACCTTTTTTGAAATGAGAAAGCCATTCATACACTTGAGTTTTTCCCATAGCGTTGTCTTTAGGCTGTGTTCAACCTCACAACAGTTTCTGCGTCATCTTTCCTGAGCAGGAAACAACATTTCACAGCTGCACACTGCTCCCATAAATTGGCCATCACAAAAAACGAGGTTTAAGCGAAACTGCTTTTATAAAAAAATTCACTGTGATTAGAGAGAAACTTCCCAGGCGATGCCACTGGGTGCACTAACACAGCTGAGTTGTTGCTCGATGCTTGCGTAGTGGGGGAAACTGCGTACTCTGAAAGCTGTACCCAACAGAGCACTTTTTAGGTTTTTGGGGGGTACCCCCTCGTACACCTATGTTTTCTTCTTAGAGTTTTGTAGTTTAACGCAGGCCTCCTCAAACTGTGGCCCGCGGGCCACATGCAGCCCACTGAGGACATTGATCCGGCCCACCGGGTGTTTTTGCCCTATTTGTTTTTTTACTTCAAAATAAGATACGTGCAGTGTGCATAGGAATTTGTTTATAGTTTTTTTTTTTAACTATAGTCTGGCCTTCCAACGGGTGTGAGGGACAGTGAACCGGCCCCTGTTTAAAAAGTTTGAGGACCCCTGGTTTAGTGCTTCCCTTCAGTTCTTGCTGCATTTGAGTTAAAGCTAGTTGGCTTTGAGTCAGTTCCAACTCATAGCAACCATATACCACCCACTCACTGCCGTTGATCAGTGCTGACTCAGTGATCTTTTAACCCTGTAACGCCGAGTGTGACGTTTTCATAACAATCAATACAATTAATATGTTGATGACTATGAAAGTAAAGAATAAAATAAAAAATATTCTTTCCTGAAATTAAAAATTCTGGCGTTACAGGGTTAAGATGGATAGAACTGCCCCTGTGGGTTTCCAAGACTGCAATTCTTTACAGGAGTAGTCCTTCTCCTGCCGAGCAGCTGGTGACTTTAAACTGGCAACGTTGGCCTTGAGATTGCAGCCCAAAGCCTAACTACTATGCCACCAGGGCTCCTTATGGTGACCCTATAGGACAGAGTAGAACTGCCCCTCTGGTCTTCCAAGACGAACTCTTTGCAGGAGTAGGAAGCCCCGTCTTTCTCCCCTGGAGCAGTGTAAAGTTTCAAACTGCTGACCTTGTGGTTCGCAGCCCGGCACATACCTGCTGGTGACAGCCTTGAGTGTGGATGACAATTCAATGTTAAGAAAACCAAAATCCTCACGACTGGACCAGTAGATAAACACCATGACAAGTGGAGAAAAGATCGAAGTTGTCAAAGATTTTGTCTTACTTGGATCCACAGTCAGTGCTCATGGAAGCAGCAGTCAAGAGATCCAACGACACATTGCATTGGGTAAATCTGCCCCACGATTCCTCTCTCAGCTGCTGAAAAGCAGGGATGTTACTTTGAGGACTAAGGTGCACCAGACTCAAGCATGGTGTTTTCTGTTGCCTCCTATGTGTGTAAAAGTTGAACGTTGAATAAGGAAGACCAAAGAAGTATCGAGGCATTTGAACTACGGTGTTGGAAAAGAATATCGAAAGTACCATGGACTGCCAAAAGAACAGAGAACTCTGTCTTGGCAGAAGCACAGCCAGAATGCTCATTAGAAGCAAGGATGTCGAGATGTCTTATGTACTTTGGACATGCTTTCCCTGAGACCAGTCCCCGAAGGAGGACATCAGAGTTGGTAAAGTGGAGTGTCAATGACAAAGAGGAAGACTCTTAATGAGATGGATTGACACCGGGGCTGCAACAATGGCCTCAAACATAAGAACACTCGTCAGGTTGGAGCAGGCCAGGGTGGTGTTTCCTTCTGTTGTATATAGGGTTGCTTTGAGCCAAAACTGACTGACAGCACCTATGAGCGACAGCAGGGGCGGCATTTGAGTTAATTTTTGTATATAGAGTGAGCTAGCATGCATCATTTGATGAAAAGACAATTCTTTCCCCCCATCCAATTATCTTGGAATCCTTGTAAAAAACCAACTCACCATAAGTGTAAGGGCTTATTTGCGGTCTCAGTTCTAGTGTGTTGATTTATATGCCTGCCCTTACGCAGCACACGCTCTTGGATTATTGCAACTCTGTATTAAATTTTGAAATCAGGAAGTGTGAGCCCTCCAAACTTGTTCTTCTTTCTCAAGATTGTTTTTGCCTAGTGTCTTGTACTTCCCTGTGAATTTTAGCATCAGTTTGTCAGTTTCTTGTACAATATAGCGTGAATTCCCCCTTGTGGTACACTTTTTTTCTTTTCCATAGTCTGAAACAATGCCACGGGTGGCCAATCCAGGTTAAAATACACTGAAAGTATAACCTTGCACCAGCTCTTGGTGCTTAGTGTGGAGGATAAAATGCAAGATAGTTGCTTATTCATATTTTTATTGATTTCCTTTTGAGATGAGACCGCCATAGAGTGGCTAATACCCAAACCAAACAAAACTCAGGGCCGTTGAGTCGATGCTGATTCACAGCAGCCCTATAGTGGCCCTGTAGCAACCTTACAGGCCAGGGAAGAACTGCCTCTGAGTTTCTTTTCATGAACTTGGACATGCTGTCAGGAGAGACCAGTCCCTGAAGATGGGCAGTGGGCTTGGTAAAGTGGAGGGTGATGTAAAAGAGGAAGACCCTTAATGAGATGGAGTGAGAGCAGCCGTAACTCTTTATGGGAGTAGGAAGCCCCACCTTGTCTTCCAAGGAGGGGCTGGTGGTTTTGAACTGCTAACCTTGGAGTTAGCAGTCCAGTGAATAACCACTACACCATCCCAGGCTCCCTGTGGGCTAAGTAGTATATATAAACACATTTTACCTATTTTTTACTTTCTTAAGGTGGCTTTCAGGTGATTTAAAATCACCTCTGTGGAAAAAAAATAAAATGAAATCACCTCTGTGACTCTCATCTCTCTGTTGGATAGATCTGTTTTGAGTAGCATGCTATTCCGTTACGTCAGTGGTTCTCAACCTTCATAATGCTGCGACCCTTTCATACAGTTCCTCATGTGGTGGTGATCCCCCAACCATAAAATTATTTTTGTTGCTATTTCATAACTGTCATTTTGCTGCTGTTACGAATCAGGCGGCCCCTGTGAAAGGGTCATTTGACTCCCAAAGGGGTCGCGACCCACAGGTTGAGAACCGCTGCATTACATGACTGGTTACATGATTGCTGATTTTGCCTGAGATTTTCCAGCTCCTTCTCTGTTGTTGGACACTGAGGTTGTTTCCAATTTTCTCTGTTTTACCAGTGCTGCCTCGGGTGACCTTGCTACCAGGCCTTTGTGCACAGCTGTGACTGCTGCCAGGGCAGAGTTCACAAAGGAGGACTTGGGGAACGTGTTAGCTCAGTTTCTAAGGCCAGGGCATAAAGACTAGCGTCTGTGTTACAGAGTGGGGAATGAGTGCAGAGTCACTAACAGACATTGATTGAGCCTCCGAGTTCAGTTGGAAAGACAGTGGTGAAAGGTACATGTCTGCTCTCTTGGAGTTTATGTTCTAAGGGAAGAGAAGTCAACAAATCAATGAATATACCACATACTGTCATCCCTAATAGCCCAAACCAAACTCACTGCCAACAAGTCCATTGCTGACTCATAGTGACCCTGTAGGCCAGGTTAGAACTGCCCCTGTGGGTTTCCCAGACTATAACTCTTTATGGGAGTAGAAAGCCCTGTCGTACTTCTGAGGAGCAGCTAGTGGTTTCGAACTGCTGACCTTGTGGGTCACAGCTCAACTTGTAACCACTATGCCACCAGGACTCTTAATAGCAAATAAAGAGAGATGCTAAGAAAGTAGAAGTCACGAGAGACTGTGAAGGGAGAATGAGTCCGGTAGAGTTGTCAGGTAGGGCTTTGTCGAGCAGGTAATAAATGGTTAAGTAGGGACTGAGCAGTGATGGAGGGAGCCAGGTGCAGATTTGGGCGAAGAATGTTTTAGGCAGAGCGATCAAGAAGTTCAAAGACCTTAAAGTGGGAATATGTCTGGCATGTTTAAAGAGCAGCAAGGAGGCCGAGCTGGCTTAACCTTGGTGAGAAGAGCTGGGGTTGGGGATATGTTCTGAGGGTGGAACTGACAGTGTTTGTGATGAATTGGATGTGGTATGTGTGAGGAGGGGAGGCCTGATGACCTGCCATTTACTGAGCCTGGGATTGCTAAAGGTGGGTGGGAGCGCCGTGCTGTGGGGCATAGTAGGGTGCACCGCCTCTTCGTGTTGGAGCCTCTTGAGTTCGAGATGCCTTTTGGATATGCACTTATAGATGTTGAGCCGGAAATTGGATGTTCACCTCTGGGTATCTCGGGAGCAGAGCGGGGAGAGTTCCGAAAAGCTATGTGACTGGCTGAGAGCAAGTATGGATACAGATGGAGTCCTGAGGAAGAGAAGCCAGCCAGGGGACCCCGAGACCATGGCTGGAAGCCCAGAGAAGGTGGTCAGTGTTTGGGTGCTGTGATGAGCTGTGTTGGGCACTGCTTGGGTGCCAGACAGGACTGAGGACTGACCATTGGAGGGGCTTGGGGCCTTTGGCAAGAGTAAGTATGCTCTGGTTGGCAGGTGGGTGGAAGCCGGATTAATATTTTCAGGGAAGGATAGTGGTGGTGGGGTGGTGTATGTGTATGTCTGTCTGTTTGTCTGTCTCTCCTTGGAGAGTTTTGCTCCAAAATAGATTGAATGATGGGGTGGGGTGGAGCAGGGCTTCGGGCACCTATCTCTTCCACGTGCGTTGGGGGACAGTGGTCCAGGAGAGTGGGAGAGGGAGGCGGGGCTGTGATCCCATGCTGGAGTGGAGGGTGTGCCCTGTTCAGAGTGGGCCTGGGGGAAACCTGGTTTTGACAGTGGGAGTCCTAGAATGTTTTTGTTCAGACTTCCTGTTTTCACAAGCTGAGAGGGACCAGGGTTGAAGGGGTGTTTGCAGGTGGGTTATGCGTTACATGTGAAATGTGCGTGGGTTTTTAATATGAAACTCAGGACTTGAAATCCATTGAGCTGCATCAAAGTGCTGCCCACAGGGTTTCTCTCTGGCCTTGGGGGGTTTGTGGAGCCACTTCATTGTTGAGTTCTATTGTGTTGTTAATCTCACCCCTGTGTGTATTTAACCTTAAAGAGTGTGAGATCCACTTACCCATGTTGTTATCCTTAATAGAGTTTCTGCAGCTGCTCCAGATACGTCCGTCGGTGGCTTGCGCTAGTTGCTTGGCAGGCAGGCCACTCTATGGTGCCCCCGGGAAGACTGGGAAGCTATGTTGGGGCATCTGTGGGAGGGATGGGGTTCCCGAGAGCTTGGAGGTGAGGTGGGGAAGCCGGGCTCACGTTGGACTCGGGCATGAGCTGCCTTCCAAGGAGGTGCTAGGGGCTCTGCTCCCGTGTTCAGTGGCCGCATCGCATCTGCATGAGAGTTTATAGCGCTCTAGCCAGCCGTCGTCAGTATCGATAGTATTCACCGACAGCAGTGATGGTGAGGAAGGTGCCAGGCTGGGCCATGTCTTCTTCTGTTCTACATCAGGTCACTGTCAGACCCGCGCAAGGGCCCCCAACCTTGATCGTGATGGGGACTTGGGCTGCTTTCCTTTTCACTGCACTGCCTGCGTTTTTTCTTTCTGATGCAGCAGCAGCAGCAGCACCCCACCTCCTGTCCTCCAGTTAATGTTCTCCCACTTTCTTTATGGATCATGGGATCTGGACCACCCCCACCCCCCACCCTCCCATCTGCTCCCTGTGGCCAGAGGTTTGTTTAGTTGGCAGGTGGATGGCCACAGCCCGGGGAGTTCGTCTTGTACTCCTGGGTTGGTGTGTACAAGCAGAAATCACATTTCAAGCCCCTCCTCTGCCGCAGCCCCCTGGGCTGAACCACAGGGCCCTGAGCCTGCTACTCTCCCCA
>NW_022103915.1:7995556-8024114 GCF_000313985.2 Echinops telfairi
CATGCTCTCTTTCTGGTTCGTGAATTCCCACCCTCATGGTCCTGTGCCCCTATCCTGCTCCCCATCTCTTTGCCTCTGTCCCTGTACCCCTATCCATCTGTCATCCTCCTTGCTCCCTAGCTCCCTACCCCCTGCACCCCTGCCTCCGCACCCTCCACCCCTTTGCCCCTGCCCTTGCTCTCTGGTCCTTGTTCCCTACATCCCTGTCCTTACACCTCTGTCCCTGCACCCCCTCCCATCTGCCCCCGTCATTGCTCCCTGGACCCCTGCCCCCTTGTCTCTGCATCTCTATTCCTGCATCCTGGTGTCTGCACCCCATCCCTGCTCCCTGCTCCTCCCCTTCATCTGCAGTCCTCCACTACCCCCCCCCCCCCCTTCCCCTGGGTAACCTTCAGAGCGGTTCTGGACAACCCCCCATACAGGAGGCCCCCTTCATGTCGTCAGCAGCACCCTCTTACCTTCACGTTCTCCACAGTTTGCACTTGCCCAGTGGGAGAGGACACGTTCCCTGGGGTCAGCAAGTTCACGCTCCAGGGTCCTGAGCGTCTGTCCGCATGGTGCCGCGAGGTCCAAGGGGGAGGGGAGCACTTGAAGGAAGCAGACTTCTGATCTCGGCAGCCCTTGCCTCCTGGCTGGCTGTCCGTGGGGACTTTCTCCTGCAGCTCAGCCGCAGGACTGGCATGTGGCTGCCTTGGCAAGGGCTGGATTATTTTCACTTACTAACCTCAGGGCCACCTCTGAAATGCTGGGGCCAGCTGTACTTTGGAATTCATACTCTCTGAGGCCGTCGAGTGGAATCCAAGAAGGCCCCCTATCGTGCAGCCACCTCAGCAGCCCCTGGCAGTGGAACGTCAGTGTGTATGTGAGGAGGACTCACGCTACGTGGGGCATGTGAAGTGGGCTGTGAACGCCTAACTCTTTCTTGGAGCTACTTGGACTTTCAGAATTGTGGGCGAGGGCTCGTGGGCCTGTCGTAGTGAGTGTCTGTTAGGCCTTGTGTCCAGCGTTGAAAGATTGGGAAGTCCTCTTCCGAAAGTCCACAGCCTTGGAAACCACGGAGCAGCTCTACTCTGTGCACATGGGGATGCCATGACCAGCTGCAGCAACGCTGGGTACTGGACACCTCACCCCACACCTTCACCCTCTACCTCCACCCCCGTGCTGCCCAGGAGTCCGTCCCGATTCAGAGGAGAGCTTCTCCAAGCTTGCCCAGGCTGAAATCTTTACCTAAGCGAAGCGGACTGTCGGGTCTTTCTCCAACCAAGTGGTAGGGTGTAGACTGTGATGCTATGGTTAGTAGCTTGTCACTTTAACCATGCACCACAAGGGCTCCTAGTACGGAGTGGGAGTGTCCTTATGGCAGGGTAGATGGACTGGGGTTGTGGTTCCAGTTGATGCCAACGTGTGGCGGGTAGTACTGGGACCCAGCTTGCCCTCCCCTGGCTCTGGAGAACAGAGCCGTCAGTGCTAATGGCTCCAGGGTTGCCCAGGGGGCTGACAGGGAGCTCTGTGCAGGGACATGGGGCTCACTGGTGCTCCTGCTCACAGAACTTGGAGGTGGCCTTTCTCAGTCATCCTGCACCGCCCCTCCCCATGGGGCTGGCCCGTTGGGAGCAGAAAATGCTGCTGTCTCTTTACTAGATGGGCATGCCTACTAGACCCAAGGGGGCTGCTGTGTGATGCCCCGTCCTGGCCTTGACCCAAGGGGCTCCCTCTCTAGACTGGGCCAACATTGTCAACACCAATGTGTTTGACATTCATCTTTTTGACTTAAAACCTATACAGCGTGTACCTGTAACCTTTCTCGAATTGTCTTGAGGTGTACTTTTCAGGTAGGTAGAAATCGCCGATTGGCCTGTTTTCTGAAACGGGGCCTGCAATTTGGGAATGAGCGTTCATTGGCAGGCTGCAGGAAAGCAGACCAGCAAACTCAAATGTGCCTGAATGTGCTGCTCACCAGCGCTCAAACTGCTGGAACGGGAAGCAGGGGCCACACCATACGTCTTCATTTCTCAAGTTTGGTGTGGCTTTGGTGACTGACAGAATGAACTAGGACTCGTCTGAAAATGTGTGCTACATTGGTTCTCTTTCAATCTAGAATCATTTCTGTCCCAGGTTCTGAAGACTGGGTGACCCAGGACACTGAGCTAAAAACCTGTTTTCATCCTTAGAAAAGATTTCATGATGTTCTGAGGGGCTTCTGTGGGTGACCTTTTGCAATATATTTTAGCATACTTAAGATAGTGAAGAATAAAGTTTGTATTGTAAAATGCCCTTCGAAACACATCCTGGGGCGCTGACAGTACTGAGGTTTTTGTAGTTAATATTTGCATGTCCTTTATTTATCAGGGTCAGAAAGAGACTGTGTTTTATAGCCACCTGTGGGACCAGCCTATAAAGAAAAGAATGTATTGTGTTTTTGGAATTAGAAATGCCTCCTTTCGGGGGAGCGGGGAGGGAGGGGGAAAAATGAGGACCTAATGTCGGGGGTTTAAATGGAGAGAAAATGTTTCGAGAAACGATGTACAAATGCACTTTACACAATTGATGTGTGTATGGATTGGGATAACAGTTGTATGAGCCCCTAATAAAATGTTAAAAAAGAGAAAAAAAAATACAATAAAAAATAAAATAAAATAAATCCAAAAAAAAGAAAAAGAAATGCCTCCTTTCTAAGGTGTGTGTGTGTCCAGATAGTCAGATTATTTAGTTTAGGATATTTGCATGCAGACTGAATGTATAAACATCTCCAAACATTTCCAAGTCTGGCCTTTAGATGATTCTAGGATACTGAGGGATTTTTAAAGGTCATGGTAGAAACTTTCTATGTGTTTTAATTGCTTAAATATTTTTCTTTCACTGGGATTAAAAAACAAAGCACTGAACGCAATGTGGGGGAAGATGTTGAATGGGTACAGCGCTGAGCTTTTCCACCAACGTTCTCTCTCCTCCGCTGCGATGTAGTGGAAGGCTCCCTGGACACCTCAGGCGCTATTATCATGTTGGAATAACCACAGAAGCATGGGGGCCTCTATGAAACCACTCCAGTCTGCCTTTGACATTGTCTGGCTGGATAGCTTAGCAAGTAGCAAAAGCACCTTTAACCGGTCTATGTGGTCTCCCTGCAGGTGGCCCTCCTTCAGCCTCTAAACTATGAACCTGTCACGCTGAAGCATGTGCAGCCGCAATACAGTAGCATCAAAAGATACAGAGCTGCCAATACGAAAACATGTCCATTGCTAAAGTAGTTTCCTTTCTTGGTCTTAGTGCAGCTGACAGAAGCATGTTCACATCTGTAATTTCTGGTAACTTAATGAGAACAGACTGAACTTTGGGCCCACAATAAAGTTTCCCATTATGTAAAATACTTTACACACCGGCTGACTCATTGTGAGTTGTGAGTAGACATGATTCTTTTCCTGCATAAAAGAGAAATACGCATTATGGCGGTGACAATTTTAGCCACTTGCACAATTGCCATTAGTTACCACATCAGCCTGGGGTGCTTGCTGACCGTTGGATTGATGGAAATTCTGTAGTGGGCATGCTTGTGTTAGGTTTAGAGGAGGAAGACTCTACAAACAGCTAGTTGATTATTTTCTTGCTTGCCTTTTTTTAATTGGGAGTGAATACCTATATCATTCAATAGTTCAATCACATCAAGCAGTATTTACAGTTGCTACCACAATCAGTTTCCATTCTTTTCTTTCCTGGACTCTTCAGCATCGTCTCCCTTTTACCCCCCACTTTGATTTTTCTTGATTGGGGGAGAAAATGTTTTTCTTCTTTTTAAAACATTTATCCTTTTACTGTGAAAGTAAAGGTTTATAGAGCAGATCATAAGTTGTGCTGTCAACAGTTCATTTCAAACCATTTCATTTCAACTCATCCATTGCAATCCCCTCACTGTGTGTATCATCACGTGCCCCACTTCCTCCCTGTGTTTGCTGTTTCCACCCCTCCTCCTTTCCTAACTCTTTGAATGTTGTCCTTGAGTAAATGCTGTTCTTTTGATTGTAAGTGGTTAATTATTCCAACCCAGGGGTGAGTTCACTCTGATAGGAAGAGCGACCAGGACCACAGTCTTGGGAGTCACACAGTCTCTTATCTGACCCTAAGTCTGATCTCTTTCATGATTTTGAGGCCGGGTCCACATTTTCCTCCCACTCAACCCAGGACCTTTAAAATGTGATCTTTTCCAGAGCACCTGGTAGCTGGGCACCACCTAGTTCTTCTGGTCTCAGGTTGTGGAGGCTGGTGTTTGCATGGTCCAGTAGTCCCCTGGACACATTGTTTCAACGTGCCTTTCGATGGTCCTCATTCTTCTTCCTTCCTCATGGAGAGATCAGTAATTGGACCTGAGAGTACTGCTCAGGAGCTTGTAAGACCTCAGTTGCTACTCACCAAGGTAAAATGTAGGACATTGTTTTTAGAAACCATGTTAAGTCAGGTGGCCTCAGTGACCCCCCAAGACTGTCATCCTGATCTCCCTTTCAATTGCTTATTTTAAACAGATGGCTTATTTTTGTTCTGATGAGTTTTATGTTCCAATCATGAATATCTTTTCTTTGATGTCAAGTCTTGTAAATATTTTTGGATCTTAAAAGCCTAGGTGCTCATATGTCCTAGTAGGAAGAAGCAAGCCCACCGATAAATACCGCCCCCCCCCCTCTCTCTCCCTCCCTCCCTCCTCTTTTCTTGCTTTCACTTGGTGGAGCACAGTCATACTTCTCCCTGGTGTTTAAAGATACAGCTGCATACATCTGTAGTTTCTATTTCCCTGGGAAGTTCAGATCAAGTTTCTTCCTAATACATTGTTGAGCTCCAACAGAGGTTTTTCGGAAAGCGTTACCAAAGCAGTTTTGAGATCTGCCTTGGACGACGTGAAGCCGATTGAAAATGCTTTGTCCGTTTATGTTTGTTTGTTTCTCGTGCACTGCAGACTCTGGTAACTACCCCCTCCTTTCCCTGAGTGGGTGAGCTGCCTCTCATTAAGTGATAGCAACTTGGGGTGTTGGGCCCTTGGGCCTAGGTGTACCAGCTTTCTTTTACTAGCAGTTTGTTTTGTTTCGGTAACAGCTTTACTGGTATTATCATCACGCGTCATCTAATTCACCCATGTTAAGTGTGCAATTCAGTGGTTGTCTGCACATCAGCAGATGGTGGGACCAATGCCCTGTCTTTTTTTTTAATTTATTTTTTTAATCGTTTTATTAGGGGCTCATGCAACTCTTATCACAATCCATACATACAACAATTGTGTAAAGCATTTGTACATTCATTGCCCTCATCATTCTCAAAACATTTGCTCTCCACTTAAGCCCCTGGCATCAGCTCCTCTTTTTTCCCCTCCCTCCCCACTGCCCCCTCCCTCATGAGCCCTTGATAATTTAGAAATTATTATTTTGTCATATCTTGCCCTGTCCGACGTCTCCCTTCACCCACTTTTCTGTTGTCCGTCCCCCAGGGAAGAGGTCACATGTAGATCCTTGTAATCAGTTCCTCCTTTCCAACCCACTTTCTCTCTACGCTTCCAGTATTGCCACTCACACCACTTGTCCTGAAGGGATCATTCGGCCTGGATTCCCTGTTCTTTTGGACATTTCATCCAAGGGTGACGCTGTGTGGGAGATGGGCCACTTTAATGCACGATTGTTGGCAACCGGCAGCGTTCACTTACAAGAATGTTTTCAAGGCCCACCCCTGTGGCTGCACACCTCTCTCTCCTTTTTGTGGCTGGCTAATACTCCATTTGTGGCTGTGCCACATTCTTTTTTGTCCCTTTGTCTGTAGGTGGACATTTGAGTCATGTCCCCTCTTTGGCTATTCATGAGCCGTGCGGCCCTGACCCATGGTGCGCAAGTGTCCACGTGGACACGCGTTTCCTTGACCCCGGAGTTGGTAGCCAGGGTTTTGCAGCAGGTTCTTGTTGCTCTTCGTCAAGAGTCTTTGCTCCCTGTACCTGGGGCCTCTGCAGGCCCTGACTGGTGACCCAGTGATTTCCTATGTCATGTGCAAAGCCCCAGGAGCTCCTCTTGCCTGGAGACGCAGCCAAAATGGCCATCTTGTTTGTTCCTTAGACCAGGTCACACCTGATGGCCAGCACAGGGCCGGGCCATATAAGTATCTTGTGAGGTTTGGGGGTGAGACACTTAAGGCTGGCTGTGAGCCGATGCAGTGTGGCCTGCATTCTGTAGTTTCGCTAATGTTCTCCCCCCACTTCCTCCTGGCTTCTCAGAAGACCCTGCCTCTGAGGGCTTCCCCTCCTGGCAGGATGCCACTTCCACCCTGGTCAGTTCGTGCCCATTCTGGTAACCGGCTCCCGTTCACAGAGCAATGAAACAGTCAAAACCACTGGTGAAGCTTTTGAGCATTTGATCACCGAGACCTGCTGGGATGTTTCTATCATTTGCCTTCCATTCATGTAAACGCGCGTTAATGGCACCAGCACCTCTGCCCGAGCCAGTCTGTGACTCTCACCACTGCCAAGCGAGGCTGAGGGCAGTCCAGTGGGAGGGCGCTTGAGGTCTCCACGTCTGCTTGGACCGTGCGAAGATCTGACAAACGACTGTGCGCTCTGTGGAGGTCAGCCGTCTCTGCTCACAAGTGTGCTGCCCTGTGCGGGGACAGCTTATACCTCAGGGAGCATTCTCACATGTTGCATCAGTTGAAAATCAAATCGGCTTCATAAGGCTTGTACCAGACCAAACCAGGAGCCATAGTGCTTACGTGTCATACTGCAATCTGCAAGGTTGGCAGTTCGAAACCACCAGCCACTCCAAGAGAGAACGATGGGGCTTTCTACTCCTGTAAACAGTGACAGTCTTGAAAATTCACAGGGGTGGTGCGACCCTGTCCCATAGGGTCATTATGAGTCAGTAGTGACTCGATGGTGGTGGGTTGTTTGTACCAAACTGAACCAAGTTACTCGTCACCAAGCTGCCTCTGCCATGGCTACCCCAGGCGTGTCACTGGGTAGACCGGTTAGCAGCCAAATGCTTAACGAAATATTTAGCTAAACGCCACTCAGGGTCTCCCATCCATAAGGATTATAGGATTGGGTTATGGTTTGAATCGTGTGTGCCCCTCCCCTCTCAAAACAAAAACAAAAACTCCAGGACAGATGAACCCCTCAAGACCAGCAGTGAGAGTGGCGATACCGGGAGGGAAGGCGGGGTAGAAGGGGGTTAGAAAGGATCTACATATAACCTCCTCCCTGGGGGATGGGCAACAGAAAAGTGGGTGAAGGGAAACGCTGGGCAGTATAAGATAAGATAAAATAATAACTTATAAATTATTAAGGGTTCATGAGAGAGGGGGGACCAGGGGGAGGGGGAGGGGAAAAAGGAAAATGAGCTGATTCCAGGAACCCAAGCGGAAAGCGAATTTTGAGAATGATGAGGGCAATGAATGTATAAGTGTGCTTTACACAATTGATGTATGGATGGATTGTGATAAGAGTTGTACGAGCCCCAATAAAATGATTAAAAACAAACAAACAAACAAAAAACCTCCATCTCAGAAGTACAGCCAGAGTGTTCCTTCCAGGCAAGGTTAACAAGACTCACATACATTGGCCATGTTGTCAGGAGAGACCAGTCCCTGGGAATGAGATGGACATCAGGCTTGGTAAAGTGGAGTGGCAGTGAACGGGGATGGTCCTCAAGGAGATGCTATCCCAGTGACTAAAACCATGGGCTCAGGCATGGGAACCATTGTGAGGATGGTGCAGGACTGGGCAGGGTTTGGTTCCTCTGTGCACGTGGTCTCTATGATAAGGTGACCAGACGTCCCGCTTTTGGCGGGACAGTCCCGCTTTTGAACAATTTATCCCGCGTCCCGTGGTGTTTTAAAGAAGCCCCGATTTTTGGAAAGAATGCTCAACAAGCTAGGGAATGGCGGGAGAACGGGAAGACCAAATTTTTAATCAAGAACACCCCTCACGCCCAGGTCAATGGTGTCCCACTTTACCAATGTCAAAATCTGGTCACCTTACTCTATGGCCAACGGACTGGAAGGCACCTAGCAACTACCACCACCCCTAAAACAAAACAACCCCCCACCACTTTTCAGCTAACTGGCTTCTCAGTGTTTTGTACTTACCCTCCAGCATGTGGTCAGCATAACTGCCTTCCGTTGTGTGCTCTGATGTAATCATCCTGGGTGTTGTAAACCCTAAACTCTGTGCTGTTCATGCAGCAAGATTAGAGGCCGTAACTTAATGAGGCAGGATGAAATCTACAGGATTAGGATTCATCTGGAATTAATTTCTTTTAAAAAAAAAGATTAAATAAGGGAGCTGAGAAAGAGAGACCTGACACCACCAAGGAAGAGGAACTGGGCACACGGTCTTTGGACACTCGCTGCCCTGGGAGCCCCCTCCCCTCCTCGGCCCTCTGCCAGACCCCCGATGGCCCTGTGCTGAGAAACTCCTAGATCCCGGGGAAGACTAGTGCTGTGAGACACACGGAACTCTACGGAATGCTGGACACAGACCGGAACAGAGACAGGGCCTTCCTCCAGAGCCGAAGCAGAGAAAACTGTCCCCTAGCGCCTGTGCTCTGAGTGCGGGCGTCGAGCCGTTTGCCCGGTGATGGGCCACAGTATCTCCTTCTGTTAGGGCTGTCCTCGGTGTCAGAGCAGCATTCGATGGACGGAGTGCTGCTCTGCCCTGCAGACCAGGGATCTGAGGTGGAGAAACACTTGGTCCCGACAGGGAGTTGAACCAAGCTCTCTGCTCTGCCCCACTCTGGGGAGAAAAGAAAGAAGGCTGTCTCTCCTGTCTGTATGATTATTACCACGTGCAGAGCCAG
The DNA here is from genome assembly GCF_000313985.2 of Echinops telfairi. Taxonomy (NCBI): domain Eukaryota; kingdom Metazoa; phylum Chordata; class Mammalia; order Afrosoricida; family Tenrecidae; genus Echinops; species Echinops telfairi. The sequence goes on from NW_022103915.1 coordinate 8,004,370, forward strand.
TGGCATGAACAGAGGTGCCCATTCCCCACCCTCCAGCCCCCTCACCTGTCTTTGCTCCTCCTCTGTGATGTGGAGCAGGAGGAGGTCCTCCACAGGCTGCTGGGGTCCCCTCACCAGCCCCTCATCACTGAAACTTTGAGACCACACTGAACTCTTGCTACCCTTGGAGCCTGCACTCCCTCCTCACTCCTCCATCGGTCTACCCCCACGTCCTGAGAAGCGCCTCTAAATACTGCCACTGCCCAGCAGTGCCTGGAGTGGGGCCCTCAGCCTTGGGCCAGCCTGCCCCAGCTTGGCAGGTGTGATTTGTTCTAGGTGCCACAAAGGTGTTCCTTGTTCTAAGAGACTCTCATCCGTTTACAGTAAAACCCCAGCAGCTACTCAGATGCCTTCAGAAAGGGGCTCTGGATGGAGAGGCCCATAGGTGCCCACATAGGTGCTGGTGTGCAGGAGGCAGCCACTAGGCCTTGATGGCCACACGGTTTGAAAGGCAGTGCTCTGCCGAGCATCCTTCATGGAAGTGCCCAGAGCACCCCCAAGTGTGCTGCAGTCTTTGATGGCAGCTCTGCTGGGGCTTTCAAACAGCTGGGCACATCGGCATCGTTGGCCACACTTCCTCGGGCAGCTCTCTCACCCACCGCGGTGCCGTCTGTCAGCCGGGACCTGGGTCGCCTTGCGTGCTGCTTTGGTGAGAGAGGAATCCAGGATAACATCACACAGAGGCCAGAGTCCCTGCCGGCTGAGAGGGCACAGTGCTTGGAGCTATTCTGCTCCCCACACCCACTCGCCCCAAGGACAAGGGAGATCACAGTGTGTTCTTGGAAGGTGTCCCGTGACCTGACCCATCCCATCCTGTTCCCACGGAGTGAGGTGATCCTGGGTCGGAGCACTGTCACCAGTGCTAAGGCTGTGGCTGCATGCCTGGGTCTGCGTTCTGGGACCCACGTGGGCTGTGGCATGGCCTCTCTGTGTCTCAGTGCCCATGTGCCTGGCCACCTCACAGAGAGACAGGGAGCCCTGTGTGGAGGGGCCATGGCAGTAGATGCACACGGGCCTACAGAATCATGAGCTCACACAGGGACAGCGGTGCCCAGGCAGGGCCGTGCTGGGGAGTGAGAGTGGGGTCCAGAGGGGCTGGTGCAGGGCTTGAGGTTTAAGGGGATGATATTGTTAGGTGCTGTAGAGTTGGTTCCGACCCATAGCCACCCTATGCACAACCGAACCAAACACTGCCCTCCTCACAATCGTCCCCGGGCCGAACCCAGTGTTGCAGCCACCGTGTCAGTCCATCTTGTTGAAGCCCTTCCTTTCCCACTGCCCCTCCACTTTACCAGGCAGGATGTTCCCTTTCTTTTTAAAAAAAATCATTTTATTGGGGGCTCATGCAACTCTTAAAACAATCCATACACACATCCATTGTGTAAAGCACCCTTGCACATCTGTTACCCTCATCATTCTCAAAACACTTCCTCTCCACGTAAGCCCCTGGCATCAGCTCCTCATTTTCCCCCTCCCTCCCTGCTCCTCCCTCCCTCATGAACCATTGATAATCCATAAATTATTATTTTGTCATATCTTACACTGTCCGACCTCTCCCTTCATCCATCCTTCTGTCCATCCCCCAGGGAGGAGGATCACACAGTTTGGTGTGCTTCTTCCATGTGGGCTTTGTTGCTTTTGAGCTAGATGGCCGCTTGTTTACCTCCAAGTCTTTAAGACCCTAGACGCTATATCTTTTGATAGCCGGGCTTCATCAGCTTTCTTCACCACATTTGCTTATGCACCTGTTTTGTTTTCAGCTATTGTGTTGGGAAGGTGAGCATCATGGAATACCAGTTTAATAGAAGAAAGTATTCTTACATTGAGGGAGTACTTGAGTGGAGGCCCAATGTCCATCCGCTACTTTAATACTAAACCTATAAATATAGGCACACTTGACTCAATGGATGTATGTATGAACTGTGATAAGAAATATACGAGCCCTCAATAAAATAATTTAAAAAATATATACGCACACAAATCTATTTCTCTATTTTCATATATAAATATACTTACATATGTACATGCCTTTATTTAGACCTCTATAAATGCCTTTTGCCTCCTAGCTCTTTCCTCTATTTTCTTTTACTTTCTTCATGTCTCACTGTCAAGCTCAGCCTTCATATGGGTTTCAGTAATTCCTCTCGTTCTCTCCTGACAACATGTCCAAAGTATGGAAGACAAAGTCTCGCCATCCTTGCCTCGAAGGAGCACTCCCGCTGTACTTCTTCTGAGACAGAGATAGTTTGACAAAAGGAGGAAGCACAGGAAGGCCATTCGCAGCAAGGACAGGCTACCTCCTATTCCTAGGACAAGGAAGTAACCACAGTCCGTTCCATCATTTGCAGATACCTGTGTCTGTGAGGGGAGAGCCCCGGTCCCATAGTGGTTACTTATGTGCTGGGCTGCTAACTGCAAGGTCAGTAGTTCAAAACCACCAGTCAGCTCTCCAGGAGAAAGACAAGGCTTTCTATGCCCCTAAAGAGCTACAGTCTGGGAAACCCATAGGGGTAGTTCTACCCTGACCTCTAAGGTGGCTTATCAGTTGGAATTGACTCGATGGCAGTGAGTTTGTTTTTTTGGATACCTGTGAGGTGTCACTCTGGGCACTTGATGTAGGCAGTACATTGCCCTTTTAAGTAGAGGTTCCCAGACCAGATCCCACCATGAATTACCCTTTAGGAGGCAGCTGCCTGTAACTCCCAAAGGCCACCCTGCTGTGAGCACACCTGGGCCCACCTGGCGCCTTAGGCCTGAAGCCCCACATTGTGGTGGTAGTCCCCACTCTGGGTTGCTGGGCACCTCTAAGTGTAGAGCCACTGGGAGGGTCATGCCCTTTCGAAGACGTGCCACCTCCTCTCCCCATTCCATGTGTCCACCTGGCAGCACCTTGTGCTGACCCTGGTGAACCAGGTTCTCTCCCTGGGAGACCGTGCCCTGCCCCCCCACCCCATGCACAGGGGGTGTGGGGAGCATGCTGCTGAGCCAGCGTGGGGCTGCTCTTGAGAGATCATATGAAATTAGAGGTCACTTGGGAAGCCTGCCGCTTTCTGAATCTGGGGGCCACGGCCCGCACTGCCATTGCCTGCATGGTGGTTCCCTCGGTGTGTGCAGCAGCTGGGGGCCCTATGGCCACGATTGCTGCCCGCAGAGGAGCTGGCAGCCCTGCTGTCACTGCGTTTTCGTGGCAGGAAAGTCATGGTGGTTCCTAGGAGCTCTTGGGGGGCTCTGAAGCAGGATTACGCGGCAGTGTGCACCCGAGATAGCTGTCATAATGCTCATTTCGGACATCTCTGCATCCTTTCCAGCCGTCACAACCACCAGCCAGCCTGCCTTCGGCACAGGGTGGAAATCTAGAAATCCACCCCCCCCCCCAGGTGTTTGCAACGTTGTTTTTTTTTTTTTTTAAAGATCCTTAAAAAACCTCTGTGATTGAAAAGGCAGCTTCCTGCGCTGCGAGCCTCTCTCCTGCGCCTGCTTCTGAGGCTGGCTGCTTCCAGAAAGACTGCAATGCAGCGGTGACCAGCGTCCCCGGGACTGTGGACCTGCCCACGCTGGAGCCCCCTGCTCCTGTCCCCGACTGCTGACCCACACTGGGCGGGCAGGCTGGGGACCGACTGAACTGTAGGCAGCGGCGGAGGGTGCTGGGGCTGGCACTGGCATGCTGTGCTGCAGCACTGCGAGGTCCCCGCTGCAGTGGGCTTCCCGGGAACGAGGGACACAAGGTACTGCCGCGGCTGGCTTCCTACTCGGAGTATGTGTAGAGAGAGGGTGGGTGTTCCGAAGGTCAGGGACTAGAGGGATTTCATAATCTTGGGGGTGGGGGGTTGTTTCTGAGGACCCGACGGACAGACAGACAGCTTCTGCACCTGACAAGTGAAAACTTTCCTTTCTTGCTAGCGACAAATTTGACACCCGAAGAGCTGTCTTAATGAGCATTGACAAATGCCCCGAGTGCATTCTTGGGGGCAAGGTTGTTTAAAGGGATGCAGATGGCCGTGCGGTGCGTGTGCTTTGACCAAGCGAATGAATGACAGTTTCGTCTTGCCAGCACGGCAGGCGCGTGGGGTTCTACAAAATGTCAGCTACGGGGGCGGTGAGGTCTGGTTCCCACCTCCGTCCGTCTGTCCGTCTGCATGCCGTCCTCACTTTCGGTGCTGCCAGATGGGGGCCTGCATCAAACCCCTCTTTATTTAAATGGGAAACAGCCACTGGAGCCCAACTTTATGTTGCATTTAAAGGTGGTAATTTATACGACTGGTGCCAAGAAATGGGATGTCAGGGTTACCGTGGCAACTGCATGCCTTCTTGGAGCTTGTGAATGGGTTCAGAGCGGCAGGCAGCTGGAGTGAGATTATCCAGCTGAGAGCTCTCGGCCACGAGGAGGGATGGTCAAGCCTGTGCTGGCTGCCACAGTCCCCGCTCGCCCCCCCCTTGACTGGAATCAGCTCTCCCGTGCCATCTGCCTGGGCATCTGGGTGACACGCTGACACCTGTGGTGCGATATGGATGGGCCAGGGGTGGGGCGCGTGGCCACAGCCCACCTTGTGCTGGTGTGGGCCACCTAAACTGGGAGTTCTCAGTCCATCCCCCTTCCCCGCAAAGGCTCCCACAGAAGGCCAGCTTCCCAGGGGAAGCTAAGGGGGGGAAAGGAAGCCCATGTTCAAATTGCCAGCCTTGTAAGAATCATGAATAAAGACCAACTGTTTATAAGGAACCCTGGTGCTGCCAGGGATTAAGAATTAGACTGCTAACCTCAAGGTTGGTGGTTCAATCTGCCCACCCCACCCCCAGCTGTTCCCCTGGAGAAAGCAGAGGTGGTCTGCACCTGTGAAGACGGATTGTCTCAGAGACCCTGGATAGGTCAGGACACGTTGAGACTGACTGCATAGCAGCTGAGAAGCACTGGTTGTAGTCTCTCATGGAAAGCCAGCCCCCCCCCCCCCCCCGTGGTATAATTGCAGGGGGTGTGTGGGGTGGTGGTGCTGGAATGTCTGGTTGGTGACATTTGGAAATGCAGCTACACAGCCTGAGTGCAGAGGAGGCCTGGGGTTAGAGTTGGGGGCTGGTCTGGGCCTGAGATCTGGCTCTGAGGGCTGGGGTTAGACCTGGCACTAAGGGCTGGGGATGGGATCTCAGGGCTAGAGACTGGGTTGGGGCTGGGGGCCTGGAAGTTGCCTGTAACCCCAGCCAAGAGTCCTGGCTGCAGAGGCAGTCCCTGGAGCCAGAACGCTTTCCCACGTGTGTGCACTGCAGTCTCTTGGTTAATGAGTATTCCAGTCATGTAGTTAAACTCTCTCAGTCCCTGGGCAGTGCACACAGTTGGACTTGCAGCTATAAGCCAGAACTTTGGTGGTTCAGAACCACCCAGCTGCGCCTTGGACAGCAGTGCTGTCTGCCTCCGAGAGATCACGGGCTGAAACCATTCAAGGTGGCTTGGGCTCCCCTCCCTGGGTGCACATGAGCGGCCCTATTGTCACACTCCTGCAGCCTTGAAGTCCTAATTCTGTCCTTTGATTTTGCAGATGAGGAAGCTGAGGCCCAAAGAAGTTATGCCACTTGGTTAAGGTCCCACAGCTGGTCAGAACCAGATCTTGGATCAGAAGCCTGGTTCCGGGCCGCTCCTGGCTCCCTGCTCTCCTAAGGCCACCAGCCCAGCAGAAGAGGTTTGTGTCTGAGTCCCGAATGCCTTTGGTTAGGAGAGTCTGTGGTAACAACAGGGGTGGGACTCTGCAACGTAGAATTCAGACACCTCATCTTCTCGTCTGCTCTCTGCAGTCATTTATCGAATGTCCACACAGTGTGCTGGAGACAGCCCAGGGACCCTCAGGTGACATGCGGTGGTGGGTGTGGCCCCAGACCTGGCCCTGCATGTTGGCCTGCAGCCTGGCCCCGGTGATCACACAGCAGTGAGCCCAATGAAGCAAGGTCACCATACTGTATTTATGTGGGAAAGACAGAGAAATATTCAGAAGGGGCTCAACTTCCAACCCAGACCCACTGCCATTGAGTAGATTCTGACTCCTCGGCGCCCTGGTGGTGTAGTAGTTACCTGTTTGGCTGCAGACTGCAAGGTCGGCAGTCAGAGCCACAGCTCCTCCTCAGGAGAAGGATGGGGCTTTCTACTTTCTTACAAAGTGATAGCCCCAGAGAGGAGCTGACACCAAAGGCTCAAGCAGAAAGAAAATGTTTTTGAAAAGGATGATGGCGACGTATGTACAAATGTGCTTGATACAGTGGATGTACGGATTTTTCTAAGAGCTGTAAGAGTCCCCAATAAAATTATTTATTAAAAAAGAGAGGTATTATCTCAGAAACCCACAGGGGCAATTCTACCCTGTCCTATAGGGTCGCTATGAGTCGGCACTGACTAGATGGCAGAGAGTGTTTTGAGTGACCCCATAGGACGGAGGAGAACTGCCTGTCGGGTTTCCAAGGCTGTGAACCATTACAGACGCAGACAGCCTCATCTTTATCTTGCAGAACTGCTACTGGGTTTGAACTGCTGACCTTGCAGTTAGCAGCTCAACCCACTATGCCACCAAGGCTCTTTAAAACTCAGAAGGGTTGATAGAAATTGATTACTGGCCAGATACCAGTTAACCCAAATCTTCACATTGCCATGCCCTGAGATTGCGATCTTATGAGCATGGGGGAGTCTGTTGTCCTCAACGGCCTCAGTAGCCTCTCCCATCCTACATGTTCTTACAAGGGACCTGGACGGAGAGGAGAATCTTGTCCCCTCCCTCTGCACTGGGCTGGGTTGGCAGCTGCCTCACCTATGATGCTGGGTGACTTCCAGCCTAAGTTTTCAAAGGGCATAGGTTTTGTCTCGGCTTCACTCTTTGGTTGGGGGGTGGGGCACACCCACTCTGGAGAAGTCTTCCCCAAGCTGTGAAGCCTAGACTTGTTCTGCTGCCCACCCCCGTGGTCCTCATAGAACAGGCCTGAGGCCCCAGTCGGCAGCCCGGAAGTACGGGTGAATAACCCTGCCACTGGGTCTAGCTTTCCTGCCTTCCATGTGAGGCCCCAGACTCACACAGAGACGAGCCTCCTGCCGGACCCTGCCCCAATTCCTGGCCCGAAGAATCCCTGGACGTGAAAGTGCGCACCATCACCACCGCCTAGTTAAAGAGCATTTCCATCACCCCGAATGGCAGGCTCTGCATCTAGTTCATAGAAGTCCCTGCGTGGCACACGTGGTGAAGCGCTTTGTGGTGCACCAAAAGCTGGGCAGTTCCAACCCACCTCCTGGAGCAATGGAAGAAAGGTCTGGTGATCTGCTTCCGTAAGGATGGAAGCCAGGAACCCCCAGGGCTCTACACTCTACACATGGCTCCCGTGAGCTGCATTCTTGACAGCCACCATCGCAACAAAATCTGATTTACTCAATGAGCGCATCGTAAGGGGCGTTAGGCTTGGAGTTGGGGTGTGTGTGCAGATGTTGCCCGGCCGTGCAGGGTGGCTCGGGCCCAGCGGGCAGTCCGTGGGAGCTTGTGAGCTCATGGCTTCACCTGGGAGAGGGAAGGTGAGAAGTGGGTGGTGCTGGGCTGGCTCCAACACTGGCCAAGTGTCTGCATGCAGACGGGGCTCAGGCGGAGCCTTTGATGAGACATGAACTTTCAGTGAGGCACAGAATCCGCTGCAGGCAGGAAGGGACCCCCCTGCAGATCAGACGGTGCCTTGGTGTGATTAGCAAGCCTTGAGCTCTGTGCTGTGCGTGTGTGTGCACGCGCGCACCCACACGCTCCCATTCCTTCATCTATCTGTACAACCTCCTTTCTCTCTCTGTCTCTCTCTGTCACATACACAAACATACCCTGCCCACCCTCGCCCTACTCTCTCATTCCTTTATAACTACAAGGCCTTCTCTTCCCCCGACAGGGAAGGAGGGAGCAGCCCCTGGGCCTTGCAGCTCAGTAGGCATTGGGCTGACTGGGGGGCAATTCAGGACACAATGCACAGACATTTCTAGTTGGCCTGTGTAGAGTGCCCGGGGTAAACATATTGAATTCCCTCTTCACAGAGTCCCGCATCTTAGCGGCTGCCCTTCAGAGCAGGACGGGGTTCCCTTTTTGGTCAAGGTGAGACAGACTTGTCTTGATCTGAGGAGTGCAGTCTGCTGGATACCCTTCACTCAGTCTGGCCTCGGAGGGAGGCGCCTCAGGAGAGAGTTTGGGCCCGCCTCCCTCCTTAGTTCAGATGAGAGAAAATCCCCAAGGCTGTGCACGACAGATGAGGACCCTCCATTAATGTATGGCCAGTGAAGTGGGCTCTGGCAATGAACTAAGACCAACCTCAACAGCGGGGGCTCGTGAAAAGCCCTCTTTGGTTTGGGAGGGAAAAAAACAACAGAAGGAAGAACAGGATCTTGACTTGTCAAAACCAGACGTGACAGTCAATTGAAAACGAAGCCTTGCGTTGCTTCCAGGAGCCCAGCAGATGTCCACGGGGCATTTCACAGGCATTCAGCTTTGCGCTTCCTTGTGAGTGTCTGCAGCCGGGGAGGGGTGGGGGGGGCAGAGGTGGGAAGTAGCCCCCTGAAGTGCCCCCATGCTCAGCTATGGGCCACCTATGCACTGCTGTATATAGCACTGAAATAAGTTTCCCTAGGGCACAGCAGGTTCAGTGTCCCCAGAACACAGCAGGCACAGAAAGACTTGGGATGGGGCTGGACTGGCCACCTGCAGCGGAGGGTGTTCCTCTGGGATTGCTGAAGATGAAAATTGTGAAAAGCCCAATCTTCAAGAACCACCCTGGTTCTGCTGCTCTGCCCCAGCCCACCTGGTCTCTGATGGGGAAATCCAGCCCGAGGGCACTTCAGTGCACCTGCCCATCCTGTCCTCCCACCTTTGAAGGCCAGCTCCCACCCCCAGCCAGGGGCGGCTGGGCCCTGCCCACGGGGTGGGAATTGTCCCTAGCTTAGACCCTTAGATCTAAATCTTAAGTTCCTGGAAAATTCCCTTCTCCCAGCTGGGCTTCTGGAAACATCTAAGAATGGGGGTTGGTTTTTTCATTCATCCATGCACATGGTGTGGTTTCTTACAACCTGGAACTTCAAACCTTGAGGAACAAATTTATTCTGGGCTTTCAAACTTACTCATTTAAAAATTCCGTGTATGGTATAATGTTTACATTGAACAAGACTTTCAAGAGATGAGCTATTGAAAACCGGCTCCTGCATCACCTTTAATAGGCTAATTTTGAAATGTAATTTAATGCCTGGAAGGCATTTAGTGTGCAGGTAGAATCTGGTGCTTGGAAAAGAAGCACAGAGAGAAATGTATGTTTCTCACAAACGCATTTCCTAAACTGGTTAGCAGTCCACTTAATTCAGTTAATATTTACCAAGCACTATGATCGTACAATGCCCTGGAAGTGCAATGCAGTGGGTTTTCTAAACAGTCGCTAAAATAAGATGTTGACTCGATGTTTAATTCGGAGCCACTTTTGAAACCTTTGCTGTTTTTCATGGGAGTTACTTTCCTGAACAAAACTGAACATTCTAGAAAGTAGAAAGCTCACTGTGCCAGTTTGCACATCCCTTCTCGTGAGACCTTCCCTGCTGCCCAATAATATGTCACTGCTGCCCCCACCAAGCACACCCTTGTGCTACACACATGTAGCTACCGTGCCATGTCCCCTGCTCTGGAAGGAGAGGCCCCTGGCTGTCTTTTCCCCTTCTTGCATGGCGTCCTTCCCTCCATCCCCTAAAAATCCAATTCACTGCCTTGAGTCCAGTCTAACTTATAGACCCCATGGGACAGTGCTGAACTGCCCCCTCTGAGAAGATAACTCTGCAGGAGTTGAGTTCCACTTTCTCCTGAGGAGGGGCTGGTGTCCCTGAGGTTAGCCCAGGGCATAACCGTAGGGCTCCTTTGTCCCTCCATAGACACAGTCCTTCACATTTCTCTCTCTCTCCCTTTTTTAAAAAATATATTTTAATCGTTTTATTAGGGGCTCATACAATTCGTATTGCAATCCATACATACATCAATTGTGTAAAGCACATTTGTACATTCATTGCCCTCATCATTCTCAAAACATTTGCTCTCCACTCATTTCTCTTTCTTGTCTGTGAGCAAATGTCTTGTGGGGGAGAACACGTTTAAATGGCCCTTCAGCTCCAAGAAGGGAGATCATTGAGGAGAACAAAGTCAGGGAGAGAAGGAGGAACACCCAGCCTAGTGCCACTGCCGCCGCCGCTGAGAGACAAGTGTCCAAACTGAAAGCACTGCTGACGGGCAGGCATCTTTACCAGGCATGTCTGAGACTGTGGTCCACCCTCTGGGACTCAGCAGGGCCTGTGTACTGGGTGACCCTGGGCACTGTGAAGGCCCCATGCATGAGAGGTGGGTGTTGGCCTAACAAATCCACCAGGCAGTCCGCTCACTGGTACTGTCTTTCCAGTCCTCATGGCTCATAGAATCTCCTGGATGTCTTTACAGCATGGCTCTAGCCTATGTGCAGAGATTTATAGGAATATTATTCCAGTAGGAAGGCTTATTAATATAACCATTTTATTTGTATAAAATCTGTTGACAGTAGAATACTTTATGTTCAAAATACTGATTAATTTTTTTTTAAACTAAGAGATTTGGTGTTGCATAGCAAATCTCTTACTTAAATTCACTGAGTAAACTGCAGTAAATCATGACTATATTAAGCAAAAGCCAACATTGCAGAATCGTTGATTTGAAAGGCCGATTAGATGAAAATTTCAGGGTGGCCTGGGAAAGACTTCACATGTGACACCCCTCTGAAAGAACAGGACCGTATGCCAAGGTGGGACGCATGTACCAGGGGATCTAGCAGTTTCAACAATATAGGACCGTATTTGGTCTTATCGTTTGTTTGTTTGCTTTAAGATAGATTAATGGGAGGAGTATTTATTGATAAAGAAAACATAGAAGAGAGGGGGAACATAGTTTTCTTTTTTACATTTTTATTAGCACCTAATTCACATATCATATGATTCAATTGTTCAATCATATCAAGAAGAATTGTACAATCGTTTCCACAATCAACTTTAGATCATTCCCCCCGCCATGGTTAAATCACCTCTAGAATGAGTTGTGTAATCACAGTTCTAGTGCTTCCCTCCCTCCTCTGCCTTCATTGTTTACACCTGAAATCCCCCCCTCCATCTCCCACTGTACCCCTCCATCCCTGTAACTCCTGGCATCAGTCACTATCTCTCTGCACCCACTCGTGTGCTTCACAAACTGGGAAACCCAAACAATGAAGAACGAAATTGAGTAAGAAAGAAGACCACTCTCAATATTTAAAAAAGCCAGGGGAGGCATTTTTGTCATGGTTGCAAGAGATACTTGCAGCTAGAACAAATTCAGGTTGGGTCAATAGGGAGGTCAGCTGGCCGAGTACCAAGTTCGGTCCAGCATAATAAAAATTACAGTGATCTCTGTCTGATAGTAAGGCTGTTTGAGACCTTTGCCCATGGCTAGGTCTGCCAGTGGCTTAATCTAACTAGTTACTCTGCTGGTGGGTTTGGGGCGCCCACTGTCCTCCATAGCCTTCTACCAATTGGGTGTTCCTAATTTTAGCTCTTGATAGTTTTCCCTTCATCATATTTGAATTTTGTGATGTCATCTTTGGATCACACAAGCTGGTGGGCTTCTTCTGTGCAGACTTAGTTGACTCTTTGATTAGATGGCTGCTCGTTTGAAGACAAGTCTTTAAGACCCCAGACACTGTTCTAACTGAGAGCTGGGCACCATCTGCTTTCTTCACCACACTTTGCTGTAGGACACTTTTCTTCAGTGATCCTTTCATGAGGCTGAGTATCGAGCAAGGCCATGTGATCAAAACGAACTGTTCTTGGATTGTGACTAGAGTTCAGTAGGAGCCCAGAATCCATCTGCTTGTCCATGGGATATGCACGACTCAGGTTTACTTTGGTGGCCATAATATGACAAAATCAAAATTCCATATGACCAAGTACACCAGTAACAGCAATAAACCAACCTGCAAACAAACAAAAAAGATAAAAACAAGCTAAAGGTAGGAAAACAAAAACCCATAGAAACCAAAAAGTATAACATTGCCAATCCCCCCCCTGGGGTACAAGGCCAGTGCACTGACAGCATCATCGATTTCCCTGTGACCCAGCCCCCAGACGCTGTCGGGATGAGGAGTCTACGCGAGTCCAGTTCCCCTTGAGCCCCCTCCCACGAGCTGTTGCCCTGCCGAGTGCACACGATGGAGCTCTAAGTATGGGGACTGGTGCCAGGGGGGACCTTCCTGGATCACTTCTTCTAAGCGCTGACCCCTGCCAGCAGATCGAAACCTGTCATGTCACTGCGAGGTGGGCATTGGGGTACTAAATCTGTGGTGATTCTGGGTCCCTTTCCATCGGACACCCATCAAACCGGGGGTTCCCCCCAAGGTCCAGTGATGTCCACTTCCACAGTCCTGGGTCAGCCACTCTCTGCTTCCTCTCCCATCCAAGTACCCCAGTCCTCAGTCCAAGGGTGCATGCACTTGGAGGCAGGGCTCGGTTCATTCAGCAGGGCCTCTGTGTTACGTCCTTCTGGGGTAGCCCCTGCGTTGTGCCCCGCTGCCTGCAAGGTCAGCTTCCACGACCATCATGGTGCTTAGTTATAGGGACCGTATTTGATCGTGATGGAAATTTATTTTAGAGGGCTTACATAGTATGAAGAATAGTACATTCAAAAAGATACTACCACGATTTCTCTAGATACCTTAGTTTCCCATGCTACCCTAGGCAGTCACACAGACTGGCGTGACATTTTTCAAGCAAGCAGGCAGTAATACGAGGAACGAATGTTTGGTCACAGAAGCAGATGAGCTGACACATTCAAGTGAGTAAGACCTCAGAGCCATTTATTACAATGCCAAAGCAAAACGCCCTCCCCGGGCCGTGATCGCGCCAAAATGTGGCTGCTTTCCACCAGAGCAATGCTAAGTGTTACTCAGCAGGTGAGGGGGGGGTCGGCTCTCAGATCAGCTCCGCGAGTTCACTCCCTTTCTCGCATCTCCTTCCGCCATCCTCACATGGTAACTTTAAATGTCATAGCCGTTGTTTCCCCACAAGACTTAATATCAAAAAAAAAAAAAAAAAAATGACCACCCACTCCTTAAAATTAAAATCCAGTAACCCTACAAATACACTGGCAAAAAAAAAAAAAAAAAGACCTAATATCATAACATTCTTAATTAAGAAAAAAAGGTTGGTCTCCCCCCCTCCCACATTTGAAAACCTTTTCCTGCACCTGGCCCTTAGAAAGTGGAATGAAAGACGGAGAGAATATGTGGAAATTGGGTTTATGTGTGGAAGTGCTTTTCTTCTGACGTAGTAATCAGCCCTTTTTCTTGCCAAGCGCTTTCTTTCCTACCAGAGTTATTAGATAATAATGAGAATGTGAACATTTGGAAAATGAGCTCGATACTTTTAGGGGGCGGGGAAGACCCTCAGTGAGATGAAGTGACAGACACGGTGACTGGTGTCACGTAGGCTCCAACCCAGCAGCAGGATGAGGGTTGTAGGACCCGTGAGAACCAGAGGGACCACAGCTCACCTCCTCGGGCTTCCTAAGGGAGAAGGAGGATCTAGCTCCACACCAGCCCAAGACCAACTGACCCAAGGTCAAGGTCAAGACATGTCTCCACCTCCTGCCCTTCTTTACCTGGTTCTGACACCAACTGTTCCTCCCAAGGCTTTCTACCTCTCTGTTGCTCCACCATCCATTGCAGTGGCCACACAGAACCCACAGACAACACTCAACAGGTACGGGGGGTTATTAGGGAAATTAATAAGGCAGAATTAGAACTGCAGATATAGTCAATCAGAAAGCATTAAGGATACAGCAGCACTTCACTTCACCCAGCAGCTAGCTAGCTCTCTCTCCTCCTTAGATCTCAGCCATGTGGTCTCTTGGCCTCTTCCTCTGTGGTCCAGGAAGCCACCCCACTGCCTCCCACTCTCCTAGGCAGAGCGCTCCTCCTCTGCTCTGTCTCCCACTCTCCTGGCCTCAGCCTCTGCTCTCGGCGTGGCATAGCCTCAGCTGCCCCTGCCAGGACAGGAAGGGATCTCAGAACATGCTTGGCTGGTGGCTCTTCTTCCTTTATGGACCTTCAAGGAAGATGGTTTCAGAAATTCTGACTCTGCTTCTGAGATAACACGATAGACTAGCAACCCAAACCGACCCACCCTCTGTTAGTGTTCCACACTCCCTGTTTGCACAGTCTTCCTCTCTTTCCCCGTCCCTCTACTTTACCAAGCATGATGAAGAAGACCCTGGGCTAGAAAGGTTGACACTGCTGCAACCGTGGGTTCACGGATAGGAACAATTGTGAGGAGGTGCAGGACCAGGCGCTGCTTTGTTCTGTTGTGCGTAGGGTCGCAGTGGGTCGGAACCAGCTCATTGGCCCTGACGACAACATTTGTATGGCCCAACATGGTCACTTGGTGGAAGGTACAGAAACATGGACAGAAGAGGCATACTAAGAAATTTCACTCCACCGCAACCAGACAGTATTGTGTGGGGTGCAGAGTTCGAATCTACTCAGACACCAACAACACTCCCAGAAGGGCTGTAATCCTGCACAGTAGGAAAGGAAGCTCGCTGGTTGGTTTGCTGTTAATTCAGCTGATGTGATCAGAGGCACCTATTTTCACCCGTCAAGAAATTGACTTGGTAGCAGTTGCTGCATGTGGCTGTTTTCGATATACCTCATATTGTAGATGGGTTACTGTTGTCATATTTCACAGCCACATGTTCATTAAATTTGGGCACATACATTTATGTCGTGGTTGTAACAAAGTTTTTCTCCATCTTTGTAGTACTTTGCTGTGTATGGGGTGCTTCGGTTGACTCATTTGCATTCATTTGCATGCATCTTTATGATTGTTTGAGGATCCCCTGTGAAATGGGGGAATGTGTACATGGCGTTTATTGCAAACAGTGGGAAATAACTAGAACGTAATGTTTCAGATCGAGGTAGTCTGTTTCTGAGATAGCTCTAAGAAATAAAGCCTTTAGTTTGCCAATTCTGATAACCTCCTGTAATTTCAAAGGTTTTGCCCCTTTCTGCTTAGTAAGCTTTGTCTCCACCTGGATGAAACAGCAAGGACCACTCTTCTCCTCCCACCAAGACTATTGGAGGGGAGGGAGCCACTTCCCTACTGGCCTTGGGTGCAAAATTGAAAGGGTACCAGGAATCCATCCGCATTTGTGATACATGATATCTTAACGCAATAACTTTTTTAATCTGGTGGAAGAAAAGCATGCTAAAAATGACATTTAAGTAAGGACAGGGTTGGCATCGATGGGATTTTATTTTACTTCAGGCTCCAATATGACCTGACATGGCATTATTGCTGACTCTGTCTTTACTTAAATTTTTGATAACCATGATGGGTTTGTACATTAATCTAGATCTTTCAGAGTATCCTATTCTTTAAGAATATTTATCTTGGTTACTGAGCTTCTTGGCCTTCATGTACATTTTGCGTCAGAGGCAGGCAATTTATAACTGGGTTTCTTAAACAGAAACAAACCCCAAATGAGTGTCAGGGGAGCCAGCCCCCAGCAGATCACCACAGGCCTGGCAGGTGCAACTGTACAGCGATAATAAATAAAGATTGTAGTAGAATCATAGAGAATAAGAGATACAGGAGAGAGAATGAAATAAAGGAGTCAAGCACATCTCAAGGAAACATGCTCACCTCCTAGATGGCCATGATCTCAGCAGCCGGGTCCACACACAGCACGGGTAGAGAGGGCAGGAGAGGGCATAGGGGAGAGAGAAACCGGGGACCATGGGAGAGAGGACGGGGAGAGAGAGCTCTTTGTTTCTAACCAAGGCTTATATATCTTTTGGGGGCGTGCAGTCCCCCTGATTGCAGGTAAAGACGTACATCACAGGAAGGCGTTGTACTACAGTTAATACAGTAATGAGAGGGGCACGATCTAGGGGTACACACTCAATAGAAAGGGTTGGGATTGGGAGTACACATGTGACAAGATGGCGGATCCAAGATGCAGCATGGCGGCCTAACTTTGGATGTCACTGAGCTGCTTTGACCACTTCTCTGGCTCTCCATGGAAACCATTACTATCCTTATCAGTAGGGTGTGAGCCCCACCTACAGTGGACCAGACAGTAGTCTGATGGCTGAATGCCTTCAGGGAGAACGTCTCTAAGCATCTGACCTCCCACTATGTGCTGGCAAACAGCCCCCAATGTTTGGCATATCTTTGGGGGAGACAAAGCAGGGGAAAAGTCTTTTTAAAAAAATCATTTTATTGGGGGCTCGTACAATTCTTATCACAATCCATACATATATCCATTGTGTCAAGCACATTTGTATATTTGTTGTCATCATCATTCTCAAAACATTTGCTTTCTGCTTGAGCCCTTATATCAGCTCCTCATTTTTCCCCCTCCTCCCCACTCCCCCTCCCTCATGAACCCTTGATAATTTACAAATTATTATTATTTTGTCATATCTTATACTGTGTGACGTCTTCCTTCACCCACTTTTCTGTTGTCCATCTCCCAGGGAGGAGGTTATATATAGATCCTTGTAATCGGTTCCCCCTTTCTACCCCACCTTCCCTTCACCCTCCAGGTATCTCAACTCTCACCACTGGTCTTAAAGGGGATATCTGTCCTGGATTCCCTGTGTTTCCAGTTCCTGTCTGTACCAATGTACATTCTCTGGTCTAGCCAGATTTGTAAGGTAGAATTTGGATCATGTTAGTGGGGGGAGGAAACATTTAAGAAGTAGAGGAAAGTTGTATGTTTCATCGTTGCTACCCTGCACCCTGACTGACTCATTTCCTCCCTGTGCCTCTTTAGTAAGGGGGTATCCAGTTGCCTACAGATGGTCTTTGGGTCTCCACTCTGCACTCACCCTTATTTACAATGATAGGATTTTTTGTTTTTTGATGCCTGATACCTGATCTCTTCGACACCTCGTGGTCACACAGGCTGGTGTGCTTTTTCCATGTGGGCTTTGTTGCTTCTCAGCTAGATGGCTGCTTGTTTATCTTCAAGCCTTTAAGACCCCAGTCACTATATCTTTTGATAGCTGGGCACCATCAGCTTTCTTTACCACATTTGCTTATGCACACATTTGTCTGCAGTGATCGTATCGGGAAGGTGGGCACCTACTGATATGATTTTTTTGTTCTTTGATGTCTGATACCTGGTCCCTTCTACACCTCAAGGTCACACAGGCTGGTGTGCTTTTTCCATGTGGGCTTTGATGCTTCTCAGCTAGATGGCTGCTTGTTTACCTGCAAGTCTTTAAGACCCGAGACACTATATCTTTTGATAGCTGGGCACCATCAGCTTTCTTCACCACATTTGCTTATGCACACATTTGTCTTCAGTGATCATGTAGAGAAGGTGTGCATCATGGAATGCCAATTTAATAGAATAAAGTGTTCTTGCATTGAGTAAGTACTTGAGTGGAGGTCCAGTGTCCATCTGCTGCCTTAATACTAAACCTATAAATGTATGCAAGTAGTTCTAGTTCCCCACCATCGTATATAAATATATTTATATATGTACATGCCTGTACCCTTTGTCCCTAATTCTTTTCTCTATTTCCTTCTACTTGGGGAAAAGCCTTTTTATATCCCACAATGAATAGACAGGGCCATAGGAATAATTCTTACACACATGCTGCACATGTTTAAGAATGTAGAAGAAAACGTAAGCATAATAAAAGAGTGCAGTGAAAGATATTAAAAGGGCAAAATGGGATCTTCAGAGAGAGACAGCAGACTAGAGGAGATCCTCAGGGAACTTAAAGGTGCAGCAATTGAAATGATCTAAAATACAGCACAAAGAGAAAAGAAAAGTAAACAATGATAACATATTAGCCGTCTGTGATAGAAGAAACTTAGTATTAATGCGATATAAGTAGAAACAATATATGAAAAGTAATGACTGGAAAATTACTGAATTTGAGGAAAACTACAAACCATGAAGCTCAGACCAAAACTGAAACCCACTGCCATCGAGTGAATGCTGACTCACAGCAACTGCGTGAACTGCCCTGTGAGTTTCAGAGATTGTAATTCCTTTTTTTCCCTTCCTTAAATCATTTTATTGATGGCCCTTACAGCTCTTATCACAATCCATACATACATCCACTATGTCAAGCACATTTGTACATATGTTGCCATCATTTTCAAGATATATTCTTTCTACTTGAGCCCTTGGTATCAGCTCATCCCCCCCCCCATAATCCCTTGATAATTTATAAAAAAATTTTTTCATATCGTACACTGACCACTGTCTCTCTTCACTGACTTTTTTGTTTTCAATCCCCCTTGGTGTGTGGGGGTGTTATACGTCGATCATTGTGATCTGTTCCCCTTCCTACACCCACCTTCTTCCCTTCCCGGTATTGCTACTCTCATTATTGATCATGAGGGGCTTATCTGTTCTGGATTCCCTGTATTGTGACCTCATATGCATGTTAAAGTTAGAATAGTGTACATGCTCTGGTCTAGTCGGATTTGTAAGGTAGAATTGGGGTCATGACAGTGGAGGGGAGGAAGCATTAAAAAAACTAGAGGAAAGTTGTATATTTGATCAGTGCTATACTGCACCCTGATTGGCTCATCTCTTCCTTGTGTCCCTTATGTAAAGGGATGTCCAATTGTCTATAGATGGGCTTTGGGTCTCTACTCCACACTCCCCCCTCATTCACATTGATTTTTTGTTTTGGGTCTTTGATGCCTAATACCTGATCCCTTCAATACCTCATGATCACACAGGCTGGTGTGCTTCTTCCATGTGGGCTTTGTTGCTTCTCAGATAGATGGCTGCTTGTTTATTTTCAAGCCTTTAAAGACCCCAGACACAATATTTTTTGGTAGCCGGTCTCCATCAGCTTTCTTAGCCACATTTGCTTATGTATCCATTTCGTCTTCAGCAATTGTGTCAGAATGCTAGGTTATTAGAACTAAATGTTCTTGCTTTGAGGAAGTACTTGAGTGGAGGCCCAGTGTCTGCCTGCTGTCTTACCACTTAACAAATAAATATATGTACATGTATCTGTTTCCCTATCTTTATATATAAGTGCATTTACGTATGTACATGCCTGTATTTAAACCTCTATAAATGTCCTTTGTCTCCTAGTTTTTTCCTCTATTTCCTTTCACTTTCCTCCTGTCCTACTATCATGTTCTGCCTTTATTTGGGTTGCAGTAATTCCTCATGGTTACGTTGCCCTTGATCAAGCCCACTTTCCCCCCAGGCATCCTGTGCCCTCAGAGATTGTAACTCTTAAGGAGAGGAGACAGCCCTGTCTTTCTCTTGTAGAGTTGGTGGTTTGTAGGTCAATACATGATCACTATGCCACTGAAGTCCAGAGTGAATATAAAGAAAACCATATCAAAGCATATTCAAGGTACATATTAAAGCGCCTCTCATTATTGAGGAAACATTGGTAAAGAGAAAACATATGAAAAAAATGGTGCAAGACCGAAATGTTCTGTCCTGTGTGTCAGAGCCAACGTGATGGTGCCTGGTAACAACAACAACATAATCCGGAAATTTTATCATCAAGTAAAAGAAAAAGAAACATTTATTGCCAATACCAGGAATTATAAAAGGTATACAGTGAACCCTCGTTTATCGCGGTTAATCGGTTCTAGACCCTACCGTGATAAATGAAATTCCGCGAAGTAGGATTCCTTATTT
>NW_022103915.1:8026312-8044328 GCF_000313985.2 Echinops telfairi
CCTCCCTGGGGGACGGACAACAGAATAGTGGGTGAAGGGCGACGTCGGACAGTGTAAGATATGGCAAAATAATAATTTATAAATTATCAAGGGTTCTTGAGGGAGGGGAGCAGGGAGGGAGGGGAAAAATGATCTGACGCCAGGGGCTTAAGTGGAGAGCAAATGTTTTGAGAATGATGAAGGCAGTGAATGTACAAATGTACATACATACACAATTGATGTATGTATGGATTGTCATAAGAGTTGTATGAGTCCCTAATAAAATGATAAAAAAGGTGTATATATATTGTAGCAGCCTAAAGATGTAAGTAGGAAAATAAGGGAATATCCTAAATAATTTTATAACCTTAAATAAATTGAGCAAATTCCATGAAAGCCACAAACTATTAAATCCCACTAAAGAAGAAATATACAATAAGAAATGTATTATTTATTACAGAAAATTGTATTTATTAAAATATTTAAGAAATTGAATTTATAGTTAAGGACATTACTACAAAGAAAACTTTGGGCCCAAAGTTTTATATGAGTTACTTATCAAACAAGAAAGAGATAATATTGTAATAGTTTCACTATTGAATTAAATATTTAAGAAAATATTATTAATCTGGGAAAGTATTTTCTTAGAAAATAGAAAGGTGAGAATACCAAATTCTGTAAGACCTAAACTATTCTTATAGCAAACTCTAGACAAAGATATCATAAGCAATGAAACCCATAGAGGAGTATTTGTCTTAACACATACAAAAAAAACCCTCCAATGTGATTTTATCATTTAGAATTTGGCAACATAAAAGACCATAATATGGAAAGACCAAGGTAGATTTTTCTCATCCGGAAAGAAAGGTTAGTTTAACGTTGGAATATCAATCAATAAAGTTCATTATAGAAACAGGCCAAAAAGAGAAATCTGAATGGAGCACAGAGATGGAAATGTAGGAAGAAGAAGAAGAACTGAGCGAGTAGACAGGTAAATACGGAGGTCCACCAGAGGTAGAATCAGAGTTTCGGAGTGAGAGGAGAAAAATGGTGCCGGGAAATTTGGGAGACAGGATCCCTATGTGTACCCATTCCAAAGAAAGGTGGTCCCACAGAATGTTCATGTTCAAATTATATAAAAATATGAATTGAACTGTATTTTCCCCCTCCCCCCCCCCCCCCACACACAAATAGTGTTGAAGCCCTCACCCATATACTTGTGAAAGCGGCCCTGTTCGGAAATAGTGCTTCTTAAATTTTAATCAGGTCATACTAGATAGAGTAGCCAGACCCAAGCCATGGTATTTTCAGTCACCTCACAAGCTTGTGAAAGTTGAACATTGAGTAAGGAAGACCGTAGAGGAATGGATGCATTTGAATTGTGCTGGAGAATATTGAAAGTACCATGAACTGCTAAAAGGACAAACTTACCTGTATTGGAAGAAATAAGACCAGAGTGTTCCTTAGAGGCAAAGATGGCAAGACTTTATCTGACATATGTTGGACATATTGTCAGGAGAAATCAGTCCCTGGAAAAGGACGTCATGTTTGGTAAAATGGAAGGGCAGTGAAAGAGAGGAAGGCTCTTGAGTAGACGGATGGACGCCGTGGCTGGATCGGTGGCTCGGTCACAGGAACAGCTGTCAGGATGGCGCAGGACCGTGCGTGCAGTGTTAGGACCGTGCGTGCAGTGTTAGGACCGTGCGTGCAGTGTTCTGTAGACGTACGGTTCTTTGGGTCAGAGCCAACTCCATGGTATCTAGTAAATACTACCACTACCATTGGATATCAGTGATATTTTTGTATAAGTTGAGTGTTCTTTTGGGTCATTTTTCTTTGAAATGGGTACAGATATGGATGTCTTCTAGTGAGTTGGCCAAGTAGCTGTCTTCCAAATTTCCTAGCGCAGATGAGTGATTGCTTCCAGTGCTTCATCAGCTTGTTGAAACTTTTCAGTTGGTAGTCTCTCAATTCCTAGAGTCTTGTTTTTGACTAATGCTTTCAGTGCAACTTGGACTTCTTCCTTCACTACTATTGGTTATTGATCATATGCTACCTCTTGAAATCATTGAATGTCGACTAATTCTTTCTGGTACAATGACTGTGTAGTCCTTCTGTCTTCTTTTATACTTCTGCGTCATTAAATATTTTACCCATAGAATCTTTCAGATTTGCAACCCCAGACTTGAATTGTTTCTTTAGTTCTTTCTGTCTAAGGTACACTGAGCATGTTCTCTAGCTGCCCTTTGAAATTTTCTGTTTAACACTTTGACTTCATCCTTTCTTCCATTAGCTTTAGCCACTCTACGATTAAGAGCAAGTGTCAGTCTCTTCTGTCATCCAGTTGGGTCTTTTTGAGTTAGCATGACATTATTCCTTAAGTCTGGCAGAGAAAGTACTAAGTTCATGGAGGAATTCCATTCTCTCTCAATTCCATTTGGCCTTGTACTTTTTGAAGTTCCCTTGTATAATCAGTCAGTGTTTATAGCAGACACATAAATTACTTCTCTTGTCAAAGAAACATTCAGGCCTCCCTTGCTCATTTGTCAAGAACTTTAGCCCAGGATGTGGTGATAAATAACTCAGACTTTCAAAATTTGAACGTGCATATGTCCATGTGCATATATGGACATATGCTGCTACCTGAGTCCATTGAAAACCTTGATTTTGAATTTGTGATTGTATCAGCAATGGCTCCTGATGATGTAGTGTAGAAAACTCGACCATATCTGTTGTAGGTCCAAATGAGATTGAAGGACTGCATGAACCTAAGTTCAGGCCGGCTATAGATGCTGCCCTATGGTCCCTTTCTTTCCCAGTATCCCCTCCTCTGTGTGTGCTCTGCTCTCCGCCAGCGTCTTCACCCATAGTTGCTGAGTGGCTGCGTTGGCTCCAGGCGCACATCAAGTTCTTTTTTTTTTTTTTATCGTTTTATTGGGGGCTCATACAGCTCTTATCACCATCCATCCATCCATTGTGTCAAGCACATTCATAACATTTGTTACCATCTTCGTTTTCAAAACACCCTCTTTCTACTTGAGCCCTTGGTATCAGCTCATCTTTTTCCCTCCCTCCCCCACGAACCCTTGATAATTTATAAATTATTAGTATTTTTTCATGTCTTACACTGCCTAATGTCTCCTTCACCCACTTTTCTGTTGTCTGTCCCCCTGGGAGGGGGTTATTTGTAGATCATTGTAATCGGTTCCCCTTTTCTCCTCCCACCTTCCCTTTACCCTCCTGATATGGCTAGTCTCAGTGTTAGTCCTGAAGGGTTTATCTGTCCTGGATTCCCTCCCTGTGTTTTCAGCTCTTATCTGTGCCCGTGTACAAGCTCTGGTCTAACCAGATTTGTAAGGTAGAATTGGGGTCATAATAGTGGGGGCTAGGAAGCATTTAAGAACTAGAAGAAAGTTGTATGTTTCATCAATGCTATGCTGTACCCTGACTGGCTTGTCTCTTACTTGTGACCCTTCTGTAAGGGGATGTCCAATTGTCTACAGATGGGCTTTGGGTTTTCACTGGGCACTCCCCTTCACATGGGTATGATTTTGTTCTGGATCTTAGATACCTGATATCTGATCCCATCCATACCTCATGATCACACAGACTGGTGTGCTTCTTCCATGTGGACTTTGTTGTTTCTCAGTTAGATGGCCTCTTGTTTATCTTCAAGCCTTTAAGACCCCCAGATGCTATCTATATCTTTTGATAGCTAGGGACCATCAGCTTTCTTCACCACAACTGCTATGCACCCATTTTGTCTTAAGCAATCATGTCGGGAAAGTGAGCATCCCAGAATGCCTTGTTATTAGAACGAAGCATTCTGGTATTGAGGGAGTACTTGAGTAGAGGCTCAGTGCCCATCTGCTATCTTGATACTTAACATATAAATATAGGTACACAGATCTATTTCCCAATCATTATATATAAGTATATTTACATATTTATATGCCTGTATTTAGACCTGTATAAATGTCCTTTGCCTCCTAGTTCTCTCCTCTATTTCCTCTTACTTTCCCCTTGTCCCACTATCATGTTTGGCCTTCATTCGGGTCTCAGTAATTCCTCTTGGTTACATTGCCCTTGATCAAGCCCTACCAGGCATCCTATGCCCTCCTTGCCATCAAATTTAGATCACTTGTTGTCCCCTTGTCCCTGGTTTTGTTAACACTCACTTCCTCTCCCTGCTTCCCCCTCTGCCATGTACCCCTGGAATCATCGGTCCCTGTGTTTTCTCCTCCAGATTCTTTATACTGCCTGTCTTATCTAGATAGACATGCAGAAACAGTAATAAGCACAAAAACAAGGCAGAGCAAAAACCAACAACAACAAAAAATGGGCCAAAAAAAAAAAAAAGCCTATAAGTAGTTTCAGGTCTGTGTTGACCTTTAGGAGTGTTTTCCAGTTCAGTCTGATGGGGTGCCATGCCCTGACCCCAAAGTCTATTTTTGGTATTCCCTGAGGACTTCATTGCTTTGCTCCCCTTGCTGCTTTTGCCTGCCCTTAGTGTTTTGCCCCCGTGTGGTGGGGTCAGATCAGGCACAATTCCCACTGTGTCTCCAATGTTGTCCCTCATAGCGATATGGGTCAGCGAGGGTCGTCTTGTCCACATTCTTATGGGAAACAGCGAGACTCTCTTTTAGAAAAGGTGTTGTCAGTTCTGACTTGGTAGATTTCTGTAGAGATTAGTCCATCGCTAGCCAGGGACATAGGATGTTCCTGTTGGCTTCCTTTTCCTCCTGCACCCAGGGTTTGCACTCAGGGTCTCGGGAGCCTAGGGAGGAGCAGTAAGCAAGGGAAGAATCCCTCGAGGAGTATCAAGATGTCGGAGCCATGGGAAAGGTGGGAGATGACACATGGCGAGTCAGAGCTCCCTGGCCACCCTGGTCAGCTGTGAGCTTCCATGGGTTTTTTGTTCCAGAGGATTCTAAGATCCTGTAGGGAAAAAGGAGCCTTGGTGGGTTTCTGGTAGGGCTGCCAACCGCAAAGTTAGCAGTTTGAGAGCCCAGCAGGTCTGCAGGAGAAGGATGTAAAGAGGGACAGGCTGGAACCCGTGGCTCTACTTGATAGGAACGCTGAATCAGAATGGGCTCGATGGCAGTGAGTTGGAGTGATTTTTGGTTTCTTTTTTTTTTTTATTCAATGAAAGAAAGAATTCTTTTTTTTTTTTCAATCGTTTTATTAGGGGCTCATACAATTCTTATCACAATCCATACACACATCAATTGTGTTAAGCACATTTGTACATTCATTGCCCTCATCATTCTCAAAACATTTCCTCTCCACTGTTTAAGTCCCTGGCATCAGCTCCTCATTTTTCCCCCTCCCTCCCCGCTCCCCCCTCCCTCATGAGCCCTTGATAATTTATCAATTATTATTTTGTCATATCTTGCCCTGTCTGACATCTCCCTTCACCCACTTTTCTGTCGTCCGTCCCCCAGGGAGGAGGTCCCATATAGTTCTTTATAATCGGTTCCTGAAAGAAAGAATTCTTAGGCCATTACTGCACAGCAAGTTAGCAAGATTGAAACGCCTGACAAATCTTGACAGTGTGGAGCAGCAGGAAGCTCATGCGCTTCTGGTGAGAGAGAGTGTCAGTCTTTGCAACTGCCTTAGAAAATGCTTTCACTTAATGTGGTAACATTGGCTGTGTATACCACCAATAGCCTAGCAGTCACACTTCTCGAGTGTGCTCCAGAGCCGCATGGCCTGTAGGTGCGAGTTCTTTGTGCCAGAAAGACTGTCGCAGAGGTGTTTGTGATTTCTGGCCCTGAAGCAGAAAACCAAGTGATGGTATAGGAGGGAGGATCGACAGGTATCACTGCAAAATCACAAAAACCTTTCTTCAACACAAAGACCACTGTGTGAAGCTTTGGCTTCTTGGCTGAGCTCCACATAGGTTTGCACTTCGGAAGGCCGGGTCTCCATCCCTCCACTCCTTCACGAGCATCCTGCACTCTTCGTGGACACCATGTTCAAAGGGCTGTTTTAAAACAGCCTCTTCCGGGGATTCAAATCACGTCCCTTTCACGTGTCTTTTGAGTTTTGGGTCAAAAGAAATCTGAAGGGGCAAGATCAGGGCTGTAGGGTGGGTGGGGTGTGGTTGCCCACTGAAACACTCCTGCAGAGCCCTCGCCGCCCTCACGCAAAGAAGGAGCAGATGTCGTCTCAAGATGGAAAAGAGAAATGTCTGGGCACAACTTTCTGGTCTTTTTTTCTTCCCGATGCAGTTTGCAGTCTTCTGACAACTTTGCAATGAGCCTCCTGATTGCTGTGGTCCTTTGAAGTGCTCAAGAAAAGCAAGGAGGGCACAGCCATAGAAGAGGTGCTGCATGTTAGATTGTTGATTGTCACTCCTGGTCCCCCTGTGAGACAGAGTGGCACTGCCCACTGGGTCTTCTGGGCTGTGGTCTTTATGGGGGCACACCAGCAGGTCTTTTTCTCGTGGGGCTGCCGAGTGCGTCCCCACCACCAGCCTTTCAGTTAAAAGCCAAGCATCTTAACCATTAGGGCTCCATCAGCACAAAGGTCCTCATTACCTACAGAGGGAAAGGGATTCTAGGTAAGGGAGGAGCCCCAGCCTCTGAGGCTCTGGCAGTACCCCATTCCTGAGGGCTGCTGTGCTAGTGTTTGTGGAGTAACTCTTTCAAAAACGATCCACGTGTCTCCTCTGCTTTTCTATGTGCATACCGCATTTTATGCCCAAAGCGATTTAAAAGAGAAAATAATCTGAAGATGGGCAGACTTTGTCATTCACAACCACCTGAAACCATGTGGCTATCCCAAATCACAGCTGCATATTAAAGCCCCAGCAGTGTGATGAGTTGTGTGTTGGGCTGCTGATCTGCTAACCGTCAGGTCAGTAGTTTGAAGCCACCAGCTGCTCTGTGGGAGAAAGAGGAGGCTTTCTCCTCCCGTAAATGTTTTCAGTCTTAGAAACCTTAACAGGCAGTTTTACTCTGTCCTGTGGGATGCTGTAAGTCAGAATCAACTTGACGACAGTAAGTGTGAAGCTTTTTTCTTTTACCTAAATCAACCCATTTATTACAGGCCAGAGATGTTTCAAATAGTGGAGGAGCTTCCCCTGGTCTTTCAGTTCCCCCAGTCTTGGGATGGCAGCCTGTACTGTGACAGCATAAGGTGGCTTTGTGGCTCCAGGCGCCACCAGCTCCCGTCTCATGCAGGAACCACAGTGCCAGAAGCCCACAGCGCGCCTCTTCACTTTAGCTCTGCCACAGAACGAGCAAGTGTACTTGGCATGTTGGTTGATTTCAATTTTCTTCACTTTTTCCTGAGGGAGTCACCGTAATGGACCCCTGTTGGCCCACGATCCCGACCTTCTTGGTGTGTTTGCCCATCTCACCACAAACTTGTTCCCAGCCAGAGGGCAAGTTTGAATCTTTGTGACGGCAGCTTGGTGAAAAGGTTTCGTCTTAAGTTTCATAGTGGATCATTGTACAGAGAAACATGCTCGTTGGAATCCTGTACTGAAAAGTAGTGGGAACTTCCAGGTGAGTTTTGACCAAGTGTTCCGCCTCTTCCCCAGGTAAGGGCCCCAGTGCTTCGTTTGAAAGAGGGCGAGTCCAGCACAGTTGGGGTCCGTCTTTCGTCTCCTTCCTGCTCCTGACCAAGTGGGGCGAGACTTCCCGACAGCATATGACACACAGGTATGTTGGTCCCTGCAGGTTTCGTCCTTCAATTGGCCCTTCTTTACTTAGTGTGAAAAGAACGAACTCCAGAGGCAGGCCGACCTTGTCGGGGGGTGGGCCTTGTAGCGCTCTCATTCTCTCACAGGTTCTGTGCACGTGTGGCACCATGTTTGGGTTTGCATCTGATCTCATTTGTATTTCTCATTTTTCCGGCCAGTCACATTAAACTCTTGAGAGTAACAGGCATGATCCCCAATGACCGGTGTCTTAGGCTTTTTGAACGGCGGTAACAAAATTCCACAGAGCCAGCGGCTTTAAAGAACCGAAAGGGGGCCCTGGTCATGGTGGCCCAGTGGGTTGTGTGTTCAGGCCACTCATGTCCAGCTCACAGTTGGAAGGCAGCCACGACGCCCTGTGCCATTTGAGAAAGAGGAGGCTGTCCGCTCCTGTGGAGATGTAGTCTTAGAAGCCCACTGCCGCAGCAGTTTTCCTCTGTCGTATAGGGTCACCCTGAGTCAGAATGGGCTCAGTGGCGGTGAGTTTTGGTTGAAGAGCCAAAATGTTTTGTCTCCCAGTTCTGGAGGCCAGGATTTGGAACCCAGGCTGTCAGCTGGGCCGCCTGAGCACCACCTGCTCTAGGGGACGACCCTTCCTGGTCTCTTCTAGCTCCTGGGGGCCCCTGGCGTCTCTGGCATGCCGGCCCTGCCGATGACCTTTACGTAGCCTTGTTCCTCCTGTGTGACTGTCTCCGGGTCTGTTCTCCCCTGGATGAGCTGCTACTCAGAAGGGGTACGGACCTTCCCTCTTCTGATGTGACCTCTTGTCAACCTCATGGCCAGTCCAGGAGCCCTGGCGTCATGGGCTATGAGTTGGCCTGTGAAGGACCAGGTCAGCAGTTCGAAACAACCAGCCCCTCCACAAAAGTAAGATGAGGTTCTTTGCTCCCATAAAGACTGACAGTCGCAGAAACCCACGGGGCCAGTTCTGCTCCGTCCTGTAGGGCTGCTGTGAGTCAGAATCAGCTCAATGGCAGTGGGTTTGGGTTTGGGGTTTGAGGAGCCCTCGTGGTACTGTGGGTCACCCACAGGGCTGCTAACTGGAAGGTCAGTGGTTCTAACCCACCAGCTGCTTCGTAGGAGAGAGAGGAGGTATCTGGTCTTATGAAGATTACCAGCCTTGGAAACCCCCCCAAAGAGTCGCTATGAGTCTGAATCAACTGAGTGACAGTGGTAGGTTTAGGACTTGAACATGCATTTCACAGTTGATCATGTCTTGTTTCTTTGCATCATTTAGAGAGGGAAACAATTCAATCCGTCGCATCCAGTCATCATTAATATGGCTTTGAAAACCACAAGTAGGACCCACAGTTCCTCCTCACAGACCAGCCTCTTAGGCTCTCAGCCTCACCTCCCTCAAAGGGAGGGTCCCGGGCTGGTGAGAGAGGCCTGTGTCTGCTGAGAATTGCACCTTTTGATTTGTGAACTGTTTGCTCCTCAATCACCCTTCACTAGGACTGGAAAGGAAAGAAAACAGCCTGTGTTTTGACCGCTGATTTGTGATAGATTGGCATTTTATTCATGAAATTATGAGCTCCTTAATTTCGTAGAATGTTTAAGCAATGTAAAGTGAGCTTGAAATGTTGATATCCAAAGGAGGACTAAACAAGTAGTTCTTTTAATCGATTGGACAGTATCAGGAAGCCTGATAGAATCCCATCCATGATCACAGTGCTGTCACAGTGCCCAGCTACCAACTCCAAGCGTCTCCATGGCCCCCCAAGTTTTTGGAAGCAGACTCCAAACAATTGGGGCTGGTTGATCTGTTGCTTGTCTCTCAACCAATAGATGGCTTCCTGCCCATTTCTTTGTTTCCTTGTGTGATGTTGGTTGGAAGCCCCACGCCGCTTGTCCTGTATACAGAGGTTTCCGTGTTTTCAGTTTGCTGCTCCCATTTAACATCATCTCGCCGGCTCCAAGGTGTGTTTGCGGTTAGGTGTGGGGGAGTCCGGCGAATTCAATTCAGAGCAACAGAAGGAAACACCACCCAGTCCTGCCCCAGCTCAGGACAGGAGCCCGGTGCTGCAGCCGCGGTGTCAGTCTGCCTCACTGAGGCACTTCTCTTGAACTGACCATCTCCTGTGCCAGGCCTGATGCCTTCTGCCAGGGACTGGTTTCTCCTGAAAACATGGCCAAGGTACCAGTCTCTCCATCCTCCCTTCTAAGGAGCCTGCGGACTGTAGGTCGGCTAAGACCAGGTTTATGTATGCTCTGGAAGTCCACTGTACTTTCGGGATTCTTCCAGAGCACCATCCTTCGGATGCATCCATTCTTCTCCAGTCTTCCGTCCGCTGTCCGACTGTCACATGCACATGAGGCAACGCAGAACACCAAGGTTTGGGTCAGACCACCTTAGTCCTCAAAGTGACATCCTTGTTCTTCCATGCTTTAAAGAGGCCTCCTGCAGCAGATTGTCCCAATATAAGATGCATTTCCTGTAAATGTCCCTTCCTGGAAAATGCTGGGTGGATTTGGAGACTTGGTCACGTACAGGCTCCGTGCTGCTGGGGACTCAGCGTCTGGTTGTCTCTGTGTGGCGGCAGCTGCCCAGGATGGTCATCCCTGAGACTCGGAATTCTTCATGGTCACTGTCGGTTGCCATCAAGTTGACTGACTCAGGACGACCTTATTTACAACAGAAGAAAACGTTGCCCTGCCCTGCTCCATCTTCCTGACGATCTAAGTCCATTACGGTGCCTGTTGCCTCAGTCCATCTCATGGAGGGTTTGCCTCACAATGAATGCATTGTTCTCATGCAGTAGTTCTCAACCTGTGGGTCAAGACCCCTTTGGGGGGGTCAAATGACCCTTTCACAGGAGTCGCCTGATTCATAACAGTAGTAAAATTACAGTTATGAAGTATCAATGAAAATAATTTTATGGTTGGGGGTCACCACCACATGAGGAACTGTATGAAAGGGTCGCATTATTAGGAAGGTTGAGAACCACTGCCCTAGAGGCTGCTCTCTCCTGGCCAAACCTCATCATCTTCACTTCTCTGAAGCCTTCTGGTTGTATCTCTTAGAACGATTTGCCCATTTTCCCGCTAGTCCATGGTATAGTTGGCATTCTTTGCCAACACCACAAATGCACCAATTATTCTTCCGTCTCCCTTTGCCATGGTCCAGCGTTCACATGCGTCTGAACCTGCTGCAGCTTGAGCCAGGCACCTCTTAGTCATCAGAGTGCCATCTTTGCTGTTTAACACTTGAAAGAGGTCTTTGGCAGCACATTTCCCAGTGTGGTGCATCGCTGGGCTTCCTGACGCTGCTTCCAGGACATTGATTGTGGATCAAGTAGAATGAAATCGCTAACAGCTTCAGTTTTCGTCTCCATTTAGAGGTTGCAAAGAGACCACAGTCGAATGTTGTCATGTACTCTTGCTTGACTAACTGAAATCCTTTGGCGAGAGAGACTGCCTCGTCGATGACGTGACCCCGAAGGGACAGGAAGACAGTTCCTTTAAAGGGCAGAAGAGCCGCTCAGTCCTTTCTCTCTCATGAAAACAGCAGGGTGGTTCTATAGCACACTCTGAACGTGACCAGTGATGTTTGAGGCATGTACATGCATCGACTTGCACGCCATGATTCCTCCAATACTGGTAGGTGCAGAAATGGCACCATTTGGGGCCAGCAGGAACTTCTTCAGCTGGCTCTGGAATCATTTTAACAAAACCCTTGAAGTCCAGTCTCCCGGCTTTCTTTGTGGCCAGGTGGTCATTCAGACTTCCCCGGTAGCTGTTCTCACCCGACCTGGAGTTGGCGTTTTCTCCAAGCAGCTCTGGCTCCTTTCGGTGGAAAGGGCGCTGGGGCCACATTCAGGCCCCAGAGTGCCCCTTGCTACAAGTGAATTCTAGTCTCTCGGTCTTTCTGACGGACAACCAGGAAATAGACTTTAGAGTTAACATGCATCAAGAGTGCATCCTCTTTTTAAATTCAATTTAGGACTACTGATAAGCCGTTTTTACTTTGATTTTATATTTATGTTCTCCTTTCATATAAGGAGCCTGGCAGGCACTGTAGGTCAAGCATTGAGCTGCCAACTGCACAGTGGTCAGTTCAGACCCACTGTGGTTCTGAGCCAAATCCGCAAAAGTAAAGATTCTCAGAAATCGACCCCTGTCCCTGGTCTGCCCATCCACTTTTCCTCTCTCTTCCAAAGGCTTCCTCTCTCTTCCTCGTTTCTGGTCTGTTGTCTCATTTTTAACATAAGCGTATACATTTAAATATATATATCTGCATGTGAGAGGCTTCAAAAAGTTCGTGGAAGACAGGATGAAAAGATAATGAAATGCTTCCTTCAACTTATTGAAGTCCCTTTGCATATGTATTATATAGGTGTATGTGTATACATGTATGTGTGTGTGTCTGTGTACATGTATATATAGGTGTATGTGTGTGTGCACTCTTCTTAGGAGGTGATAGCATACTATACAAGCTTTTCTCCACCTTGGTTTCGTTTAAAATTTAACAACGTATCTTGAGTATATAGAGGTCCTCCTCATTCATCTATTTTAACAGAGACATAGTATGTCATCCCGTGAGTGTTTTAGAAAAGACCCACGTGTTTTTCTAAGGGTTGGCTTTTCATACAGCCCAGCGGCAGTTCTCCTTCTGGGTATGTTCTTGCTGCTGTGAGGTGTCCTCGGGTGGTTCTGCCTCACAGTGAACCCTGTGTCCAACAGCATGAAACACGGCCCAGTCCCGCCCCATCCTCATGATTGTTCTTAGGGTCCAAACCATTGTTGCAGCCCCTGTGTCAGTTCATCTCATTGAGGGTCTGCCTGTTTCCGATGACCCTCTGCTTTAGCAAGCATGATGTCCTTGTCCAGGGACTGACCCCTCCTAATAGCATGTCCAAAGTACATGAGACAAAGCCTCACCACACTTACAGCTAAGGAGCAATCTAGCCACAGGAGAAATGTGTTTGTTCTTTTGGAAGTTCATGGTCATTTTAATATTCTTCAATAACACCACAATTCAAAAGCATCAATTCTTCTGCTGTCATCCGTGTTCATGGTCCAGTTTTCACCTGCATAAAGGGCGGTGGGAAGTATGGCTCGGGTCAGGGGCACCTTAGTCCTCAAAGTGCCTCCTGTGCTCTTCAACACTTTATAGATTTGCTCCATGCCATATGTCAACTGTCGCTTCCATGAGCATTGAGTGTGCATACAAGTGAAGTAAAATCCCCGACAGCTTCCGTGTTGGCTCTGTTAATCATGACCGTTTATTGGTCCAGTTGTGAGAATTTTACTTCCTTTACATTGGGTTGTCATCTGCACCAAAGTCAGTGTGTGCTTTGATTTTCATCAGTAAGTGCTGAAGTCCTCGACACTTCAGTGAGCCAAGTTACGTCACCTGCGTTTATGGTTGTGAGTTGCCATCCGGTCAGTCCCAATTCACTGCCACCCTCTGAACACTGGTCTGTCCCATGCCATCCTCACAATTGTCCCTCGGTCTGAGCCCATGGGTGCAGCTGCCTTGTCAAGCCACCTGGTCGAGGGCTTTCCTCTTACTGCCCATCTACTTCACCAAGCGCAACGCCTTCTCCAGGGACTCATCTCTTCAGACAACATGTTCAGGGTATGTGAGACAAAGTCTTGCCATCCTCGCCTCTAAGGAGCATTCTGGCCGTACTTCTTCAAAGACAGGTTTGTTTGTTCTTTTGGCAGCCCATGATATTTTCAATACTCGTTGCCAGCACCACAATTCAGATGCATCGATTCTT
Organism: Echinops telfairi; assembly: GCF_000313985.2. Classification (NCBI taxonomy): domain Eukaryota; kingdom Metazoa; phylum Chordata; class Mammalia; order Afrosoricida; family Tenrecidae; genus Echinops; species Echinops telfairi. Next base: position 8,039,726 of record NW_022103915.1, read on the forward strand.
GTTCAGTCTTTCTTATTGTCCAACTTTCATATATATATGAGGTGATTGAAAGTACCATGGCTTGAGTCAGGCCCACCTTAGTCCTCCAAGTAACTGCTTGCTTTGCAACACTTCGGAGAGGTGTGGTGCAGCAGATCTACCAATGCAGTGTGTCTTTTGATCGCTTGACTGCTGCACATGGCAGATTGTTAATAAGTCTTCCTCCATCCCAATGCCACATTCTTCTTCATGTACTCTGGCATCTTGGGTTATTTGCTGAGCATTCAGATTGAACAAGTATCATGAATGTGTACGACTGATGCACATCGTTCCTGATTTGAAACCGTACAGTGTCCCCTTGTTCTGTTTGCCCAGCTGCCTCTTGGTTCCCCACAAGCACAATGAACTGTCCTGGAATTCTCACTCTTCCCAATGTTTTTCATATTTAGAATCAGTATGTGTACACCAGGGTTCATGGCCACACCATTCACAGTAGTCGAGAGGTAGAAACAAGAAACAGAAAAGGGCAAAGCCCTTCAACCGATGAGTGGCTAGCACAACATGGTGTGTGCACACAATGGCCTGTGTGGTGGCAGGACCCTGGCCTGGGTCAGGAGGGACACAGCATCTTGGTACATGGTTGGGTGGAATGAGCACTCTGAAGTCCCGAGTCAGACCAACCCAGGAGCGTGGACCATGCTGGACCTCAACTTGCTATTGTTTTCTAGGTTTGACCATGCTCTCCACATGGCTCAATCCGGTTCTTTCTAGTTGTCTGTCTGGCTCAACCCCTTCCGTGGCTCATTTACCTGGGTCAGGATCTAGTCTCCCCGTGTGCTAGCCCTGGGCCCTGTCCCATGGCCAGGCGTTGGGCACCATCAGGTCTCATGAAGGAGACAGTGTGCTGAATTGTGTGTGTACATTGAGATTTCCCCAGAGTGTTTTCATAAACAGGGCTACCTGCCTGCCTGTGGCCCCCTCCCCTTCCCCTATAACTGGCACAACGTCCTGGACACTTGGCGTTGTCCTGCCAGGCTGGATGTCTCTCCCCCTCTGTGTGGTGCTGCCAGGATCCTCCTCCCTGGCAGGAGCCATTGTCTTTGTTCATCTGCTGCTTCTCTTTGGGTTTTCCCGGGACTTGCTGGTTCCTGGAACACTCGTTGGTCAGCAGTTGTCATTTTGTTTCCAGTTTCAAATCTCCAATTCACATGTAGCTCAATTCCACTCCCAGCAGGAAGGGCCTTAAATGACATCATCGGAGCAGTGGAGGCCCAGAGGACAGTGCGGAGGGTTCCAGTCACCTCCTCACCGGTTCATCTCAGCTGCCCGGGGAAGGCTTTGGTGATTTCCTCAGATAATTAAACCACGGTTCCTTTTTTCTTTTGAGTGAAAATAGGGCCTCAGAGTACAATAAACTCACCTCCATAAGCATCTAAACCAGTGGTCCTCAACCTTCCTCAAGCTGTGACCCTTTCATACAGTTCCTCATGTTGTGGTGACCCCGTATGTGGGCGTATCTGCACGTGGGCGGACCCCACTGGAGACGGATAGAGGAGCTGTGTCTCGGTTCCCAAGACCATCGGAAATGTGTGTTTTCCAATGGTCTTAGGCGACCCCTGTGAGACCCCCAGGTTGAGAACCGCTGATCTAAATAGATGCCAGCGTCACACGTTGTTAGGGAATTGCGAATGAAATGAGTGGTGAGGCGCTAGCCCAGCCTCTGTGGCCGATGCTGTCAGGTGTCACGGACTCGGTTCCCACTCAGAGTGACTCGCACCCAACAGCGTGAAACGCTGCCTGGCCCTGTGCCGGCCTCTATGCTTGCCCTGTTTCAACCCACTGTGCGGCCGACGTCAGTTCATCTGGGCAAAGGTCCTTCCCTTTGTTGCTGACCCTCCGCTTCTCCAGCCCGGCCCTGGAAAAGAACCCATGCTGAGGAGAGCAAACACGGGAAAGACCAATCCAAAGGCGCTGAACCACAGCCGTCACTGTACCACGCGTCATGTCCTCCTCCAGGTCCCTCCTGATGAACACGCCCAACGTCTGGGAAAGGAAGTCTCGCCATCCTCACTTCGAAGGAGCATCCTTCTTCCAAGACAGATCTGCTCTTTCTTTTGGCAGCCCCTGGTCTCCATGCTGCCTCGTCACCAGCACCGTAACTCACTGGCAGGGACTCTTCTTGCTAGGGCTTCCGCATTCGCTGTCTGGCTTTCACATTCATCCGAGGCGACTGGACGTAGCACGGCTTGGGTCAGGTGCACCTGAGTCTTCAGCGTGACATCTTTGCGTTTTAACGCTTCAAGGAGGTCTTTTACAGCAGGTTTGCCCAGTGCAGGACATTGCTTGAAACACCACTTGTCTGCCAGTGTGTTGCACTGGGTGCTTGCGTGTGTTGCTCCAACACCGGAAGCGACGCCCCCGTATTCCAAACCTCAGCAGGGTCACCTGTGGTGGACAGGTTTTCAGCAGCGCTTCCAGCCTCCGGCACACTAGGAAGAAAAACATGCTGAAGTACTTCTGAAAAGTAATTGGCCGGTGAGAACCTTAGGGATTGTCCTTTCCCTCTCGTCATTTCCTCTCAGCCGTGGCTCAGGTTACCTAATGTGACAAGCCGGGTGTACCTGGATGATGTGCGGCAGCATCCGTCTGCTTCCCACACCAGACGCTGAGATGAGGGTGGCTGGTGAGCACATGGTTGTGTAAGTAACACGCTAGCCAAAGGGATCATGCTCCACTTCTGCGCCTTGTGTCCTCTGAGCGGGCATCCCCAGGCTAGACTGTTGACTGTTAGTCCCCAAGTCCTTCAAAATTGCCTCCATAGCCATCCCTTTAATGCACGTGACTGGCTTGACCTCGGTTTTCTTCAGCAGCACAATAATTATTATAAATGTCGGAGAATCTCATTAACTTATGACCGGCACATCTAACTTTTAGGATAAAGATAGGAATTGTTATTTTTTAAAACTCCATGTAAGAGGGCAAAATAGAGATAGTTAAATTTAAATCAAGAAGTCTAGCCAAAGGTTTCAGAATTCTCCAATTTGGAAGGCTCCAGAGATGTGGTTTTGCTCATTCTTCGCTGCTTGCGGCCACGTACATAACATTAGCTGATGGGACCTCTGGCCCAGATGGGAAGAGACCAGTGATTGTATCTTAGTTGCCCACTCGCCAGCTCTTAAGACTAGTCACTGCCCTCCAAAGGATGTAGAGCCTTGGTTTTTTGGTGCGCTCTCTTAATGCCAGTTGACCCAGATGTTCCGAGCGTGGTGACCCAGTCCCTCAAGATGTTTGGTGGTGGCTGAAAAGTTTTAGACTTGCCCCTGTGTGCTCTCCTGCATACCTGGATGCATTTGTAGCACATAGGAACATGTTGGTAGAAAGTCCTCTGCCCACCCTGCCTGTGCTCGTGGGGTATCCCTGATTGACGTCCCACACCTGTCCAGCTTCCACCTCTGCCTCTGAAGCCACTCCGGAATTGTTTGTCACCACTGTTCGTGAGGACTTCTGTGAGCTGTGGGCTTCGCCATGGTAGTCTTCTACTCTTGGGTGCCTCACAGTGCCCACCCTTGCCTTGGTCATGGTGTGCTGCCCTTCTTGTTGTTGTATGTTGACCTTCTTTTCCCCCAACTCACTGTGTGTCCACTAGCCACTCGTTTTTCCTCCCTTCCTCCTTCCCTCCGGGGTAAGGATCAAAGAACGCTTCATACGTTATTTGTTCTCATGCTTTGCAACATTTTGTTGAAAAATGAGCCCCTTGAGTGTTGCAATAGGGTAATTCTGGAAATCAGATTCTACTTCCTCCTAGAGTTTCTTGTTCTTTCTGACTAGTGATTGTGGTTTGTCTAGTGACTTGTTAAAACAAATCTTGTCCAGTCTGTATTTTTCATTCTGTGTGGCCAGTGAGTCTCTGTCATTAGATCTGCAAGTGATTGAACCCAGATTTCCTTAAATGACTGGAACCCAAAAATCTCTCATCCAGCTTCGACTGACGGGCTCTGTGTGTGTGTTGTCTTGCCTTCCACATTAACCAAGCAGTGTGCAACACTGCCTTAGCCTCGTTGCCTACCAGCACAGAGCCTGAGGTCAGCGGGGGAGAGAGCTTAGGAACTACCAGGCTGTGTGTGTGTGTGTGTGTGTGTGTGTGTGTGTGTGATTTCTAGATTCCTGGAGCACTTGGAGCTCTGTGTGTGTGTGTGTGTGTGTGTGTGTGTGTGTGTGTGATTTCTAGATTCCTGGAGCACTTGCCGCTTTCTAAAGCACTTATTCCCAGCCTTTCCCTTTTAATTAGTCTATTATTTTCCCCAGCTGTTAGCCGATGCCCCAGGTTGCAGTGACTAAGACTCTTGCCTGTGAATGTCTGCAGTGCCGCTGTGGTGGTGATAGCTACCTGGGAGAGTTCTCTACTGGGCTAGAGAAAGGCGAGTCCTTTAGCCTTTCTCCTGGGGGACTGTGGACCTGTCAAAACAGACAACCAACATCCTGTAAGAATAAGGTCCTTCAGCAAGGGGAGCAAAGTAACCAAGTCCACAAGAAATCCTGAAAATAGACCTCTATAAGTGGAGAGAAAATGTTTTGAGAAACGATGTACAAATGCGCTTTACACAATTGATGTGTGTATGGATTG
>NW_022103915.1:8044668-8049069 GCF_000313985.2 Echinops telfairi
TTTGAGAAACGATGTACAAATGCGCTTTACACAATTGATGTGTGTATGGATTGGGATAACAGTTGTATGAGCCCCTAATAAAATGTTAAAAAAGAAAAGAAAAAAAAAGAAAATAGACCTCTGATTTGGGGACAGAGCTTGGCATCTCATCAGACCTGATTGGAAAACACTCATAAGGGTCAGCAGGCAGACCTGGAACTGTCTATGGGTTTTTTTGTTTTTGTTTTTGTTTAAGCTCTGTGTCTATCTATATAAGATAGGCAGGACAAACAATCCCAAGGTGAAAACAACAGGACCAGTGGTCCCTGGTGGGGGAACATGGAAGAGAAGGGGGCATCAAGGGGGGGAGTTGGAAGCCAAGAGATCTAAAAATATGGCAAGGAGGCCTGGTGGGGTTTGATCGAGTGCAATGTATCCAAGAGGAATTACTGAGAACCAAGTGGAGGGTGAGCATGATAGTGGGACAGGGGAAGGTGAAAGGCAATAGAGGAAAGAAGTAAGAAGCAAAAGCTATTTATAGAGGTCTAGCTATAGGCTTGTATACATGTAAATATATTAATTTATAATGAAAGGGCTAGAGGTCAATACACATATATTTATATGTTAAAGTATTAAGATAGCAGATGGACTTTGGGCCTCTACTCAAGGCCTCCCTAAACACAAGACCACTGTTCTAAAAACCTGGTATTCTTTGATACTCACCTTCCCAACACAATCACTGAAGATAAATAGGTGCAGAAGCAAATGTGGTGAAGAAAGTGGATGATCCATGGCTATCAAAAGATACAGCATCTGGGGTCTTAAAGTCTTGAAGATAAACAAGCAGCCGTTTACCAGGGAAGCCCACATGGAAGAAACACACCAGCCTGTGAGATCATGAGGCATTGACAGGATCAGGTATCATGTATAAAAAGATACAAAACAGCCAATTATATTGATGTGAATGAGGGTGGTGGTGTAGAGACCCAGAGGCCATCTGTAGACAACTGATCATCCCCCCATAGAAGGGTTACAAGGAAGGGACAATTCAACTGGGGTGTAGTGTCGCACTGACAAAGTACACATCATTCCTCTAGTTCCTGAATGCTTCCTCCTCCACCACCACCATGACCCAGTTCTACCTTACAAATCCGGCTAGACCGGAGTACACACACTGTACAGATAAGAGCTCTAGACACATGGAATTCAGGACAGATAAACCTCTCAGGAACAGTAGTGGGAGTAGTGATATCACTAGTATAGGGGGGTGGGGAGGGAGGATAAAGTGGGAACCCATCACAAGGTTATATGGATGTATATAGAATAACGAATGTGGGTGAAGGGAGACAATGGACAGTGTATGACATGAAATAACAATAATGTATAATTGATCAAGGATTCACAAGGGGAGGAAGGAGGGGAAAATAGAGCTGATACCAAGGGCTAAGTAGAAAATGTTTTGGAGATGTTGATGCCACATATGTACAAGTGTGCTTAATACAGTCGAATGGTGGATTGTCATACGATTTATAAGAGCCCCCCAACAAAATGCTTACTTTAAAAAAAACAAGAGAAGACTACGGTCCTTCTGCTTATACCGGGAGCATGGCTGGTCTCTCGGGAACAGGAATGAGACGAGGGGCGCGTGTTCGTGTCATCAAGGTGGTTTCTGGCTCAGTTATCGTCATAGATGGAGGGGCTTCAAGAAGTGCGTGGGAACGTTCACCATCTTCTCGTTCCCTCTGCCCAGCAGACGGAAGGGTAAGGCAGCCCTCCGCCAGCCTGCCGTTCTTAGCAGATTCAGCCAGGGGTTCTGAGGCAGTGTTCCCCTGGTGGCTACGAGCTTTGGCTTAGTGTCCAGCATGCCTAAAAAGATCTTCCTGGCAGGGTTCGATGGCCGCTTTCATGGGATGAACTGTGGGTTCCGTCCTCAGCCACGTCGTTGGCGTCACTGAAGCGGAGTCCGCTGTCATGACCACCAGGCACGTGTGTCAGGGGACACTAGGACAGCCTTCTGGTTTCCACCCGCGCCTGGGGCCATTTCTGGAGGCAGCTTTTGCTTAGAAAGGACTGTTTTCTTGGGCAAGGTTATCAGTTCTCTCGAACTAGTTGGTGGTTCGTTTGCCCGTCTTACTGGACACAGCATCCCCCTTCTTGACTGCAGGTCCACTGTGGAGCTGCGTTCTGGTTGGGGTTCAGAGAGACGGCTGGCCCTTTGTCAACAGCAGCACCCAGAAGCCAAGCTGGACTTTTTTACAGGGCCAAGATGGGGAAACATGAACCGCTCCATTGAAACAGGCCATTCTCCTCAAAATGAAGCCATGACACAAATTTATAAAAAGACTTTCATGATACATCTAACCAACTACCCGAGGATTGTGGTTGGAGGCTGTTGAGCTGGATTTGATTCACAGCAACCCCATGCGACCCAGTGGGCTGTCCCCTGGGGTCTCTGGGCTGTGGTCTTTATGGGATTGGATCGCCAGAGCTTTGCTCCCAGGGGACTGCTGGCGGGGTTTGAACTGCCAGCCTTTCAGTTTGCAGGCGAGCACTTCACCACTGCATTGCTTCTAATGAAAGGATTAGTCATCAGAATATCTGAAGAACTCCTCAAAATCCACCAGTGAAAGACAGTTAACTCAGTGCCCCAGGAAGACACGATCAGGTACATCAAGAAGCTAAAAAAGCAAGAGGCTCATGAATATATGAAAGAAGGTTCCGTTTTGAAATTAGGAGGTGACGTTAAAAAGCAAACTGCTAGGTTGTCTGAAATTTAGGATGCAGGACAACAGGTGTCGGTGAGGATGAGGATTCAGGGAAACACACGCTGCTCCTGCTGGGGTGGTGGAGAAGGCTGTGTTGCTGCCTTGGCTTTGATGAGCGCTTGGGCACTCACTGGTGAAACGGGCGTCCATTCACACAGCTCACGCACCGGCCCTTCCCCTCCCCCTTGATGTAGTGTTTGGTGCAGGTACCAGCCAATTTCGCTGTAAAGTTCAAGATTGGAAATATTTTAAGACTCTGCTGACCACATGTCATCTCTGCCAAATATTTTTCTTTTTGTTTTACAATCCTCTAAAAAAAATTCTTAGCTCAGATGTAATTAAAAAAAAAAAAAAAAAAAGCAAACTTCCTGGGGAGTCAATTCCAAGACTGCCAGTCACCACGGGGTCAGCCAGCCTCCTCTGTGCTTGTGGAGCCACCAGGGTTGGTTGATTAGTAGCTCAACACGTAACCCACAGCACTACCAAGCTCATGGGCCCCTGACTTGATTGGATTCACAGGCCAGTGTGATCACCCCTGGTGCTAGCTAGGGTCCATGCCCTAGAGACATTCCTAGCAAGGAATGTCACCCAGCAGGCACTCGCCTGGGTGTTTACAGCAGCAGCAGAAAGGACGAGTGGCAGATCTCACACAGACAGACAAGGATGAAGGCTTAAAATGCTCCGAGGTAAGAGGAATTCCCAGAGGACAATAGGGCATGTGCCACTTTTATGATGTTCAAAACCCAGCTGAAGTAGGTCGTTTGCAAAGTGTGTGCTGTATGTCTGTGTGGTAAGTGCCATTGAGGTGGCTGCGACCCGTCACGGCCCTATGGGCACAACAGAACGAAACACTGCCCGGTCCTGCGCCATCCTCATCATTGTTCCTGCGCCCAAGCCCTTGGCGCACCCACTGTGTCGTTCACCTCATTAATCTGATAGCAAGGAGCTCGTGCACAGTTGAGAGGGTGGTCCCTTCTGGGCCGAGGAAGGAGGGTGGGGAGGGACGAGCACACAGGTGGATGTAGGCTGGGCTCGGGGTTCATTCTGCGGTGGTGCTTCATGCCTTGCTTATATGTTGCCCATCGTCTTCTGTATGTGTCACACATTACATAGTATGTCTTTTAAAAAACAAGAAAGAATACCAACCAGGGAGGCATTGGAGCCCCCACACCTGACTTCCCTGAAGCAAGACTTGGTTGTCCCCGAGCTTGGCTGTGGTAGTCACCTATGATGGGGGAGTGGGAAGGAGCTGGGTGGTGTTGTGTGCCCGGGAGTGCCCCCTGCCCATCTCATCTCTGCCGCCCTCACTAAGAGCACACTGTCCTTTGCGCATGAGAGCTATGGGCTGACTGGACACGGAGTTCTCTGTTCGGTCTCCATCCATCTGGGTGGCTCTTCAAAAGCAGGTGCCCCACCCCCTTGATGACCACTTGTAATTGTTGAAATTGTGTATCACAGCAAAGCATAATCCAGTGCAACAGTTATAAATACCAAGTTCAGCAGTGTCCAAATGCACCATTCTTTTTTTTTTTAAACAATCAATTTTATTAGGGGCTCTTATTATAACAACCCATACATCAATTGTATCAAGCATATTTGTACATATGTTGGCATCACTATTTTATAAACATTTAATTTCTATTTAAGCCCTTGTTAT
>NW_022103915.1:8050815-8052252 GCF_000313985.2 Echinops telfairi
TGAGGGGCATCATGTCTCATAGTGGGGCTGGCCATGTGGTCCTCTCTGTGGACTGGCTGCTCTAATTGGGGTCATCGTCCTCAAAGCCCTGTGGGCCAGGATGTGCTCCAGTCTCTCCTCCTCCCCCGTAATCTGCTCCCATGTGCTCCGACCAAGTGCACCACCATTCAATGACCCTGATGGCGTTCTTCAAATTAAGCTAGCATCTTCACCCTCCTTTTCTGAACTGGGAAAGGAGCCTTGGTGGTAGGGTGGTTCAGTGTTGACCTGTGATCCCCAAAGTCAGCAGTTCAAAACCAGAAGCAGCAACTCTGGAGAAAGACAGGCTTTCTACTCCCATTAAGTGTTAGTCTCAGAAACTCACAGGGGTAGTTCTACCATGTTCTATAGGGTCGCTACGAGTCAATGTTGACTGGATAGCAGTGAGTTTTTGTTTTTTTCTTAATTATCCGCCCCCCTCCATTAACATATGGGCTCAAAGTGCAGGAATAATTGTGAGGATGGTGAAGGACCAGGCAGTGCTTCATCCTGCTGTACCTGGGGTTGCTGCGAGTCTGGACCAACCTGACGGCACCAACAACAACCTTAACATAATCTCACTGTCCTGAGCGTCCTGGCTGAGCTTTCTAGTTGCTGCCGTCAGTTTGAGGATTAGCTTATTTTTGTTTATTTATCTATTGGGGAACAGCTTATTGATTTATGCTGAAGCAAGCACAAAACCGGCTGGAGTTTAATCATCGATTAGGTGCTGGATCTATAGACGAGTCAGTTTGAGGAGGCGTGCCAAGCCCACTGTGTGAAGCCCTCTGATTTCTGAGCCTGGGATGCCTGGATGTTGGTGGAAAACTTTCCTTTCTTCCAGAGCTGTTTTGTGGTTTTCCTTTCTTCCTGGATTGTTTGTTTGGCTGGTGTTGGCCCGGTTTTCTTCATATCACTTCCAGGAGGTTCGTCACTGCCCCGCAGAGATGCACTCCACTTCTTTGTCTTGATCTCATATCCTGCAGCCCCGTGGAACACGCTTGTTAGGATCTGGAATCGAGTCTCACGTCTTCCCCACCAGTCTGGATGCCTCTTCTTGCCTAATTGCCAAGAAGGGGCTATTTGAGCCCCCTGCGCTGAAGAAACAGCCCTGCCCTCATCAGATCCCTTCCTGCCACCGAGCATCAAGAGGAGATGCCGTACCCCCCTGCATGTGGAACCCCCCGGCCTTTCTGCGTCACCTCTGTCATCACCCTTCCAAAGCATCTATCTAGTCCACTCACAAAGCTGTGCAGTCATCCTCACCACCATCTGTCTAATTCTAGGACATTTCACGCCCCGCCCCCCAGCCGAGGGCAAGCCTGGCCCTCCCCCACGAGCCCACCCGCACCCCCACACCCCAGCAGTGACCAGGGCCTGACTGCCTCCGAGCAGTTGGTGTTTGAATCAAGTCCCCCA
>NW_022103915.1:8052352-8082646 GCF_000313985.2 Echinops telfairi
CACACACACACACACACACACACACACACACGCACACACGCACACACACAAATGTTAGGCTGTGATGGTGTGGCATCCTTGCCTGCTACCTCAGCACCACGGGGCCCCATTGTGGAGCTCAGCCCAGGACTGACGTGCGGGGGCCAGGAGCCCCGGTGGCCCATTCACAGGGATGGATGCTGCATCAGCGTCCAGCCCTGCAGGGTCAGCACCACCAGGACAGGGCCACCGCGGGCGCCTCTCCGTGGCTTCCGTTACCTCGTGCCTGTGTCTCTTCTGCTTTCTGTAAAAACTTGAGCTGCATAATGACTCTCTACTGCTTGTGCAGCCTCGGACCTGTGACAGCTTCATCCACATGTGACCTTTGTCGTGAGCTGGCCCCGTGTTCACTTCTCACTCGCATTTGAAATAGTAGCCTCACTCCCACACACAAGCAGTTCTCATCAAAGGGCTCCCATGTACCATGGCTTCCCAGGCCTCCGGGAGACCTTGTAAAGAGTGTGCCCAATCGAGCAGGGTGCTCCAGGGTGGGCGACTGCCAGGTGAGGTCTGAGGGGCTCTATTCCCTGCTCCTGGTCTCGCCTGGCCCCAGAAATACCTGTCCCCACCTATCTGTCACATGCTGGTTGAGCACCTCCCATCCTCAGGCCCCATTCCAGGGCCCAGTTGACCAGCCAGTCACCCAGCAGATAGGAACCTGCACCTCAGGAGCTGCCCAGTGGCAGCCATAAGGGTGCAGGGGAGCCTCCATGTGCAGGCAGTGTGGGGGGCTGTGGGGAAACCCGCACTGGCCAGAGGAGCCTCCTTGACTTGGTGGAGAGTCTGACCTGGGGGCCTGTTTGGCACCTTCCAGGAGGGGGCTGGCCATGCAGAGGACTGCGAGAGTGGACACACTCGGCCAGAGGAGATGGCTGGCGGGCAGTAGGTGCCCTCCTGGACAAGCCCTCAAGGCCCCTTTCTCTGGCAGGAGACCAGTACCTGGCACCTCTCCTCCTTCATGATGCTGTTCTGAAGCACAAGTCTGCAGGCCTGGCGGGTCAAGAGCAGGCTCCCCACTTGACCCCCGATCCGGGGTATTTTATGAAAAGCTCATCACGAACCACGGCACACTGGCTCACTAGTATTTCGGGGGGCTGCTGCCACATCAGTGCCCATCCCCCTGCAGAGTGGAGCAGGACGAGGCAGTGTGGGAACAGGCCTGGCAGGTTCTGGGCAGGCAGACACCCAGGACATATGAGCAGAGAAAACTGAGCCCTGGAAGTTTCTAAGTAACAGCAGTGACTGGATGGGGTACAGACGTGCACCTCTCACCTCCCTGGGCAGTTGGTGTGAGAGAGCAAAGACAGCGGGGTCCAAACCCACCTGGGGAAACCCCAAGCACAGCCTCGGCAGAGGGGTACCCAGCACCTGGGCAGCGGCTCCCTGAGCTGAGTAGGGGAGTGGGGATGGCTCAGGCTGGTAACTGCTGGGGTGCAAGCTGTGCCTGGAGACGCTACTGGGGCCACTAGCCAGAGGACTTGACGGGACTAAGGAGCTGGGCAGGAGAACAGTGCCCAGTGCCCCCGGGGAGCCTGGAAGTACCCTGCATGAACAACTTACCATCACAAACGCGCATGGGGAATAGGGACACCCCCCTCCTACCCCTACCCGAAGGTGTTTAATTTGTGCTGCAGATAAATGTTAATAAATATTTAGGATCATTAATCAGCTCGCTGATGCATATGTATCACGCATCCTGGGCTTTGAATTCACGCACATGCGCCTCATGAACTTGATTCCACCTGTGTCCCTGCGCCTTCCTCCTGTGGAGTCTCCAGGTCCCGCTGGCGGCTCAGGCTGGGATCCTTAGGGCTGGGCCGCTGCTCCGGAGCCTCTGCCCGGCCACCTGAAGAGTGGGAGCCCAGCAGCTCCACTCTGCCTTGCCAGCCCTCTGTCCCTTGAACTCCAGGCAGTGCTGGGAGGGGCTCCGAAGTCCCTGGGGGTCTTCTCTCGAGTCCTGTGTGAAGGTCATTGAATGAGGGTGATGTCGAGTCCGAGCATGCCTGTGTGAGGCACTGTGGGGACCCCACAGGTCATCGGAGCTCAGCTGCTCAGGGCAGCCCAGTCAGCAGAGGGGGCTGGACCGAGGGGGACCCATGACCAGACCTTGATGTGACCACAGCAGAGTGGTCCTGCAGCTGGGACACACACACACACACACACACACACACACACACACACACACACACACGAGTGTTTGGGTCCAGAGAAGGGAGTGCAGCACACCCGAGCCTGTCCTGCTCCTGCCCCATGGGGGTTGGGGGAGGTGTCCTGTGTTTGCCAGGTCAGCGATGAGAGCCTGCCCATGCGCTGGCCTCACCTGTTGGTTTCTTCCCACAGAAGGCCCCGCCCGCGACATGGAGTCCAGTAAGAAGATGGACTCCACTGGCCCCCTGCAGACCAACCCTCTGCTGAAGCTGACCTCTGACCGCAGCGTGGGGGCAGCTGTGTTTCTCCCCGAGCAGGGGGGCTACAAGGAGAAGTTTGTGAGGACCGTAGAGGACAAGTACAAGTGTGAGAAGTGCCGCCTGGTCTTGTGCAACCCGAGGCAGACGGAGTGTGGCCACCGCTTCTGCGAGACCTGCATGGCCGCCCTGCTGAGGTGGGCCCTCCCTGCCCCCCCCCCCTTCCTTTCAAGGTGGAGAGCTCTGGAGGGGCCGGGAGGAAATGCTCAGAGCCAGCTCCTGAGCCGCTTAGAACTTGGTAGAAGCCCAGGGGTGAGTCTAAGCCAGGGGAGGAGGCCTAGGAGGCCTGGGCAGCTCCCCTCCAGCTATCTGCTCCCAGCTTCCCCCACCCTCCATCTTGCAGGTGTCAGGGACCCCTGGGGGGGTGCCCAGCTCCTGTCACCAGATGTAAGAGGTTTTCCATGAACACAGTTCCATACCACTAACCAGCTGGCTGCCCGGCAATCGCTCTGGCACATGGCATCCACGTAGAACTGCACCTCAAAGGGTGTTCAGAGGCAGGCGGTCAGGCCTTCCTTCCAAGTGCCTCTAGGTAGAGGCAAACCCCCAACTCTGGTTAGCAGCTGAGTGAGCCAGCCACTCATGCCCCAGGGACTCTGCTGGTAGAATTGGAGCAGATAAGCTCTTCTTTTTAAAGAAGTTCATTTACCACCCCAACGGCTCTCACCCACCCTGTCTGGCTTCCCAGACCTTGTGGGTCCCACTGAGTCCCACTCTGCCCCCCCCACACACACCCTCTTTCACTGACTCAGGGGCTCATAGCCCCTGCCCCGCTTGGCCTGCTAGTGCTCTTCGGCTGGGCCAGGGGTGCCAAGGAGGCCCTGAGGCTCCCCTCAGGTGTCCGTGTGGTTTCCAGGCACAGGGTGGGTTGCAGTGGGGGCCAGGTCTGGGTAAGGGCAGCCGGGGGGAGCAGCAGGTTGTGGCTGGAGTTTGGGGACAGGGTGGCCAGTGGATTTGTTAAACCTCCCGTTTAAAATCCCCGAGTTGTGTGCCTTCTGTGGGTCTCTGAGTGAAGACACCAGTACCGGTCGATGGGAAAAGGCGGGGTCTCCAGGGACCCTCCAGACACTCTGGAGAACTCATTTTGGTTTCTGCAAGAAATTTTCACTTTTCTTTTCTCTGAAAGGGGCTTTCCGAGCAGAACTGAAATGAACCGCTCTGTCTGCAGACTTCCTTTGAGAGCCGAGTTACATTGATGGTTGTCCAGCCAGCCACACCCCAGCCGCTGCTGCCACCGTTCCACGCAGCGAGCCGGGGCTGAGCCCTGGGATGGACTGCGCTGGGAGGTGCGAGGAGACACAGGTTCCTGCTCTAACCTGTTCCTTGTGTTTCTCCCTCAGCTCTGCCAGTCCCAAGTGTACCGCCTGTCAAGAGGGCATCATCAAAGATAAGGTACTCCTGGTTTTGAGAAGGGATGTTGCTGGGCGTGTGGAACTGGGTGTCATTCTCCCACAGGCTGCTTTCAGGGCCTGGCCATCTGACCTCACGCAGCAAGAGGCATGGAGGCTCTGGGCTTGTGTCCACAGTGGGCCAGGCCACTGACAGTTCTGAGCCCGAGTTCCCCCCGTACGAGAGTACACCAGCTCGCAGACCTGCAGACGGGATGAGAGGGTGTGGACGAGGCCGAGTCATGCATGCAGGCCCAGCCCTGTGGTTACCCCAGCCAGGGCTCAGCCACTGCCTTGACCTGGGGTCTTGGTCCCAGATAGCTTGTATTGAACCCGGTATTGAGTTACCCTGTACCCTGTCAGACCTGTGCTAATCTGAGGTATTGATCTGAGTTTGCCCTTTCTCTACCCCTCATGCTGTATCTCAGAATCCTTAGACACGTGACATTTCATCTGGTGTGCGGGCTCACATACACACAGGCACATACACGTGGAGGTATGCATACACATATACGCACTGAAGAAAACTAACTCACTGCCATTGAGTTGATGCCAGTTCATAGCGACCCTTCTAGGAGAGGGTAGAAGTGTCCTGTGGGTTTTTGAGACTGCAGGGCTATACAGGAGGGAGCCCTGACTTCCTCCTGGGCTGAGCTTGCAGGTAGCAGCCCCACCCATCACCTGATGCTCCCCGGGCTCCTGTACACATGCACACACACACCCAGAGCCACACATGTGTACAAAGGCAAGCCAAAACTGCTATAAAATCATAGACACTTATTAAACAAGAACATCAAAACGGGCATCCGAGCCGCTTCTGAAGGCGGTGTGTCCGTCTCTCTACCCATCCTGGAGGGGCTCAGGTTGTGTACCTTCGTAAGTGCTAATTTCCTTTAATTTGGGGAACAAGAGCTTGAAGGTGTCTGATGCGGGCTGCGGGGTGGCTCCCTGTGAGCTGCTCCAGGGACAGCTCTTGCTGTTGTGACAGAGGACAAATGCCAGCCTGTGCTTCAGCGTTGCAGTGTGGCAGTGGCTTAGCACTTTCCCTACCAAGCCCCTGCGCTTGTCCTGCTTCCGGCAAGAAACTCTACTGAGATATGGCCCTTTGGGCTTCAGAGCTGACCCCTCTGCCTTGAATTGCACCAGGCCAGAAGCCACTGGTCCCATTAGTCCTTTCTTGGAGATGCCCCAAGGAGACTAAAACACAAGTGAATTCCCGAGAGGGCCTCTCTGCGGCCGCCCCCTGCTCCAAGGCGTGTGTTCTGTGTGGAATAAACCTGTGCCTATGTCAACTGGACCCCTGGAAGCAGTGCTCTCTGACCCTCAATGACACAGGCACACACACACACACACACACATGCACACGCGCTCAAGCTGCAGGGTGGGATTGGCAAGGGCACTTCCAGCCAGCCTGCCTGCCCAGCTTCTCAGCTGGGGCCCTAATGCCATCAGGTGCTGCTAACTCCTGCCAGGCGCATGTTGAGTTTGGACGTGACTCATTCCGAAAGTACTTAAAATTATCAATACAAACGGGTGCTCCTGGTAGTTTGATTAATGGGCCTCACCGTTCTATAAATGCAGGCAGGTTCTTCCATATCCCGGCGTCATTCTTGCTCAGGGCCCTTTCCTGGCCAAGCACTCCCCAGGCGGGCTTTGTCTCCCATCAGGAGGACCAGGGAGTGTGCTGGGCCCTGGGTGTCTGGTCCAGAGGCCTGGTTCCTGATCCCTCGGCCCTCCTGGGCGGCATCTTCTGTGGCCTTACCAGTAGGGATTTCTGTTCCTGGCAGAGGGCCGGTTGGGAAGAACAAGCCCCCCAGCTCGACTTCCCAGTCCCTGCAAAGTGTGGGTGAGCACAGGATGACACGTTGTGACATCCCTGGATCAAGTCTCAGAAGCATTGCCCCTCTGCTCCAAGGGCACAGCGCGGACAGCTGAGGGGCTCTGATCTGTTAAGGAAGTGCAAAAGGAGCGTGACAGAAGCTCAGGCCCTCATGGGAGAGAGCAGGAGCCGGCCCCTCCCCCATAACCGGAGCCAATATTCCCATCTCTTTTCTAGCTCTGAAATCCTGCGTTTGTTACCCTGCCGTGCTTATTTCGTGGTCTTTATCCATGAGGTTAGGCTCAAGTAACTCGGCAAACAGCATGAAGGGGAAGCATATTTCTGACTGGTTAAGATCTTTGTTGGCTATGGTGCCTGAAATAATGGCCTTAGAAAAGGAAAAAATAACCTGTGTTTATGAAGGATTAGATTCAACTCTGAAATGAGTTGCTTCTTGACTCCTCACAGTCGCCGATGCGGTGACTCTGCTGTGGTGGTTGAGAAAGGCCTGTTAGGGTCCCCATCCAGGTTTCCGCCTGGACATACAGCTCACACGGGTCGGAGTGACTTGGGACTTAGCCCAAGGACAGGGCTGGTAGACAGAGAGTGAGTGCTTTGAACACAGCAGCGAGTGTGCTCTCCTTTTAGACTAGGAGCATTCTTTATCGTCAGATTAACCCAAGGTGGGCCTCCAGGGCTTCTGCCGCCTTTTCTGAGGGGCGGACAGGTGAGCGCACAAGCACACAAATAGGCCACATCAATTTAGCAGAATGAATTAAGACAAGTATTTTGTAAACCACTCATACAGCAGAGCCCTTCCCGGTCACTCCAGGGTCTGACTGGCAAGCATTCTAGAAGCATGGGTGACAGCAGACTCTCTTCCAGCTTTGGTGAGGAGCCTTACCCACCCACCCACTCCTGCCACCCCACTTCCATTTGGGCACTGGGGGCCTGTGGACCCCGCCCGCTGGACTCAGCCCCGCCCTCACCCTGTCTTGAGATTGTACCTAAATTCACCTAAATTGCCTGGCTACCCCAAAATGGTCTTCAGTATTCACATAGCTCATTTTCTCTGGACTGTAATTAAAGTTTTTATTGCTCAAATGGCACCTTAGTGAGGCCACGCCTCCACCCTCCTGGTGGCAGTTCAGCTGGTCCCCAGTGTGACCCTGGTCCACTTTAAGAGCTCTGCTGATTTTCTTAAAGAGGTATTAACTTGGAGCTGAAGAACTGTTAATCCTCTTAAAAGAACACTCTTTCCCTTGCAGGTGTTTAAGGATAATTGCTGCAAGAGAGAGATCCTCGCCCTGCAGACCCACTGTCGGAATGAGAGCCGGGGCTGCACGGAGCAGCTCACCCTGGGCCAGCTGCTGGTAGGTGGGCCTCAGACTCATGCTGAGGAACACGGGGCCGGCCTCCGTCAGCCATGGTCGAGTCTGCGAAATGGGTCATGTAAGGCCCGTGGCCAGTGATCTCTCCAAGCACCACCACATGCAAAACTACTCAGAGTCACTTGGGGATAGAATGTTACTTGCATGGCCTTGTGATCCAGCACCCCAAAGAACTGCCCCTGTCCCTGCGGGCTGAGAAGCAGGCCCCTTTGAAGTGGAGGTCAGACCTACTCCCTCTCTCCAATCCATCACCACTTCGATCTCCAGTCATTGTCCCACGGCACTCTCTCTCTCTCTGTTTCTTGGCTGGGTTTGAGAATTCATTGCAGTGGCCATGCAGAGCTCACAGATGGTACTTAACAGGTAAGGGGTTTGTTAAGGAAGGAAAAGGCTACAACTCGAGATCAGGGTCAACAGGCACACAGGTGAGGTTGCTCACCTGTCCCCAGATGAGCACACATCCCTCCATCCTTGAGTGCAGGAGAGCTTTGGTCAGGGCAGCCTCCCTTTCGGCTGTACACTAAGGTGACCAGATGTCCTGCTTTTGGCGGGATAGTCCCGATTTTTAACAATTTTTCCCATGTCCCGCGGCAATTTTTAAAAGTCCCGATTTTTTGAAAGAATGCACCACAAGCTAGGGTGTACAGTTTTCGGCTTCCATGTGGCTATTTCGCCAGGATATGAGTTTTATCAATGGTGTCCCGCTTGACCAATGTTAAAATCTGGTCACCTTACTGTACACGCCTCCATGCTGTCCACGCAGCAGGTAGCCTGGGTAGCAACTTGCCCTGCTGCAGGGCCCCTGCTGGCCCTCTCCCCTCTCAGTGTCACAGCCCAGAATCCACACCAGAGCTCTTCTTGGAGGTTCCTCAAGGTCTTTCTCTGCTGTTTCTCTTTCCCTGCAAGCCGTGGGGCTGGTCACTTGTATAAGGAAACTCTATTCCATTGCTAGGTATGGCCCTCTTACCAGGACCACAGACTGACCAATCCCCTCAGTGGACTGCAATCCTGTCAATCCAATTGGTATTGTGAAGCCACTATTTGCAAAACAAATTGACCTATCCCTGCAAGGTACACAAAAAGCGATCAATCACAGGGCAGCTACGGGCCAGACAAAAAGTAGCAGACTGCCAAGTTGTTTACAGCTTCCTAGGAAAGGTCACCCCACCTGGGAAATTCCCTGTGACAAACTCTGGGGGAGAACCCACCTTGGGGCCCCCCTCCCCAAGTGGCTTCTTCAAAGAATAGGGCAAAGCTGACTCCTCAGGGTATAGAGAGGAAGCTCTCCCCAACTGTCTTTCCAAAGATTGGCGGCAGAAGACCACATAGAGGGGCTCCTCACCCCACAGACCTCATTGACTGACCTGCCACCAGGTTTGAATGCCCGTCCTGCTGAGAAGAGGAAGAAATCTGCTTTTTTATTAATACCTGGGAAGGATATTTGAGTTGGAATAACACTAGGCCCATAGCAGACACCTATCTACCTTTCTACCCAGGAGGAATAGTTGACAGGCTGTTTCAAAAGCAAGAGAATTTGAACAAAACTTCTAATTCACTAAATAGTATAGGAGACTGCCTCTTGAGACATTTGTCCCTCTGCTGTGGGAAAACAATACATGTACAGTGGCCGATTAGAAATGCTTCCGTCAGACTTAATTGTTCCGTGGTTGGGATGTGGTATTTCAGCTGTGGTATTTCAGGAGTTAGCATCGCCTGTCTTACAGGTGCATTTGAAAAACGATTGCCAGTTTGAAGAACTCCCATGTATGCGGGCTGACTGCAAAGAAAAGGTGTTGAGGAAGGACCTCCGGGACCACGTGGAAAAGGCCTGCAAATACCGAGAGGCCACGTGCAGCCACTGCAAGAGCCTGGTTCCCATGATCACCTTGCAGGTGCGCTGTTTACCACTCGCCCGCTCCCTGCCCCACTCAGCTGCCTTCTCCACAGAATGGCTCCCTGAGTGACCGTGCTCACCGAAACAGAGACACAGGATGGGAGTCAAAAGCAATTTGGCCCTGACGCCATTTCCGAGTTGAGCATGATGTGTCTGGTGTCCCCTGGTATATGGTGTTAACATTTCCGGTGCCTCAGTCATTTGAGGCTGTCAGAGCACCAAAGACTATTCACTGGAAAGGCGTAGTGTCTCCCCTCGTCCTGGGATATTGGCTTGCTGGCTTCACCCAACAGCTCCTCAACCAGCCTTGGCTCCCTCGGGACAGGCAGCCTGCCCGCATGAAGGGCAGAGGGGCGAATGTGAAGTATTTTCCAAAGCCTGGTGATTCTTGTACCACATGCCCACGTGAGCATAGGGTCACTCCCATGCAAACAGAAAAGCAGGAGAGGCGGTGCTGGGGCGCGAGGGACCCACATTGACAACCAGATGCTGCCCTGGCCTGGCACTGCAGCCCTCCATATCAGACCCTTTGGAGGGTCTACTGTGGGGCAGGTTGGGTTCTAGGACCTGGGCTTCAGCTGCCAGTAGGGAGAGCCCATTAGCATCTGGCGTTACTGTAGGTGCGATCACGGCAGCTGCACTCAGAGCACCGTGCGTCCAACAGCATGCAGCCCCACCCATTCCTGCACCATCCTCACGAGCACGCTGTGTACATTTAACAGTTTTATGGGCATATCAATCACGTATCATATAGCTTCACAGCTTAGACATGTTAAAAAGATGTGTGCAATCCTCACAATCAACTTGAGAACATGTTCTTTATTCTCGTCCTCATTATTCTTCCCATTATTTCCCCCTGGCTTCTCCTGCCACAACACTAAGAAATGATTAATCCAGTTACTGTCTCCATAGATTTAGTTATCCTGGATTTCATATAAAGAAAGACATGCCCCCCTCCCAAGAAAATAACAAACAAGAAAACCTACAGAAACCAATAACAGAAAAAACTCAGTAGAAAAGAAAGCAGACAGTAATAAAAACTACAAATGATAAGGTGTTACATTTTAACTACATCTCTTGGAGTGTTAAACATCCCCACTAAGTCACTTTCCAGTGCACTTCCTGCTGCCGAGGTGATTTACATCCCCTGTCTGAGGTTGGAGGGGATTCACCAGACCCTGCCCACAGACCTTGGGCCACAAGCATTCTTCTTTCTTTGCCTGAGAACATTGTTCTTTTTATAAATCACTTTATTGGGGGCTCTTACAGCTCTTGAGAACAATCCATACATCATTTGTCTCAAACACATTTGTTGCCATCATCATTTCCAAAACTCTTTCTACTTGAGCCCTTGGTATCAGCTCCTCTTTTTTCCCCTCCATCCCGTACCCTCCTACCCTTATGAGCCTTTGATAATTTATAAATTATATTTTCATATTTTCCACTGCCTCTCTTCAGCCACATTTCTGTTTTTCATCCCTCTGGGGTGGGTGTTGTAAGTCAATCATTGGGATCGGTTCCCCTTTCTCCCCCTTCTCCCCCAACCTTTCCCTGGTATCACTACTCTCAATATCAGTCCTGGATTCTGTGTATCAAGATCTCATCTGTACCAGTGTACAGATTTGTAAGGTAGAATTGGGGTCGTGATAGTAGGGAGGGAGGGAGGAAGCATTAAAGAACTAGAGGAATGTTGTATGTTTCATAGGTGCTATACTGCACCCCGGCTGGCTCCTCTCTTCCCTGTGACCCTTCTGTGAGGGATGTCCAATTGTCTACACATGGGCTTTGGGTCTCCATTCTGACTTGCGTAGTTTGCATCAAAATGGTTTGTTTTGGGTCTTCTGATGCCTGATACTTGATCCCGTTGACACCTTGTGATCACATGGGTTGGTGTGGTTTTTCCATGTGGGCTTTGTTGCTTCCATGCTAGATGGCTGCTTGTTTAACTTCAAGCCTTTAAGACCCCAGATGCCATATCTTGTAATAGCCGGGCACCGTCAGCTTTCTTCATCACTGGTGCTTCTGCACCCATTTTTGTCTTTGGCAATTGTGTCGGGAAGGTGAGCATCATGGAATGCCAGGTTATTAGAACAAAGTGTTCGTGTGTTGAAGGAGTACTTAAGTAGAGGCCCAATGTCTTTCTGATACCTTAATACTTAACATACAAATATATGCATAGACCTGTATCCCTATTGTTATATATTAATAGGTATATGTGTATGCCTATAGTTAGACCTCTGTGAATGTCTTTTGCCTCCTAGTGCTTTCCTCTATTTCCTTTTACTTTCCTCCTGTCCCACTATCATATTCGACCTTCATTTGACTCTCAGTCATTCCGCTCAGCTACATTGCACTTGATCAAACCCCACCGGGCATTCTGTGCCCTTCTCACCATCAATTTTAGATCTCTTCTCCCCGGCTTTACTGGCTCCCCGCCTTCTCCCCCACCTCCTCCTCTCCCACGTCCCCCAGAACCGTTGGTCTCGAGAACATTGTTCCTGAGTTTGTTGCGAGTCCATCTCGTCGAGGGTCTTCTTATTAAACATGACATCCTTCTCCAGAAACTGGTCTCCCAGTGACATGCCAAAGTGAAGCATTCTGTGCTGCTAAAGGCCTGGGTGGATTTTAAGAAAAACAAACCACTCAACTCTAAGTCATAAACAATTGCAGATGACATTACCAGCAAATACCTAATGTCAGATGACAGTAAGTGCTATGAAGAGCAAGGATCTTGTGTCAGGGCTGGGCATGCACAGGGGACAAGGCTTGTGCAGCTTCAGGAGCAGCCAGTGAGTCTCTGCAGTGAGGCCAGGTGCCTTGCATCTGAGCCTGGAGTGGGGGAGGGCATGCTGCATGGAGGTGTGCTAGGTAGACCAGGGGCGGGGATAGAGGCCTGGTGCTGGGGTGAGGTGGTTCCTGGGGTCTGTGGTAACAATAGAGCCAGTCAAATCAGCTGACGTCATGTGTGTGGAACAGGAGAAAAAGGAACTAAGGACAGCACTGGGTCATCTGAACTAATAATTCTGTTTGATCTCCAGTTCTGATTTCCATTGCATTGGCTACACAGCTCACAGACAAAATTCATAATTAAGGGGTTTATTATGAAGTTAACAGGTTGTCTTGCCAGTTGTTTACCAGGACTGATTACAAAGTTTCAGGCCTACTAATCATTGTCCAAATGGGCATACCACTGTGCTGTAAGCTTTGACCCAAAGACATTCAGCTCATGCAAACCCAGTTCCCCGAACTAAATGCCCAGAAGTGAGCTTTAGTTCTGGGCCATTCAGCTCCACTTCCGAGGGTCAGAAAGTCCAACTTTCCCAATTAAGTGTCCAGAAGCACCTCACACCACAAGCCGGTCTCCAGCCCCAGAGCACTCAACGTGCTCCGAGGATCAGGCAGGCCATCACTCTGTTCCATGCTCTGGCTCCCGGTTTGCTGCTGCTCCTCAGGTAGTGTAGCTGTCATCTGGATCCAGGAGGCTCACTGCACACACATCTCGGGGCCAGAGGACATGCTCACTCTTGGCTCTTGCTTCTGATGAGGTTCCCTACCCCCCACCTCTACTTCTCAGAGGGCTCATTTTATACACAGCAGGATGGCACTCCAGGAAATCCTGGTCACAGTTATTCACAGGTAAATCCTACCAGTATCTTCCCCCACCTTACAGACCCATGCAGGGGAAGGTGGTTTGGTGGGAGTTAGAGACTGGCTAGAAGAGCCACGTTAAGAAATCCCCTGCCCCTGCAGCACCCAGCACTATCACTAGGGCTACTGCGTGTCAGGCTGCCGCACCAGGACGGCTCATGTAAGGTGGCAGGTTGAGATCAGACAGCGGCCAGGCTGCAGGTGGGTATTAACAGGTAAAAGAGTGAGTGGAGGGGCTGAGGTGTGGGCTGGGTGGGGATGACAGAGTGCCCAGGGGTGCAGTGAGTGGTCAGTGGTTCCAATCCACCAGCTGCTCTGCCTCAGGAAGCAGGGCAGACGCTTCCGCAAAGATGTGCAGCCTTGGGAATCCAGCAGGACAGCTCCCCTCTGCCCATCCTGTGGGCTGGAATCATCCGTGCGGCAGCGGGCTTGGTTTGGGGTTTCTTAGCCATCATTAAACAATTCCTTTGGTAATGAGGTTCAGGTGAACAATATCCCAGACCTTAACATTATTAGCATATTGCTATCAAAGTTTTATTTGGCTTCCTGTGAAAATCAATTACCTCAAATTGCAGAATTGAATCAAAGAATTAATTTTCACTTGAGAAGGAATTGCAGAGCAAGGCAATTAGCGGCCAGAGCGGTGACTGTTTCAGAGCATGGGACAAGGCTGGGGAGAGTCTGGCTTTAAAATTCCTGCCCAGCCCTATGTGCACCTTCCAGCTGCCTGGAACCAGGGGTGCCCAGGTCTGTGCAGGGATGTGCCAGAGGGTAGCCCGTGGCCTGCCCTGCCATGCACAGCCAGAGGAGGGAGGCTTAGAAGCCAACCAGAAGGTGCCTATTGGGTGGCCAGTGCAGAGGCTGCCACGGGAGGGAAGGGTCTACTAGGGGACCATCCCGTCACATGACAAGTATGGGGAAGGCATTCGTGGGAAGGAGTCTTTTCTTTGATCTGAGTCTCCAATTTGTCAGCTAGTGATGGGGGAGAGAGGGTACGGAGGAAATGGGGTTGGGGGTCTGACTGGATACAGCAGTAATAATGCTCTCAACTCAGCCCCCTGCCTTTGAGCTGATTCCAACTCATAGTGACCCTTTAGGACGGAGTAGAATGGCCCATGGGGGATTCTGAGACTCTTTACAGAACAGAAAGCCTCATTATGCTCCTACAAAGCAGTTGGTGGGTTTGAACTGCTGGCCTTGTAGTTAGCAGCCCAACGTGTAACCTACTATGCCGCTCCTTGTTAATAAATACCCTGTTGTTACGTACATTCATGTTGATTCTGACTCTTCGTGACTCTCTGCACAACGGAAATGCTACCTAGTCCTGAGCCACCCTCACAGCCCATTGGTGCAGCCACCTTGCCAGCCCATCTCGGAGGGCCTTCCTCTTTTTCGCTGCCCCTCCCTTTACCAAGCATGATGGCGTTCTCCAGGGACTGGTCTCTCCTGACAGACAACATGTTCAAAGTGTATGTTTTCAGACGACTCTGATGGACATCTGGTGCCCATCCTCAGCTGCGTACTGCTCCTGCTTACTGTACTGTCATCAGCAGCGTTCACGAGCCCGCGCAGACTCTGACCGAGCATATGCGGAGGACAGTTCGATTGTCCCTGGCTGCCCCTCCCTCTCCCTCCCTTCAGTGAGGTGATTGGATTTCTCAGTCAAATGTTCTCACAGATCTGACTCACTGCTCAGCGTCACGTGGGCAGGTGTGAGACCCCAGGGCAAGGTGGTCCCCTGCACAGTCTGTGTTTTGTGGTGTGTCAGATAAACGGGACAGTGGCCCTGGACAGCTGTGGCTCACCTGGAATCCATCCCATCATTACGTCAGCTGTTCCCAAGTCCTGTGGCTTCCCCCCCTCCCTCAAGTGGGTTCTTTGAATATATAGATCAACATGATTTAAAAGGTCACCCCAAAAAATCCTTATTTAGAATCAAATCTAGAAATGACTGATTGAACGTCAGTGTCTTTGACGAGATGCGCTGCTTTGGGAAGTCCGAGTGGAGGAGAACGTCTCTGGTTCTGCTGGGGCACACAGGATGGGCTGGTGGAACAGACATCCAGAGGCCCTGGTCCTTGGCATGGAACGGGCTCAGGTGTGACCAGACAGCCGTGTGGAGGACACCCACTGTCCACTGCTGGCGGGTAACGGGAGCTGTGGTGGGTAACAGCCACCCAGGGATCTGATGCAGCAGTGACATGACTTCACTGCCAAGGAACCGGGGCTGTAGCCATATCCAACACCCCGACCTCTGAAAGGTCACAGGAGGCCTGAGACTGAGTTCCATCTTACTCAAGCTAAAAGCAATCCCAGCCAAATGAGGCCCTCGGCACCCGTGGACATGTCATGGGATGCTGCTGCTTTAAAAGCAGGGGTCGGAAGGCACACTTGCTGGTTGTGGTTTAGTGGCTGTAGCATGAGGAACGCTGGGTCCCCAGCACACGCAGGAGCTCCAGGTGTGTTGCATATTAACCCCACCCCCTCTTCTGCAGAAACATGAGGACACAGAATGTCCCTGCGTGGTGGTCTCCTGCCCACACAAGTGCAGCGTCCAGACGCTTCTGAGGAGTGAGGTAAGAACGGCAAGCACTGGGCCGTGAGGCTTTGGACCAGCATGCTCGAGGGCCCTCCACGACCCCGAGGCCTGTCCTGTCTGTGACTGGTCTCGCCAGCCCTGAGTAGAGCAGGGGCAAGAAAGGCGGACCCCTACTACTTGCTGAGAATCAGAAATGTCAGGAGCAGGTAATGGAGTGTTAAAAAAAAAATGTCCAAGAATAACAACAGGATGCATTATCCACAGTGCAAGCAAAGGTGACTCTTTTTTACAGTTAAAAAAAAAAATCCAAGCTGTTTAAACCCATAAAATTTGGGATTATTACCAGACTATTCAAGAGAAGTTAACTGGGAGTCACCGCAGGTCAATCAGGGCTTGCCAGATCAAGGAGACCTGGCCGGGGGTCCACCCCGGCCAGCGCCTCATCTCCCTCGCACGCTCCTGAGTCCTGTAGGTTTTGTAGTGAATCACCTGGCCAGGGGCACGCTGGTGGGATGCACCGACACCATGGCTTCTCCCTGCCCCAGTCCTGATGGCGTGACATGCAGGCGGCCCTAGTGGTTGCTGTGACAGGAACCACCTGGTCTCCAGGTGGTCACTCCGTCCCGGGTGCTCTGGTCTGAGGGACTCCCATCTTTCCTGAGAGACCTAAAGTCCTGCCTAGGTGATGAGGACCTTTGGGCCTTGAGCAGGCACCTGTCCCCAGCTGAATGAGATGGCCGGTGTGATAAAGGGCCCGGGCACCAGTGGGAAGCCTTCCAGAGGCTGGCCCCGCTGGGTGCTGCAGGCAGGTCCCCTGTCCCGGCAGTGCCCAGCCCCGTCCTCTCAGACGCTGATGCACAGCCATGGAACGTGCCCCTGTCAGTTCCTGCCTGAAGAGAGTGAGCTTTGGAATCAGTTTCATCGTTGTAGACTCTGGCCAGAGCTTCACCTGCTCAGGGTTGGGGGAATCTGGGGTGGGAGGGGTGGGGACAAAACCTGCCTCTGTTGGCTTGCCTTGTGACAATTATTAAACAAGAATCCCAAGTCCACGCCTCTCGAGATTTCTGGAGGAAGGGACTGTGGGGCTACTGTTAGCCCTGCCTCTCTCCAGAAGTGCCTGTGTACCCCAGGGGTCCCGAAGGGGATGACACAGAGAAACCCACAGAGGAAGAAGTGCCCTGAGACAGCAGTTGACAAACTCAGTCCACCACCGGCGCCAGCATGAGAGCTGCCAGCTGGCAGAGCCCTGGCTACATTGTTGGCACTGACAGCATAGGTCTACCACTTCCCCATCCTGCTTCTGCACCCCCCCCCCTCCCGCCAGACACACAGTCTCCTGAGCAGGACCTGCGGCCACCCTGATCCCCACAAGTTACCTGCAGCTCCCAAGGCTACCAGACCCTCAACTGCCCAGCTCTGCCCGGCTTAGAGACCTTCCCAGAAGGCTGTCTTCAGCCATGGACAGATGAGGGTGGCCGCCCTCCCACCCTCTTAGTTGTAGAAACAGGGTGAGAGGCAGGTCTGGTGCTGCTCCCCCCAAAGCCACAAGCCGCAGACCACGGACACCCGCCAGGGCCTTTGGGTAGCAGTGGCTCTCAGCAAGCGGGCCTCCCTGGAGGACTCTGATAAGCGTGTCTTCACTAGGAGAGAGGACTCCCCTTAACTTGTGTCCTCCTTGTGCGAGCTGATGGTATAGCGGATAATAAGCTGGACCGCCAGCTGTGGGGTCAGCAGTTGGAGCCCACCAGCCACTTGGAAGGAGCGAGAGAGGGCTTTCTGCTCCCTGAAAGATGTATGGCCCGGGAAACCCCACAGGGGCAGTTCTGCTGCCGTGTAGGCTCGCTGAGAGTAAGCATTGACTCCGTGGCAGCTCGTGAGCGCTTAAACAATGTCTATTGTAGAACCGCCCTAGGCCCGTTTCTCCCGAACGAGGGGCTTCCTCAAAGGACATGCTTGCTGCTCCCCGTTCCTCCCCATCTCTAAACCCATCAGCTAGAGGTGTCACCCTGAGATCCAGGGCCTTTCTTCAAGCCCACGCCACTGCGCCTCGTCCATTCTGACTCCGGTGACTCTACAGGACAGAGTAGACCTGCTCTCGGAAGTCTAGATGAGTCTGCCACCAGCAGAGGGGATGATGTTGTCCGAAGGAAGACCCAGCCGGGAGCGGGGCTGGGAACAGTGGGACAGGGTGCAAGCTCGCTCGTGCACTCTATTTCTTTGGTGTACTGTTGATGAGGTGTGTGACCCAGTTGCATCCTGAATGCTGACAATTTTTGTGTTTCATGCAGTTTTTGTTTATAGTCTCTAAATGTGCTTTTCAGTTGGCGTTTATTTCTTTTGTGTCCTTTCTGAAATTCTGGCCCTGTAGCTGCATGTCACATTTTGAACAGTTCTGCTGTAAAGAAGTAGCCAATTTGAAGTAAATGTATGCGGTGTGTATGTGTGTGTACCCGGATGGTGAGACAGGCTTGACTACCTCTGTGTCTGGGCTCCAGGTCATGTCTGCACACCTGTAGATGCGGCCTGCGCCCTGACTATGTTTGAACATGTTTGTGCCAGCGTTCGTGCCACAACTCACGTCTCTTTCCCGTTACAGTTGAGTGCACACTTGTCAGAGTGTGTCAATGCCCCCAGCACCTGTAGTTTTAAGCGTTATGGCTGCGTTTTTCAGGTCAGTATCCGACATCCTTCCGGTCATTGGCATTCCACAATGAGGGAAAGCGGGTCTATGACCAGTCTCATGTGCAAGTGCTGGGCTGCTTCTAGCCTCACCCACTAGGTGAGCATGGTGGTCATGGCTCCGAGGTGGCCAGTGGACCCCTCTGCTTAGGGGCATGTCCACCTGCCAGCCCCAGCAGAGCTCCAGAGAACACGAGCAATGGCAGCAATGGGCTTCTAGGCAAACAACCGCTTTGAAGCACAGAGGTTATTTGAATAGAAGTCAGCACCGCCGATGCCAACACACTCACCCAGCTCCCCTGGGGAGTGGGGGTGCACTCCATGGACACACCTGTGCTGGCAGGCACTGACTGGAGGCTCGCGCCCGGGAGGGGTGAGGGGACATCCGGTTCCTGCCACACCTAGGTTGAGACACCTGTCTCTCTCGATGGTTGCTTGTGCTTTTTATGTCTTACCCCCAGCACATCTGAGACCTGAGCTTTCATTATAATACGTACTGTCCTTGGAGCGGCAGAGGGTGTGAATACTACACCTTGCAGACCTAAGCTTCGGGGCCATCAGTGCATTGATTACGAGACCAGCTGAAAGCTGGTGGCCTCTTAGTGTTTACTTAGCAAGCCAGAGGTCCCCACACGAAAGCACTTTTCCCTCCGCTTCGGCGTGTAGCGAGACTGGGGTTCGCCACGTGGCCGTCTGACGTAATGCCATCCATCCTCTGTGTACGTGTGTATATATGTTTATATACGGCAACACTATATCAACATATATGCCTCTGAAGAGTCTATGTACAGAGTATATGTTTTGGAGATCATGGAGACAATTTCCCGTGGCTTTTCCACTTCCGGTGACCCAACAATTCTCCTTGCGTACCAGTCATCTCCTTAAGCCAACGGAGCACGGTGTCTGTCGAGTGGTCACCGCCGACGCCCCAGTTGATCTGCATCTTATGTACTCTGTAGATTTTCTGTGTTTTGTATGTAACTTCCCGGGCACGCCCGAGTGGGGAGTGGGGGAGCCTGTTTGAGCCAGCACGTTAGTAGTCTTAGTAAATTGCCTTGACCCCTCCTTTCACCGCCCCTCCTGGGTAACTGCAGATAGCTAAATGTTTTCCACCAAGGGTCAAGAGCAGGACTCGCAGGGAAGTGCAGGCACGATGGGCATCTGAGCTGCAGCGGATGATCTCCCTCGAGTGGGCTCTTAATGGGCTGCGAGGGCTGAGCTGACAGCAGCGGGGCGCTTCGGCCTTCGTGCTCCCGACCAGCACGCGCTGATGGGGGGACAGGAGGTAGCGGCTCCTGGGGCAGAGCAGGCACCAGCGCCATCATTAGTCTGTCGGTGCTTTTCTCTAAGGGGGCTGGGAGGGCGTTGGCTTCATACTTTGCCTCTTTGTCCTCACAGGGAACAAACCAGCAGATCAAAGTGCACGAGGCCAGCTCCGCGGTGCAGCACGTGAACTTACTGAAGGAGTGGAGTAATTCCCTGGAGAAGAAGGTGGGACTTCTTACGATACATGTATGCATGCCCGCCTACACACCTACCCACACATACACACACACACCACACACATATACACATACCCTGCCACACCCGACACACCCTACCACACACACCACACCACCACACCACACACAAACACCGCCAGTTGCCGTGGCCCCAAGCGTCATGTCATGGTGACGGGGCAGTGTCGAGACACCGCCTCTGTCCTCCTCAGGGTTTTCCGTGGCCAGTGTGACACAAGCAGACCACCAGACCTGTCTTCCAAGGCCTCCTCAGATGGACCCCAACTGTCCACTTTCCTCTCTCTGTGTGTTTCTATTTAGGTCATAATCCCAACTTTTATATAGATAGATCGGGATTGGAGAGAGAAGTGTACACACACACACACACACACACACACACACACACTTGTTAACATGACTTTTCTGTGTGTGTGTGCCTATGTGTATCTGTGTAATGAGTTTCAATATACATGTATGTATACTTAGATCATAATCCCCAAATTATGTAGACGTAACTGTAACAATGAATTCAAATTATTTAAAGAAAAGCTTTTCTATAGTTAATAATGGTTTATAGATAAAAGAAATGCATCAGAAGGCTGTCAGAAAACACATTCTCCTTGTATGATCCCGAGCTTATAAATGTTCTTTGTCTTTTTCTTTCTGCTTTGTCGTTTGTGTGTTTTTATTCTTTTTGTGTGACTTGCCAAGTAAGTATATAGACCTAAAAACACCAACCCTGGTGTGGTCATGTTTGTGCTGGCCTAGAATACAATTGCTTTTCTGTGAGCAGTCCCACTAGCACACACGTGCACACAGACACACACTCATGCACCCACACCACCACCCACCCCATCTGTTTCTGTGATGACACTAACGTGTGCTCAACTCACTCACACATACATGCCACTGCCCATCCCATGTCTGTGTCTGAGCATGTGTACACACTCAAGCACACATACATACCCTGCCACCAATGCCCGCCCCATGTCTGTATGTGGTGCACACACTTGCTCTGGGCTGCATTGACACGACTGTGAGTTGGCGGCAGTGGTAGCAGCAGCAGCAGAATTGAGCTATCACAGACGGCACAGCCCTCCCTGACCCTAACGTTGACTCTCGGACACGGGTTTGCTAGGCTCCTGGCTAGAAGGAAGCTGGTTCCTTGTCTGCCTTAAGAGACAGAGGACACGCATCCTGGTCCCTAGCTGTTACTGTCTCCTCCCAGGCTCTCAGAGCAGGACCCCCAGCCAGCCTTTCTTCACGGCTTGCTCCCCAGAGCTCGTCACCTCCCTTCTGCAATAGGTCTCTCCGTGAGCTTGCTCAGCAGCCCAGCTCCATGGGCCCTGCTTCCCCTGAGCAAGGTGTTGGTGCCGTGGGGACCTGCTGGGAGGAGCAGTTGTGTCGCTGCCCCTCTGTGGCTCATTCAGAAGTAAAGACGGTTCACTGGCGAACAAGGACGCAGCAGGAACTTGTGGCAGTGGGGACCCCGAGCTGGCGGGGCAGAGCCCTCTGGTGGGAGGGCTCGCCTGTGTTTCCTGAAGATCTGGAAAGAGTTGGAAGGTCTTACTTGGATAGTCAGCCCCGGCTATTCCAAACTGCAGTCCACCTGAGAGAGGCAGGCCTAGTAGGTGTTGAACACAGAGTATTTCATTGGTAGTTTTTCATCGAATCTGCCGTGAAAGAGTTGCTTTCTATCAATGCTTAAGCTTAGGTGGAGAAGGAATTTGAAAGGTTGGCATGCTTGTCATGCAGACAAAAGAAGACTTTTTTGGACAGTAAAATAGACCCTGTGTCAGGTGAATCAAGGAGAAGGACTCTCAAGATGAGCTCAACTTGCTCACTGACACTTGACCAGTACCCACCCCCACCCCACCCCCATTACCTCTTTGGAGGTAATCATGGCTTTGCCTTTGGAAGCTCCCAGGCCGAGGCCTCGGGGCCTTCTGTCTCCCTGGGTGCCGGGCTGCTCATGAAACAGCCAACCTGCCTTCCTTGGGCACCTGCTGGCTGGCAGGTTGCGGTCCAGCCAGGAGTACACAGTGGGAGATGGTCCTCCAGGGCTCGGCCATGGGCCGAGCGTCTCGTCTGGCCGGTCTCCTGAGGGGTGTTCGTTCATCTCCTGAGCACCTGCAACACCCAGGGTGAGTGACCGGCCTCAGTGCACACCCCAGCGGGACCCACGGCGCCCAAGGGTAGGCGGCCTTGCACACGTCCACACCGCTTCTCCTCCGCGAAGCCCACCTGTATCTAACCTCTCGCTGCCCCACGCTCGGTGGAAATGGCCGGAGTGTGTAGACACGGCGCCTTGGAAATACTGGAAATATGGGCCCTCTAGGGTATTGCTCAAGGGTTCCTCTCTCTGGGGGCGCCCCTCGGTGCATGGCCCCCCATGTTGGCTCGGTGTGTGCTGGTTTGTGTTGATGAGAATTGTTGGTCCTCCAGCTGGTCTCCTGGGGAACTGGGCCAGAAGGGCGATCCTTCGTGCCCTCGGGTGGAGATCAGAGAAGTGTTGCCCTAGGCCCTGTGTTGCTTTGCTCCTCTGGGATGGGAACAGAACGAGGACTTGGCTCAGCGAGAAGGAGTGTAGCATTCGTGGCTATACCAAAGGATGCTGCAGTGTTGTGAAATCATGACAGGAACTGCCCGTGTGTTCTGGGGACTCCTAAGTCAAAGGGAAACGCAACGTGTCTGCACCTGGAGGCCTGAGTGAGAATGGTTCCGGTGAGGAGGCTCTTGGGAGCTGGACCCAGTGTAATGGTGACACTGCTAGCCCAAGTCACATCTGCCTGTCAGCTTCCTGCTCATGAGACGTCTGTCTCACAGGCGGGCCCACCTTGCACAGCCAGGAGCAGTGTTCCCTTGTGAAAACTGTCCCTGAAGAGGAGACGCTGTGGGGTTTCCCACAGCTGGCCTGCTCTGTGTTCACAGTTACGGGAAGCACTCTGCGAATTCTCAGGACTTGATTTGTTGCCCGAAAAAATGGCCACTGTTTTTGTTGACACCAGGGAGGTGTTGGTCAGAAGAGTGGGCAGGTGTGGTACCTGTGTGAGCATCCAGTCTGAGAATCCTGTGCCTCTCTGACACACCCACACTCTTTCTGCAGAGAGCAGGTGGACCTCTGAAGCATGGGGTGTTAGGTCTCAAGCTCTTTCTTTGCTGAATGAAGCCCTAGAAAAGTGAGTCATCTTTACCCACGAGACCTGGGAAATCCATCTTCCTTTGAACCCTACTTGTTTGAAAGCCCCAGGCGTGAGCAGCCAGGGTGCTGTCTGCTTAGGAACAAGAGTCAGGCAGGGAAACGGCCCGTCTCTGGGAAACATCTGGAATCAGTTCTTTTTCACAGTAGCCTGTCCCAAGATGCCCGGGTCACAGCACCTGCAGCCCTGAGGTCTCCCAGGCCGTGTGGACTGTGGACTTGAAAGCACCACTCAGCAGGCTCTTCCTTTCGGTTGGCGCGAGTGTCACCTGTGAATCTGTGTCTTGGGCGTCACAGGTGAATGCCATGGCGCAGGTGCAACAGGTGGGGGCCTGAGGTGAGCGTTTCAGGTGAAGGGTGTAGTGTGGGCGTTCAGGGTGTTACAGACACTTGAGGGATTTGGTCGCCGGCACCTGAGCATGAGCTGCCACCTGGGCTGCTGCTTCTCCTCACTAGGTGTCTTGCTGTGCCATGTGCCCGGCCTTTTTCGGAGGGAGCAGGAGATAGGTGCTTGAGCGGATTGTGACTCACAGACTAAACTGGAGCCTGCTGGGGTGCGTCCATGCAGGGGTGGTTTGTGCTATCCCTTGGTCAGGTGTGTATGCACACATTTATTTGTGGACAGGTGTGAGACGCTACTTAGTCCATTTCCTGGTAGGTTTGGAAGCAGCCCTTAGAGCATTTGCGTTGTTGCCAGTAGAACTTAAAGACGCCCTTTCCCTCCCTCCACCCTGAAGATCCCTTAGCTACCGGGCCTGCTGCCCCTTGAGTCCTGGGAGAGGGTCTGAGAAGCAGGTCAAGGGGGTCCCTGCAGCATTCCTGGGGCACTCATCATTTCTCCAGCAACTGCTCCTTCTGTGAATGCGTAGCGGCCTTTGCTGTGGACCGTCGGCCTGGCCATTGTAACATTGTAACTGGGCTGATGAACCAGCATCCTGCCTTCCCAGCATAATGGACCGTTCTTTCCCAGGTGTCCTTGCTGCAGAATGAGAGCGTGGAGAAAAACAAGAGCATTCAAAGTCTGCACAACCAGATCTGCAGCTTTGAGATCGAGATCGAGCGGCAAAAGGAAATGCTGCGAAATAACGAATCCAAAATCCTTCACTTGCAGGTAAGATGCCCCGGCAGGGCCCAGGGGGAGGAGCTGATGCTCCCACTCCCCTAAGTCCAGAGGCAGCTCTGCTTCTTTGCTTTGGCCATGGAGGAGAGAGGCTCTTTGAGTGGGTGCACAAAGAGGTGGGCTGGGTGGGGACCACACCTCCCCCCCTCCCCCAGCCCCTCCAGGCCGAGGGCCCTCTGTCGCTGGGAGAAGATGTGAAACTGAGTTTCGGAGATGTGGTCGCATTCGTGACTGCTGGGGGGTTCCGTGTGCCCGTGGGGGGTGGTGCTGTGTCCAGCTGCACTCCTCGGGATAGGCAGACAGATGGTTCCTTCCAAGTTTTCAGTTGGTACGCGTGCCATTATGCAGATAACACCAGTATAATGCACATGCCACCACGCAGATAACATGCATGTGACATGCATGCCACCACACAGGTGACACACGTTACATACATGGCATCACCGATGACACCCGTGTGACAGGCATACACCATCATGCAGATAACACGTGTATCGCACACCTTCTATCACTGTGCTCTCCCGAGATACTCTCACAAGCTTGCCAGCTGTTTTTTCTTTTTCAAACATGCAGTTGTAAAAAAACCAAATGAACAGTGTGTGCTTGTAACAACACAGAGGGGTCGTGCTTTTAGCGAAAAGAGAATGTGCATCTAATACAATGCATTACTGTTACTTTACTTCACCAAAGCCGTCTGACCCACCCCGCCCACTGCCATCAGCCACGATCATAGCAACGGTTGTCGATGTTTATGGCAGCTGACAGCCTCGGCTCTCTCCTGAGCTGCTGCCCTTACCGTTAGCAGTCCCGCATACTGCCGGGGCTCCCTGGCGATCGCACACCCCAAACCAGCCCTGCCTCTGGATTCTGTTCTGACTCCTAGCAGCCCTGCGGAACAAGGCCAGAGCAGCCCCGGTGTGACTGCAGGAGCAGAAAGCCCGTCTCTGTCTTCCTCCCATGCAAACGCACCTCCGAGAAAGCACACACGTGCCCTGTGCCTGTAAGAAATGACCGCTGAGCAGACCTGGTACACATGCCGCAGCTCATTTCATCCGTCAGAACAGGCCCCGTCACACCCTCGCGTTCCTGTAGCTGGGGGACTTCCGGGTGCGCACACCAGGAGTCTACCTGTGAGGTTTCTTGTGGGCATTCTGCATGCATGGCTGCAGGAGTCCCTGGTGCCGAGGGAACAGTCTCAGTGCAGGAGGTACTCTGTCGTCGTTGGGGTCCCTGAGTTACCGGGAGGGGAGTCTTCCTTGTTAGGTGAACACTGTGCCATCACCCACGCCTGTTCTGACGTCGGTATGGTCTGAACCCCTGGAATCGCAGGGTGCTCTGGGAGAGTGCCTTTGGTGGCACGCTCCGTGGTTACCCAGAGAAGGAGAAAGCCGAGTGCAGCGAAGATCGCGTTAGAAAAGGTGCAAGTCACTAGTGTTGAATCAAGCCCATCGGTGGCGCGGGGGGCCTGGCCCGGCTGTCGGTCACACTGGCCAGGGCCCGGTCCAGCCTGCGTGGCCTCCTCACCTGCAGTGCATGGAGCAGTCCAGCTGCTGGATTTGACCTGGGCTCCGAGGGGTGGTGGGAATGCCGAGGCCCAGTGAGACAGTGAGGCCAGTGGTAGCAAAGACACTGGCAGAGGCCTGTTGGCCTGACCCTCCAAGATTTTACACCCCTTTCTGTTCCCGGTTCCCCGGTTCAACCCGAAAAGTTCCTCACCCGCTCTATTAGGTACGGTTTATACTGTCAAACTTAGGTGACTGAATAAACCAGAGACACAAGTCATAAAGAAAGGGGGAACCTGAGTCTCTTGAGCTGAGACGTGAGGACTTGGTGGAGACAGCCGGGGCCAGTGCCCCTGGACTTGTGGAGGAACAGAGGCCTTGCTTTAAAGAGATGGACCCTGCTGGGCCCCGGGTTTCCCCAGGCATAGGACCGGCTGAGGGTCTCAGCAAGGTAGTTCCATGGTTGAGGATAGGGCTTGCAGGGAGCCCCTCCAACTTGGGGTTCAGGAAGGGTGAGCTGTAGGCTCATCTGGAATGTTGCTGTGGGGCCGGCCACACGTGACTGGACGAGGGAGATCCTGGCTGTGAGGCACGCTCCTGGGGGGTGGGAGGTGCTGCTTGGCTTCCTCCCCGGGTGCTCCCCATAGCAGACTGTTTGTCGGACTTGCCCCTCTCACAGCTGCCTCCCCCCAGCCTCCCAGGAGACTCAGCATGAGCAGTGCACCACGTCCACGAAACCTTAGGTGCCCGGTCACGCGGTCCACAGTCAAGTCGGCCCCCTTGCTTGCCCACTTGGAGTCCCCTATTCCAGTCTCCTCCCCTCGCCAGCCTGGACCTCTTGGAGTCCAGGGGTCCATGTAAATGCTAGGACTCCACAAAAGCTGGCCTGGCCCCACTGTCCTCAGGGCACCCCAGCCAGCACAGGTCACTCTCTTGAGGCCACTTCACCCCTTGTCTGACTCGGCAGCGGGCTCTGAGCCTTGGAGGCTGGGAGGAGCATATGTGGGGTACAGGGTGCCTGGCAGCCTGGGACAGGGCAGGATGGGGTACCCTCTGAAGGAGGTGTGAGTGCATTTGTATCTGTGGCTGCTTCTTAATATTTTTAATATTTCTTAATAGTTTTAATATTTCTTAATAGTTTTAATATTTTCTGTTGTAGCCACCCTGTACTTCTTAATTAAAAAGACAAGCCTAGGTAGTAGCTGGATTCCCCTCCTGTAACCATTAAGAACGGATGTGTGTGACCATTCCTGTAGCCAGGGGTCTGCACAGTGCAGAGCTGAGACGGGAAGACAGCCCTGGCCCTGAGGGCGGCGGCCACCACCTGCACAGCTCCGATTTGCATAAGGGCTTCCAGGGGTGGCCCCGGGCGTGCCAGTGTAAGCCTTGAAGGGCACAGGGCCTGAGACTAGCAGATGGGCTTCAGAAAGCAAGGCCTTGTGACTGGATTTATGTGTGTAGTGAGCACCCCACAGTCACCCACACATCCATCTGAGTCTTGTTTGGGTAGAAAGACTTAGAGGCTGAGTGCAGCTCACTCTTCAGGCAGGAGAGTGCTGTGCGTGCAGAGAACGCTCGATAGCCACCTGCTCTCTGCTCGGAGAGAGGCTGCCGTGTGCAGAGAGGGGCCCCTATAAAAGCAGTGCATTCCCCTGGCTTGTCTGGAAACACCTTCTGAGCACTTTGGTTGGGCCCCATCTGTGTGTGTGTGTGTGTGTGTGTGTGTGTGTCTTGCACAGAGACAGGCTGGTGTGTGCTGGCTCAGGGGGGTGGGGTGGGGCAAACAGCCTGTCAGCCCAGGAACCCTCACTTAGACAACACAGTCACCATGGAGCTGCCTATGTGATCAGCTGGACCTTAGAGCATCCGCTGCCCAGAGGACACATTGGGCCCCAGGCCCCTTGGCTTGAAGGAAGAACAGCTCTGAGGGTGCGGGTCCTGCGTGGCTTGTTGTAGGTGGCCCTTAGACTTTGGTCCAGCGGTTGACCCACTAAGCTACAAGCCTACGGACCAGACCCTCGTTTATTGCCTTCCCCTCAGTCACTTGCAGCTCTGTTAGCATCCGTTTCAGCGCCATTTCCAGCGTTTGTGCTCAGCGTGTGAGAGATACCGTGAGGGGGGTGGGGGGGGTGCGCAGGGGACCAGGGTTCATTAAAGACACATTGTGGTCTGTACTTTCATTAATATTGCTAGCATTGTCGTCCAGAAAATAGACTTTGTGAAGTAATTAAATCCGCCTCTGGCTGTCTGTATTTAAAAATAAAATCCCACTGCGGCAGCAAACAGCCCTGCCCAGAGAAGGCTCTAGTTAGACGCTAGCTCTCTGCAGGCTCTTCTGCCTCACCCCCACTTCACCTGAGAAGCCACGAACCCACACCACTGGGCTTTCTGCTGTTAGCAGCCCGCCAAGGTGGCAAAAGCTCCCGGGGTAAAAACAAGAGTCCAAAGCGGGGAGGGGTTAGCTCATGGAGCCTGTGGTCTCCCACCAGCCCCCACTGCTGGGCAGGGCCCCCTTCACCCGTCTCTCACTAGTGGGAGTTAATTTGTCCGCCCTGTTACTGAAGGTGGCCCTGCCTCTCTGTCTCCTCCCTCCCCAGCGGGCTAGTCTCTGCCAGCAACCCTTCGGAGCAGGCATATGGGTGGCTTCCCTCCTGGTCGGGCAGCCTGGGGCTCGGGAGGAAGTACTTGCTCCTTCTCCTCCCCCAGTGGGTCAGGGAGGGCCGGGCCTGGGAGGCCAGTGCACTTAGACTGGTGGTCCTTGAGGAGACCTCCCCCGCTGGTCTCCCGAGATGCCCAGGGGACGACAGATGGCCGTGAGCTCTGGAAAGACCAAGGAGGGCTGACAGGAGTGTGAGGACAGGTAGTGGGCTCTGGACATCTAGCAGCACCTGGGGTCGCAGTGCCCAGGCGGGCGGGCAGGCGGCAGTGCTGGGCTCCGCCTGGACGGGGACAGCTCGGGGCAGCCGAGAGCATCACCGGCTGGGTTCTGACTGTGCTTCCGCTCTCCTTTGGCTCTCGGGCAGCGAGTCATCGACAGCCAAGCGGAGAAGCTGAAAGAGCTGGACAAAGAGATCCGTCCCTTTCGGCAAAACTGGGAGGAGGCGGACAGCATGAAGAGCAGCGTGGAGTCTCTGCAGAACCGCGTCACGGAGCTGGAGAGCGTGGACAAGAGTGCAGGCCAGGCTGCGCGCAACGCGGGTGAGCAAACCACGGGGCTGCGAGGAGGCACGGGGTGGGGGTGGGGGCTGTGGGCGGAGACTGGCCCCTGAGTGCAGCTCCTGCCGTGGCAGCAGGGCCTGTGCTGGGCGAGGCTCTCCTGCACACTGCCCGGGAGGCCCCAGGCGTCGGGGAGTGAGCTTCACCCCACTCCCACAGAGAGGCAGGAGGGGGAACTTCCCGTGGGTGGGTCTGGGGGCAGGAGGAGCCCCTCAGTCACCCTGCCCCCCACCCACCCACCATGGCTACAGCGAGCCTGCAGGCCCAAGCTGGCCCGATGACATACCCGCCCTGCCCACAGGCCTGCTGGAGTCCCAGCTGAGCCGGCACGACCAGATGCTGAGCGTCCACGACATCCGGCTGGCCGACATGGACCTGCGCTTCCAGGTCCTGGAGACAGCCAGCTACAACGGCGTGCTCATCTGGAAGATCCGAGACTACAAGCGTCGGAAGCAGGAGGCTGTCATGGGCAAGACCCTGTCGCTGTACAGCCAGCCCTTCTACACGGGCTACTTCGGCTACAAGATGTGCGCCCGGGTCTACCTGAACGGGGACGGCATGGGCAAGGGGACGCACCTGTCGCTGTTCTTTGTCATCATGCGCGGAGAATACGACGCCCTGCTCCCCTGGCCCTTCAAGCAGAAAGTGACACTCATGCTGATGGACCAGGGGTCCTCGCGGCGCCACCTGGGAGACGCATTCAAGCCTGACCCCAACAGCAGCAGCTTCAAGAAACCCACGGGCGAGATGAACATCGCGTCGGGCTGCCCGGTCTTTGTGGCGCAGACTGTCCTGGAGAACGGGACGTATATAAAAGATGACACCATTTTTATTAAAGTCATAGTGGATACTTCAGATCTGCCCGACCCTTGATGAGTCGCCCCGCGGGAGCTGGAGCAGCAGCAGGTAACTCCGCTGGGGAGGGGGTGGGGGGGGGCGGAGGCTTGCACCGGTCTGTCTTCACCGTGGTCCTCGTGTGGAGCAGGACCTTGTGGAATGGTGGCATGGCAGAAGGCGGTCCGGCCGGCAGGAGGATCCCGTGTCTCCCTCCCCCACCCCCACCCCCCCAACGTTTCCCCCACAGACTCGCCCCACTCACCTTCTGCGGAGGCAGACGCTGCTGCCAGAGGAGGCGCTCACGTCCATTTCTAAAGATCTCGTCCATAAAGTGGAAAGACGTATATGCTACACAAAAGAAAGCGGACTCTTCTTCCTTAAACTTGAACACCAAACACAAAGGAGACATGAGAAAAACAAAACTAACCCAAAGCGTACACGCCCGTGGGGTAGCTGGACACGTAGCCTGTTTTCCGTCAGAGAAGGAAGTGTGCAGTCCGTGCGGTGCCAGTGTGGCAGCCCTCAACGCGAGCGCCGGCTCGCCTCCAGTCTAGCACATCGTCTCGTTCGGGCCTCGCCTGGTCTCTGTTCTCACCGTTGGTTTTGTCAGAAGACCCCGAAGTACACCTCGGTCTTTCCTTTTAGTATTATGTTTGTTGTTATTTTATTTTTTTAAGTCTCTAAATTCAGATTCCAATCCTTATTTTAATTTCAAGTTCTACAGAGAATTGTTAGGGCAAACATTTTATTTCAAAACGTTGGCAGACTGCTGTTTCTTGGAGGAAAGTGAAAGCCCACCCAACGCGGGTCTTCACTTGTGATAGGGAAGAGAATATTCAATCTGCTGTTATTTCTCGTTAGAAATGTAAACCTTCGATATCTGTTGTAGTCAGTGACACTACTGCAAATTACTATGAGAGGAAAACTGCTCATGGATGCTGTGCATCATTTTAGATTATAATTGTTTTCACCCTAAAATAGGGCATTAGTTGAACTTTGGAGTTCTCAACAAAATCCTATAGGTTTTTAAAATTCTGCCCCGTGTTCAGACACGCTCCA
>NW_022103915.1:8082746-8085577 GCF_000313985.2 Echinops telfairi
GGCCAATAAGAACATGTGGGATTAATAAGGTCACAGTTTGATTGGAGGGCAAAGAGATAAATGGCTCGGCAAGCCCCGCCTCTCTCTCTCTCGCTGACAACCCAGACCTTCTGTCCTGTGTCCAGCCTCTGGGGGTGGGCCAAGGGACGTGTGTGCGCCCAGGGGGCCACGCTGAGTGTCCAGTGACCCGACGGTGACTTCTCTGCGTTGAGATGGCAGCATCTGTGCTGTGCCTTAGACGTGACATGCTGCTTCCCCACCCTCGGTCTGTGTTCCGCGTCACTCCTCCCCCACCCCCATCCACACCACTGATGGTCACAGGTCATATCACTAGGCCCCACGGGCTAGTCCCTGCGCCCGTGGCACCTGGCCCACCCCTGTCCC
This sequence comes from Echinops telfairi, assembly GCF_000313985.2. Taxonomy (NCBI): domain Eukaryota; kingdom Metazoa; phylum Chordata; class Mammalia; order Afrosoricida; family Tenrecidae; genus Echinops; species Echinops telfairi. The sequence goes on from NW_022103915.1 coordinate 8,083,131, forward strand.
CCAGGGCTGACGAGGACAGAAAGGAATACTGTGGCCCAGCCGTGGACACCGCACCCTACCCACCCCACCCAACTAGAGCGATTCCTCCGAGCACCCCAGAGTCTGCTGCCCAGGGGCTGCCCACCCGCCTGGAGGTCAGAGGAGCCAGGGGCGGGGCGGCTCTCCCCTCACTGTTTACTTCTCCCCGAGGCCCAGCTGTGATTCAGAGTGCGCGGGGTGCAGCCCCTCACGGTATGCACCGCGCTCTCCGGTGCTGTTACATCAACGGGTGCTACTCGCCACGGGTGCTTCCCGCCAGCCACATCTGTGCCACTGCTACCACGGCGCGCCCGCCATTGGCCAGCCGGGCGTGCCCCCACTGCCTGCCCCTGGGCCCCCCACCTTGCCACACGGGACAGCTGGGCCGGGGCCCGGGGGCCCGCACGTCTCTGGTGCTGCCACCTGTCCTGGGTGTGCCTTTGCCCCAGTGCCTGCTGGAGGCGCCCCCCCCCCACGCCCATCCTCCACACCACTGTCTGTGGCTATGGGCTCGCTGGCCTGCGTCTCCCTGTCTCCCCCGCTGCCCTGCCATTGCTGTGAGGGTGAGTTCTGTCACCCGCCCTGCCCCCACTTAGAATCATGAGTCTCGTCACCGCTCGCAGGACAGGCTCTGAGCCCCGCAGACACTGGGGACCACTGCTCCCTCCACACTGCATCACCCACCCCCAAAGGCCTGGGGTGCTGCCTAGCAGCCCCTGCCCCACTCCTGATGGCATCCCCGAGGCCACCGCAGGCCACCCTGCCACTTCTTCTTCTGCCCAAAAAGTCTTTGGCAACCAGAGAGGAAGCCTTGCTTGGCCCTGGGTCTGAAGCCTGAAGCGGCGGCAGCGCCCCAGAGAGGCCAGGGAACCCTCGTTGGTTTCTGACCCGACCCCTGGCCATCACGACAATGGCAGCGCTGTCATGGGGCAGGGAAGGTGTGTCCCCGGGGTGGCCTGGGCCCCTGCTCAGCACTGGCCTCCTGGGCTCCAGCCCTCCTGAGAAGCGCACTCACTAGCTATCCCCCCTGTGCTCCTCACCAGATGTCCCCACCTGGCTGTGGTCCCCGTGAAGAGCAGCCAGGGGGGCCTGCAGGACCACATCACCCACATGCCCCCCAGGGACGGTGGCCTCGCCTCTGGGTCGTCTCCAGTGAGGGCCTGGGTTCAGGGTTGGGGGTGAGAGGGGCTGAGTGAGGGGCTGTCAGCCCTGATGCGACCCCTGCTGTTTTTTTGTCAGCTGACTTGGCCGTTTCCAGGTCGGGGTCATTCTGAGAGTCCCATTGGAGTGGGAGGGTGCGCTCTCAGGAGCAGGGGTGCTGTACCCCGAAACAGACCCCACACCGTGAGGGACCCATGCCATCCTGGTGCCTATGTTGGGGACGTCGGGGTGGTGTGGCATGGGTGGGGCTGCAGCTGAACCTCCCATTCCTTTCCCCACTCCCGGCCTGCCCCACCTGTGGCCCATGGTGCCTGTGGGTTCTGCTGCAGCATGCAGACCCCCCTGCACTGTGTCCCCACCCTGCCAAAACTCCTGCTAGAGCCCCCCTGCTAGGTCTGCCCCACCCTCACCCACCCCAAGCAACCAGCAGGGGCTGGGGAGTAGGCTCCCCACAGAGCTGGCAGTGCCCCTCCACTGCCCACCTCAGTGAAGTGATAGCAGTTGAACTCAGTCCCTCCCGAGGCTCCACTGCCCCCGGCTCTCTGAGATTGATGTGCCCCCCCCCCCATCATTGTCAGCTGCCCCTCACTGCAGAAGTGTCACGGTGACAGCAGGCCCCACTGGGGTTGTGGTCCTCATCTGATGGGAAGGGTCTGGACAAGGCCTGTCCTGAGACAGGCGGCTATCGCCAGCTCAGCTCGAGGTCCTGCAGCAGAGCCAGCTCACGATTCATGCCTGGGGGCACCGCCCGCAGTGCCTGCCCCACGCTGCCCATGGCCCGGGCCCGCCAGCCCACGCTGGCATCCTGGAGCACCTACAGGGCGCAGAGCTGCAAGCCCAAGCCGTAGCATCCACTGTCAGGCCAGGTCAGGTAGCCACTGAGTAGCTGCCAGAGGGTGGAAGATTCTAGAGCACCTGCCCACATGTCCAGCATGTGAGAAGTGGAGGTGCTGCCCGCCCCGTCTGCTCCTTCTCTCAGCCTGACACCACGTCTGGCTCCTGCCCTCTCGACTCAAGGCCGGGGGCCCCAGATGGGACGTCCGCCAGGCATGTGCAGGTGGCCCCATGGGGCGTTTCTCGGGGCTCCGAGTGCAAACGTGCAGGAGGCATCCTCACCAGGGTCCAGGGCAGGGAGGCAGCTGCCACCCCCAGGCCCACGTTCTTGACACACACACCCAGCCCACCCCCAGCTGCTGTCCTCCAAGCACATCTTTGGAACTTGTCTCAGTGAACAAGGTGACAGGTGACAGAGCCGCTGTCTCCCCGCG
>NW_022103915.1:8085693-8094505 GCF_000313985.2 Echinops telfairi
CCCATCGCCAGGCAGTAGGTGGTCTCTCAGCAAACTCAATGACTCAATTGGACAACCCCAATGCCAGCCTGATCCCCAAGGATCTCTGTCGGAAGGAAGAACAGCTCAGCCCGAGGAAGTGCGTGCGTGCGCACCGCGTCAACAAGTGTGCATGTCTGAATCGTGTTCTTTTCTCCGATGGCCCACCTCTTGTGTTCAGTTCTCCCCCCCAAACAAAGACCAAAGAAGGCCAGTCCCATCGCGCACTGCCTGCGCTCGCCGCCGCCACCGCGTGGCCCCATCCCGACAGTCCCGGTGACTTCACCCAGTGACACACGTGCACATCCTGCTCTTTGAAGAACCACAGCCGCCACCCAGACCGTGCGAGTGAGCAATAAGCATGTCGTTAACCGGGGTTAACCACATGTCCGACTCTGATAGCATTATGACGTCGTAGACGCCTGCCGGCGGTACGTTGCGTGTGGGTTCGTTTGGTATTTATTTGTGTTCTTGAGGTCTTGCGATGTTTTTGTGTTTCTGATGCTAATCACTCCAGTTTGTAAGAGTGTAGAATGCAAACCTTTGAAATGCTAATCTGTCTCATTAGAAGAAAATAAACCTGATTAAGAGGCTGGCCAGCTGTCTTCCTTGCTCCAATCCCTGCAGGTCAGCCCCTCTCTCTGGACCCCTGGAAAGCCCCCCGCCGTCTTGTGCCCTGGCCTGGATCTCCTCTGGGCCCTGCCAGGCTCTGGTTCGGGTAGTGCCTGTGGCCTCTCCGCTGCCTGGCGTGGTCTAGCTTGACAGGTGTGTCTGGCTTGACAGGAGGCGGCGGCGGGCGAGGCCCGCAGGCCTGGGTGGGGCTCTGGGCAGGCCGCTCAGTCTCCAGGAACCTGTGTCCTCACCTGGGAAATGGACGGGCAGCTGCACCGCCCCCTGAAGCAAGGTGAGCATGAAAAGGGGATCGACAGCCAGGGCCACTGCAGGCCAAGAGTGGGTGTGGCCCATGCTGCACCCCCGGCCCACTCTCAGTCACTGCAGCTGGCCCAGCTCCTGCGCCCTATGTGTCCCTAGAAGCACCCCCTGATTATGGGGGGGGGGCTGCTTTCAATAATAGCTGAAACCCAGTGCTCCCTCCCCCCCCCTGCCCTTGCTTTTGGATAGGCCTTCCCCCTCCACACAGCCTCTTTGGACACTGAAGTGGCCTGCAGTCCAGTTCCCATGTGTGTCCCATAGGCATGGGCACAAGGAGCGGCTCTGGCAACCACGGTGGTCCTCCAGAGGGCCCGCTGAGCACCCAGGAGCAGCCTTCGCACCTGCAGCCACTGGTTCGGGAGCACGAGCCTGCTCAGGGTAAAGGGTGGCCACCTGGCTCTGCCCAGCACGTGCCCCAGCTGTGTCCATTCCTTCCTCGGGATGGGTACCAGGCCCATGGGCCCTGTAGTAAGAGGCCATCCCTGGCACTCAGGCCTGGGCCACATCCAGGGACACGGGGCAAGGCCCCCAGGGGACCCCAGAGGCCTCAGGTGGGTCCTGGCCTGGCCTGAAATGTGCCTTTACAAGGTTGAAGTTCTAGTGAACACCTATGAACCTGGCCCTGCTGAGGAGGAGGAGGGTCTCTGATCGTGGGTTAGGGAAGCAGGTGGCTGACAGGTCCTATCTAAGGGGTTTCCTCTTTGAAGGGCGGTGTGAGGACAGCTGGAGCCCAGGACACATGCACAGAAACGCACGCATGCATGCACCAGCCTGCCCTGGCAGACGGGCGCCTACCTGGAGAGGTGGGAGAGAATCCGTTTCTGCCCTTGAACAACCGCCCCCCGAGTGGCACTTGGCTCCAGTCCCCCATCCATCGACTGCCCATGGTGAGTGAGGGCAACTGGGCGGCCCTAGGAAAGGGGGGGCACGGGGCAGCCCTCCATACTGACTACCTGCCCAACTCATAGGGAGGGTCCTGCCTGGGTTCCACCCACCTGGACCTCCCCCCCACCCCCCCTCCCCCCGCACATCCACACAACAGAGACCTCCTGGGAAGGAGCTGGTTCATAAAAACCCAGGAGGAAGACCCCTCTGCCCGCTGGGCTGGAGAGCTCCGACAGGATGGCTCCTGAGCAAGGGGGTTTTGAGGAGGGGCGTGAGTTCTGAGCAGCCCCTCCCAGGGGCCCTGCCTCCTGTGCCCTCCCCCAACCCAAGCCTCACCTCAAGAAGGGCCAGCCAAGCGCATTCTGTGCTCCCAGGTCAGCTGTCCACACCAGTCAGCGCCCTCTGGAACCAGGAGGGGCTTGGAGGCAGGGAGTGGCCCCGGCCCAGTGGGCTCCAGGGCTGCAGGGCAGGCCGGCTCTCTCTGGGCCCTCCCAGACTCAGAACTGAATCCCAGCCGACTCGGGCCCCACAGAGGGCCTAGGGTGAGTAGCCTGGTGAAGGGCGCCGTCAGGACCCCGTGCCTCCAGGGCAGGACCGAGGCCACAAGCTCAGTGGGGGCGCGAAGGCAGTAGGGCATGGGTGGCTGGCAATGCCCCCTCCTGCACGTGGCCAGGCCTGGTACCCGAAGCTCTGTGGTGGGGAGCCGGGGGCTAGTCCCTGGCCACGCCCTGCCCACTTGACTACTTTGGATGTCGCAGGGAGCTAGGGACCGTGTGCCCCCATGCCACAGCAGGTCACCTGGAGGTTGTGGCTGGACGACTGGGGGCAAGGCAGCGTCGCTCCTGCGGGAAGGGCCTACCTGCTGGTCAAGGTGGGTGAGGGCAGATGGCCATGGGAGGGGACTCCCTGTGGAACACCTCTCTAGAGCAAGAACTACACCTGGGGCCCTGGGGCCCAGTCTTATCATCAGAGGGCTCTGACCACTGCCAGGCATGGGGGGATGGGATGGAGTGGGTAGGGGCACAGGTGGCCCTGTCAGGAGAGCTGCTCACCGCTCTCGTGGGACCTTCCCCCAAAGAGGGACGACGGGGCTGGTGGGGGCGGGTGAGCAAGACTGATCTGCTAGCGGCCCTGATGCACAGGTGTTTGCTCCTTCCCCACCACAATAGGGGTGGCCCACGTGTGCCTCACCCACACACCTGTGGTACCCACAATAGATTGTGAATCTCATGCCTCCCTCACCTACAGACCTATGGTCCCCCAGTCGGTGTGCAGCTTGTGCCCCCCTCACACAGAGACCCATGCATCTTCGGCAGCATGGGGGATCCACAACCCCCCCACCGCAATAGGGTACTCCTTGAGACACCTTCCCACACACTAGGGGAACCCACAACACCCTCGCCTTGACAGGAGTGAACCAGGACCCCTGCCCTCCTCATCACAAGGCCACTGCCGCAGGCCTCTCCTCCTCAGCACAGCGAGGGGAACCCCATGACCCACGAGCCCCCCTCACTCTGTGGGGACTTCCCAGCACAGAGCCTGTATCTGTGAATTCCCCTCATGCCCCCAGGCCCCACCGCAGACAGGAGTGTTCCCTAGTGCAAGCAGTGGGCTGGGGGTGGGGGGATCATGCAGGAGTCCTGACACAAGAGATGGAGACCTTCTGAGCAGAGCTCTCTGGCTCGGCCGTGGCGGGGTGGGCGCGTGGTGTGGAATGGAACACACGTTCTCATCAGTGAGACACCTGGGGCTCATGGAGTGGCCCAGGCCAGGAAGGATGGTCATCAACCCCGAGAGAACCGCGTTCTGGGTGTGAAGGCTGTGGTGCCGGGACACGTGCCACAGAGGACCAGTGGACAGCACAGGACTGCCAGAAAGCCAGCCTGGGGGGTGGGGGTGGGGGGGTCCGCCATCTGCAGAATGTCAACCCCAGTTCTGCCGGGTCTTCTAGATGAGCTAAGGGCCCGTTGGGCTTCATTTTCAAAGTATCCCTTTCAATAAGCCCACTCTTTCTATTCAACCTTTAAAAAAATCATCATCATCGTATTGGCACCCAATCCACGTATCATACACTTCAACGGATCAGTCCGAACAAGGGTTGTATAGTCATCACCACCAACAGTTTTAGAACATTTTTTTCATCTTTCTCGTGCGCATTTTGTTATGAGCTCCCATTGATCCACACACACACCCTCCCCTGCTGTTCTCCCAGGAAACCATTAACCCAGTTCCTGCCTCTGGAGTCACCCATCCTGGATTTTATAGACCGAAAAACAACAAAAACAAAGAAACAAACAAAAAACAAAACAAACACAACAGTAACAGAGAAAAGCCTCAATGGAAAAGCAAGCAGAACATACGGAAAACCAGAACCACCTTTAAGTGGGTCAGAGGGAGACCCAGTGATGAGGCGTTAAATCTCAACCTGACCTCATCTGCCGCAGTCCATCTCCCACCGCGCTCTGCGTGGGAGCAACGCTATCCACATCCCTGGTCTTTGGTCCAAGGGGTTCACCGGAGGCTTAATCCACGTGTATTTCCCCTTCCCTTTTTATAACTGAAACCACTTTTAGATGGGTCAGGGGGAGATTAAGTAAGAGCACATTTTACCTCGTGTCTACTATAGTCTTCTGCACGTAGCTCTGTCTGATAACAAAGCTATTCACCTCCCTCAACTATGGTCAGGGGTTCACCTGAGGGCCGAACCTGTGTGTGGACCCTTCAGTGAATGTTGGGCATCCACTCTTGTCCATAGCCTCCAGCAGACCTGGTGTTCCCAACATCAGCTCAGAGACCCTTTCCTTCTGGGAGTTGGATTAGACGATTTCCCAACCTCGGATCACTCTGTGTGAATTGCCTGGAGTCTTTCTTATGAACGGGACAAGAGCTGAGGAGTGGAGAGGCTGGAAACGAGCCTCCTCCCGGTAACAGGAAGGACGGGCGGGCGACACCCTCTGGTCCCGGTGACGCCAAGAGACGGTGCTGGATGACGAAGCTGAAAGTTGGCGTTCTGAGCTTGCCCAGCAGAGCCTCCGGAGAAAGGCAGCGTGCTCCGTCTCTCCAAAGGCCCCCCCATCTCTCAGCCGTGAGTCTGAGGTCGCTGGAGGGCAGTGGGTTTTCGGTCTCAGTCAAGAATGAGCGGAGGGTGGGTGGCTGGATGGAAGGAGGCTTGCAAAGACCCCTCCCATCCTGGTGTGGGTTTGGGTGACTTGTTGGGGTGACTCCCTGCCAGTGCCCAAGCCCTCAGCACCTCCCGTGGGAGGTCTCCTTCACCCCATGGCCCCAGGGGAAAAGGGATGCCCAGCAAGGTGGAGCTGCCTCCCTTCCAGAAGAGTTCATCACCCCCCACTACCACCACCACCACCGCCAGCCCCACCCCCTGGCCAGGCTGCAGTCACTGAGGGAGAGCCTGCCTCCAGGGGGCACCTGGCAAGGGGCCCAGCCAGCTGAGGCTGTCTCAAAGGGGGCCACCTGCCTCTGCCCTGGGTGGCGATGGAAACCCCTCCCCCATCTCCTGACACTGTATCGCTCCTATCAACCCCAGCCCCCAGCGACCAGGCCACCAACAAACTCCAGCCTGGCTCACCCTCGTCCACCTCCTCAGCAAGCCCAGGAGGGTGCCCAGCCTGGCTGCTGGCATGTGATTGGACGGAGGGGCCGGAGCAAAGTTTCCCTGAAGAAGAGAGATTCAGCTGGAGGATGGAACCGTTGGCAGGAGGCTCCCAGCTCCCTTAAGGACAGAGTCCCCGAACCTTCGCCTTACCCAGTCTGCAGGCCTACAGACTTTGGAGGCGCCACTAGACTGTCTTCCCTGCTCCTTGGGGGCTTGGGGTGCCCACGATGCTGAAAACCGAGCACGTTGAAGAGCAAGCATGACAGAGCCCACTGTGAGAACAAATACCAAGGCTCAGGCGGTTCAGGGCCTCTGGGGAGGTGACCCCACAGACAGGAGCTGTCCCCCCCGTCTCTGAGGTCTAGCCTCCTCCATCAGAGAGGGTGGGGAAGGTCATGGTTACCCTCCCAGCTGACCCAGAAGTTGGGAAGGGCCAGAGATTGAACCCGAGGTCCCCACAGAGTTGAGGGAGGTGGGGGGAACCCATGGGGAACCCATGTAGTGTCTGAGTGGGGCTTCTGGGCACTTTGCCCAGTTCCTGCTACACTACCCCACCCCCGGCCGCAGCAGCACACCTCACACCTCCACCTGGAAAGTGTGGGCAAAAGGGCACAGCCAATGGAAGCACAGCCATCCTGGCCATGGTGATTGGTGCACGTTTAGAACCAGGAACCAGCCTGAAGACCCCCAGCCCCAGGACCCTGACCTGTGTAGGAAGCCTGCGGGGAGGGCAGGAGGTGGGAGAGAGAGACCCCTGGGTCCAGGTTAAAGAGGTTGCTGGCAGCAGATTTGCCCAATGCATTACGTTGTGTGACTTGTTGATGGCTATTTCCTTGTGACAGCCACGAGTCACCACCTCCTCCATCGCTCACCCTTCCGACCACACGCACATCTTCTCTACCTCAAGTCCCTCTGTGACTCTCCATTTGTCCACTCGGCCACCACCTCCCATCCCTCCACTCACCTCCCACCTACTGCTGTGCGTTCATTGCTGGAGAGGGCGTAACCCGACGTGAACATCAAAGGGAGATGGAAGGAGGACATAGTCATGGGACCGAAAGAGCCAGTGGACAGGCCACCATCTCAAGCAGCAGCACGTGAGCAGGAACCACTGACAGCGAAGGCTGTAGCCGAAAAAAGGGCTCCCGGAATGGAGGGGATCTCACTGACAATGTTCCCAACAACCGATGAAGCACCCCCTCATCTCTGCCAGGAAATTTAGCAGGCAGCTACCTGACCAACTGCCTGGGAGAGATCCATATTTGTACCCATTGCGAAGAAGAGTGGTCCTACAGAACGGCCAAATTATAGAACAATAGCGTTGATACCACATGCAAGTGAGTTTGCTGAAGATCACCCAGGAACACTTGCAGCAGTCCATTGACAGAGAGCTGCCCTGGGTGCAGGCTGGATTCCGAAGAGGACGTGCAACCAGGGAGATCATTGCTGGTGTCAGATGTCAAGGCAGAGAATACCAGAAAGCTGTTTACTTGTGTTTTATGGACTATTAAAAAAGCATCTACGCTGGCTCTTAACTAACGATGGATAACTCTGAGAAGAATGATCATTCCAGAACACCTGATCATGTTCATGAGGAACCTGAACATGAATCAAGACGCAGGTGTGTGAACAGAACAAGAGAATCCTGCCTGGTTTAAAAGGTGTGCATCAAGCTTGTATCCTCTCACTGTACTTAGTCCATCCGTATGTGGGGCAAGTCAGAGGAGCTGGATTCTGCGAAGAGGAACGTGGCCGCAGGAGTGAAGGAAGGCTATTGACAGCCTGCGATAGGCAGAAGGCACAACCTTGCTGCTAAAAGGGAGGCGGACTTAAGGGAGATCAAGGAGTGCAGCCTTCAGGGTGGATCAGGACTCACTGTCAGGAAGACCCAAATCCTCAGAACTGGACCGCTAGGTAAACCTGTTGACTGCTCTTTCATGGTCAAAGAAGAGGTTGAAGTTGTCATGTGGCTCCAGGCCTCTTTAGGCGGCTGAAAAGCCAGGATGTTCCTTTGAGGACTCCGGGGTGCCTGACTCAAGCTATGGGATGTCAACGGCCCCCTATGCACGTGAAAGTTGGACTTTGAGTAAGGAAGACCATAGAAGACTCGATGCCCTTGCATGATGGTGCTGGCCAAGAGCATGGACAGCACTGGGGACCCACAGAACCAGCAAGTCTGTCTGGGAAGAAGTCCAGTCGGAACACTCCTTAGCAGCCAAGAGGACAAGAATTTGTTTGGCTCACATGCTTTGGACATGTTAGGAGAGCCCCGTCCCAGGGAAAGGACGTCATGCTTGGGAGAGGGCGAGTGAACAAGGTTCCAGACAAGACTGACGGACACCGTGGCTGCCACCCCGGGCTCAGCCAGGAGAACACGTGTGGGGACAGCGCGGGGACAGCTGGTGCGTCCTTCTGTCGTGCACAGGTCGGCCAGCGATGAGTCGGGACCGATTCAATGGCACCTGGCAACATGGTGACCCTATGTGTGCTCCAGGGAGTTTCCAAGAAGAGTGTCAGCCCTCCTTCCAGTGTGCCTCTGGGGGAGCCGGTCACGGACGGAGGCGGTAGAGGTGGTGTTTCAAATCACCCACCGATCGCTGAGCCACAAAGAGACTCCTAGTCAACCTCCAACTCACCGTGCACCCCACCCTCCTTCCACCCCTCTTCGCCACCCCCCAATCACAGTGTTGTCCTTCAATCACACCCCCCCCACCCAGAGACCACAAGGAGAGGAGGAGGGGGGCCTGCATGGAGGGTGGGGGACTAGGTGCAGCTGTGGCCACAGTTGGAACTGGAAAAGGTGTGTGTCCCTGGACTCCCAACAGTTCCTGGGCAAGTGCTTTGAGGTCCTCAGCGCAGGAATGGGGGTTGTGGGGGAGGGAGTGAGCCAAGAATGCGCTCCCTGAGGGGACAGCGGAGGGCGGGTCTGCAGGGAAATGTGTGACCCCACCCTGCTCAGTCACGTGTGCCCTGCAGGGCAAAGTCTCTTGTCTGCTAAGCTGGAGAGACCATGGGTGCGCTGGGCCGGGTCCTTCTGTGGCTGCAGCTCTGTGGTAGGACAGGCACTGGGATAGCCCTGGTGGGGGGGAGGAGGGCCGGTTCCTTGACTGCTGGCCAAGGACCCCCAAGGGTGGGCTTGGGGGCCAAGAAACCTGGCATCTTGGGGAGGGTGAGGCGCGGGTGCACTGGGTACAGGGGCAAGTGTGGCTCCCGCCCTCCAGGAACGGTCTACCCTGTGTGCCTGGGCCTAGTCCGGGCTGGGAATCTGCCCAGCCTCAGGTTCCCTCTCTGGGAAAGCGTGGCAGTGGCTGATGTATGCACCCAAGCCCTCCGGGTCTCCTCAGCCTGCCCCCCGCCCCCACC